>NC_139034.1:3436200-4140631 GCF_964662115.1 Mustela nivalis
AATAAGGGAAATAATAAAGACTAGAGCAGAAATAAATTATATAGAAACAAAAAAATACAGTAGAATAGCTCAATGAAACTAAGAGGTGGTTCTTGAAAAGAATTAGTAAAATTGATAAAGCTCTAGCTAGATTTATCAATATGAAAAGAGAAAAGACCCAAATAAATAAAATCATGAATGAAAGAGATCACAACCAATACCATAGAAATACAAACAATTATAAGAGAATATTATGAAAAATTATATGCCGACAAATTGGATAATTTGGAAGAAATGGATAAATTCTTAGAAACATGCAAACACCAAAGCTGAAACAGAAAGAAATCCTGTACAGACCCATAACCAGCAAAAGAAACTGAATCAGTAATAAAAAAAAATCTCCAAAAAACCAAAGTCCAGACCCACATGGCTTCCCAGGGCAATTGTACCAGAAATTTAGAGAAGAGTTAATACTTATTCTTATTGGGACACCTGGGTGGCTCAGCAGGTTAAGCCTCGCTGCCTTCAGCTCAGGTCATGATCCCAGTGTCCTGGGATTGAGTCCCACACTGGGCTCCTTGTCCAGCAGGGAGCCTGCTTCTCTCTCTGCCTCTGCTTGCCACTCTGCCTGTTGTGCTCTCCCTCTCTCTCTCTGGCAAATAAATAAATAAAATCTTAAAAAAAAAAAAAAGTTTTCTTATCAAACTGTTCCAAAAAATAGAAATGGAATGAAAAGTTCCAAACTCATTCTAAGAGGCCAGCATTATCTAAATTCTAAAACCAGAAGGTGACCCCACTAAAAAGAATTATAGGCCAATATCCATGATGAACGTGGATGCAAAAATTCTCAACAGGATACTAGCAAAATGAATCCAACAGTACATTTAAAGAACTATTCACTATGATCAAGTGGGATTTATTCCTGGACTGAAGGGGTGGTTCAATATCTGCAAATCAATCAATGTGATATACCACATTAATAAAATAAAGAGCCATATGATTCTCTCAGTAGATGCAGAAAAAGCATTTGACCAAGTACAGCATCCATTGTTGACAAAACCCTTAACAAAGTAAGGATAAAAGGACCATATCTCAATGTCATAAATGCCATATATAAAAGACCCACAGCTAATATCCTCAATGGGGAAAAAACTGAGAGTTTTTCTTCCACTGTCAGGAACAAAAAACAGAGACATCCACCCTCACCATTGTTATTTAACATAGTACTGGAAGTTATAGTCGCAACAATCAAAATAAAAGCCATCCAAATCAGCAAGGAAGAAAACAAACTTTCACTATTTGCAGATGACATGATACTCTATGTAGAAAACCAGAAAGACTCTATCAAAAATTTGCTAGAACTAATACATGCATTTAGTAAAGTCGCAAGATATAAAATCAATATACAGAAATCTGTTGCATTTCTATACAGCAATACTGAAGCCACAGAAAAAGAAAACAAGGAATCAATTCCATTTATAATTGCATCAAAAAACCATAAGATACCTTGGAAGAAACCTAATCATAGGTAAATGAACTGTCTTCTGAAAACTATAGAAAACTTATGAAAAAAATTGAAAAGGACACAAAGAAACGGGAAAACATTCCATACTCATGGATTGGCTGAACAAGCATTGTTAAAATGTTTATCCTACCCAAAGCAACCTACACTTTTAATGAAATCCTTATCAAAACACCAACAGTATTTTTCACAGAACCAAAACAAACAATTCTAAAAGTTGTATAGAGCCACAAAAGCCAAAGCAAATTTGAACAAGGAAAACAAAGCTGGAGGCATCACAGCTCTGGACTTCAAGCTATATTACAAAGGTATAGTCACCAAGACAGTATGGTAATGGCACAAAAACAGACACATAGATCAATGGAACAGAATAGAGAGCCCAGCAATAGACCCTCAACTCTATGCTCAAGTAATCTTCAACAAAGCAGGAAAGAATGTCCAATGGAAAAAAGACAGCCTCTTCAATAAATGGTGTTGGGAAAATTGGACAGCCACATGCAGAAAAATGAAATTGGACCATTTCCTTAAACCACACATGAAAATAGACTCAAAATGGATGAAGGACCTCAATGTGAGAAAGGAATCCATCAAAATCCTTGAGGAGAACGCAGGCAGCAACCTCTTCCACCTCAGCCGCAGCAACGTCTTCCTAGGAACATCGCCAAAGGCAAGGGAAGCAAGGGCAAAAATGAACTATTGGGATTTCATCAAGATCAAAAGCTTTTGCACAGCAAAGGAAACAGTTAACAAAACCAAAAGACAACTGACAGAATGAGAGAAGATATTTGCAATCGACATATCAGATAAAGGGCTAGTGTCCAAAATCTATAAAGAACTTAGCAAACTCAACACCCAAAGAACAAATAATCCAATCAAGAAATGGGCAGAAGACGTGAACAGACATTTCTGCAAAGAAGACATCCAGATGGCCAACAGACACATGAAAAAGTGCTCCACATCACTCGACATCAGGGAAATACAAATCAAAACCACAATGAGATACAATCTCACACCAGTCAGAATGGCTAAATTCAACAAGTCAGGAAATGACAGATGCTGGCAAGGATGCAGAGAAAGGGGAACCCTCCTACACTGTTGGTGGAATGCAAGCTGGTGCAACTGCTCTGGAAAACAGCATGGAGGCTCCTCAAAATGTTGAAAATAGAGCTACCCTATGACCCAGCAATTGCACTACTGAGTATTTACCCTAAAGATACAAACATAGTGACCCGAAGGGGCACGTGCACCTGCATGTTTATAGCAGCAATGTCTACAATAGCCAAACTATGGAAAGAACTTAAATGTCCATCAACAGATAAATGGATAAAGAAGATGTGGTATATATACACAATGGAATACTATGCAGCCATCAAAAGAAATGAAATCTTGGGGCGCCTGGGTGGCTCAGGGGGTTAAAGCCTCTGCCTTCGGCTCAGGTCATGATCTCAGGGTCCTGGGATCAAGTCCCATATCGGGCTCTCTGCTCAGCAGGGAGCCTGCTTCCTCCTCTCTCTCTCTCTCTGCCTGCCTCTCTGCCTACTTGTGATCTCTGTCTGCCAAATAAATAAACAAAATCTAAAAAAAAAAAAAAAGAAATATTGCCACTTGCGACGACATGGATGGCACTAGAGGGTATCATGCTTAGCGAAATAAGTCTATCAGAGAAAGACAACTATCATATGATCTCCCTGATATGAGGAAGTGGAGAGGCAACATGGGGGGGTTAAGGGGATAGGAGAAGAATAAATGAAACAAGATGGATTGGGAGGGAGACAAACCATAAGTGACTCTCAATCTCACAAAACAAATTGAGGGTTGCTGGGAGGAGGGGGGTTGGGAGAGAGGAGTGGGGTTATGGACATTGGGGAGGGTATGTGCTATGGTGAGTGCTGTGAAGTGTGTAAACCTGGTGATTCACAGACCTGTACCCCTGGGGATAAAAATACATTATATGTTGGGCACCTGGGTGACTCAGTGGGTTAAGCCACTACCTTTGGCTCAGGTCATGATCTCAGGGTCCTGGGATCAAGTCTCGAATCAGGCTCTCTGCTCAGCAGGGGGCCTGCTTCCCTTCCTCTCTCTCTGCCTGCCTCTCTGCCTACTTGTGATCTCTCTGTCAAATAAATAAATTAAATATTTTTAAAAAATACATTATATGTTTATAAAAAATAAATTAAGTAATTAATTTTTAAAAAAGAAAAAAATCAACAAAACAAAAGGCAGTCTACGTAATGGGAGAAGATATTTGAAAATGACATATCTGATAAAGGGTAGGTACCCAAAATCTATTTTTAAAAAGTATCAAGGGCACCTGGGTGACTCAGTGGGTTCAGCCTCTGCCTTCAGTTTAGGTCATGATCTCAGGATCCTGGGATGAGTCCCGCATTGGGCTCTCTGCTTGGCAGGGAGCCTGCTTCCTCCTCTCTCTCTCTGCCTGCCCCTCTGCCTCTCTCTGTCAAATGAATAAATGAAATCTTTTTTAAAAAATGTATCAAACTCATCACTTAAAAACCAAATAATTCCTTTAAGAAATGGGCAGAAGACATGAATAGACATTTTTCCAAATAAGACATCCAGAGGGCCAACAGACACATGAAAAGAGGCTCAACATCACTCATCATCAGGAAATACAAATCAAAACCATGATGAGATACCACTTCACATCTGTCAGAATGGCTAAAATTAACAATATAGGAAACAATAGAGGCTGGCGAGGATGTGGGGAAGGGGGAACCATCTTGCATTGTTGGTAGAAATGCAAACTGGTGTAGCCACTCTGGAAAACAGTATGGAGGATCCTCAAAAAGTTAAAAGTAGAACTACCCTACAACCCAGCAATTTCACTATGAGGTTTTTACCCAAAGAATACAAAAATACTGATTTGAAGGAGCACATGCCCCCCAATGTTTATATGTTTATAGTAGAATTATCAACAATAGCCAAATTATGGAAAGAGCCCAAATGTCCATTGACTAATGAATGGATAAAGAAGATGCGATATATATATATATATATATATATATATATATATATAAGATAAAGGGCCTAAATAAATATAATCAGACATGAGAGAGAAGGAGTTACAACCAACATCATGAAAATACAAAGGATTATAGGAGACAACTACAAAAAAATTACATATATATATATATATCTATATATTACATATATATATATATAACGGAATCTTGCCATTTGGAATGACGTGGATGGAGCTAGAGTATATTATGCTAAGCAAAATAAGATAAAGACAAATACCAGGGCCGCCTGGGTGGCTCAGTGGGTTAAACCTCTGCCTTCGGCTCAGGTCATGATCTCAGGGTCCTGGGATTGAGCCCCGCATCGGGCTCTCTGCTCGGCAGGGAGCCTGCTTCCCTCTCTCTCTCTGCCTGCCTCTTTGCCTACTTGTGATCTCTGTCTGTCAAATAAATAAATACAATCTTTAAAAAAAAAAGACACAAATACCATATGATTTCACTCATATATGGAATTTAAGAAACAAAACAGATGAACATATGGGAAGGGGAAAAAAGAGAGGGAAGCACACCATAAGAGACTCTTAACTGTAGAGAACAAACTGAGCGTTGATGGAGGGGAGGTGGGCAGGGGATGGGCCAAATGGGTAATGCGTATTAAGGAGGGTACTTGTGTTGAGCACTAGGTCTTATATGTAAGGGATGAATCCCTAAATTCTACTCCTGAAACCAATATTACATTTATGTTAACTAACTAGGATTTAAATAAAAATTTGAAAAAGAAAAAAACAAACAAAAAACAAAGACTACAACAAGAGAAAAAGAAGGGCATTGCATAATGATAAAGGAAGCAATCCAATAAGAGAGTACAATCCAGTAAGAGAATTTTGTCTTTCTTTATGTGTAACCTTCTATAAACAGAACATGAAAGCACGTAAATATATACAACAAATATAAACAGACATAAAAGTATAAATCAACAGTAATATGATGGTAGGGAACTTTGGCACCCCACCTACCTCAATGGATCAGCCAGAGAGAAAATTAATAAGGAAAAAATGTCTGAATATTAGGCCATATGGACTTAGAACATTCTATCCCAAACCAGCAATATACACATTCTTTTGATGTGCATAAGGAACATTCTCCAGGATAGACCATATGTTGGCCACAAAACTAGTCTCGGTAAATTTAACAAGATTGAAATAATATCAAGTATCTTTTCTGGCCAAAACGATATGAAACGAGAAAAAAAATGGAGGGGCGCCTGGGTGGCTCAGTGGGTTAAGCCGCTGCCTTCGGCTCAGGTCATGATCTCAGGATGCTGGGATCGAGTCCCGCATCGGGCTCTCTGCTCAGCAGGGAGGCTGCTTCCTTCTCTCTCTCTCTCTGCCTGCCTCTCAGTGTACTTGTAATTTCTCTCTGTCAAATAAATAAATAAAATCTTAAAAAAAAAATGGAAAAAAACCCCCAAACATTTGGAGGCAAAACATCATGCTACTAAACAACCAAGGGAGTAACAAAGAAATCAAAGAAGTAAAAAATACATGGAAACAAAGGAAAATGGAAACACATTTCAAAATCTTTGGGATGCAGGAAAACAAGAAATCGTAGGGATGCAGCAAAAGTAGTTCTAAGAGGAAAGTTTATTGCAATACAGGTTTACCTCAAGATACAAGAGAAACTCAAATAAATAATGTATCCTTACACCTACAAGGAACTAGAAAAAGAAGAACAAAGCCCAAAGTATAAGGAAGGCATACTGAAGATCACACTGGGAAAAAAAAATCACATAAAGAATAAAAGTAAAAAAATAGAAAAGTTCAAAGAAATTAAGAACTGGGGGTTGCCTAGGTGGCTCAATTGGTTGGGCAATGGCCTTCCACTCAGGTCATGATCCTAGAGTCCCAGGATTGAGTTCCAGGATCCAGTTCCAAATCACGCTCCACCTCCATGGGGTGTCTGCTTCTCCCTCTGACCATCTCTCCTCTCATGCTCTTTCTCACTCTCTTTTAAGTAAATATATAAAATCTTAAAAAAAAAATTAAGAACTGGTTCTTTGTAAAGCTAAACACAATTGATAAATCTTTAGCCAAACTCATCAAGAGAAAAAGATAAAGGGCCTAAATAAATATAATCAGACATGAGAGAGAAGGAGTTACAACCAACATCATGAAAATACAAAGGATTATAGGAGACAACTACAAAAAAATTACATACCAACAAATTGGATAATCTAGAAAAAATAGACAAATATCTAAAAACATACAATCTTCTAAGAATCTGAAAGAAATACAAAATCTGAACAGATTGATTACTAGGAGTGTAATTGAATCATTAATCAAAAAGCTCCCAACAAACAAAAGCCCAGAGATAAATGCTTTATAGGTGAACTCTATCAAACATTTAAAGAAGAGTTGATACCTATCCTTCTCAAACTATTCCAAAAAATTGAAGAAGAAAGAATGCCTCCAAATTCACTCTACAAGACAAGCATTACTCTGATACCAAAACCAGACAAAGACACTACAAAAAAGAAAACGACAGGCCAGTATCTCTGATGAACACAAATGTAAAAATCCTCAACAATACATGCTAAAATATTAGTAAACTAAATTCAACTATACATGAAAAGGGTCATTCCCCATGATCAGGTGGAATTTATTCCAGGGGTGCAAGCATGAGTCAATATCAGAAAATCAGTCAATGTTACTCATTATATAAACAAAATAAAGTATAAAAAAATCATATGATCATCTTAGCAGGTGAAAAAAAAATCTGACAAATTTCAACATCCATTCATGATAAAAATTCTCAACAAAGTGAATGTAGAGGAAACATACCTCAACATAATAGAGGCCATATATGATGGGCACCTAGGTGGTTCAGTCAGTTAATCAAATGCCTTTGAGTCAGGCCATGATCTCAGAACCCTAGGATTAAGCCCTGAATCAGGTTCCTCACTCAGTGGGGAGTCGGCTTGTCCCTCTGTTCCTCTACACACTTGTGTTTTCTCTCTCTCAAATAAATAAATAAAATCTTAAAAAAAAATTTGCAGCCATATATGATAAACCCAAGCTGACATACTCAGCAGAGAAAAGGTGAAAGTATTTCCTCTAAGATCAGGAATAAGAGAAGGATGCCCACTCTCATCACTCTTTTCTTCTTCTTCTTCTTTTTTTTTTTTTAAAGATTTTATTTATCCATTTGACAGAGAGAGAGCACAAGCAGGGAGAGCAGGAGGCAGAGGGAGAAGCAGGCTACCCGCTGAGAATGGACCCCCCAATGCGGGGCTCAATCCCAGGACTCTAGGATCACGACCTGATCCAAAGGCATCCAGGTGCCCCTCACTCTCCTCATTTTTATTGAAGATAGCTCTGAAGGACCTAGACAAAGTATCAGAAAAGAAAAAGATTCCAAATTGGTAAGGAAGAAGTAAAACTGCCACTATCTGAAGATGACATTCTATATACAGAAAATCCTAAATATTTAGGGACACCTGTCAGTCGGTTAAGGAACTGACTCTGGATCTCAGCTTAGGTCATGATCTCTGGTTCATAAGATCAAGCCCCACCTTAGGCTCTACACTGGGAGTGAAGCCTGCTTAAGATTCTCTCTCTTCCTCTCCCCCTCTTCCCTCTTTCAGAGGGAAGAAAGAAGGAAGGAAGGAAGGAAGGAAGGACAAACCTTAAGTGTTTTTTTAAATGCAAAAACTAGGGGTGCCTGTGTGGCTCAGTGGGTTAAAGCCTCTGCCTTCAGGTCCTGGGATGGAGTCCTGCATCAGGCTTTCTGCTTGGCAGGGAGTCTGCTTCCCCTCCTCTCTCTCTGCCTGCCTCTCTGCCTACTTGTGATCTCTGTCTGTCAAATACATAAATAAAATCTTTGAAAAAAAAATAAATACAAAAACTAATAAATGAGTTCAGTATATTTGTAGGATACAAAATTAATATATAGAAATCTGTTATGTTTCTATACATTAATAATGAACTAGTAAAAAGAAAAATTAAGGAAATAATCTCACTTAAAATTGCTCAAAAAGAGTAAAATACCTAGGAATAAATTTAACTAGATGGATGAAAGACCTATACTTTGAAAACTGTAAGACATTAATGAAAAAAATTAAAGATGACACAAATAAATGGAGAGGTATACCATGCTCACAGATTGGAAGAATTAAAATTGTTAATATGTCCATACTACCCAAAGAAATCTATAGATTCTATGCAATCCCTATCAAAATACCAATGGTATTAAACACAAAACTAGAATAAATAATCCTAAAAGTTGTTTGGACTCCAAATACCCAAAGCAATCTTTTGAAAGAACAACAAAGCTAGATGTATCACACCCACAGATTTCAAACTATACTACAAAGCTACAGTATTCAAAACAATATGGTACTGGCACAAAAATAGATGCATAGATCAATAGAACAAAATGCAGAGCCCCGAAAAAAATCCACATGTGGTCAATCAACCTATAATAAAGGAGGCAAGAATAAATAATAGGTAACAGATAGTTTCTTTAATACATGGTGTTGGAAAAACTGGACAGCTGTATGCACAAACTCAAAATGGATTAAGGACCTAAATTAAAGATTTGAGGGGCACCTGGGTGGCTCAGTGGGTTAAGCTGCTGCCTTCGGCTCAGGTCATGATCTCAGGGTCCTGGGATCGAGTCCCGCATCGGGCTCTCTGCTCAGCAGGGAGCCTGCTTCCTTCTCTCTCTCTCTGCCTGCCTCTCAGTGTACTTGTAATTTCTCTCTGTCAAATAAATAAATAAAATCTTTAAAAAAAAATAAAATAAATTAAAGACTTTAAAGTATAAATATTCTATAAGAAAACATAGGCAGAGGCACCTGGGTGGCTTAGTCAGTTAGGCGTCTGTCATTGGCTCAAGTCATGATCCCAGGGTCCTGGGATTGAGGCCCACACTGGGCTCCCAGGCCACTGGAGAGTCTGCTTCTTCCTCTCACTCTCCCTCTGTGCTCTCTCTCCCTCTGTCTCTCTCTCAAACAAGCAAATAAAATATTTTTTTTTTTAAAAGAAAACATAGGCAGTAATCTCTATGATATTTGTGGGATCTGTTTCCTCAGGCAAGGGAAACAAATGCAAATACAATTGGGACTACCTCCAACTAAAAAGCTTTTTTACAATGAAGGAAACCATAATGAAACAAAAAAGCAACTTATTGAATGGGAAGATACTTGCAAGTGATATATCAGATAAGGATAAATAATATATATATAAAGAACTCATGCAAATTGACACCAAAAACCCAAACAATCCAATTTACAAACGGGCAGAGGACCTGAATAGACATTTTTCCAAAGAAGCCATGCAAATGGCCAACAGACATGTGAAAAGATGTTCAACAACACTAATCATCAAAGAAAATGCAAATCAAAACCACAATGAGATACCACTTCACACCTGTCAGAATGTCTAGTATCAAAAAGACAAGAAGTAGGGCACCTGGGTGGTGCAGTCCTTAAGCATCTGCCTTTGGCTCAGGTCACCATCCCCAGGACCTGGGATGGAGGCCCACATCGGGCTCCCTGCTTGCCGGGAAGCCTGCTTCTCCCACTCCCCTTGCTTGCGTTCCCTCTCTCTCTCTCTCTCTCTCTCTCTCTCTCTGTGTGTGTCAGATAAATAAAATCTTTTAACAAAAAAAAAAAAAAAAAGAGGAACGCCTGGGTGGCTCAGTTGGTTGAGTGGCTGCCTTCAACTCAGGTCATTATCCCAGCATCCTCCTTGCTCTACAGGGAGCCTGCTTCTCCCTCTGCCTCTGCCTGCCTCTCTGTCTGCCTGTGCTTGCTCGCTCTCTCTCCCTCTGTCCCTGACAAATAAATAAATAAAATCTTAAAAAAAAAAAAAAACAAGAAGTAGCAAGTATTGGTAAAAACATGGAGAAAAGAGAACCATGGTGGTGGGAATGTGAAATAGTGTAGCCACCATGGAAAATAATATGGAGTTTCCTCAAAAAAATTTTAAAAAGGGCATTTGGGTGGCTCAATGGGTTAAGCCTCTGCCTTTGGGTCAGGTCATAATCTCACAGGCCTGGGATAGAGCCCCACATCTGGCCCTCTGCTCAGCAGGGAGCCTGCTTCCCCCTCTCTCTCTGCTGCTCTGCCTACTTGTGATCTCCCTCTGTCAAATAAATAAAATCTTTAAAAAAAATTAAAAATAGAAATGATCCAGCAATTCCTTTTCTGGGTATTTTCTCAAGGAAAGTGAAAACACTAATTCAAAAGTATCTATGCAGCAGCCATAAAAAAAAAAAAAAGAAATCTTGCCATTTACAGCAACGTAGATGGGACTAGAGGGTATTATATCAAGTGAAATGAGTCAATCAGAAAAGACAATTATCATATGATCTACTGATATGTGGAATTTAAGAAACAAGGCAGAGGATCATAGGACAAGAGAGGAAAAAATGAAACAAGATGAAACCAGAAAGAGAGAGACAAACCATAAAAGACTCTTAGGAAACAGAGGGTTCCTAGAGGGAAGGGGTGTGGGGGGGATGGGTAGCTGGTGATAGATGTTGGGGAGCGTATGAGTTGTGGTGAGCACTGTGTGTTGTGTAAGACTGATGAATCACAGACCTGTACCCTTGAAACAGTAATACTTTATATGTTAATTAATTGAATCTAAATGAAAAAAGATACATGCACTCCTATGTTTATTGTAGCATTATTTCAAATGACCAAGATATAAAAAAAAAAACCAATAACCAAGATATGGAAGCAACCCAATGTCCGTTGATCAATGAATGGATAAAGAAGATGCAGTGTATATATATAATATATGTTATATATTATCATATATGTTATATACACACATATACAAACTATTGATAAGTGATACTATATATGCTATATGTGATATGTGATATGGAATATTGCTCAGACATAAAAAATAATGAAATCTTGCTATTTGTCACAGGGTTGTACCTAGAGGGTATTATGCTGAGTGAAATAAGTCAGACATAGAAAGACAGATATCATATGATTTCACTTATGTGTGGAATCTAAAAATCCAAACAAATGAAACAAAGAAGAGAAACAGATTCATAAATACAGAGAACAAATTGGTAGTTGCCAGAAGGGATGAGAGTTTGGAAATGGGCTGGATTAAGAATTACAAACTTAAAGTTATAAAAAAATAAATTGTGGAGATATAAAGCATAGCATAGGGAATATAATCAATTATACTACAATAACTTTGTATGGTATCAGAAGGTAACTATAGGGGCGCCTGGGTGGCTTAGTGGGTTAAGCAGCTGCCTTCAGCTCAGATCATGATTCTGTGGTCCTGGGATCAAGTCCCACATCCAGCTCCACCTGCTTTGTGAGGAATGTGCATCTCCCTCTGCCTGCTGCTCCCCCTTCTTGTGCTGTCTCTCTGTCAAATAAATAAATAAGATCTTTTCAAAAAATTAAAAAGATAAATAACATCTTTTAACATTTTTTAAAAAAGATTTTTAAAATTTATTTTAGCAGAGGAGGGTCAGAGGAAGTGGCAGATAATCTCAAGCAGACTCTTTACTGAGCACAGAGCCCCACACAGAGACTCAATCTCATGAACCTGAGATCATGACCTGAGCTGAAATCAAGAGGCAGATGCCTAATGGACAGAGCCACCCCAGTGCCCTAAAGCACCATGCTTTTAACATTTCTTATATGGGGGAAAGCACACGTATTTCTTACATGAATGCACTACTTAAAACAAAGTTTCTCAAATTTTGTTTGTCTGAGTAAGCTGATTTCTCCTTCACTTTTTGAAGGTATTTTTGCAGGATACAGAATTCTATACTGGTGAGATTTTTCTCTCCACATTTTAAATATTTCACTCATTCTCTTCTTGCTTGCATGGCTTCTGAGGAGAAGAAATAACAAACATCAAAGCTATTTTTATTGCTCTATAGGCAGGCTGTTTGTTTTCTCTTCTTCCAAGATTTTTATTTACTTTTTCTGTAGTTTCAAAATGATATGACTAGCTGAATTTTTCTTAAAAATTTTATTTATTTGACAGAGAGAGACACAGTGAGAGAGGGAACACAAGCAGGGAGCTGGACATGGGGCTCAGTTCCAGGACCCTGGGATCATGATCCCAGCTGAAGACAGATGCTTAATGACTGAGCCACCCAGGTACCCCGTGAATGTTTTTAAAAATTTTTCCTGCTTGTGGATTTGTAGTTTGGTATTTGATATTACTTTGAGAAAATTCTCAGACATTAATGTTTCAAGCTTTTCTTCTGTTTCTCTCTCTTCTTTTTCTTCTGGTTTTCCTATTGCTCATTTTAACACCTTTCATAGCTGTCCCAGGATTCTTAGATTTTCTGTTCTGTGTTTTTGGTATTCCGCCCCCACCCCGCCCATTTCTTGTTTTATTTGCTTTCAGTTTTGGAGGGTTTTTGTTTGTTTTGAGATATCCTCTAGTTCAGGGACTTTTTTCTCTTTTTCTCTTCCTTTTTAACATACTGTGTTTAGTAGTTTCAGGTGTACAATACAGTAAGTCAATATTTCCATACACCACCCAGTGCTCATCACAACAAGTGTACTCCTTAATCCCCATCACTTATTCAACCCATTCTCCCAACCCCCTTCCTCTCTGATAACCATCAGTTTATTCTCTATAATTAAAAGAGTTTGTTTTTTGATTGGTCTTTCATTTTTTCCCCTTTGCTTATTTGTTTCTTAACAATTATATATACACAAACAATCCACCATGAGCACAAATCAGTAGGAAAAAAAATAGGACTTCAGGTACTGGAATGATTTTAGCACATAAAATAATTTTATTTAGAGTGTTCACAGAAATGAAAGAGGGAACTAACAATAACACAAAACGAAAAGATCATTAAAAATGAGAAGTTACACTATCAAGGAAAGTGAAAAGACAACCCACAGAATGGGACAAGGTATTTGCAAATCATACTTCTGGTAGGGGATTACTAACCTGAATATAGGAAGAATCCCTGCAACTCAACAGCATCCATTAAATAAATAAATAGATACACAAATAAATGTAAAAAATGAGCAAAAACTTGAATAGATAAGTCCTACGTAAGTCCCAAATAAGATACACAAATGGCCAACAACCAAATGAAAAGAAGTTCTATGTGACTGGTCATTAGGGAAACACAAAATAAAGCCATAAGAAGATACCACATCCAATTCAGTTAACAAGAACCTGGGATTTTTGGAGAAATGTCTGATTCTAGGACTGGAGCAAGAAAAGTACAAAAGCCTGAAACATCTTATAATGCCAGAAAATAAGAAAATGCAAAAAACAAATGGAGATATGTCAAGAGGCATACGAGTGAACTTTAAATGAGTCCCAATGGCCAAATTTGAGAAAATTTAGGCAACAAAATAAATGATAGTAATGGATTATAATCAATAGAATTAAGTAAGAATCTGTTAATCCATTCAAATATAAATAAAATAATTGCAGCCCTGGGGACCCAGAAAATGCCTCCCAGAGGAAGTGAGATACAACCATTTGTCTGGCTTTGCTTTTGCGCAGTGCCTTTGGACAACACAGAGTTGGCCCCTACTTCCCCCGACCCCTAACAGCCTTCTCTACCTTGCACCTCCACGGTGCCTGCAGTCCACACCACACCCGGAGGCTGTGACCAAGTTGTTCGGGTTCCCCGGGCGTCTCTACACGCCTTAGGGAATGGTGCCCTCCTCTGGTTCAGAGTAAGCAGACAACATTATCCCATTCTGGGTTAACTGTTCTAGGGAGGGGGCAGCTCTGAAACTGGAAGAGGTGAGGGTGTGCCAGGCGGGAATGGCCAAGCTACATAAACGGTACCACCCAGCTGCAAGTCGCCTTAACCGGGCTCCACAAATCAAATTTGTAGCCAGAACCTAGGAAGGACCAAGGCGAAGCTGTGGCCTCCGGGGATTGGCAACCCATTGCAGAGGCTGGAGGCACTGTAGGACCAAGGCTTCCAGTGCCAGGGTGTGCCTTGGTGTTCTCCAGCATTCACCAGCCCAGAATGCCCTTATTGCCTGAAGTCTCGGACCCTCCCCTGTAGAACTAGCCTCCCAGTAGAACATGGGGCTCCCTGAGGGCCTGACCAGACCAACGCACCCGAAAATTCCAAAGTACACTCTGTACAGGGAATACAAATCTAGGATACCAGTGAAGCAGGTGACTTCCCAGATAAACAAAATTTCACCCTTAAAAGGAAAATGATTCAGGAAGTTTTTAAACTTTCAATGGAGCTATTTATTTTACTTATTTACTTGTTTTTTAAAAGATTTTATTTATGTATTTGACAAAGAGAGAGAGAGCGTAAATAGGCAGAGAAGCAGGAAGGAGGAGGAGAAGCAGGCTCCCCACTGAGCAGAGAGCCTGATTCCACGCTCAATCCCATGGAATAATGACCTGAGCCGAAGGCAGAGGCTTAACGTCTGAGCTACCCAGGAGTCCCCTCAGTGGACCTATTTAGAGGAAGAATGCAAAGAGATCACTTCGGATTATTCAGTTCAAGGAATGCAATATAAATCTGCAGAGATTTATAACCAAACCAGTCTTACTAATAGAAAAAGCACTCCTGCTTAGAATCCTACAGCTCTGACTTTGGCACTACCTCCTTATCATGCCTTTTGCCTATTCAGAAATGACTGGCATGAAGATGGATCTTAGCCTGCTGTAATAAAGCTTGGGTACTATGGGCCTCCCCAGTGCCTTTCAATATTGCCATTTATCTCTTTGTGAATTACAAAATATGTGTGTGTGTGTGTGTGTGTGTGTGTGTGTGTGTGTGCGTGCACGCACGCATACATATACATATATGTGTGTATACATATACATACATACCATTTCCTCAAGCTTATCAATTATGAATACAAAGAGTGTTACGCACTCAAATAAATAAAAAAAATAGGAAACAGAAGTCAGTCAGGGGGATGACTTTTGAAAAACCTAGAGAAGGCAAGGCTGTGATAGAAAGTAATCAAGAGATGAAGTTGGTAGTGGCTTGTAGGTCCCAGTAGTAAATATCCTTCTATACCAAGCTGTTGCGTCCTTTCAAAATTCATATGTTGAAGTTTTAACCCTCAGTACCTCAGAGTGTATTTGGAGATGAGGGTTGTTTTTTTTTTTTTTTTTTTAATTTTATTTGTCAGGGAAACAGAGACAGAGAGCACACAAGCAGGGGGAGCAGCAGGCAGAGGAAGAAGCAGGCTCTCCTCTGAGCAAGGAGCCTGATGTGGAACCCAGTCTCAGGACCCTGGGATCATGACCTGAGCTGAAGGCAGACGCTCAACCCACTGAGCCACCCAAGCATCCCTGGAGATGATGTTTTATAGAGGTAATTAAGTTTAAATGAAGTCATTAGGGTGGATCCTAATCTGATATGACTATTCTTAAAAGAAGACAAGGTTAAGAGTAAAGACTGTGAAGACAAAGGAAAAAGGAAAGACAAAGGAAAAAGACAGTCACGTGCAAACCAGGACGATAGACCTCAGGAGAAAACAACTCTGCTGACACCTTGATCTTGGACTTCTACCCTCCACCACTATGAGGAAATAAATTGCTGCTCTTTAGGGCACCCAGGCTGTGGTACTTTGTTATAGCAGTCCTAGCAGACTAATATAGAAGTATTGAGGCAAAAGACAGGAAAAGGCTGCCTTTGTTGTTGTTGTTGTTGTTTTTTAGGTAGTAGAGTGAAGCCTGGACTGTAGTGGAGAGGCACAGATAAAAGGGAGATAGATCTCGTATAGGAAATTCTGGCACCAGGGTAAGAAAAATATGATTAGGCTTGGGCCAAGGAAATAGTGGGAATGTTAGAAGACAGGCTTATTTCAAGAAGAAAGGGAGGAAAAATCTGTAGGATTTGATCTCTGGTTGTCTTGTCAGGGAGAAGGTGGAAGGAGAAGAGACATGCATTATAAGAACGAGCCAAGATGGGGCACCTGGGTGGCTCAGTGGTTAAAGCCTCTGCCTTCGGCTCAGGTCATGATCCCAGGGTCCTGGGATTGAACCCCGCATCCAGCTCTCTGCTCAGCAGGGAGCCTGCCTCCTTCTCCTCTCTCTCTCTGCCTACCTCTCTGCCTACCTGTGATCTGTCAAATAAATTAAAAAAAAAAAATCTTAAAAAAAAAAAAAGAACGAGCCAAGAGGGACGCCTGGGTGGCTCAGTTGTTAAGTGTCCGCCTTTCCCGCATCTGAGCCCCACATTGAGCTCCCTGCTCAGCGGGAAGCCTGTTTCCCACCCTCTCCCACTCCCCCTGCTTATGTTTCGCCCTTGTTGTTTATCTGTCAAATAAATAAAAATCTTTAAAAAAAAAAAAGCCAAGAAATTGAGCAAAACAACAGTGTGTCAACTGCATACATTGAATATTTTAATTAGGATTAAAATTAGAACAGAGGCAGCCGAGGCATATTAGACTGAAGGATAAACCAGCAGACAGGTGAATTGAATCTACCCTATTAGCTTTTGAGTCAAGATTTTTAACCTTGAGTCAAGATTATGAAAATGTTTGGCTCAAGGCATTGGCACATTGGCACTCAATAATAAACATTTGTTTTTAAGGATGCCTGGGTGGTTCAGTAGTTGAACATCTGCCTTCGGCTCAGGTCATGATCCCAGAGTCCTGGGATTGAGTCCTGCCTGAGACTCCCTGCTCAGTGGAGAGCCTGCTCTCCCTTTGCCTGCAACTCCTCCTGCTTGTGTGTACTCTTGCTCTGACAAAATAAATCTTTAAAAAAACAAACATTTGTTTTTAAAAGACAATCCCAGCATCAAAAATTATGAAATACATATGAGTAAACTTAATTGGTGAGACAAAAGACTTGTACATTGAAAACTATAAAACACCGGATATCTCCTTTGAAACAACTAAACTGGTTGGTTTGGTTACAACATAAATTAGGAAAAAAATAAATTCCACTTCATATTTAGAAACTAAAATGAAATAGGGATAGGTTGTGTTACTTGTTAAATACATTAATTAAAAGTCTATCTCCTGGGGCACCTGGGTAGCTCAGTCTGTTAAGCATCTGCTGTTGGCTCAAGTCATCATCTCAGGGTCCTAGGACTGAGCCTGGTGTCGGGCTCCCTGCTCAGTGGGGAGCTTGCTTCTTCCTTTTCCTCTGCTGTCCTGCTAGTTCTCTCTCTTAAAAAAAATAAATAAATACATCTCCTAAGTTAAATTTAAAGCCTACAGAGAGTGGAATATAATAAAACACAGTATATAAATTAGATATAGTTGAAAAATGGCTATGGCATTTGTAGAACACAAAAATTCAGAAGTGGCAGGTAGCATTTTGTTGTCACAAGGAGCTGCAAAAACAGAAAAGAGGAAGCACACATATGCCAAATTTGGCTGCAAGTAATCGGTTCCCCTGGCCCAGTTTCTTAAAGTGTGATATAGTGGCAGTCTGCACCCAAATCCCCTACAGAATGGTAAAAGTAGAGGCCCTAGGGCCCCACATCAGACATTTGCAGTTTAAACAAGCTCCCAGGTGTTTCTTAGGTTTCCTAAAGTTTAAGGACTCTTCTCCAAATCTCTGAAGACAACTGTTTTTCTGAGAAACCTATAGGAAATATTTGTCTCTGGTCAGAGCAAATTAAGGATGATAACCCATAAGAAACTTATTTGAATGTTCTGAGATTATAGAGTCTAAGAAAGTCATGGTTTTCACTTTAATATTGAGATTTTAGGAAGGAATATAAAAGATATAACCTCAGTTATTGTTTAGTAAAGAAAAGATGTTTCTTGGAATGAAAGAGTTCTTCCTACTCACCCCCCCAAAAAAGAAAAAAAAGTCAAGCTATAACAAATTCATTCTTTGTTCTAGTATTCCTTTCCTGAATAAACTCAGTTTCTCTACATGCATTTTTGTTTTGTTGTTGGGGTTTTGTTTGTTTCCTGACAAAATGTAGAATGAAGGTGGTAGACACTGTGCTTCTTAACTTCTATGTTTTCCATGTTCTTGGTCCTTTGAATATGTACTGTTTCATAGACTCTCACAGGTCTTCCTGCTCTGCAGTCAAGTCTGCTGGTCACCCCTTTCAAGGCACCTTGGCCATTCTTCGCACCGGATGACATAGTGTTTGTCTTTAAATTTTTCCATATGCCTCCATAGGCTAATCCCTTTCACAGTAATGATAGCTTCTTGTATCAGCATGGTCATTCCAAGATTCTCTAGATGAGGAACATATACCAACTTTTTATTAACTGACACTGAATTTGTGAGTGTGAGTGGGCATGGTTTCTTTCTTTTTTTTTTTTAATTCCATGTTATTTACCTCTGGACCCTGGACCCACAATAGAATGTTCTTGATATGTATCAAAGATACACTAGTTCCCCAAATCTGAAGGTTCAACACTATTGCAAGTACATCCCCGACTCAGTCGTGAGAATCAGTGGATATGAAGCCTGTGACAAATCAAAATTCTCATTCAACACATCTCTACTTCCATTATTCAGGTAGTTTCTCATAGCAGCTATACCCTGGATGTCTCCATGGGTCCACCATGGCCCCAAGGGTGGAAAAATCTTTTATCTTCATGAGCCATGGGCATGGGGTTGATGGGCCACTGTGATCTCCATTTCTTTTTCATTCTTAAAAATATCCCCCATTTAGGGGCACCTGGCTGCCTCAGTCAGTAAAGCATGAAACTCTTGATCTTGGGGTCGTGAGTTCAAGTTTAACAGTGTAGAGCTTAATTAAAAACAAGT
This sequence comes from Mustela nivalis, assembly GCF_964662115.1. NCBI lineage: Eukaryota > Metazoa > Chordata > Mammalia > Carnivora > Mustelidae > Mustela > Mustela nivalis. The sequence goes on from NC_139034.1 coordinate 3,455,385, forward strand.
GGTTCTTGGGTGACTCAGTCTGTTAAGCATCCAACTCTTGATTTCAGCTCAGATAATGGTCTTGGGGTCCTAGGATTGAGCTCCAAGTCAGGCTTTGTGCTCAGCACAGAGTCTGCTTGTCCCTTTCCCTCTGTTCCTTCTCATTCACAGTTTCTCTCTCTCAAATAAAGTCTTTTTAAAAAATAAAAAATAATAAAAATTCTTAAAAATTCAATTTCACTTTTTCTTTTAAAGCCCTATATGTTGTGTTTGTTCATTCTTGTGTTCCATCTACCTTAGTCTTTATTTCTGACATTTTTTATTTCTAATTTTTTCTTGACATCTGTGCCTTCATTTCTGATTTTCTCTGATTAAGGTTCTATCAAATTGGGAATCATTTTCTTGAATTTTTTTTCCTTTTTGAATCTTGTTTTTAAGTAATATGTTGCAGTTTTGATGTTTTCTAAGCAGGTCTTTCTAGCCTATTTTCATTATCTCTTTGGATTTTTGTTCCTTATTCTCTTTTATAATAATTTTATTAGGGTTTGGCTTTGATATTTTGTTGCTTTTTTGTAGGTTGAATTTAGTTTTCCTGAATTATTAGGAAATGTAGTTTAGGATAGCTTTTGTACTTCAGAGAGCTTGCATCTATTGTCCTTGTGTAGTGTTAAAAAACTATTTGAGCCTGCTTTCTCAGGCTTGACTCTGTTCCCATTTTACACTTTAACCCTTTGCTTGGTCTCTATTGTTCCTAATCTGCTTAATTTTGATTTCTCTGTAGGACCTTGTCCTTGGAGGGGACTCTTAACGTTCAGTTTCCAGAATTTATATGGTTTTCCTATGGACTCCTTAAACCCATCAGTTACTGAATTAGGAAAACCCCTTCCAGCTAATCCAGTTCTTGGATTGGCCTAATGTATCTTCCAGTTAACATTTGTTGGCTCTCTTGAGGTTCTTAGATCTATCTCAGATATCTAAGCTCTCTTGCTTTGCTTGTCCTCATTCAGAGGGCTGTTAGCAGTTTGTGAGACCACCCTGTCATCTTCTGTAGTAAAAATGCTTTTATTTTAATGGTTTTTGGTTTTGCTGTTTGCTTTGTTTTTATTGGTGATTAGGGATAATTCAAAAACTACGTTGCCACTGCTGCTGCCATCTCTTAGTTCTTAGTTCTGAATGAAGATCAATTTGCCAATCTGTTTTTATTTATTTATTTATTTATTTATTTATTTATTTATTTTAAAGGTGATCCATGCCTTTTCTTTTTTTAAAATTTATTTATTTGACAGAGAGAGAGATATTGGAGAGCAGGAACACAAGCAGAGGAAATGGGAGAGGGAGAAGCAGGCTTCCCACTGAGCAGAGAGCCTGAGGTGGGGCTTTATTCCAGGACCCTGAGATCATGACCTGGGGTGAAGACAGACACTCAACTGACTGAGCCACCCAGGGGTTATCTTTATGCTCACTGCATTTTGAGTACTGCTTAAGAAATTTGTGTCTTGGGCCCCTGGGTGGCTCAGTCAGTCTAAATTCTGCCTTTGGTTCAGGTCACCACCCCATGGGCCTAGGGTGGAGTCCTTGCTCCCTGCAGAGCAAGGAGCCTGCTTCTCACTCTGTCCCTCCCCTGACTCATTCTCTCTCTCTCTCAAATAAATAAAATCTTTTTTTTTTTTTTTTTTTTAATTTGTGCCTTCCGGGGCGCCTGATTGGCTCAGTGGGTTAAAGCCTCTGCCTTTGGCTCAGGTCATGATCTCAGCTCCTGGGATCGAGCCCCACATCAAGCTCTCTGCTCAGCGGGGAGCCTGCTTCCTCCCCTCTCTCTGCCTGCTTCTCTGCCTACTTGTGATCTCAGTCTGTCAAATAAATAAATAAAATCTTAAAAATTTTGTGTTTTCCAAGGTCATGAAAATATTTTCCTGTGTTTTCTTATAGACATTTTATTGTTTTGCTTTTCACATTTAAGTCTGTGATCAATCTTGAATACATTTAGTGTATAGTGTGGATAGGAATCAAGGTTTACTTTTTCATATGGCTATCCAACTTATCTAGCACTATTTTTTGACAAAACCATCAATCATCCTTTCTTCATTGAATTGCAGTAGTACCTTTACTGTAAGGGTAGACCAGGTGTTTATACATGTGTAGTTTAGTTTCTGGACTGTCTATTCCACTCGACTTAATGGATCTATTTGTTATCCTTTCCACAAAATCGAACTTAACTGGTCTTATAATACATCCTGATAGGGCAGGATAGGTAGATCCTGCACAAATTTATTGTTTCAAGAATGTTTTGGCTTTTTTTTTTTTTTTTTTGAGATTTTATTTAGTAATCTCCACACCCAATGTGGGGGGTTGAACTTACTTCCGAGATCAAGAGTCACATGCTCCACTGACTGAACTGGTCAGGCACCTCAGTAGTACAGTTTTAAAAATATATTGACATTGCAGTGTGGCTGGGTGGCTCAGTGGGTTGAAACCTCTGCCTTTGGCTCAGGTCATGATCCCAAGGTCCTGGGATCGAGTCCCACAACCAGACTCTGCTCAGCAGGGAGCCTGCTTCCCTTCCTCTCTCTGCCTGCCTCTTTGCCTGCCTGTGATCTCTGTCAAATAAATAAATAAAATCTTTTAAAAAAAAATTAAAAAAAATATATTGACATTGCAACTAATTTCCTTATTAAATTCTTATTAACTCTAATAGTTTGCCAGATTCTTTTAGTCCTTCTCCATAGATAGGCATGTCAAATGCAAATGAATTTTATTCTTCCTTTCCAATTTTTATACCTTTATTTACCTTGCCTTATTAAACTGACTAGATCTTCAAGCAACGTTGAATGGAAGTGGTAATAGTGTACATTTTTGTCTTCTCCCTTAACTCAGAAAATTGTTATTTCACTATTATGATGTTAACTGCCGAGGTTTTTTGAGGTTCCCCTTTTCCTCATGTTTCCCTCTATTCTTAAGTTTGCTGAGTTTTTTTTTTTTTAAAGATTTTATTTATTTATTTGACAGAGAGAAATCACAAGTAGTCGGAGAGGCAGGCAGAGAGAGAGGGAAGCAGGCTCCCTGCTGAGCAGAGAGCCCGATGTGGGACTCGATCCCAGCACCCTGAGATCATGACCTGAGCCGAAGGCAGTGGCTTAACCCACTGAGCCACCCAGGCGCCCCAGGTTTGCTGAGTTTTTACTATGAATGGCTGTTGAGTTTTTTTCCTATCAAGATGGCTTGTATTGTTTTCCTTTTACTGTATGGTAAATTGCATCAATTATTTTAAATGTTAAACTAGCCTCTTATTTCTGAAATAACCCTACTTAGTTATGATGTATCATCCCTTTTATTACTGGAATCAATTTCTAATATTTTAGTTAGGACAGTAGTATAACAGAGGTGGTCTTTAATTTTTTTTCTTGTATTATTCTTGTTAGGTTTTGTTATCAGGGTATATCTGGCCTTCTAAGACAAGCTGGGAAATACCCTTTCTTTCTCTTCTCTGGGACTGTATATTTTTAAGATTGGTATTATTTCTTCCTTAAGGAAGATTTTATCAGAAAATAGAATCTGATCCTATAGTTTTCTTTGTGAAAAAGCTTGTAATTTCAGAGTTAATTTTTTTTTTAAAATTTGACAGAGATCACAAGTAGGCAGAGAGGCAGGCAGAGAAGGGGATGCGGGGGGTGGGGGGGACGGAGGGAGCAGGCTCCCTGCTGAGCAGAGAGTCCAATGCAGGCCTTGATCCCCAGGACCCTGAGATCATGACCTGAGTGGAATGCAGAGGCTTTAACCCACTGAGTCACCCAGGTGCCCTTGGAATCAATTTCTTTAATAATGACAGGGCTATTAAGATTTTCTATTTTTTTCCTGGGACAAATTTTTTTTTTTTAAGTAGGCTCCACATCCAGTGCAGAGCCTAACTGTGGAGCCCAGTATGGGGGTTGAACTCATGACCCTGAGATCAGAGACTCAAGTCCAGATCAAGAGTCGGATGGGGTGCCTGGGTGGCTCAGTGGGTTAAAGCCTCTGCCTTCAGCTCAGGTCATGATCTCAGGTTCCTGGGATGGAGCCCTGCATCTGGCTCTCTGCTTAGTGAGAAGCCTGCTTCCCCCTCTCTCTCTGCCTGCCTCTCTTGTCTACTGGTGATCTCTGTCTGTCAAATAAATAAATAAAGTCTTAAAAAAAAAAAAAAAAAGAGTTGGACACACAACTAACTGACTGAGCCAGCCAGGTGCCCATCTTGGCACAGATTTGGTAAGTTGTGTTTTTCAAAGGATTTGTGTACTACCTCAAATTTGTCAAATTCTTTGACCCAAGGTGTTCATAACCTTTTGTTTTTAATGTCCATAGGATCTCATTTTTTTGTTTTTTTTTGAAGCATGGGGCTCAAATCACCACCCTGAGATCAAGCATCGCATGCCTTACTGACTGAGCCAGCCAGGCATCCCTCCAGTGTTTCTTTATATATTGGTTATTTTTTAAAAAATTCCTTGATCTGTTTTACTAGGGGTTTGTTAGATTTTTTATTAATTTATAGGCATATGATTTATGAAAGTCTTTTTTAAGTCAGCTTAAAACATGGGGCTTGAACACAAAATCCTGAGATCAAGAGTCACATGCTCTATCAACTGAGCCAGCCAAGAGCCCCATGAAAGTCTTTTTAACATCCGTATGTGTTGGGTGTTAGTCTGATTTCCCAGGTTTTAGGTTTCCCTTGCGTTATTCATGTGTAGAAGCAAACTGATTAATTGCTCTTCATTCTAGATGTGACTTACAGAACATTATTCATAATCAGCTACTCTCTATATTTAAAATCACTAGCTTCTGAAAACCTTGTACTCAATACTACAACACAATTTTCCTTAACTAGCTTTGTCTTTTCTTTCAGCTTAGTTAAATCCTCAAATTATTTTTTAAAAGATTTTATCTATTCAAGAGTGAGCATGAGCAGGGAAAGGGCAAAGGGAAAGGGAGAAACAGGGTCCCTACTGAGCAGGGAGCCTGCAGCGGAGGATGGACCACAGGACCTGGGATCATGACTTGAGCCGAAGGCAGATGCTTAACCTGTTGAGCCACCCAGGTGCCCCTAAATTCTCAAATTCTTTTTTTTTTTTTAAAGATTTTATTTATTTATTTGACAGAGAAATCACAAGTAGGCAGAGAGGCAGGCAGAGAGAGAGAGGAGGAAGCAGGCTCCCCGCTGAGCGGAGAGCCCAATGCGGGGCTCGATCCCAGGACCCTGAGATCATGACCTGAGCCGAAGGCAGCAGCTTAACCCACTGAGCCACCCAGGCGCCCCAAATTCTCAAATTCTTAATCTCATTCTAACATGGTCACACTTTAGAATTCAAAATTATAGAGCACTACTCATGTCTACAATTTTGTACTTCATGTCATCTTTGTCTACAACCTCTTTCCCTACTATCTGCCACTCATGACTGCAGCTACTTATGTGCCAAGGAGTTGGGAGGTTTTTTTATTTTTAAAAGATCTTATTTATTCATTTGAGAGAGAGAGACAGAGAGAACACAAGCAAGGGGAGAGGCAGAGGAAGAGTGAGCAACAGACTCCCTGCTGAGCTGGGAGCCCTATGTGGGACTCGATCCCAGAACCTGGAGATCATGACCTAAGCTAAAGGCAGATGTTTAACCACCCTGAGCCACCCAGGTGCCCCAAGTTGGGAGTTTTAAACTAAAAGCAAAAGGGAACTTCAAAACTTTGAATCAGAAGAGTGACATGACCTGAAATAATAAAGCATTATTTTTTTCTACAGAACTTGAGCTCTTTACTTCACTTATTCACTTTTACATCCTATGTAGCAAGCTGTACCTTGTACATATATAAAATTTATGAATTTCACTTGTCCTCTGTGAAAAGAGAAAACCAATAAACTGCCATTTCTTAAGGACTGTTATTCTGAATTGTACTTCCTAATTTCTCATATTAAATTAGTAGTAGATGTTTCCTAATGCCTTTTCTCAATGAAATTAGAAAGATGAAAATAAACCCTGTGTACAGTCCAGATCACTGATGACAAGTCCTTCCGCAGAGGAAGTGGATGATAAACAAGACTGAACTGTTTTCTTCCTTCCTTCTATAGTAACAACATAGTAATTTTATAATTTAAAAAAACCTGATGATGGATGGGGATAAAAATATATGTTTATAAAAAATAAAAAATTAAAAAAAAAAAAACCTGATGATGGAAAAAACATTATTCTCCTCCCTAGAGATATTCTTACTATGTTCTGAATTTAGTTAATTTTTCCCTCAACATTTTATAATGAAAGATTTCACATACCTAAGAGTTGATTGAAATTTAGGGGAACATGGATAAACCCAGCATCTACATCTTTTGAATTTTTCATTTACTTCATTACAATATGAAGAGTTTATCGTGCCTTATCGGTCTGCAGTATGTTGAAGAAAGAATTTTTTAAAGATTTTATTAATTTGTCAGAGAGCATGGGTGCGTACGCAGAAGCAGGGGGAGCAGCATGCAGAGGAAGAAGCGGGTTCCCCGCTGAGCAACAATCATGATATGCAGGACTGGAGCCCCCAGGACCCTGGCTGGGATCATGCCCAAGCTGAAGGCAGATGCTTCACTGCCTGAGGCATCCCAGGTGTCCCAGAAATGAGAGAATTTAAAGGAGATGATTTAATTTTGTTTTCTCAATGCACAAATTCAATGTTTTAAGCAAATTATCTTAAGTAGCCACTGGTTGATTTCATTAGTTTACTCAGATAACCACTGATACCAAGGGTCTATCTAATATAATATCATTCAATTAACTGTTAAGTTTTAATAAAATAATGAGCCCACTAATCATTTGAAAGGAACTTCAAAACTTGCGTTATATTCTCTAGAGCATCCTCTTAGGCCTCCAAGAGTAAACTGGATTTTTTGAAAACATCCCAAAGCTTCATTCAAATCCAACTCTGAAAGACTGAAACGGTCCAGTGTCAAAACCCACAATGGTTATAAATTAATGAGAATGATTTTCCTAGGTATTCTAAAATTAATTTTATCCACTGCCATCACAGAGTCTACAAGTATTCCTAGTGTTATCCCAAGAATGCACCTTGTTCTGCTCTAGTCGTTACTCATATGCCATTTTATTCCACAGCTTTGAGACAAAACCTAAGTATATGTAAGAATTTAATATATGATAAAGTTGGTATCCAAAATCAGATACAAAGGGAGAATTACTAAATATAGTGATGGGAACAGTGTTCTTTTGAAAAAAACAGGGATCCTTAATTTTCATTAGTGTATTTCTCAAATTTAAGCATGTAGTCTCCTTCAGAAGAAAAAAAATTGCCACAACACCTAAAGGTTGACTTAATATATTTTTAGTATTTCTCAGATTTGTGCTAACATAAAAATAGATCTACACGCTTTATTGTTATAGTTCTCATACAATAGAAGCTAAAACATTTATAAATTAAGACCAATAAAATGCAGACTAATCACCTTAATATATAATGTAACAAATAATGCTGTTTTGCTCAAATAATAAAAGAAATGTTTTGCCCAAAAGAAATAAATCATAGCTATTTGGTATAATAGCAAAAAGCTGCAGTTTCAGACTCCATTCTACTTTCAAACTGTTTCTGAAAGTTTTTACTTTAATAATGAAGAGAATAGTCACATAGTATCTTGTTCAAACTAGTATTGATAAATTGAAGGCTTTTTCTCCTTGCAAAGTAATCATAACAGAAAATTAACCAAACATGTTAAATGTTCGCCCTCAAATGCGAATTTTAAAAGGTGTGAACTGACAGAATGAAAACGTAACAACTGACTTTATTCATATCTGCATTAACTACTATTTTTTTTTTAAGATTTTATTTATTTATTTGACAGACAGAGATTACAAGTAGGCAGAGAGGCAGGCAGAGAGAGAGGAGGAAGCAGGCTCCCCGCTGAGCAGAGAGCCCGATGCGAGGCTCGATCCCAGGACCCTGGGATCATGACCTGAGCCGAAGGCAGAGGCTTTAACCCACTGAGCCAGCCAGGCGCCCTGCATTAACTACTATTGAATCCAATTAGTTTTAGAATTTGGAACAGAAACATTCTTTACTATTTGCTATTATACTTATTGCTAACGAACTGCTGAGTTATAGGATCCTCCCAACAAAAATGGTACTGATCATAGGGTACAGATCTTTTCTGAATAAATTTACTATGTCAAGAACCACATCAGGTATATTATGTGTACAACAACAGCACACCATCATTTTTCTCATTCTCATGTAGTAATCCATGTCCTGCAGATTCCACAGTTTTATTTTTTTTCAAATCAGATTTTAATTGTGAATACTTAACACTATTATTGATGTGCATTTCACTTTCCTCATGTTTGCTAAGAATATGTGATAAATGCTGCCAATCTTTGCACCCATTCTCATTCTTCAGTTGATTTTTCCCCTCCCCCAAAAGTTTGCAATACAAACAAAATACAGAATCTTTTGAAGTCGAATAAAGTAACCAGGACCTAGTGGTTTTATCACCATTTGGAAGAATTCGTGTGTAGTAAGTTTCTGAAAATTTCCTCCCTGTACTGTCTTTTGGAAAGTTAAAATTTCTTACTTGAGGTGGATCATTTTCAACAAGAATGTCCCATTGTTTAGTATTTAAAACTCGGGGCCATGTACCTGGGTCTGTAGAAAGTACAACTGATATAATGCAGTCTTCTGGTTTTTTCTCTTCCAGTGGCTCTTGAAATTTATCAGCTATGGTTAACATTGAAGAAGTTAAATTCACACTCTGTTTGATCAGTGATGTATCTGTGCTATATTCTGCCAAAACCTGTAGCTCTGGAGTCTTTTCCTTTTTATTCGGTATTCCCTCTTTGTTTTCTAAAACAGTATTCAATGGCCCATATAATTTTCTTTCATTTTCTTCTCTAACAGCATGCCTTTTTCTGTTTTCTGATGCTGACAAATTTTTTGATTTTGCTTCCATCATCTGGGGAGAAATAGATTACAATTTTATCTTAGATTTGTTGAAAGAAAGCCACCTGGGTGGCTCAGTCAGTTAAGCGTCTGCCCTCGGCTCACGTCATCATCTCAAGGTCCTAAAATTGAACCCCGGTTGGGCTCCCAGAAGGGAGCCGGCTTTTCCCTTTGCCCCTCCCCTCCACTTATGCTTTCTCTCTCAAAATAAATAAATAAAAAGATCTTTAAAATTGATGTATATACAAATGCCCAATAAGCACATGAAAAGCTAATCATCTGTCATCAAAGAACTACAAATCGAAACCACCACATATCACTTCACAACCACTATGACGGCTATAAAAAAGGATATATAATGACAAGTGCTGGAAAAGATGTGAAAAAACCGAAACCTTCCTAGTGCAGATGTAGAATGGTACATGTGCCTTGTAAAATAGCCTGGCAATTTCTTTCTTTTTTTCTTTCTTTTTTTTAAAGATTTTATTTATTTATTTGAGAGAGAGAGAGAGAGATCACAAGTAGGCAGAGAGGCAGGCAGAGTGAGAGGGGGAAGCAGGCTCCCTACTGAGCGGAAAGCTCAATGAGAGGCTAGATCTCAGGACCCTGAGATCAAGACTTGAGCCGAAGGCAGAGGCTTTAACCCATTGAGCCACCCAGGTGCCCCAGCCTGGCAATTTCTTAATCAGTTACCATATGAGCCACCAATACCAGAATGAAAATGGAGGTCTACAAAGAATTGTACAAATTATTCATAGCAACATTATCATAATAGCCAAAAAGTAAGAAGAATTCAAATGTCCATTACTGATAGATAAATACAAAATGTAGGTGTTATCCATACAATGAATACTATTTGGTAATAAAACAAGTTATATGCTACAACATGGATGAACCTTGAAAATAGTATGCTATGTAAAAGCCAGTCACAAAGTATCACATACGGTGTGATTCCATTTAATAAAAACGCCTAACTGATTTTAGAGTCAATAAAATCTAAAAAAAAAAAAATCAAAATAACAAAAATGTATACAATGTAAATGGCACTCTATTAGCTGTAATATTTTTGTATACAGCACAACTTGAACACTGCATTTGGTAATGTTTAAAAAACTAAGAACCTTGGGGTACCTGGGTGGCTCAGTTGGTTAAGTGTCCAACTCTTGATTTTGGCTCAGGTCATGATCTCAGGATGGTAAGATCAAGCCCTGCATCGGGCTTTGTTCTCAGGGCAGAGTCTGCTTAAATTCTATCTGCCCCTCCTACCTCTAAAATAAATAAATTCTATAAACAAAACAAACCAACTAAGTTTTGTTTTGATTTCACCCTGAAAGCAACACTGGCAGCATGAATTTAAAAAAGCAGAAGCAACATAAAATTCATACTTAGAAAGTTGCTCTGATTGCATTATGGATTTTTTTTTAAGATTTTATTTATTTATTTGAGAGAGACAGATAGTGACAGAGAGAGAGAGAGCGCACACGCAAAATCAGGGAGGAGACGGAGAAGCAGGCCCTCCACTGAGCAAGGAGCCCAATGTGGGGCTCAATCCCAGGACCCTGGGATCACGACCCAAGCTGAAGGCAGACGCTGAATGGACTGAGCCACCCAGATGCCCATATTATGTATTTCTAACTGTAAGGAAGACCAAGGATACAGAGACAATCAGAAGCTATGGTAGTTTAGGGGCGCCTGGGTGGCTCAGTGGGTTAAAGCCTCTGCCTTCGGCTCGGCTCGGCTCATGATCTCAGGGTCCTGGGATCGAGCCCCATGTCCGGCTCTCTGCTCAGCAGGGAGCCTGCTTTCTCCTCTCTCTCTGCCTGCCTCTCTGCCTACTTGAGATTTCTGTCAAATAAATAAAATCTTAAAAAAAAAAAAAAAGAAGCGATGGTAGTTTAATTCTGGCAAGAGATGATGGCAGCTATACATTTAGAGCTGTAGGAGTAGAGACAGGATACAGTTGAGAGATACCTGGATTATTGTAACTGAGTGGCTCCAGAGGCAGGAAGGAGTAAGAATGACCCTAAGTTTCTGCCTGGGCATCTGACTGAATGGTGGGATCATTTACTGATAGAGGAAACAGAGCGAAAACAGGTCTGGAGTTTCAGTTTTAGACAAGGAATTTGAGGTATTTGTGAACATTCAAATGGAGATTACAGATGGATATATTAGTCTAAAATTGAAAAAAGATCTACACACAAATGGAAAAAATTAAAATGAAAAAAGGAAAGAAGGAAATATCATCTACAGATATATTTTGGAAGTTACCAATATTTATCATTGAATTATGGGATTGGATGAAACTGTATTGAAAAGGCATATAAAAAGGCCAAAAGAAAGCCAATTACTATAGTTAGCGTTATCTTTTATATAACCAAATCCAAGCTTAGTCTTGTTTCTCCTTCCTGAGTATCCAGTAATGAACAGATATTCAACTTGTTATAGCCAGAATTCTCAATGGATGGGCCATGTGCCAACTGTCTGACCTTGGGCAAGTTACTTGACCAATGAAGCTTCAATTTCTTTGGCAATAAAATGAAGATGTCAACCGTACCTAACTAGGGAGACTGTTTAGATGATCAAATGCAAAAATACATGTAAAACTGTATCTGGCACCACAGTAAAATTATGTTAGCTATTATTATTGGCATGAACGCTAACAATGATACCTGTGATCATTTGATAATTACTGAATATGCTCTAATATCAAGAACTGATAATAAGACAGAGGTGGCTCATCTAAATGCTCATGGGTTTTGATTATTCTAGGTTCCAAGATTAAACTGGTTATATCTTTTCCTATTTGTGTCTTCAGGCATCTTTCTGGGGACATTCAACTGAAATTCTCTGAAAATGAAGTTCAAAAATATCCTAGTGCAATACTACATCTCGCAAAACCAAAATTTTTACTGATGACCTGAAAGAAAACTGAGGCTAAATAAAAACAGGTGAGCAGACACCAGTTTAACTAAAACACTGGAAAGAAAGGTACCAAGATGAAGAGCACGTATTTATTGACAGAATCTCTTTTCACTCTCAGAAGTGTCCCAGTTGGGTGGTTAAGTCACCCCACATATAAGGATACTAATTCTGAAAACTACTAAATTGAATGAGATACAGATCCTGGCTTCAGGGAACCTACCGCTTATTAAGGACAATAAAGCACATGTATCATTAAATATTCATGTCAAATGCAAGAGAGCAAACTAAGGTTTTGGACTGAGGTCAAATCTTACTTGGGGTATAAGATACTTTCTCTGAACTTCAGTATCTTTAACATATTTTAAGCGTTTTATTCAATCAAAATTGAATATACATTTAATATAAATCAACAAGCGATATCTGATTAAACAGCACTCCGCTTCCACCTTTACCCATTTCTGCTTTCCCAGAAGTTAATCACTTTTACCACTATTAGTTGATTCACTTGGTGTTTATGTCCAAATCTCAAAGTAATATGTTTTATCACTAATTTACTGGCTTTTCCTCCCAGTTTCAGGCATCACAAATTGGCTTTTCAATGAGGAAAACAGAAATTTAGTTTTCCTCCTTCTCAGTGTATTTACCATGTGTACCATCCAGCCACCTATTTATCCTCTGGTTGTAGGATTTCTTAACTGTCTTGCTATTGACATCTAGAGCCAGAAAATTCTTTATTCTGAGCGCCTGTCCTGTGCATTGCAGGATGTTTAGCAGCATCCCCAACCCCTCCCAGTGGATGCCAACTATGATAATGAAAAATATTTAGATGTTGCCAAATGTCCTTAGGGGAAAAAAAATGACCCTTGGTTAGGTCATTGGGTAAAATCAAGATTCAATCTTTACATTTATAACTGTGTATGCTATTCTTAGATAAACCACTAACTGCAAGATTTCTATTTTTCCTTACAGTCTTCTATTACTAAGACTTTTTATTGTGAAAAGGCCTGTCACTAACCATTAATGTGGTAGGCGGGGGAGGTACATCATTTATAAAATATCTATATTTTATGGAAATATTCTTGTATTTGCCAACTGCTTATGAGGTATTTTGCATCACTGAGATATACGTAGCAGAATGGAGAGACTTTCTCTTGGGGATGAGTGGCAGACAATATAGTAATTCAAGAAAGTCTGGATATATAATTGCTGCCTATTTTGACTATGTGTATTTTGGTTTTACTTCCGTTGGTTTTCATTTAGGAGTAAAAAGTGGGTCATCTATGTGCAAGCTTCATGCTCTTCAAGTGATATGCATTACATGTGTGTAAAGTTTATGAACTCATTGCCTTTAACAAAAAGTCATGGTCTAAGCAGATATAAGTAAATCATCCATTATGGGGCACCTGGGTGGCTCAGTGGGTTGAGCCTCTGCCTTCTGCTCGGGTCGTGATCCCAGAGTCCTGGGATTGAGCCTCGCATCGGGCTCTCTGCTCGGCAGGGAGCCTGCTTCCTCCTCTCTCTCTGCCTGCCTTTCTGCCTACTTGTGATCTCTCTCTGTCGAATAAATAAAATCTTAAAAAATAAATAAATAAATAAAAATAAAAATAAAAAAAATACTTGTAGGGGTGCCTGGGTGTCTCAGTGGGTTAAAGTCTCTGCCTTCGGCTCAGGTCATGATCCCAGGGTCCTGGGATCGAGCCCCACATCGGGTTCTCGGCGTGGAGCCTGCTTCCTCCTCTTTCTCTCTCTGCCTTCCTCTCTGACTACTTGTGATCTCTCTGTCAAATAAAAAAAAAAAACAAAAAAAACTTGTCAAAAATATTAAGACCTTATAAAAATACTGGTTCACTACCAAATGAGTGCACTGTATTTTTGCCATGCACTCCTTTGTTGTTTTTCTTTTAAAGACTTTATTTATTTAAGAGAGATCACAAGTAGGCAGAGAGGTAGGCAGAGAGAGAGAGTGGGAAGCAAGCCCCCCACTGAGCAGAAAGCCCTGTGTGGGGCTGGATCCCAGGACCCTGGGATCATGACTGAAGCCAAAGGCAGAGGCTTTAACCCATAGAGCCACCAAGGTGGCCTGCCATGTATTCTTCTGAAAAGATAACATCTATGCTAAATCATTTTTGCCTATTTTGTTTTTAAAGATTTTTATTCATTCATGACAGAGAGAGAGAGCTAGAGGGAAAAGCAGGCTCCCCAAGGAGCAGGTAGCCCATACAGGACTTGATCCCAGGATCCTGGACAATGACCTTAGGCTGAAAGCAGACGTTTAACCATCTGAGCCACCCAGGTACCCCATTTTTGCCTATTTTACTATTTATTTATTTTTTAAAAAGAAAGTCTGCTCATTTTTTTTTTTAAGATTTTATTCATTATTTGTTAGAGATAGAGAGAATGCGAGCACAGGCAGACAGAGCAGCAGGCAGAGGCAGAGGCAGAAGCAGGCTCCCTGCCGAGCAAGGAGCCCGATACAGGACTCGCTCCCAGAACACTGGGATCATGACCCGAGCCGAAAGCAGCTGCCCAACCCACTGAGCCACCCAGGCGTCCCCATTTTTGCCTATTTTAAACTGTTCACTGTTCTCTTCTATAAGCCACATCCAAAAGCTTTACTAAAAATGCGGTACGGGACATATAAAGAAAATAATAAAGCTAACATATAGAAGTCTTTCTTTAAAAAAGTTAACTGTAGACACCTATTGTTTCTTCTATAGTAAGTCTTGCACACTTCAAGGTTACTTTTCCCCTAACCTAACCACTAATATCCTCATCCAGTGAAATAGGGGTGACGAATATTCCTGGTTTTGCATTTATAACCCATCTTGAATAAATTTTTTCGTATGGGAAAAAAATGGGGTCAAAACTCATTTATTTCCAAATAACCAAAAATGCATCCAACCTTGTTAAAAAGATCTTACTTTTCCCATTAAAATTATATGGTACCAACTGATGGAAGATAGCAGAGTAGGAGGGTTTTGAGCTCACCTTGCTCCATGGATGCAACAGAGAACAGCTACACCCAACACAACTAACTGGAAATGACCTAAAGACTGGCAGAACATATCTTCCACGGCTAATCATAGAAGTCCACATTGAAAAGAGATGTACCTGGGAACCAAATACCTGGTGTAACTAACCACAACTAGAAGGGACTTCACAAGTGTGGAGAAGAAAGGCTTAGACCCCACACAGAGCACCCTTGGCACTGGGGATCTGCGCTGGGAAGATGAGTTGCTGTAATGTACAGCTTTGAAAACCAGCAGGGGTTATTTCCAGAAGCTTTAAAAATCAGCAGCACTGGGGCACCTGGGTGGCTCAGTGGGTTAAGCCTCTGCCTTTGGCTCAGGTCATGATCCCAGGGTCCTGGGATCGAGTTCCACATCGGGCTCTCTGCTCGGCAAGAAGCCTGCTTCTTCCTCTCTCTCTTTTAGCCTGCCTCTCTGCCTACTTGTGATCTCTGTCTGTCAAATAAATAAATAAATAAAATCTTAAAAAAAAAAAAAATCAGTGGCGCTTATATGAACCACTATAGGAACAGGCCCCTTTCCTTGCACCCCACCCTCTCCCCCTACAGGAGTAGGGAGAGACTTCTAGAAGAGGCTCCTCCCAGGGGAGGAGGCTGTGTGGTCTTTGTGCTAGGGCTCATTAGCCCTATCCACCCCTCTGCACCCTCTTGGGATGTCTGGCCACAGAGTGAGGTGTGCTCCTATATCCTGACCCTGACCCCCTATATTCCTACCATGTTGTGTCTGGCTCACCTCTGCTTGAAAAAAAGTATTGCTTCTCCCTTAAAAGAAAAACAAAACAAAACAAAAAAACAAAACAAAAAAAACCCAGTGTGGCTTAACTCTGAAAGCTTTAAAAAATCAGTGTGCTTAACTCCAGGACAGCTGGAGGGTGATAGGAAACCAAGTCCTCACCCTTAAAGAGGCAGCATACTAAATAATGACCTGAGACATAGAAGAGAAGTAACAGTTTGAAAGGCATCTGAGGTACATATGAAGATTTATTGACTTGTCTGAGAATGTGTGCCAGAGGGGCAGGATCTACAGATTTCTCTAAGAAAAGTGCTGGTGGGTACCATTCCCTCCCACCCCTGGCTTAGATATCTGGTCATTTGCAAGAGCCAACACAAATACTCTCCATCTACCTTGCTAGCACTGTGTGTCCTGCCCATCCAACCAGGCAGCCTCAGCTGGGACTGACACCACTCTGAAGTGATTCCCGCCCTGGGAAAGTGGGGGGAAATAAGCCCACCCACCATGCCTACAATTCTTATAGCTGGGAATCTTAGGTGGCAGCACAGGGAGCAAGACCTGCCCTTTGATACACTATAGCTGTGACAGAAAGGGAAACTGCAGACTGCTAGGCTGATGGCTGCCCCACCCATCAATGAGAGCACAACAGCTGCCTGCAGCAGCCATGACAGGTTCCTTAAGAGCACCCAGAGCAAACCCTGCCCAGTGCACCCACAGCAAACAAAGAGGGTCACTATAGGTGTGTGGCTGAAGGGAACTGTGGCTCAGTCACAACAGGAGGGTACACAGCCCACACAAGGGACATCCCTGGAGCATTTGGTTCTGGTGACTAGGAGAAATTATGTTATAGGGCACCACAGGACTTCTACATAATGCCACCATTTTCAAGACGTGGATATGTAGCTGACCTTTTTTTTTTTTTTTTAAGATTTTATTTATTTATTTGACAGAGAGAGATCACAAGTAGGCAGAGAGGCAGGCAGAGAGAGAGAGGAGGAAGCAGGCTCCCTGCTGAGCAGAGAGCCCGATGCGAGACTCGATCCCAGGACCCTGAGATCATGACCCGAGCCGAAGGCAGCGGCTTAACCCACTGAGCCACCCAGGCGCCCTGTAGCTGACCTTCTTAATATGGAGAAACAAACACAGAAAATTAGATAAAATGAGACAGAGATTCGAATGTGGCCCAAATGAAAGAAGAGGACAAAATTGCAATAAAAAAAGCTAAATGAAATGGAGATAAGCAATATGCCTGACAAAGAAGTCAAAGTAATGCTCATAAAGATACTCACTGGACTTGAGAAAAGAGTAGATGAGCTCAGTAAGAACTTCAGGAAAGGGACAGAAAATACAAAAAAGAACCAGTCAGAGCTTAAGAATTCAGTAACTGAAATAGATTAGAAGAAGCAGAAGAACAGAGCAGCAATCTGAAAGAGTACTGGCAATCATTCAAGCTAAACAGCAGAAAGAAAAAAGAAAAAAAAGAAAAAAAAACACAAGAAAAAGTTAGCAACATCATTAAGCATAACAACATTTGCAGTGTAAGGATGCCAGAAAGAAACTTATTTCACTAAACAATAGCTGAAAACCTCCCTAATCTGGGGAAGTAAAAAGGTTTAGGAAGCACAGAGAGCCCCTAACAAGATGAACCCGAGAAGGTCCATGCCAAGACATAATGAAAATGACAAAAAGTAATAATAAATACAGAATTTTTAAAGAAAATAGTCACAGAAAAGGGAAACCTAAGGCTATCAGCTGATTTTTCATCAGAAACTTTGCAGACCAAAAGAGAGTGGTATGATATATTCAAAGGGCTGAAAGAAGAAACCTATGGCCAAGAATACTTTACCCAACAAGATCATCATTCAGAATAGGAGAGTTTCCCAGACATACAACAGTTAGAGTTCATCATCACTAAACCAGTCTTACAAGAAATGTTAAAGGGAATTTTTAAATAAAGATTTTATTTATTTCTTTGAGAGAGAGAGAAAGCACAAGAGTGGAGAGTAGGGGCAGAGGGAGAGGGAGAAGCAGACTCCCCACGGGGCTCCATCCCAGGACCCTGGGATCATGACCTAAGCCGAAAGTAAAAGCTTAAGTGCCTGAGCCACCCAAGCACTCCAGAAATTCTTTCTTTTAAAGATTTATTTACGTTATTTATTTTTTTTAAAGATTTTATTTATTTATTTGGCAGACAGAGATCACAAGTAGGTAGAGAGACAAGAGAGGAAGAAGCAGGCTCCCAGCTGAGCAGAGAGCCCGATGCAGGACTCAATCCCAGAACCCTGGGGTCATGACCTAAGCTGAAAGCAGAGGCTTTACCCCACTGAGCCACCCAGGAGCCCCAAGATTTATTTACTTTAGAGAATATATGTCAGGGGACAGTAGGGGGAGAGGGAAAAAGAGAGGGGAAGCAGACTCTTGGTTGAGCATGGAGCCCGATGGAGATCTCAATCCCAAGACCCTGAGAGCACAACCTGAGCCAAAACCAAGAGTCAGACACTTAACTGACTAATCCACCCAGGAGCCCCACAAGAAATGTTAAAGGGAATTCTTTTTTTTTTTTTTTTAAAGATTTTGTTTATTTATTTGACAGGGATCACAAGTAGACAGACAGGCAGGCAGAGAGAGAGGAGGAAGCAGGCTCTCTGCTGAGCAGAGAGCCCGATGCGGGGCTCTCTCCCAGGACCCTGGGATCATGACCCGAGCCAAAGGCAGAAGCCCCAACCCACTAAGCCACCCAGGCGCCCCAAAGGGAATTCTTTAACTGGAAAGAAAAGGTTGTAAGTCGCAGAAAATTACGAAAAGAAAAAAATTCACACGTGTAAGCTAATATATAGCAAAGGTAGTAGATTAATCACTTATAAAGTCAGAATGGAGTAGTAAAATCTATTGCATCTACAAAAATTAGTCCAGGAATATGCAAAATAAAAGGGTGTAAGTAAAATATGACATCATATACATAAACTGTGGAAAGGAAGTAAAAATGTAGTGCCTTCAGAATGTATTTGAAATAATGCAACCATCAACTCCATCAACTTAACAGGGACTGCTATACTAAGACTGTTATGTAAGATGTTAAATATGAACTGAATGGTAACCACAAATCAAAAACTTGTCATATACAAAAATAAAGAGAAAGGAATTCAAGCGTAACATTAAAGAAATCCATCAAACCATAAGGGATGACAGCAAGAAAGGACATACAATTGTAAATATCTATGCACCAAACACAGGATACATAAATACACAAAATAAGTGTTAACAGAAATAAAAGAGAAATTGATAGTAATAGAGTTAATAGAGGGGACATTAACACCTCACTTGCATCAATGGATAAATCATCTGGACTACAAATCAACAAGAAAACTATGGCTTTGAATAACACATTAGACTGGATGGGTAAAACAGGAATATACAGAACATTCCATCCCAAATCAGCAGAATACATTCTTTTTAAGAACACAAGTAAACACTTGCTTGGACAGATCACATGTTAGGCCACAAAATAAGTCTCAATAAATTTAAGACTGAAATCATATCAAGCACCTTTCCTGAGAACAAGAGTATGAAACTACAAGTCAATTATAAGAAAAAAATGGGAAAAAACAAAATAGATGGAGGTTAAAAAACATTCTACTAAACAATCAATGAATGGGTCAATGAAGATGTGAAGAGAAAATAAAAATAAATATGGAGATATTTATAGCAACACAGGCCTACTTTAAAAAAGCAAAACAAATCTCGAACAATCTACCATAAACTTAAGAGCTAGAAAAAAGAACAAAGCAAGTCCAAAGCCAGTAAAATGAAGAAAATAAGAGTAAAAATAAATTCAGAGATTAAACATATAATAGAAAAGACCACTTGAAAAGATAAAATAGAATAATTGATAAAGCATTAGCCACTCATCAAGAAAAAAAGAAAACTCAAAATCAGAAATGGAGAATAATGACACTACAGAAACACAAAAGATTTTAAGAAAAATTACAAAAAATTATATGCCAACATACAGACAACCTAGAAGAAATGGGTAAATTCCTAGAAAAATATAATCTTCCAAAACTCAATCAATATTCAAAAAACTCTCAACAAAAGTCCAGGACTGGCTTCATAAGTGAATTCTACCAAACCTTTAGGAAAAGTTAATACAAAAAAAAAAAAAAGAAAGAAAGAAAGAAAGAGAGAGAAAGAAGAAAAGTTAATACCTATTCTCTAAGAAGAGAAGGAAAACTAGCTTAGAATAACCAATAGATTTCAAAACTCATTTGAGATGAGAGCTGAATGACAGATCGACAAAAATGGAACTAAATGAGATTCTAAGATAAATTTGATTGATGTAAGCTAAGAGGAAGAAGATATTGTATACTTGATCATTTAAAATGCACTGAAAAGAATTACCTGTTTATATTCATTGATACAACCTTGGCAGCAAAATCTTGTCTGCTGACCTTCAATCATCAGGACATTGTTTCCAGCACTTTTACTGGGCAAGTACTCTCCACACTGTTCACAGCAATTCATTATCAGACCATTGGCTAACCTGTACTTATTAAAGCACTGGTTACTGCACAGTTTATGTATTACATTATTAACGCTGACTTCATGGCGAATCTAAAAGAAAAGCCAGAATTTATTAAATAAATGAGTCAGATTAAAACAGTAAGCAATGAGACAAAAACACAACTCCCCCCACCACTCCAAATAAAACCCCAAACAAAAAAAACAACCTCTAGTAATTTCTCAGTGGAAGAAATATTCAGAGAAAAGACTAAAAAGCACATTTTGTCACTCTTCCATTTTTATCTCTGATTTATTTATAAAACTGATTTTACAAAAGAAAAAGATTCATAGAACATAAAACCCCTATAAAATCAGTAATAACTTCTCCATAAACACTTAAGAACCGGAAGAAATGAACTAGCTTAGAAGACTCTGATAAGACCTTCTTTAAAGAAATGGATTAGGAATTTCTGGTATTAAACTTCATTGCCCTAGAAAATTTATGAGAGGGGCTAAAGAAATAATATTACCATATTCAGGATGGTATCTGTATATACACAAGCAAGGTGGTTCTTGCTTTGCTCACTTCTGTGGTAACTAAGATAAAATCGTGTCCTCAATTTGCAAGGTTCTGGGAAACACCAAATTCAGTCACCAAGGACTGTGTTAAGTGAAGACTGCCTGTATGAATGTTTCTTCTTTTAGCAACTGGAAAGATGGCAATACCACTTAAGAAATGTGAGGGTATCAACACACCTACACTCCACTTGTTCTACATGTTCTTCTACCAGCATTGGTTGCATCTTTCACATCCTGAACCTATACTTTATTATTTAGAGTGACTAGTAAGAACAAAATTCACCACAGAACTATTGTTTTGTTTCAGAGCATATTCAATTTCATGGAAACAGCAGTGTACTTTCCATAGCATGCAAATGGGGTATCTGTTCCTAAAGAGAGTTAGTTCTAACATATCCTTATCCTTCCCCTTAACATCCAGGGCATTATTAGTAGATGGCAGAGCATATAAAAACACTGAAAAGTTAAAATTAGCCCTGTTAACCTAGATAATAACTGAAATAAGATATAAAAATCCAGACCTCTGTTAGTTTACTACAGATTATACATCTTGATTTATTAATTCTTTTTCTATGATTCTGGTTGTCTTCATAGGGAGGCAAAGACGTACTACAAAATTCTTGGGAGGAGTCTCTTGACTCAACTTGAGGAACAGTAGTAGCCTTTTTTGTAGGTACATCTCTGAAACCAAAGATACAGACATAGCCTAAGAATACTGCACTTTAATAAAAGTCAAATATATGAACAATAAGCAACATTTTTTGTTTTTT
The DNA here is from genome assembly GCF_964662115.1 of Mustela nivalis. Lineage (NCBI taxonomy): Eukaryota > Metazoa > Chordata > Mammalia > Carnivora > Mustelidae > Mustela > Mustela nivalis. The sequence continues at coordinate 3,476,839 of NC_139034.1, forward strand.
CATGATTTAATCCTAGGAATCAACTATAATTTTTGGATCTAACAAAACATACTTTTTTGGTTTCATTGTCAAGCATTCCTAATTAATATGGCAAAAGATGATTTGGAGGTAAAAACATTTTGTAACAAAGAACCTTATCACAGGTTATTATGACTTTTTGAAGCATTCAAAAAGGGTGGCAACAACTTGGTAGAACTAAGGTAAAAGATGCGGAAGGGATGAAGCAAAGACAGTGGCAGGGAGAGGGTCAAGTTATTTCTATATCTACATTCCATTTCCTGCCAAGAATAAGGACAGTACAAATGAACCCACAGCTCTGATACACCTTAGGATAACTCAAGCTCAAAAAAACCCTAAGATACCTTTGCAACAACTGTATCCATGAATCTGTGCAGCTCTCCAATTACATTCAACATACATCTATACTGCCAGAATTCAACTATATGAAGCCATGTTGAAAAGTAAAGCTTACTTTTTACTTATAACATTGCGTTTCTTTGGAGTGCGCTTATGAGAGAAGGAAGAAAGGCAGGTGGTAGAACAAAAGAGGTGAACTGATCCTTTTCGTTGATAAGCTGTCTGTCCCTTCTGTAAAGGTTTTCTGCAGTATGCACAAGTGATTTTAGCTGGTTTTGTAAGTTGCTGTTGGACTGAAGACTGGAAAATCTGTTTAGGAAGGGAGGCCACTGGTGCTAAAGAATCCACACCTGGCGGTTTCTGATTACAGGGAAATGATGCTGACTGGGAAATCCAAGAATCTTGAAAACAAAACACACAAGAAAAAGTCATGAAACAAGTCAAAATTCACATCAGAAAAATATGTTCAATTTTCATTTTGCGTAAGTTTAACAGAATAATGACGAAGCCCTATAAACAAGTGGTTAAAGCCAGGCAGCACTGTTGTATAATCCCATGGGAATGCTTCACTTTGGGTTTTTTTTTTTTTTTTTGGTGAGGAAGAATCTTAAGCAGGCTCCAAGCCCAGCAAGGAGCCTGATGGAGGTGGGGATGGATGTGGGACACTCAGTCTCATGATCCTGACATCATGACCTGAGCCAAAATCAAGAGTTGGTTGCTTAACCGTCTGAGCCACAGAGGTACCCCTCCACTTTGTATTCACAGTGAACGATACTCTATTGTGAAAATTTAGTATGTGTTTTGACTCTTGAATCAGGTAATGCGGTAATCATCACTTAAGTCAGAGACCCCAAGTTCAAAATGAATCTCTCTCTCTCTCTCTCTTTTTTTTAGTATTTTATTTATTTAACAGAGAGAGACACAGCAGGAGAGGGAACACAGGCAGGGGGAGTGGGAGAGGGAAAAGCAGGCTTCCTGATGAGCAGGGAGCCTGATGCAGGGCTCAATTCCAGGACCACAGGATCATTACCTAAGCTGAAGGCACAAGTTTAACCAACTAAGCCATCCAGGCACTCCCCACTCCAAACACTTTTTAAAGCAACTATTTCTACAATCCCTTCTCAGCCTTCTAAATATTATTCCATAATCATTAATACAGGTGATACGTTAATCTGGGAAGACTCCGTTTTCCTAACTTCACGACAGGGACTCCATCATATATTATTGTTAGCTTCAAAATAGTAGAGTATTATGTAAAGGTAACAGTGTTTCTCAAACTTTAACATTCATGAGATCACTCGGGAATCTTTTTTAAACAGATTCTAGGGTTGCCTGACTGTCTCAGTTGGTAGAGCATGTGACTTTTGATCTCGGGTTTGTGAACTTGAGCCCCATGATGGATGTAGAGATTACTCAGAAATAAAATCATATATATAATATGCATTTATACACACACATGTATATACATGTACATTCATACACACACATCTATATAAATATAAATCCATTCAAAATCAACAGGTCTAGGAAGGGGTGTAAAGTTCTCCATTTCTAACTCCTGCATGGTGGTGAAGCTTTGAGGCCCCAGAGTAATGAATTATTCTATCACTATCTTCAAAAACAGTTTTTTTAGGAGGGCCTCGGTGGTTCAGTTGGTGGAGCATCCAACTCTTGATTTCAGCTCAGGTCGTGATCTCATGGTAGAATCTAGCCCCAGATCAGGCTCTGAGCTCTACCGGGACTTTGCTTGGAAGTTCTCAGCCTCTTCCTCTCCTCCAGCCCCCACCCACCCTCCATCAGGCACTCTCTCTCTAAAATAAAAAATAAATCTTAAAAAGAAAAGGGGGGGGGGGAAGCTTTTGTCATTAGTGAGAGATCTATTGCCCCCAAAGGCCTCTCACAGTATTAATATGGAGAACTATATTTTCATTCCTAAATTCCTACCTACTGCTTCTCATTTTCTTTGTACTGTTTCAAGATACCTTTATCATTTAAAAAAAATTTATTTATTTTTACAAGAGAGAGACAAGAGAGAATGCGTGCGTGCACCAGTGGTGGAGGGAGTAGCGGGGGGACAGAGGGAGAAGCAGACTCCCCGCTGAGCAGGGAGCCTGATGCAGGACTTGATCTCAGGATCCTGGAATCATGACCTGAGCCAAAGGCAGATGCCTTTTTTAAAAAAGATTTTACTTAAATTTATTTGACAGACAAAGATCACAAGTAGGCCGAGAGGCAGGCAGATAGAAAGGAGGAAGCAGGACCCCCACTGAGCAGAGAGCCTGATTCGGGGCTCCATCCCACAACCCTGGGATCATGACCTGAGCCGAAGGCAGAGGCTTTAATCCACTGAGTCACCCAGGCACCCCCCAAAGGCAGATGCTTCACTGACTGAGCCACCCAGGCACCCAAAATACCGCCATCTAACAAGCAAAAATGAAACAGATAACAAATACAATTCTTTCATTCTACAGAATGACAAGCTGGCAAATATGGAATGTAGTATAATAAAAGTTTTTTGGGGGGCACTGGGACATTAATTAAACACATGGGGCTTTTTGTCAGTATCACAGACATCTTACATTCTTTTCTGGTTTTCCACCTTTCTATGATTCAGTCTGGACTTTTTCTTATTTCTTCCAATTCACTTATACTCTTCTTCAGCTATGCCCAACCTACAGTTAAAATGCAGTTCCTTAAAATCTTTATCTAATAATCCTATTATTAGATCCCTTGTAGGTTCACCTCTACTGTCTTTTCATTTTCTGTGATATGGCCTTGTCTCCTAATGTTCCTGATTACTTTTTATTGTGCTTACAGGAAAAGCTGAGGCTCTATATTATGTCAGCAACCCAAGCCAGAGGTTGGAAGCAGTTTGGGGGGGGGGGCTGTTTGTTTTTTCTACCAGTATCCCTCTTTGTGAACCCCCGTGAATCTGTTGAAAGCTCTTACAGCCTTTCTCTGTGTTTTTTCTAGAACTATGCACCCATAAGAGAAAAGCGGCTTCAAATGACAGATTACTTCTCTGGACTCCTTCTCTTAGATCTCAGAACGTTAATTTTCCCACTGTATTTATGCCCTGTGATGCTTTTGATGCATATTTTACATATTTTGCCCCTCTTCCCCAATAACTTTCTGCAAGAGAAACTGGAATTACCTAGTCTTTAATTATCAGAAATAGAATGCCCTAGTATCAGAATAATAGCCAGAAATGACTATAATGCAATAAAAAATAAAACAGATGCAAGAGCGATTTCTACATAAAGGTATTTTCTGTGATGAGTTTTTTACTGTTTATATAAAGATTTGTGATGAGTAGAAAACTTTTGCTGAAAAAGTCAACGCTAGAAGTTAATGAAAGGATTAAATGACTCAAAGGTCCATTCTAATGGATATCATCCTATTTTCATAAGATGAAATGCAAAGGTTTATGTGTATTTTATACAGAGCCATAATTCTGTATGATGAAATTTGAATATGTAAGCCCTAGATTTATTTGTAATTCAACTCCAGAAATCTTCATTTTCTTATTTTTTTCCCCCATTTTGGAAATCCTTCTACTTATAGAAGTAGAAACACACAGAAACTAAAGTAAGGGGGAAAAGGGACTTTCCACTGCTTGACATAGACAAGAGGCCACAGCAAAACAGATCCACCATCTCCAACTGCTCTCGGCAAGATCCATCAAAGCACTGCCACAAGCCTGACAGTTTGTGAGCATCCCAGAGGAGGGCCAGCACATCTCGAGAGAGAGTCCTGCCCCGGGAGAGTGGAGGACAACCACATGCCAATCTGCCTGCAGGCACCACCCACCACCAAAAGCTTCTTAGGGGACAATACAGGGAAAGTGTCTGCAGTCCGGGCTACTTCATCTCTGGTGGAAAATTGGTCTGACTCAACTCAAACCCAAGGCAGGCGGCCCCCGACTGGCCCACTAATACCACAGGGACCAGACTGTGCCCACAACAGGCAGAGAGCCATCGCAGGCAGGACTAAAGGCAACACAGCTCCACCACAACAGTAGAACACCCCTGGAGCAACATACGTAGGAGAAACCCCTGAAGTACCAGCGGACATTGAACTGCAGGACCTCTTTGTCATAAAGCTACTACTTTCAAGTGTGGGAGACATGGCTTACTTTCCTAACACAGAGAAATAGACACAGCAGCAGACAGAATGAGGATACAGAGGAATATGTCCCAGATGAAAGAACAGAAACCAATCAGAGCAAGAGACCTAAGCAAAATGGAGATAAGAAACATGTCTGAGGGGCACCTTAGTGGCTCAGTGGGTTAATCCTCTACCTTTGGCTCAGGTCATGATCCCAGGGTCCTGGGATCGAGCCCCACATTGGGCTCTCTGCTCAGCAGGAAGCCTGGTCCCCCCCGCTTCTCTGGCTGCCTCTCTGCCTACTTGTGATCTCTCTCTGTCAAATAAGTAAATAAAAATTAAAAAAAAAAAGAAAGAAAGAAAGAAAGAAACATGTCTGATACTGAATTTAAAATAACATACATAAAGAGCATCTGGAATTGAGAAAGGAGTGCAGAACCTTCATGAGACCCTCCACCAAGAGACAGCAGCCTCAAAGAACGAATTAGAGCTACTGGACAGAAATAAAAATAGACCACCTGGAATAAATAGCAAACAAGAGGAAGTAGAAGAATGGATCAGCCACCTGTCTATCAGGACAGAGTTATGGAAAATAATCAAGCTAATGAGAGGGGGGGGGGGAAATACACAAAATAAGAATAGACCCAGGGAACTCAGCGACAATGTCAAGCATAACAGTCTCATGACAGGGATCCCAGAAGGAGAAGAGCGAGGAAAGGGGGCAGATTTGTCTGAAGAAAGAATAGCTAAGAACTTCCTGAATCTGGGGAAGGAAGGAAAAATCCAGATCCAGGAGGTAGAGAGAGCCCCCAACAAAACCAACCCTAAGAGGTTTGCACCAAGACACAAAGTAATTAAGATGGCCAAAAGTAGTGATAAAGACAGAATTTTAAAAGCAGCAAGAGAAAGGAAAACAGCGAGAAACCCCAAACAGCTATCAGCGGCTTTTTCAGCAGAAACTGTGCAGGTCAGAAGAAAGTGGCATGATAAATTCCAAAGGCTAAAAGGAAAAAATCTAGAGCCAAAAATACTCTATCCAGCAAGGTTTTCACTTAGAATAGAAGAAGAGGTAGAGTGTCCCAGAAAAACAAAAGTTAAAAGCAAAACCAGCCATGTCCCTGTCACCCAGGATGCCATCGGCCTGTGGGTCCTAAATCCACAGTCCAGCTGCGGACCTCCTGCCCGAGTGGGCGTGCCACAGCCTGCCACCAGCCAAGTCAATACCCCTTCACCACAGATTGACGAGGACTCAAACTGACAATTTTCCCCTCAAATTTCAGCCCCTGTGCTCAAGTTTGTGTGCAAAAGTGGGCATAATTATAATAGCAGAATGAAGCATTCCACATTGTGACACTAATTCTGTGGCATATATGATGGATAAAAGATTGTACTAGGCAGAGAACACCTCCAACAAGCAATCAAAGAACACATACAGCATGAGGCTAATTACTAAAAGAAACAAACCCAGGAAAAATAAAACAGGATGAAATCAGAGAGGGAGACAAACCATAAGAGACTCTTAATCATAGGAAACAAACTGGGCTGCTGGAAGGGAGGTAGGTGCGGTACCTGGGGGATAGGCATTAAGTGGGGGCACTTGATGGAATGAACACTGGGTGTTCTATGCAACTGACGAATCACTGAACTCTACCTCTGAAACTAATAATACACTGTATGTTACTTAATTGAATTTAAATAATAAAGAACCCCCTTACACACACACACAAAAGAAACTAAAGTAAGACACTGACTCAAAGTAACAAAATAATAATAATAATAAAGTTGGTGCCATCTGCTTCTACAAGTCTGGGAGAATTTAGTTTTACTAATGCTAACAGCAAGCAAAAACAAAACTAGGGCTAATATTAAAATTAGACATTTACTACTCTACATCGAAGTTAGAGAAAATCAGCAACAATGACAGAGACTGTCCTTTTGACAGCTGACTTAACATTTAAGAAAGCTTCAAAAAGAACTTCAGCATCACTTTTCACCTGACAACTTGGTAAACATTCTTTTTAGAATTCCATACTAAGTGTTATTATTTAAAGGATATACTTCTGTAACTTTTGCCCCCCAAAATAGAATTTTAGAGAACTCAGGAATATTGCAAATTCATGCATACTTCATAAATAAAAGAAATTTGTTGCCATGAATCAAACAAAATAGTTTAAATGTATGTAGTCTAAGAACATCTCCATTTAGATGAATGTCAAGTGAGCTATTCTGTGCTCTTTTCTGTTACATTTTAAAATCACTCATACTTCACATTATAAGAAAATATAGAAATGTAAAATACACTTCTGAATTAGTGAGATAAAGAGTTGACAAGGCAAGAATAATTGAAACTATTTCTAAATAACATTTTCAAGTTTCATTTATGCCCACAATTTGAGTGAAATGATAGTATAGCATCTAACTACAGTATGTTTTTCCATAGCATCAATCTACGCTATACTTTTATTTATTTTAAAAGTAGGCTCCATGGAGCCCAATGCAGGGCTTGAACTCACGAGTCAGATGCCCAAGTGACTGAGCCACCCAGGTGTCCCCCATGCTATGCTTTACACTGAAAATCATCTTTGGGGTGTCTGAGTGGCTCAGTCTATTAAGCGTCTGCCTTCAGCTCAGATTTACAATCCTAGGGTTCTGGGATCAAGCCCCATGTTGGGCTCTCTGCTCAGCAGGAGCCCCCTTGTTCCTCTCCCTCCCATTCCCCCTGTGTACACTCTGTCAAATAAACAAAATCTTTAAAACAGAAAAGCATCTTACTTATACACATTTTCCAATAAATACCCAACTTCATCAACTTATTCTAGAAGGTGAAAAATGGTGAAAGCAAACATTAAGAAACGGGGGCAAAATATCTGGTTTTAAGTCCAGAGCTTATGTGTACAAAAGATGGAATTCATGCTTATGCAAGTAAACATCTACAATTTAAGAATGAATTATGGAACAAAATATAGGTAGAAGAGCAAGAGAAATAAACAGATCCAAAAGGACAATTTTGTTTTTCTTCTTCTTCTTCTTTTTTTAAAAGATTTTATTTATTTGCCAGAGAGAAAGCGAGAGAGCGGCAAGCAAAGGGAGAAGCAGGCTCCCCACTGAGCAAGGAGCCCGATGGGGGACTTGATCCCAGGACCCTGAGATCATGACCAGAGCCAAAGGCTGACACTCAAAACTGAATGAGTGACCCAGGCATCTCTGAAGGACAGTTTTCAACGGACGCTATTTAAAGTCTTCAATTGCTTTTAAGTTTAACACACCCTTTGTTAGAGATCGCAAGTTTTTATGACATGATTGCTCAGATTTAATTCTTATTCAATAAATGAAAGATGTACATAGTTATAAATAGATGACAAAACATGAACAAAAAGTTTGCAAATAAATTTTTAAAACTTCAGTGATGTGTAAATTAAATTAAGATGGCACCACCTTCCAAGGACAAGTTTAGCAAACATTAAATAATACTCCTATCCTCAAACTTATGATACGGAAAAATTAATGCTTTAAGGAAAGTAATACCATTTTTTGGTAGGGGTAATTTTGCATTGACCATCAAAAGTTTTAAAAATATGTTGACATGGGGTGTTTGGGAGGCTCAGTCAGTTGGGCATCTCACTCTTAGTTTTGGCTCAGGTCATGATCTTAGGGTCATGAGATCAAGCCCCAAGTCCAGGTCTGCTTGGGATTCTCTCCTCTCCCTTTCCCTCTTCCTCCTCACATGTGCATGCACACACATGCTCTAAAATAAATACATAAAATCTTAAAAAAAAAAAAAATGTTGACACTGTCTTTTTTTTTAACATGTTGACACTTTGACCTATAATTCCACCTATAGAAACTTTTTTCAGTAAGAGAAGTGTGCCAGTTTGCAGAAATATTCATGAAAAACCTCTTTACAATCGCAAAGACTAGAAACAACTTCAAATAACTACTAAATGATTATATAAATATAAAAAAGATAATTCTATTTGATGAGAGCTAATATGATGAAATGTCAAATACTCCTCCTTCCCTCACTCCAGGTCAAAAACAAGGCAAGGCTTTTTATACTCTGTATTAGAAAAAGAAAGAAACAGGGATCTGTGAGGCCAAACGATTTCCAAGATAATACTACCATTCTTTGCATTTTTTACTGTGTTGGCATTTACAATAATGGTGCAAACGCGGTGACAGGTAAAACTGCTGGGAGTTGAACCAAACTGTATTTCTTCACTATCACACACCTACAATAAAGAAAAAGTGTCACCTGTACTTATGGTAGCAACACCAACTGGTGAATACAATTCTGATACTAACTTGGAATTAGCATTGGACCCCACAGTTTTAAAGGCATAATCCCCCAAGACTGCCAGTCACTTCAGATGCCACCAATACTTCTGGCCAAATAGCTATAAATCTGAGAGGTTCCCAAGACCGCCCCCTCCGAGGGGCCTTAGGAGAGCTCTATACTTACAATCACAGTTTTAATATTAAGGATTCAAATCAGGACCAACCAAATGAAGAGACAAAGGAGGGTAAGGTCTAGAAGGCCTGACAGAGATTCTGTGCCTACTCTCTACGGAATCAGGTAGCATTTCCTACCTGGCACATTGATGAATACACCAACCAGTAGGCTGCATTGAGCTTTGGGGTCTACAGTTTCTATTGGTGCCTAACTGCATGTTACTGAACTAAATCTCTAGCATCCCTCTCCTCCCTTGAGGTTGGCTGGCTAAAACCTCCAATACTCTATAATCACATGGTTGGTCTTTCTGGTGACCCTCCCTCAGTCTCTGTCATTTCACCCAAGTCTTAGCCCAAATTCAAGTGTAATCCAAAGGGCTCATAAATAGAAAACACAACCCCAATACTAGGGAAATTCCAAGGATTTAGTCTTTCTCCTAAGAACTAAGGACACAAATGCCAGTAAACTTATGTATTATACAATAGATGTCTGTGATGAAATAGTAAAAATTATTATTAATTTTACTAAGTTTAAGCTTTCAACTATATGTTAATATTTTGTACGACAGAGAAACATGCATAAGCAGGGAAGCATAAATAAACCACCTCTGTTTCATACCGAAGTACAATGGTTGTCTGAAGGAAAAATGAAAAAGTGCTTGTAAAACAGATTGCAAGCTGAACTACTTTTTCATGAAATACCATTTTTACTTGAAAGAATGACAAACTGGCTATTGACATTTTCTTGAAAACAAATCAAGAAAAATTCACTTCAAGAAAAATGATAGCATTAGTTGCTGAGAAAATTTGAGCTTTCAAGTGAAAATTAGCGTCTTTGAAAACTGTATCCACTACTGTCAGCTTGACAGCTTTCTTAAGTGTCAACATTTAAAATAAAGTGTCAACATTCATAAGTTCATTCATAAGTTCATCAATATTTTCCAAATATATGCATTTTTTAATTGACTAAAGCACAATGTTACCAAACATATAAAGGTAAAAAATTCACTCACAGATTAATGAAACTTAATGTAATAAAGTATGAAAACCCCACTAGATGGTTTCAGATTCTACACTGTTAACAAATTTTAAGAAACTGCCGCTTGTCAAGTTGTGGTGCTGTGTTAAAAAACCTCACAACTATCCGTAATTGTCTGGAACAGTGCTCTCCTCTACAACCAAATGTCTATGTGAGGGCAGATTTTTGTTTTATACTTAAAACAAGATATAGCACAGATTCAATGTAGAAATAGATGTGAGAAGATACCACATACTTGCTGTCTTCTACAACATCAGACTTTAAAGAGATTTGCAGAAATGTAAAACAATGCCACTGTTCACTAAATTTTTGAAAATAATTTCACTATAGTTTAGTGTACAGTTTCAACAGTAAAAAAATGGGAAATCACAGGAACACCCAGGTGGCTCAGCTGGTTAAGCATCTGCCTTTGGCTCAGGTCATAAACTCAAGGTCCTGGAATTGAGCCCCCATCACGCTCCCTGCTCAGAGGGGGTCTGCTTCTCCCTCTGCCCCTCCCTGTCACTCATGCTTTCAGATGAATTAATCTTGAGGGCAGGGAGGGAAACCATACCAAAAAAAAAAAAAAAAAAAATGTAGAGGAATGGGTATCTTAGAAAGAAGTATTTTATAGACACAGAAACTTGTTTTTTAAAGATTTATTTTTTTCTTTAATTTTTTCTTAAGATTTTATTTATTTATTTGACAGAGAGAGAGTGCGCACCACGTAGGCAGCATGGCAGGCAGAGGGAGAGAGGGAGAAGCAGGCTCTCCACTGAGCAGGAAGCCTGATGAAGGGCTTGATCCAGGACTGTGGGATCATGATCTGAGCCGAAGCCACTTAACTGACTGAACCACCCAGATGCCCCTACTTTTCTATTTTAGACAGAAAGAGAGAGAGAGAGAGAGCACAAGCACGAGAGCACCTGTGTGAGCATGAGTGGGAGGGGCAGAGGGAGAGAGTATCCCAAGCAGACTCAGAGCTGATTATGGATTGAGTGGTGGGGCTCAATCTAATATACCTGAGATCATGACCTGAGCAGACACCAAAAGTGGGACACCAAATCAACTGTGCCACCCAGGCGGCCCACAGAAACTTCTATTTCTAAAATGACATATTAAAATTTAGAGTAAGTAAACCAACAGAACACAAAACTATATATAATATGCTGAATTTATTTTTTAAAACCACAGAGGCAAAAACTGTATTTAAGCAAAGAAACCAAAATTTTAACAGTAGTCCTTGCTAGTTAGTGGGATATGGTAACCAATATTTTCTATTTCTAACCATGTTTCTTACAAATGTTCTGTAATAATCAGATAGTATTCTCATAACTACACAAAAAGATTAATTTTAAAAAGGAAAGTGAAAAATTCTAGCATTCCATTAAAAGAGTAAATGAGGTTCTGATGTTTAGCTACTTTTTAGAATTTCCCAAAATTCTGGGGCACCTGGGGGGCTCAGCGGGTTAAAGTCTCTGCCTTCAGCTCAGGTCATGATCCCAGGGTCCTGGGATCGAGCCCTCCATCGGGCTCTCTGCTCAGAAGGAAGACTGCTTCCCTTCTTCTCTCTCTGTCTGCCTCTCTGCCTACTTGTGATCTCTGTCTGTCAAATAAATAAATAAAATCTAAAAAAAAAAAAACCTATTAAAAAAATTTTTCCCAAAATTCTAAGTTGGTCAACAGCCAAAAAACAGTACCTAAACAAATTTTAAAACTCTCAAACCCCCACACTAAATCATTACAAAGCTACCAAAAAGATATGCTAATTTTTTAAACAGCTTTCATTTATATTTGAAAAGAACAAGTTGGTCCATGTAAGTTGTTTTTTTTTTCTTTTCTTTTTTTAAAGATTTATTTCTTTGATAGAGAGGGAGGGGGAGAGAAAGACAGACAGACAGACAGACAGACACACACACACACACACACACACACACACACACAGAGTAAGAGAGGGAACAAAAGCAGGGAGCATGGGAGAGGGAGAAGCAGGCTCCCAACTGAGCAGGAAGCCCAACTGCGGCTTGATCCCAGGACCCCAGAACCTTGACCCAGAAGGCAGGCACTTACTGACTGAGCCACCCAAACACCCTGTCCCTCTAAGTTTTAAAAATACAGGGCTCTGACTTAAGGGCAAGAAAGTTGACCAACTTTTAAAATAAAGCAACTAATAAAATGCTGATTTAAAATAAAAAATCAGAGATAAGAAGTCCAAAACTAACCACCTCACATGCAAAAATCGAAATTTCAAGTTATGTAATTACAAATTAAATAAAATTCAATTATTACATATTTCTTTATTTCTTCATTTCACTTTTTTTTTTAAATTCTATCATTTTTACATTAAAATAAAGATACTAGTTAGCAAGGTGGTGGCAGTGAAGTATGGAAGTTTTCAATTAAAACACTTCAGATGTATAACACATTGGGTAAAATAGACTTAATTTCTAAAAAATCAGGGACCAAGTAAAATCAAGTATAAAATATTTTATCTATATATTTTATTCTTAATATGGAAGTCAAGAGAAATAAAGTATTTCATATATAGAAGGTAAATAAAATCACTTACTGCTTACCAGGACTATGATGAGTTGCATATTCTCCATTCTGAAATTCATCTCCTGCCACATTCATTCTACCAGGATTAAAAGGTCCTACTGCAGTCTTGGTCTGTGAAGTCAAAGATGGGGTGTATGTTTGTATATTAACACCAAAATTACTTGACTGAAGTCCTTTAGCGACATCTCCCAAGCTGGTATTTTATAGTGATGTTTTATATATGTAATCATTAAGTTCGTATCTCGCCCAGCATTCACAGAGCTTATATCTGTTTCTAAGGTTGTAACATTAGTAATAGGAATTTGAGAGTCGATTCTGTAGTGATAACATTATTACCCATTCCTGCATTTACCTTACTTCTTGAAAGACTGGAAGTGGAGAAATCCAAATCTCTGGTTCTATTTTTAGTTCCAGGAAGTCCCCATTCAACAAAATTGGAAGAATTTTTCTTTTCCCCTCCATTTGTTTTTATGTCCTCTTCATCATCGATAACAATTGTCTCACTCACATGTCCCTTCTGAGAAGGCAAATCTCTTGAGGCAGGAAGAATTATGGAATAGTTTCCTTGTAGCCTTTCATTGCTTGATGAAGCAAATATAAAATTTCTTTGATCAGCTATTGCTGGAGTAGAAGTCGAAGGAGGTTGTATAGATTCAATAAATACGACATCATCATCATCATCACCATCTTCTACTGATGAATTTCTACATCTGTTAACTAAAGGACTAGCTGGGTTACCAAATGAATTTCCTATATCCATGAGACTAGCTGCCATGGCTTTATGCTCTAATAAAACAGGAGTTTGTTCATCCAAGTCTAATCCTCTCACTGAACATTTATCCATGCCAAAGAACCTGTAGGAAACAGAGAATAGTTAAAAAAAAAAAAAGAAAGTACTAGTATGATTACTGAGCTTTATCACAATGGAATAACACAAAGGAAATTTTAAATTCTCGTGACTTTTACCTAACTTATAGGGAAAAAATTATGACTTATTTTGTTTTTTCTCTCTCACTAACCATTTAATGCTTACCTCAGAATTTAATGGAAATTAATCATCCAATTTGTGGTACTCCTTTAAAAATTTACTCATAGTACTTATTTAACCTACTTATCCTTTACAATGAAAAAACAAAAAAAACCACAAGTCTTCCTTTGAATTAGTAACAAAACAATCCTATCAAATACCAATAATCCTGGGTCCGAGCTATAATTACTATACTTTTATCTACTAAAATAACTATGATATAGTCTAATCCTTATTTCCCTAGTATCTTTGGTCACTGATTTTCAAATTCTCTGCTTCCGACATAACTTTGATTAAATCTTTCTGAATCTTTCTTGTTTTTGTACAGAAACTGCCAAACACTGTTATGGGTGTTTTATGTAAAATTCCGAAAACAGCCCCATAATGTAGGTATAATTTAATTCACTTAGCAAATCAGGAAAGAGGGGCGCCTGCTTGGCTCAGTGGGTTAAGGCCTCTGCCCTCCGCTCGGGTCATGATCCCAGGGTCCTGGAATTGAGCCTGGTATCAGACTCCCTGCTTGGTGGGGAGCCTGCTGCCCCCTCTCTCTGTCTCTACATGCCTCTCTGCCTACTTGTGACCTCTGCCTGTCAAATAAATTAATCTTAAAAGAAAGAAGGAGTAAGGATAAGAGTTATCATTAAAACAAAGATATAAGGGCGACTGGGTGGCTCAGTTGTTAAGCGTCTGCCTTCTGCTTGGGTCATGATCCCAGAGTCCTGGGACTGAGCCCCGTATCGGGCTCCCTGCTTGGCGGGAAGCCTCCTTTTCTCTCTCCTACTCCTCCTGCTTGTGTTCCCTCTCTCACTGTGTCTGTCAAATAAATGAGTAAAATCTTCAAAAATTAAATAAATTAAATAAATAAAAGACATAAATAAGACTGTTTTGGGGATGCCTGAGTGCTCAGTAGGTTAAGCGGCTGACTTTGGCTTGGATAGTGATCTTGGCGTCCTGGGATTGGGCCCCTAGTCAGGCTCCACCCTTACTCTTACCCCACCCTTCTCTCTCTCCCTTTGCCCCTCCCCCTACACATGTTCTCTCTCTCAAATAAAAATCTTTATTTAAATAAATAAATAGTGTTTTGCCCTTTTGTATTTACTTTTAGCGAATACTTTTAGTCACTTTAGTGATCAGTTGCTTTTATTTCCTGAGGGTTGATATATTTATCTCCTTTTTTTGGGTAAGATTTTATTTGCTTATTTGACAGAGATCACAAGTAGGCAGAGGGTCAGGTGGGGGGGGGCGGTGGGGAAGCAGGCTCCCTGCTGAGCAGGAAGCCCGATGCAAGGCTGGATCCCAAGACCCTGGGATTATGACCTGAGCCGAACCCACTGAGCCACCCATATATCAGCCACCCCTGATATATTTATCTTTTTAAAAAACTGTGACAAAATAGGGGTACCTGGGTATCTCAGTCAGATAAGTGTTTTTTAGTTTTTAAATATTTCACTCATCCATTTAAGAGAGAGCACAGGGGGAAAAGTGAGAGGGAGAAGCAGACTCCCCGCTGAGCAGAGAGCCTGATGTGGGGCTCAATCCCAGGACCCTGAGATATGACCTGAGCTGGAGGCAGATGCTTAATCCACTTAGCCACCCAGGCACCCCAAGTGCTGACTCTTGATTACAGCTCAGGTCTTAACCTCAGGGTCATGGGTTCAAGCTGCATAATGGGCTCCACAATGGGTGTGGAACCTACTTGAAAAAAAAATTTGTGGCATAATACATATAACATAAAACTTACCATTTTAACCATTTTTAAGTGTACATTCAGTGTCAGTTTCTAAAATTTTTTAAAGAATGTTTATCTTTATTTGAGAGAAAGAGTGAGCATAAGCAAGGGGGGAGGGCAGAAGGAGAAGGAGAAGCAGACTCCCCACTGAGCAGGACTTGATCCTAGGACCTGAGATCATGACCTAAGCTGAAGGCAGTTAACAGACAGAGTCACCCTGGCACCTTGTTTTTAAAATTAGCAAGTTTCTGGCTAATTTTAAGATTTTATTTATTTATTAGACACAGAGAGAGAGATCACAAGTAGGCAGAGAGGCAGGCAGAGGGGGAGGGGGAAGCAGGCTCCCTGCTGAGCAGAGAGCCCGATGTAGGGCCATGTAGGGCTCGATCCCAGGACCCTGAGACCATGACCAGAGCTGAAGGCAGAGACTTAACCCACTGAGCCAGCCAGGTGCCCCTCTGGCTAAATACTTATTAGTTGAATAATTCACTAGCCATACAATATTCAATTATGTTTACACATACAATTACATAGAAACTACATAATAAAAAGAATCTGTTAGATTTTTAAAAAAAGATTTGGAGAGAGAGAGAGGGAGCATGCTCCTGCACACACATATGCATGCATTTGTGCCACTGAGGGGCATATGGGGAGAGAGAATCTCAAGCAGACTCCCCGCAGAATGCTGAGCCCAACTGGCAGGGAGGGGGAGAGCTTGATCTCAAGATAATGAGATCATGACCGGAGCCCAAACCAAGAGTCAGATGCTCAACCAATTGAGCCACCAAGGCACCCCAAGAACCTGTGATTAAAGAAAAAAAATTAGCTCAAATAGAAATGTTTAGATTATGACAAGATTAGTACATGATGAGAAAGGTAAACTTACTTTATGAACCTTCAAAAATTAAAAACCAACAGGAAAATACTTAGAAATATTTAATTATTGAGGTACCTGGCTAGCTCAGTTGCTAGAACATGTGACTTGATCTTGGGGTTTTGAGTCTGAGGCCCACATTGGGCATAGATTAGTTAAAAACAAAAACAAAAACAAAAACAAACACACCATAAAAAAATGAACGTTTAAAGCAGTCATTTTTTTGTTTTAAACGTTCATTTTTTTGGCCACTTGTAACTGTAAGCTCTATAAAAAATAATCAAGAGATAGGTTACAGGGGTGCCTGGGTGGCTCAGTGGGTTAGGGCCTCTGCCTTTGGCTCAGGTCATGGTCCCAGGGTCCTGGGATGGAGCCGCGCATCAGGCTCTCTGCTCGCATCAGGCTCTCTGCTCGGCGGGGAGCCTGCTTCCCCCTCTCTTTCTCTGCCTGCCTCTCTGCCTACTTGTGATCTCTGTCAAATAAATAAATAAAATCTTAAAAAAAAAAAAAGGTAGGTTACAAAAACCGTTGTTAATCACTAATTAGTCCTAAAACATGTCCTGTTGCATCTCTGCAAGCTTACACTATCAGACAGGTCTTTCTTACTATAAAAATATTTATATATTTACATGAAAATAATCTCAACTCAAAAGCCAACTTCATGTTTAGTTCCTGTTAGTGAGTATCTGCCACACGCATTCCCATTTAATCAGAAATAAAATTACTATCTAGAAATCTAAGTTGATAGAATGATCACATACAACTAACTTCATTTCCTTCCTTCATTTCCTTTTAACAGCCATAAACAAAGGTAAAGTTCCCACTCCCAAGGAAAGAAAGAAGCAAAAAAAAGACACAAAGCAACAGAATTTTACAAGCTTAATAGTGAATGGATGAGTATCAGATCTCAGCCTGAGATAAACCAACTCTAAGAGTGAGTGGAGAAGCTGCGAGAAACATCCCGATTCATGCTGGAGAATTTTCAATAGGCTCAGAAACCAGTAGCTCCAGATATCCCTGAAACAGGGGAAGGGGGAGCTAAAACGAGTTTGTGAGATCCCAGATTCAGTCTTTCCCTCCAGGTTGAGGATGACAAGTTTTTTCCTACCCTGGCACAAGTTCTAGACTTTTCATTCTTTGGCTAGAACGTAAGATTTTTGTCTAGGGTTCACCAAGCATGGGTAAATGCGTGTGAAATGTCTTCTCCCACTCGATTCCCATACAGCTGGCAACCAGATCACGATCTTCGAGGCATGTAGCTCTTCCCTGGAAAACTTTTTTCTCCAAAACACTCTTCTCTGTGGAATTAGGAACCAGCAAAAAAGGAAAGACCTAAAGATATTGACTTAAGAGATGACCTACCACTTGGTGAAAAAAATCATCCTACAGGGAAGCTCACAAATTGAAAGCCCCACACATTTTTCTAACCTGCTTTCTCTACTTCAAAATTCTTAATCACAAGTAGACCAGTCAAAAATAAATATCTGATGAAAGCTTCTAATAATAATTACAAGGAAAGAAAAAAGAAAACAGAAGTAGATAATCCAACCAAAACAAAAATAAAATGAAAAACAAAAACAAAAACAAAAACAAAAACCCACAAAACTATCAGTACTCTAGATGGGTGATGAGTAAAAGATCATTAAAAATGTCCAGGTCAGGGGCACCTGGGTGGCTCAGTGCGTTGAGCTGCTGCCTTTGGCTCGGGTCATGATCTCGGGGTCCCAGGATGGAGTCCCGCATCGGGCTCTCTGCTCGGCGGGGAGCCTGCTTCCTTCTCTCTCTCTCTGCCTACTTGTTATCTCTGTCTATCAAAAAAAAAAAAAAAAAAAAAAAAAGTCCAGGTCAAGGGGCACCTGGGTGGCTCAGTGGGTTAAAGCCTCTGCCTTCGGCTCAGGTCATGATCCCAGGATCCTGGGATTGAGTCCTACATCGGGCTCTCAGCCCCGGGTGGGGGGAGCCTGCTTCCTCCTCTCTCTCTGCCTGACTCTGCCTACTTGTGATCTCTGTCAAATAAATAAATAAAATCTTAAAAAAAAAAAAAAAATGTCCAGGTCAAGAGTAGCATGCTCTACCGACTGAGCCAGCAAGATGCCCCCAAGAGAGCAGAAATATCAACACTGTTCTGGCTGGTACTAAAATCTAGTTTTTTTGTACTACATCATGCTGCAAATACCTCAGAATACTCTGAGAAAAAATGGCTTTTCTAAGTGATAATAACTGAGTCAGTGACTTGTTACCTTGCCAATCTTTGTCCCCAGTAGTTCCCTTTCTCTGTGAATGCCCAGCATAGCTCTAGAACCATACCTACATCCTACCAGCTCACAAAACTCCATGGAATGTGAAATATCACCACTTCAGGATCCTAAGAAAATTACCTAACTGAAACAATTTCCATTCCCAAAAGCTAGTCATAGTAATCTACATTGTGACGCCACATGTCCTAGGTCTAACTAAAATGGTGTACTGTGAAGAATAGAGTTAAGTGCAATGTCAAGTTAGGTAAGGAGCAACAAGGCCACGGGGGAAGGCAGGAATACTACAATGTGAGTTATTCTAACCTCAAGTTTCTTTTCAATGACCAACTGTAAATTGTTGGATCAGCTTTAAAGGACAAAATAGGCAGGATCTAACACTGTACTGAAACTCAGGTAATAGATGCAGAATCAGTGATTTATTTTTCCAAATCACCATCTTCAGATTCTTAATGAAATTTTTATTCAGACTCCCCAAAAAATCATTATTCAGACAAGGATTGGTGTTAAGAAGCCATTAACTGAATATCTGACAGAGAATTGGACATTTTATTGTACCAAAATGAAACATCATATAGATTACTTTCTGGTACAAGGAAAAAACGCATTAACTTCAGGCTGTCACTACCAATTCAGTGATCAATCTTAGAACCACATTACTCTAACTACTACATTATATATTTCCTGATGTAGTTTTACTGGGAAGACTGTTAGGGTACTTAAATACAAATCTTCCTCAAGATAAGAAAAACACGAAAAATAATCTCTGTCAACCAGAATACAACATAAGATTCAGTACATTTTTCTTTCCAAGAGCAAAGAAAAAAAACAGTTTTATCCATTGTGAAAGAACAAGAAGTTAAACTCAACTTAAGTCGTGTTTTGGAACTCTAGAAAATGCTAGTGGTTTTTATCAGCAAGCATTACCAGTGCTTTCCGAAGGGATTACCCAGGTTTGGCTCTGAGGACAGGGGCCACCTAAGCAATTAGCTTTTTGCCTTCAAGATAGCAAAGATAAATCGCATAACTGCGGCACTAAGTGTATAAAGTAAAAAATCAGGGTGCCATTACTCACAAAGAGTGTGTTTTCTTTTAATATCGGGCAACGTTTCACCAGGTAAGTCTGAAGGTGATTCCTGATCCTAGAACGACAGGAGAGAAGGATGAGAAATGATTTAGTTCCAGCCAATTTAGAAGCAGCACCAACTCCTACCTACCAGAGGAAGTAAAGAGTAAGAAATCATGGAGTATCCATGCCTCCTCCACCCTCCCCCACCCAACAATGCTGTGGGGAGACGAGGTTAAAAAAAATAATTAAAAAAAAAAACTTTAAGGACCTCAACGACTAGACAAAGCTACATATCGTTCTTTAAATTACAAAATGGAAAGCGGAGGGCAGCAAGCTCGATCTAGAGAAGGGCCACGCGGGGTGGTTGGAGGGCAAATGTTACCTTGACGCCAAAAAAGGAACCTGTATTCCCTCCTAACTTTGCACACCCAGCGTCATTTCCGTCCCTCCCCGCACCAATTTAGAATGAAGGAAAGCTCAAGTCTCCGCCGGGCTGCTATCTCTTACAATTGTCCCACGCAGTTGCTAGGACTCCGAGACTTCCCGGCTTGTCCGCCATTACAAACTTGCCCGAATTAGACACGAAGAGAAGACACGAAATGCCACGAAAGGAAGAGCGACGGAGGGCGCCGGGTGGGGGAAGACGCAGCACCCGCGACCAGAAAACCCGGGACCTCCGGTGGGAGCGCAGCCCGGAGAGCGGGAGAACAAACTGAAGCTCCCCTCCCCCTACTTTCCACCGCCGCCGCCGCCACCTCCCCCCCGCTGAGGCAAGAAAGAAAGGAAAAATACCCCGCGACCTCCCACAGCCCCGACCCGGGGAGCCCCCGATCCCCGAGAGACCCCAGGCTCTGGCGTCCGCCTCACCCAGCCCTCCCGGCCTCGCCCTCATTCTCGCAGCCCTTCGGGCAGCATGCGAAGACGCCTGCGACAGGAGCAGAGCCCGCAGCAGCCCCCGAAGCCCCGATCCGGAAGCGGCGACTGCGGCCGCGCCGCGGGGTATTAATCCCGGGTCGGTGGGAGGCTCCGGAGGCTGCCCTCACCCATCTCCGCCTTCCCAGTCGCCTCCGCCTCCGCCTCCTCCTCCCGAGGCTGCGCTGCTACTGTCGGCGGACCTGGATTGGAAAGACAGCGGGATAAGCCTCTCCCGGTTCTGGCTGCGGCTCCGCGGAACGAACCTCCCCTCCCCCGGCCCGCCCCGCCTTCGGCAACACGCAGAGCTCCGCTAAATCCAGTCCGGATTTTAGCGCTGGTGAGGAGGAGGAGGAAGAGGCGGAGGCGGCGAAGGAGGCGGTGGCTGGGCCGAGCCCGGGAAGACCCCGCCCCCCGCACCCTCATTGGCTGGCTAGAAGGGCGGTCCGGGGCGCCTCCCGGACGTCCTAGGCTACGTTTGCCTTCTTTCAGGAAACCCCCCTGGAGGGGGTGGTCTGGAGGGCCGTCCATCAGGAACAGACCACACCCCCGGCGTTACAGTGCCACTACCCCCTCGGCCAGCTCCCGGCCCTCGGACGCGTCCCCTCCCCTTTTTACCCCTGCCTACCAGACCGCCCCTACCTCCAGGTCCGTCAGGGTCAGGCCGCCCGAGTTTCGCTGCACGCTGCACAGGACTCCGTTCGGTACCCGGGGGCCTAGGGTGCTCTCCAGGGCCCCGCACAGCCCGAGGGCTGGAGGCCGTGGTCGCCTGCCCTAGCTCGGGCCTGGACGTCCAGGCCCCTGGAGCCGCTCCCAACGACCCTGTCCGAGGAGCGACGCGGCCTCGATGTCCCCAACGCCCTCCCTGTCCAATGCCTGAAGCCCCCCGTGAGGGGCGAGTCCGGCAAGGCGCTGGAGCGAGGCAAAGTGGGAGGTCGGGGCAGCGCGTGAAGTGAGTTTCCGAATGTGCTGAGGGGAGTGGGAACACTTCCACCCTCGCCTCACCCCCGTGGGGAATTGTGCCCCCACCTCCCGTCATGGCTGCAGGAGGAGACGACGTCCTCCATTTTGTCGGGACTGCTGTGGGAACTTGGGACCAATTCAAAACCAAACCCGTGGGGCTGGGAAACTTGGCCCCGCGAAGCCCCAACTGGGCTCCGCCATTCGGCCGAGGGGATAGCCCTTGATTCCAGCGTCTGCGCCTGAGGGGCCCTTGGGGGACGGGTGCCACGGTGGAGAGACTCAGACGCCGCTCCCCGCCTCCATCAACCAAGATGGAGGAAGCTGCTGGCTCCCCTGGAGCTGGGCTCCCGCCTGTTGGAGGGGCTGGAGCCTCCCCTCAGTGTGTCCTTCGGCGCTGCCGTCGTCCTCCTCCGCAGACTCGGTTGCCCTCCCCCAGCCTCTACCCAGCCTCTCCACTGCCTTCCACCACCTCCTGGTCCTCAACGGTTGATGGAGACACCACTCCAGAGCTCAATCGCTTCGCCCAACCAGGGCCCGCCCGATTGCGAGCAGCGAGCGAAGGTGCAGAGTGTTGCGGCGCGCCGCGGGGCGGGCGTGGTGGAGAAAGCCACATCGACGGTGGGGCTTCTCTTTTGTTCATCGTCTACACCTACGTCTTTGGCGCACGTCATGGTGCGGTGCACTTTCCAAGATTCCATGTAAAGATGAAAGTGAGGCCTCTCTCGTCTCGGCCTAGCGGTTGTTAGTGGCATTACACTTGATGGTGTTGGGGAAAGAAATGGATGGATAAATGAGCCTTCTCAATTTCATGGTTATCTAACACCATTATTGCCTATTAATAAATAGACGTGTGAGGTTACAACTTAAAGTTTTACACGAAGATGATGAACATGAGGTTTTTAATGAATTAATCTACTCAGTAAAAACTGATGTTGAACGGTATGAGATGCCGCTTACACAACGTAATGCAGTAGAAATTGAGATTTATTCTAATTACAAATCCATGACCATCATTTCAACCTCACTTGTTATTTTGTAATTGAATAATTTAGGATGTTGTAAGGTCCAAATTAAAAAAATAATGACACTGATAAATAACAAGACAATGTTACTTATGGATATTTTGATAATTAAAGACTTAGTGCTCATAGAAAGGCAGAGATAGACATTGTAACCAAGAGTATGTTTTCTGGACCCAAATTGCCTGTCTTTGAATCTTAACAATAAGTTTCTTAAACTATTTTAATAGCTGCTCTATTGGACAGCATAGATAACAAAATATTTCATGACAAAAAGTTCTGTAGGAAATCATAGCATTCATCTTGAATATTATTAGGAGAGTGGGGAAAAAGACTGAAAAACCAATTAGCCATTTAAGCTTTTCAGTCTTCCTTCTTTCCCAGTTTCCCTCATTTTATTGCCTAAAATACATTTTTGTTTTGTTATAAATAGTTTATTAAGATAAGCATTAAATCCCTCCATCTCTTTTCTCACTGGTCCTCCACCCCTACAAATGTTTTAATCTTTGGTTATGATAGACTGTGTAATACTTGGATCATGGTTTTAGAAAACTAAGCCACTATCCAAAAGTAAATTTTGGTTTTAAGTGTATTTTCTCCCAGCTTCATTTTATGTACTGATTCCAAACATTAAATCTTTTTTTAAAAAAAGATTTATGTATTTATTTGAGAGAAAGGGTGGGGTTGGGGCAGACAGAGAGGGAGAGCCTTAAGCAGACTCTTCCTTGAGCAGGGAGCCCACCTGGGGCTTGATCTCACAACCCTGAGATTGAGCTGAAACCAAGAGTTGTTTGTTTAATGGACTGTACCACCCAGGTGCTCTAGATCTTTTCTTTTTGTGTTATCATAATTTTCTTTTTGTATTACAATAATATGCATTAAATTTGTATTAAACATAATTTTATGAAGAATTTTTTTCTTCATGTACCACTGAGCCAGTTGGGAATTAATAATCTGAATTAATAATAATAAAAGCTAAACTTTATCAAGTTTTTACTGTGTTAGAAGAACAATTCTAACTGTAATATGTGTGATTATTCATTAAATCCTACCAAAATTGCCTAAAATGTTTTTATTAATCCATATTTTATGATTATCTTTTAATTTTTTAATTTTTACCCACATGATGAAATGGACACAGTTTAAGTAACTTGCCTATGATCATATAGCTAGCAGGTGATAAAGTTAAGGTCAAACAAAGGCAATTTGCTTCTAGAGAATGTACCCTTAGTTACAATGTTTGCCTTTCTTTTTTTTTTTTTTTAAGATTTTTATTTATTTATTTATTTATTTATTTATTTGACAGAGAGAGATCACAAGTAGGCAGAGAGGCAGGCAGAGAGAGAGGAGGAAGCAGGCTCCCCGCTGAGCAGAGAGCCCGATGCAGGACTCGATCCCAAGACCCTGAGATCATGACCTGAGCCGAAGGCAGCAGCCCAACCCACTGAAGCCACCCAGGTGCCCCCAATGTTTGCCTTTCTGTGAGTAAATCAAATCAAAAAACAATAATTAGGGGCAACTGGTTGGTGCAGTCAGTTAAGTCTCTGAATTATGATCTTGGCTCAGGTCATGATCTCAAAGTTGTGAGATCAAGTCCCATGATGGGCTCTGCCCTGGGGATAGAGCCTACCTCATATTCTCTCTCTCCCAGAGCTCCTTCCTAGCCCCCCCAAAAATAAAAATTTAAAAGATCAGTAAGTAATAACATTGTTTTGTTTTTCTTTTTAAACAGTTATTACACAGACATAAAAACCACAAGTGGTCACATATGACATCAGAATTAGTATTATGTATATTCTGTTTTTTTACAATGACTGTGTCATCATTTATTTATAATCTGGGTTTTTTTTTTAAGATTTTATTTACTTATTTGTCATAGAGCATAAGCAGGCAGAACAGCAGGCAGAGAGAGAGACAAGCTCCCTGATGAGCAAGGAGCCCTGAGATCATGACCTGAGCTGAATGCAGTTGCTTAACCAACTGAACCCCCCAAGTGTCGCTACGTTGTTTAAGTAATATGTAGTGCCCCACGAGTTACAGGCCTGACTTGCACATGATGCAGGCTCTAATGATTTAGAATTATTATAAGCTTACTCTCAAAATAAAGATGTATAAGATAAGTTTATATGTATGTGGGGTGATAATAGTGTTGGGAGTTTTTGGAATTAACCTCTATGTAAAATACAATGTTTTTAAATGATAAGCAATAAATCATGTTAATTTGGAGTTTATAAGTTCATTATTAATATTCAACATTACCTGCTGTAATTATTTTCTACCTAGACCAGCAAAAGATAATTTTAAGTATTTTACCACTGACAGTATTTAAAATTGCCTGAACATAGTGATAGTAAAAAACAGACTAATTCTTAGATTTTATCATTGTGTTTAAATTCCCTACAGAAACTACAACTCCCAATTAATAACTTCCACTGCTGCTCACCCCATCCATGGGATGACATGAGATATACATATTTATATACATTTGTGTATATGTATGCATGTATATATTTTTATATATTAATGTATATATATGTATGTAAAATAATGGCATATTGTAATGGCATATTATAATCACCAAGTAATTTATAAATTCATAATAATAAATTGTTAATTTACTAATAATTTAATAATGATTATAATATGTCATATACATACATAAACCTAATATATATCACTTACAATGGGTTGAATGTTGCCCTCCCCAAAATATATGTTCACCCAGAACATGTAAAATTAATCTCATTCAGAAAAAAAGGTCTTGGTACACCTACTTGAGGATTGTGAGATGAGCTCATCTCAGATAAGAGTGAGCCCTAAATACAATGACAATTGTCCATAAAACAAAACTGACAAAGGAAAAGTACATGTGAAGACAGAAACAGAGACCTACAAATGGCCAACAGGCATATGAAAAAGTGCTCAATATCACTCCACATCTGGGAAAGACACTTTAAAACGACAGTGAGATACCAACTTATACCAGTCAGAATGGCTAAAATTAACAAATCAGGAAATGACAGATGTTGGTGAGGATGGAGAGAAAGGGGAACCCTCTTACACTGTTGGTGGTAATCTAAGTTGGTGCAGCCACTCTGGAAAACAGTATGGAAGTTCCTCAAAAAGTTGAAAATAGAGCTACCCTATAACCCAGCAATTGCACTACCATCTATTTACTCCAAAGATACAAATGTAGTGATCTCAAGGGGCACCAGCACCACAGTGTTTATAGCAGCAATGTCCACAATAGCCACACTATGGAAAGAATCCATCTGTCACATTGACAGATCAATGGATAAAGAAGATGTGGTGTGTATATACAATAGAATATTATGTAGCCATCAAAACTCGAAATCTTGCCATTTGCAATGATGTGGATGGAACCAGAGAGTATCATGTTAAGCAAAATAAGTCAATTAGAGAAAGAATTATCATATGATCTCAACTGATATGTGGACTTTATGAAACAAGACAGAGGATCATAGGGGAAGGGAGGGAAAAATGAAAAAAGATGAAACCAGAGAGGGAGACAAACCATAAGAGTCTCTTAATCTCAGGAAACACTGAGGGTAGCTAGAGGTGGAGGGGTGGGGGGATAGGTGGCTCAGTGATGGTCATTGGGGAGGTTATGCGTTATGGTAAATGCTGTGTGTTGTGTAAGACTGATGAACCGCAGAACTGTACCCCTAAAACAAATAATTCATTATATGTTAATAACAATAATAGTAATAAAAGGAAATAACCAAATCTCTATCAATAAGGAACAAGTTTTGAAAATTATGTTAATTCCAAGCATATTCTCCCCTACCCATTCATTTTTTACTTTCTACTCTTTTAGAAACTAGACATTAAAGACTAAGGTATTAAAAAGCAACTGCTTATCTGAAAAAATTAGAGAGTGACCATGTATGCCCAGGGGAAGGCTCAGAAAAAATATGAAAAGACCTTAAGTGTACACCTCAGGTTGATTCTTGGCACACAGACAGACTACAAAAATAAAAAGCAATAACAAAATCAATAAACCCTGAGAAAGGATGAGACTCTGATTTCCAGAGTCTGGAAATCACATGGTTGGATTGAAATGTCCAGTGTACAACAAAAAAAATCACAAAGCATACAAAGAAAGAGGAAAGTATAGACCAAAGGAAAAAAAAGTCAATATTAACTGTTGATATAGCGGCAGCTACATAGACAAAATTTCAAAATAATCATGTTAAGGATGGTCAAGAATCTAAAGGAAGACATAAAGTCAACAAAATAATGTGTGAACAATAATATAAATATTGATAAAGAGACAGACAATCTTAATAGAAAGCAAAAGAAATTCTGAAGCTAAAATGTTTAGTAATGGAATTGAAAATTTCACTAGAGGGATTCAAAGGCAGATTTGAGCAGGCTGGAGGAAGAATCAGTGAACTTGAAGATAGGACAATGGAATTCTGCTGAGAAACAGAGGAAAGTTTAAGGAAAAGCAAATAGAGCCTAAGGGACCTATAGGACATCATCAAATACTGACATATGCATTGTGAGAGTTCCAGAAGGAAAAGAAAGAAAGGGACGAAGAAAGTATTTAAAGAAAAAATGCCTGAGAGCTTCACAAATTTGATGAAGGCATGAATATAAAAAAGAAGTTCAATGAACTACAACTGAAATGAACTCAAAGTGGCCTAAACTGAGACACATTATAATTAAGCTTTTAAAAGTCAAACACAGAACAAGATTCCTGAAAGCAGCAGCTAGGAAGCATATCATTATATATGTGGGATCCTTGGAAGCCAGAAAAAAGTAGGCTGATATGGTCAAAGTGCAAAAACAAAACAAAACAAAACAAAAAACCTGTCAACCATGAATTGTATATCAGGAAAAACATTCATTTAAGAGTGAGAAAGAAATCAAGAAAATCCCAGATAAACAAAAGTTGAGAGTTCATGAACACTAGACCTGCCATGGAAGAAATGCTCAACAGAGTCCTTCACTGTGAAATAAGCAGGCAATAGGCTATAACTCACACCTGTATGAAGAAATAAAGCTTTCAAAAAAGGTAATACAGGGGCGCCTGGGTGGCTCAGTTGGTTAAGCGGCTGCGTTTGGCTCAGGTCATGATCCCAGTGTCCTGGGATCGATTCCTATATTGGGTTCTTGGTTGGCAAGGAGCCTGCATTTTTCTCCCTTTGCCTCTGCCTGCCAGTCTGTCTGCTTGTGCTCACTCTCTCTGACAAATAAATAAATAAAATCTTAAAAAAAAAAAACCAGGTAATACATGGATGGTTTAAAGGCTAGTATTATTGTATACAAACCATAGTTTTGTTTTCTACATGATTTAAAAGACTAATAAATTTCAAGGAAAATAATTATTAGTGCAAATGCTGGTATCACTGGAACTTTGGTTTGCAACTTTAAATGTAGTTTTCTAAATAATTTAGGAAACTAGGGAAATACATTCCATTCACATATACTGAAAGAACAAACATTGTTAAAATGTCCATACTACCCAAAACAATCTACATATTTAATGCAATCCCTATTAAAATACCAACAACATTTTTTTTTTTACAAAGCTAAAACAAACAATCCTAAAATTTGTATGGAACCAAAGAAAACCCATGAATAGCCAAAGGAATCTTAAAAAAGAAAAGCAAAGCTGGAGGCATCATAATTCCAGACTCCAAGTTACTTACAAAGATGTAATAATCAAAATAGTAAGGTATTGACACAGAAATAGACACATGGATCAATGGAACAGAATAGGAAACCCAGAAATGAACCCACAATCATATGCAATTAATCTTCGCTGAAGTCAGAAAAAATACCCAATGGGAATAAAACTGTCTTTTCAACAAATGTTTTGGAAAACTTAACAGCAATATGCAAAAGAATGAAACTGGACCATTTCCTTACACCATCCACAAAAATAGACTCAAAATGGATTAAAAACTTAAATGAGAGACCTGGAACCACAAAAATCCTAGAGAAAAACACAGACAGTAACCTCTTTGACATTGGCTGTAGCAATTTCATTCTGGATATGTCTCCTAAGGTAAGCAAAACAAAAGCAAAAATAAACTATTAGAACTACATCAAGATAAAAAGCTTTTCACAGCAAAGGAAACAATCAACAAAACTAAAAGGCAGCCTATGGAATGGGAAATGATACTTGCAAATGACATATTAGATAAAGGGTTAGTATCCAAATTATGTAAAGTACTTATAAAACTGAACATCTAAAAATGAATAATCCAAGTAAAAAAATGGGCATAAGTCATGAACAGACATTTCTCCAAAGAAGACATCTAGACAGGCAACAGATATATGAAAAGATGCTTAATATCACTCATCATCAGGGAAATGCAGAGCAAAACTACAGTGAGCTACCACCTCACACCTTTCAGAATAGTTAAAATCAACAACAAAAGAAACAAGTGTTACTGAGGATGTGGAAAAAGGGGAACCCTCTTGCACTGTTGGTGGGAATGCGAACTGGTGCAATCACTATGGAAAACAGTATGGAGGTACCTTAAAAAGTTAAAAATGAGACTACCCTACAATCCAGCAATAACACTACTAGGTATTTACTCAAAGAATAATAAATAATAATAAAAAAATACTGATTCAAAGGATACATGCAGCTTGATGTTTTTAGCAGCTTTATCTACAATAGCCAAATTATGGAAACAGCCTCCGTGTCCACTGATTGACAAATGGAGAAAAAAGATGTTTTATAAATATACAATGTAGTATTACTCAGTCATAAAAAAAAAAAAAAAACCTTAAACCTTTCCATGACATGGATGGAGCTAGAGAGCATCAGGCTAAGCAAAATGGTCAGAGAAAGGCAAATACCATATGATTTCACTCTTATGTGAAATTTAAAAAACCAAAGAAATAAACAAAAGGGGGGGAAAAGAGGCAAACCAAGAAACACTCTTTTTGTTTTTTTTTAACAGAAACTCAAACAGTTGTATTTTATTAAAGTGTACATAGGGAAGGAACATGTGCAATTGAGAGCCTTTGAAAGCCATAGTTTTTAACACAACCTAATGAAGCACTCTGGTAGTGAAACACTTTTTTAAAAAAAAGATAGTTTTGGAGGCAGAGGAGTCAAGACGGCAGAGAAGTAGCAGGCTGAGACTACATCAGGTAGCAGGAGATCAGCTAGATAGCTTATCAAACCATTGCAAACACCTACAAATCCAACAGGAGATCAAAGAGAAGAAGAACAGCAATTCTAGAAACAGAAAATTGACCGCTTTCTGAAAGGTAGGACCAGTGGAGAAGGGAATCCAAGGTGATGGGAAGATAGACCGGGGTGGGGAGGGGCCGGCTCCCTGTAAATGGCAGAGAAACAGAGCACAAAATCAGGATGTTTAAAAGTCTGCTCCACTGAGGGACATAGCTCCAGAGGATAAACTGGGCTGAAGCCCACTCAGGGCCAGCATGGCCCTAGGCCCCACAGGGTCACAGAAGGATCGGGAGTGTCTGAGTGTCGCAGAGCTCACAGGAATTAGACCGGGGAAGCCGGCTACAGAGACAGAGCCGAGGAGTGAGCTCTCAGCTCGGGGTTACCTTGAACCGGTCCAGGCTCAGTAAGCTCAGAGTGTGGCCAGAGGCCAGGGAGACAGGAGTGATTGGGCTCTTTTCTCTGAGGGCGCACTGAGGAGTGGGGCCCCGAGGTCTCAGCTACTCTGGGCCGGAGACTGGGAGGCCACCATTTTCATTCCCGTCCTCCAGAACTCTTTGCAAAGTGTTCAGGGGACAAAAGCTCCCAAAAGCAAACCAGAGAGGATTATTTAGCCCGGCCCCTGGTAAGGGCGGTGCAATTCCGCCTGGGGCAAAGACACTTGAGAATCACTACAACAGTCCCCTCCCACAGAAGATCAACAAGAAATCCAGCCAAGAAAAATTTCACCTACCAAGGAGAACAGCAGAATTCTGGTGGAGGAGAAAGCAAAGCACGGAACTCATGGCTTTCTCCCCATGATTTTTTAGTCTCACGGTGAATTTAATTTTTTTTTAGTTTTATTTTTTTCTGCTAAATTTTTTTTAAACTTTTACCCTTTTTTAACGTTTTTAACTAGTTTATCTAATATATATATTATTTTTTTCTTTATTTGTTTTATTTATTTATTTTTATTCTGAACTTCGTTTTTTCCCCTTTCTCCCTCCCACGATTTGGGGTCTCTTCTGATTTGGTTAAAGTGCATTTCCTGGGGTCTTTGCCACCCTTGCAGTATTTTATTTGCTCCTTCATATACTCTTATCTGGACAAAATGACAAGGCGGAAAAACTCACCACAAAAAAAAGAACAAGAGGCAGTACCGAAGGCTGGGGACCTAATCAATACAGACATTGGTTATATGTCAGATATAGAGTTCAGAATGAGGATTATCAAGGTTCTAGCCGGGCTCGAAAAAGGCATGGAAGATATTAGAGAAGCCCTCTCTGGAGAGATAAAAGCCCTTTCTGGAGAAATAAAAGAACTAAAAGCTTACAAGTTGAAATTTAAAAAGCTATTAATGAGGTGCAATAAAAAATGGAGGCTCTTACTGCTAGGATAGATGAGGCAGAAGCAAGAATTACTGATATAGAAGACCAAATGACAGAGAATAAGTGACACCATAAGACGAAACAACATTAGAATAATTGGGATTCCAGAAGAAGAAGAGAGAGAGGGGATCAGAATATATATTGGAGAGAATTATTGTAGAGAATTTCCCTAATATGGCAAAGGGAACAAGCATCAAAATCCAGGAGGTGCAAAGAACCCCCCTCAAAATCAACAAGAATACGTCCACACCCCGTCACCTAATTGTAAAATTTACAAGTCTTAGCGACAAAGAGAAAATCCTGAAAGCAGCCTGGGACAAGAAATCTGTAACATACAATGGTAAAAATATTAGATTGGCAGTGGACTTATCCACAGAAACCTGGCAGGCCAGAAAGAACTGGCATGATATATTCAGAGCACTAAACGAGAAAAACATGCAGCCAAGAACACTATATCCAGCTAGGCTATCATTGAAAATAGAAGGAGAGATTAAAAGCTTCCAGGACAAACAAAAACTGAAAGAATTTGCAAACACCAAACCAGCTCTACAGGAAATATTGAAAGAGGTCATCTAAGCAAAGAGAGAGCCTAAAAGTAGTAGATCAGAAAGGAACAGAGACAATATACAGTAATAGTCACCTTACAGGCAATACAATGGCACTAAATTCATATCTTTCAATAGTTACCTGAATGTAAATGGGCTAAATGCCCAATCAAAAGACACAGGGTATCAGAAATGGATAAAAAAACAAAACCCATCAATATTGCCTACAACAAAATCATTTTAGACCCAAAGACACCTCCAGATTTAAAGTGAGGGGGTGGAAAACAATTTACCAAGCTAATGGACATCAGAAGAAAGCTGAGGTGGCAATCCTTATATCAGATCAATTAGATTTTAAGCCAAAGACTATAATAAGAGATGAGGAAGAACACTATATCATACTCAAAGGGCCTGTCCAACAAGAAGATCTAACAATTTTAAATATCTATGCCCCTAACGTGGGAGCAGCCAACTATATAAACCAATTAATAACAAAATCAAAGAAACCCTTCGACAATAATACAATAATAGTAGGGGACTTTAACACTCCCCTCACAGAAATGGACAGATCATCCAAGCAAAAGATCAACAAAGAAATAAAGGCCTTAAATGACACACTGGACCAGATGGATATCACAGACATATTCAGAACATTCCATCCCAAAGCAACAGAATACACATTCTTCTCCAGTGCACATGGAACATTCTCCAGAAGATATCACATCCTGGGTCATAAATCACGTCTCAACCGGTAACAAAAGATTGGAATCATTCCCTGCATATTTTCAGACCACAATGCTCTGAAGCTAGAACTCAATCACAAGAGGAAATTTTGAAATTTTGAAAGGTATTTAGTTTCCAAATACATGGAAACTAAATAGCATCCTTCTAAAGAATGAATGGGTCAACCAGGAAATTAAAGAAGAATTGAAAAAATTCATGGAAAAAATGATACTGAAAACACAACGGTTCAAAATCTGTGGGACACAGCAAAGGCAGTCCTGAGAGGAAAAGATATAGTGGTACAAGCCTTTCTCAAGAAACAAGAAAGGTCTCAAATACACAACCTAACCCTACACCTAAAGGAGCTGGAGAAAGAACAAGAAAGAAAGCCTACAACCAGCAGGAGAAGAGAAATAATAAAGATCAGAGCAGAAATCAATGAAATAGAAACAAAAAAACCCAATAGAACAAATCAACGAAACTAGGAGATGGTTCTTTGAAAGATTTAATAAGATTGATAAACCCCTGGCCAGACTTATCAAAGTTAAAAGAGAAAGGACCCAAATAAATAAAATCATGAATGAAAGAGGAGAGATCACAACTAACACCAAAGAAATACAAAGAATTATAAGAACATACTATGAGCAACTCTACACAACAAATTTTACAATCTGGAAGAAATGGATGCATTCCTAGAGACACATAAACTACCACAACTGAACCAGGAAGAAATAGAAAACCTGAACAGACCCATAACCAGTAAGGAGCTAGAAACAGTCATCAAAAATCTCCAAACAAAAGCCAAGAGCCAGACGGCTTCCCAGGGGAATTCTACCAAACATTGAAAGAATAATTAAATCCTATTCTTCTGAAACTGTTCCAAAAAAAAAGAAGTGGAAGGAAAACTGCCAAACTCATTTTATGAGGCCAGCATCACCAAAACCAGACAAGAATCCCATCAAAAAAGAGAACTACAGACCAATGTCCTTAATGAACACAGATGCGAAAATTCTCACCAAAATACTAGCCAATAGGATCCAACAGTACTTTAAAAGGATTATTTACCACAACCAAGTGGTATTTATTCCAAGGCTGTATTAGCGGTTCAACATCCGCTAATCAATGTGATACAACACATTAATAAAAGAAAGAACAAAAACCACACGATACTCTCAATAGATGCTGAAAAAGCATTTGACAAAGTACAGCATCCCTTCCTGATCAAAACTCTTCAAAGTGTAGGGATAGAGGGCACATACCTCAATATCAACAAAGCCATCTGTGAAAAACACACAGCAAATATCATTCTCAATGGAGAAAAACTTAAAGCTTTTTCGCTAAGGTCAGGAACACGTCAGGGATGTCC
The DNA here is from genome assembly GCF_964662115.1 of Mustela nivalis. Taxonomy (NCBI): domain Eukaryota; kingdom Metazoa; phylum Chordata; class Mammalia; order Carnivora; family Mustelidae; genus Mustela; species Mustela nivalis. The sequence goes on from NC_139034.1 coordinate 3,510,355, forward strand.
ATTATCACCACTGCTATTCAAGATAGTACTAGAAGTCCTAGCCTCAGCAATCAGACAACATAAAGAAATTAAAGGCATCCAAATCAGCAAAGAAGAAGTCAAACTATCACTCTTTGCAGATGATATGATACTATATGTGGAAAACCTAAAAAACTCCACTCCAAAACAGCTAGAAATTGTACAGGAATTTAATCAAGTGTCAGGATACAAAATCAATGCACAGAAATCAGTTGCATTTCTCTACAACAACAACAAGACAGAAGAAAGAGAAATTAAGGAGTCAATCCCATTTACAATTGCACCCAAAACTATAAGATACCTAGGAATAAATGAACCAAAGAGGCAAAGAGTCTATACTCAGAAAACTATAAAATACTCATGAAAGAAATTGAGGAAGTCACAAAGAAATGGAAAAATGTTCCATGCTCCTGGATTGGAAGAATAAATATTGTGAAAATGTCTACGCTACCTAAAGCAATCTACACATCTAATGCAATCCCTGTCAAAATCCCACCCATTTTTTTTTCAAAGAAATGGAACAAATAATCCTATAATTTATATGGAACCAGAAAAGACCTCGAATAGCCAAAGGAATATTGAAAAAGAAAGCCAAAGTTGGCATCACAATTTCGGACTTCGGACTCTATTACAAAGCTGTCATCATCAAGATAGCATGGTACTGGCACAAAAATAGACACATAGGTCAATGAAACAGAATAGAGAGCCCAGAAATAGACCCTCAACTCTATGCTCAAGTAATCTTCAACAAAGCAGGAAAGAATGTCCAATGGAAAAAAGACAGCCTCTTCAATAAATGGTGTTGGGAAAATTGGACAGCCACATGCAGAAAAATGAAATTGGAGCATTTCCTTATACCACACACGAAAATAGACTCAAAATGGATGAAGGACCTCAATGTGAGAAAGGAATCCATCAAAATCCTTGAGGAGAACACAGGCAGCAATGCTATTAACTGGCCTAATTTCAATATCGTTGCAACTCAGGGAATCTAGATGTTTGAGGAAAGGGAGAAAGACAGGGTTATGTTTGTACTATGAGGTTTAAGTCATTTAGAGGCTTATCTCATTTTATTGTGATTTGCTTTCACTTCACAGATACTGCTTTTTACAAAGTAAAGATCTGTGGCAACTCTTAGTCTAGCTAGTCTATTAATGCTATTTTTCCAACAGCATGTGCTTACTTGATGTCTCTGTGTCACTTTTTTTTTTAATTTTATTTATTTATTTGACAGAGAGAGATCACAAGTAGGCAGAGAGGCAGGCAGAGAGAGAGAGAGGAGGAAGCAGGCTCCCTGCTGGGCAGAGAGCCCAATGCGGAACTCGATCCCAGGACCCTGAGATCATGACCTGAGCAGAAGGCAGCGGCTTAACCCACTGAGCCACCCAGGCGCCCTCTGTGTCACTTTTTTTTTAAAGACATATTTGAGAGAGAGAGAGAGAGTGGGTGTGCAAGAGCAGGGGGAGGGAAAGAGGGAAAGAATCTCAAGCAGACTCCCCACTGAACACTGAGCCCAGCTCAGGTCTTGATCTCACGACCCTGAGATGACAACCTGACCTGAAATTAAGAGTCAGATGCTCAACCGACTGAGCCAATCAGGCGCCCATTTTGATAATTCTCACAGAATTTCAAATTTTCAAAACATAATAGTGACTGCGTATTTCATGATGTAGGCTTATGAAAATATCTTTGTACATGTAGATATATATATGTATATGTGTGTATATAGCTATATAAAATATGCTTTTGTATGCTTATATATAAGTGAAATGAATGACAGCAATGAGACAAGGGATAAGGAAGAGGAATTTGGATTATATTGTTTTACAAGGTATTCATACTACCCCTGAAGTGATATAATGTTGTATGAAGTGGACTTGGATTACTTGAAAATGTACACTGCAAACTCTAGAGTAGCCACTAAAAAAAAGTTTTCAAAAAAAGTATTTAGGGGGCACCTGTGTGGCTCAGTGGGTTAAGCCTCTGCCTTCGGTTCGGGTCATGATCTCGGGGTCCTGGGATCGAGCCCCGCATCGGGCTCTCTGCTCAGCGGGGAGCCTGTTCCTCCTCTCTCTCTCTCTGCCTGCCTCTCTGCCTACTTGTGATCTGTCTGTCAAATAAATAAATAAATAAATAAATCTTAAAAAAAAAAAAAAAGTATTTAGAGGTATCCGTGTGGCTTAGTCAGTTAAGTGTCTGCCATCAGCTCAGGTCATGATCCCAGGGAGCTTGCTTCTCTCTCTTCCTCTGCCTCCTACTGATGCTCTTTCTCTCTATCTCAAATAAATAAATAAAATCTTTTATTTAAAAAGCATTTTAAAAAAGTATAATTGGGGCATCTGGGTGGCTCAGTTGGTTAAGCATAATTTTGCCTCAGTTCCTGGTCTCGTGTAGCATGAGATGGCATACCACCTGGGGCTCCATGGTTAGTGGGAAGTCTGCTGGAGATTCTCTCTCTCCCTCTCCCTCTGGCCTTCCACCTTTAAAATAAATAAATAAATTCTGAAACAAAAAGTGTTATTGACTTGTTAAGAAATGAGAGCCAGGCCACAGTGGTGCAAGCCTGTAATTTCAGCTCCCTGAAAGACTGAGGTCACGACCATGGATGTTGAGGGACTGGGAAATATGTCACTTTGTAACATAGACATCTGCACCAAGTGTGGCACCAACATGGTGCTCCTGGGGGATACCACGTAATCTAAAGCAAGGGGGACCCAGTCAAAGCTTGCATAGAACAAGTCAAACATCCTGTGTTGGGCAGAGGTAGAACAAGCAATGTGCGCAGTTTTGCTCAGGACGTTTGATAAGACCTGTTCTTAGAAAGAAGGAAAAAAAGAAAGAAAGGGATCATACAAAATATTCAATTAAACCCACAAAAAACAAGGGGCTCCTGGGTGGCTCAGTTGTTAAGAGTCTGCCTTTTGGGGCGCCTGGGTGGCTCAGTGGGTTAAGCCGCTGCCTTCGGCTCAGGTCATGATCTCAGGGTTCTGGGATCGAGTCCCACATCGGGCTCTCTGCTCGGCAGGGGGCCTGCTTCCCTTCCTCTCTCTGTGATCTCTTCCCTTCCTCTCTCCTACTGTGATCTCTGTCCAATAAATAAATAAAAAATCTTAAAAAAAAATTAAAAAAAAAAAATGAGTCTGCCTTTGGCTCAGGTCATGATCCCAGGGTCCTGGGATCAAGCCTACCATTGCTTCTCCCTCTCACTCCTCCTGCTTGTGTTCTCTCTCTCGCTGTGTCTCTCTCTGTCAAATAAATAAAATCTTTAAAATAAAAATAAAATAATAAAACTGTCCAAAGTCTTCTGGGGCACCTGTGTGGCTCAGTGGGTTAAGCTGCTGCCTTCAGCTCAGGTCATGATCCCAGGGTCCTGGGATCAAGTCCTGTATCAGGCTCCTTGCTCAGTGGGGAGCCTGCTTCTCCTCTGCCTCTGCCTCTCCCTCTCTGCCTGCTTGTGCTCTCTCTCTCTGACAAATAAAGTCTTTTTTTTAAAAAAAAGAAGATGTAGCATATAGACAATGGAACATTACTCAGTCACCAAAAAGAATGAAATCTTGGGGCGCCTGGGTGGCTCAGGGGGTTAATGCCTCTGCCTTCGGTTCAGGTCATGGTCTCAGGGTCCTGGGATCTAGCTTAGCATAGGGTTCTCTGCTCAGTGGGGAGCCTACTTCCCCCTCCCCCTCTGCCTATTTCTCTCTCTCTCTGTCAAATAAATAAAATCTTTAAAAAAAAAATAAAACCACAAAAAAAACCAGAAGAGGAGTTGAAAACAAAAATAAGAACAAACAACAAGTGCATCAAATAGAAAACAATGACAGATTTGATAGACATTAATCTAAATACGTCAATAATCACTTTGAATGTTAATGGTCTAATTGTGCCAATTAAAAGAGAAGTTGCCAGGTAGCATCAGAAAACAAAACTCAACTACATGCTGTATTTAAGAAGCCCATTTTAAATGTAAAAACACATATAAATTAAAAGTAAATGGGGAAGCCTGGCTGGCTTGGTCAGTAGAGCATGTGAATATTGATCTTGAGGTCATGAATTCAAGCCCTGTGTTGGGTATAGATCTTACTTAAAAAAAATGTTGTCAGTACTTCTTCATCTGTGATGAGCACTGGGTGTTGTATGGGAAGTGTTATCTCACTATATTATACACCTGAAACTAATATTACATGTATGTAACTATACTGGAATTAAAGTAAAGACTTTTTTTTTTTAAAAGAAAAAAATATTTTTTAAAAAAGATTTTATTTATTTATTTGAATGAGAGCACAGAGAGAGAGAGAGAGAGAGAACTAACAGGGGAGGGATGGATAGAGAGAGAGAAACAATCTCCCTGTGGAGTAGGGAGTCCAATGTGGGGCTCCATCCTAGGACCCCAGAATCATGACCTTAGCTGAAGACAGACACTTTACTGACTAAACCACCCAGGCACCCCTAAAATAAAAACTTTTTAAAAAAATAAATGGAATGGATGGGATGCCTGAGTGGTTCAGTCAATAAAGCATCTGCTTTCGGGTCAGGTCATGATCCTGGGGTCCTGGGATGGAGTCCCATGTTGGGCCCCTTGCTCAGTGGGGAACCTCCTTCTCCTTCTCCCTCTGCTTGCTGCTCCCTCTGCTTATGCTTTCTCTCTAATAAATAAAATAAAATAAAATAAAATAAAAAGATAAATGGATAGGGAAAAATATACCATGCTAACACTAATCAAAATAAAGTGAGAATAGCTATATTAATTTCAGGCAGGGCGAACTTCAAAGCAAAAAAGTTATCAGGGATAAAGAAAAGTATTACATATTGATAAAAGAGCCAGTTGTCTGAGAAGACTAAATAATCCTTAGCATGCATGAGCTTAAAAGCAGAGCACTAAACTATGAGGCAAAAACTGATAGAACTGCAAAAAGAAATAGATAAATCCAGTATCATAGTTGGAGGTTTCAACATTCTTCTAGCACAAATGAACAGATCCGGGGGTGCTTGGGTGGTTCAGTCGGTTAAGAATCTGACTCTTCATTTCAGCTCAGGTCATGATCTCAGGGTTGTGAGATTGAGCCTTAACGTCCAGCTATATCAGCTATATGCTGGGCAGAGAACCTGCTTAGGGTTCTTTCTCCCTCTCCCTCTACAACTCCACCCCCTAAAAAAAAAAAAAAAAAAAAAAAGGACAGATCTAGCAGCAGAGAATCTCTAAGAACATAGTTTAACTCAACAACACTATCACTCAACTGGACATCAATAGTCTACTTCAACAAGAACAGAATGTGTATTCTTCTCAAGCTCACATGAATCATTCGCCATGATAGATCACATTCTCTATCATAAAACAAACATTAGGGGCGCCTGGGTGGCTGAGTGGGTTAAAGCCTCTGCCTTCGGCTCAGGTCATGATCCCAGGGTCCTGGGGTCGAGCCCCACGTCTGGCTCTCTGCTCGGCAGGGAGCCTGCTTCTTCCTCTCTCTCACTCTCTCTGCCTGCCTCTCTGCTACTTGTGATCTCTCTCTGTCAAATAAATAAATAAAATCTTTATTTAAATAATAAAAATAAATTAATAAATTAATAAAAATAAAACATACTTTATCAGAGTGAAAAAAATAGAAATTATACAGTGTCTTATCTAAGACCCTAATATAAATAAGCCAGAATTAAATAACAGAAAGAAAACTAGAAAATCCAAAAACACATGAAGATTAAAAAACACACTTCCAAACATATGGGTCAAAGAAGAACTCTCAGGAGAAACTAAAAATATTATGAACAAAAGGAAAATGAAAATACAACCTACCAAAATTTGTGGGATACAGTGAAAATATACTTAGCGGGAGATTTATAGCACTGAATTAATATATTAGAAAAGAAATAAGATCTAAAATTAATCATCTAAGTTTCTATCGTAGGAAACTAGAAAAAAAGGCAAATTAAACATAAAGTAAGCAGAAAAAATAAATAGTAATGATCAGAGCAGACATCAATTAAGTTGAAAAAAAAATCAATATGGAAATTAAATGAAATTAAAAGCCAGCTCTTTGAAAAGTTCAATCAAATTGATGAGCCCTAGTCGGGCAAACCAAGAAAAAAGACAGGACACAAATTACTAACAACAGAAATAAAAAAGGGACTTATTACAGATCCTATAAACATCAAAACGATAGTGAAGGAATATTATGAATGGCTATGCCTACAATTTTGATAACCTAAGTGAAATGGACTAATTCCTCAAAGACACAATCCGCCAAAACTCATACAAGAAGAACAGGCAATTTAAATAGTGTAAAAGAAAGCTAGTAAACATAATTATAACCTAAATAACCTAATACCTGAAATCTGTAAATGTTTCCTATATGGCAAAGATTTGCAAATGTGATTAAATTAAGGATCTTGAGATAAGGACAGTATGGGATAATCAGTGTGGGCCCTAAATGCATTCACATGTATCCTTATAAGAGGGTCTTTATAAGATTTGACACACAGAAGAGGAGAAAGCAATGTGGCCATAAAGGTTAATGTTGGAATGATATCACTACATATTAAGACATGTCATAGCCATCAGAAGCTGGAAATGGTAAGGAATGTATTTTTTGCTAGAGCCTCAGGAGGGAGTACAGCCCTCCTAACACCTTGCTTTGGCCAGTTAACCTGACTTTCGAATTCTGTCCTTCAGAATGGTGAAAGAATTAATTTCTTTTTTTGCTATTTTTAATGTAATTTTTATACCCCAGTTTCTGCGGGCTAGATATGCAGGCATGGCTTAGCTGGGTCCTCTGCTTCAGGGTCTTACAAATCTGCAGTTAAGGTATTGGCCAGGCTGAATTCTCACCTGTAGGCTTGACTGGGAATGAATCTACTTCAAAGATCATTCAGGTGTTTACAGAATTCATTTCCTTGAGGCCGTGTCATGGAGCACTCCAGCTTTTTGATGGCTGTCAGTTGAAAGCTGACTGAAAATCCTGGATTTTTCCCACAGTTCCTTGCCATGTGGACTTCCTCAAAATGGCTACTTACTTCACTGAGCCAGCAAAGAGTATCTCTCTCCAATCTGCTAGGAGGGATCCTTATGTAACACAACCTAAGCAGGAGAATAACATCCCTCACCTTTACCATATTCTATTGTCAAGACTCAATTCACAGGTTCTCCCTCATAGAAGATTCATAGATATATGATTAAAGAATTAGTGACTGACTTTGGAGACCTATGATTTCCAGTACAGCTCCTAGAGTGGAGGATAGGTGTCCTGGGCTAAACCATATGAGGGTAAATAACCAAGGTTTACAAGAGAACAACCTACCCTCAACCCCCCCAACTGGGTTGACAGATGGGAAATATGATCTGGAGAGGTTAAGTCATTGTACAGGTCAGTCACTGCTACAGACAGGCTGGAAGCCCTTGTGTATGCAGCTGCCAAGTCCAATTTTCATTAAGTCCCTATAGGGTGCCAGGTATTGAGCCTAGTGTGAGTGACACAGATAAGTAAAATGTGGACCCAGCAGTACCTTTGTATCTCCTTGAAACAATAGGATCCAAGGCATCTGTGGCTAGGGAGGAATGTAGAGCTTTGCCAGAAAAAAACCCTTTGAGTTAGTGCTTCTCAAATTACAGAGGGCATGAGAATCACCAGGGTAACCTCTTTAAAATTCATTCTCTGTCTGCAGAATCACTAGCCTGGACTCTTCAAAACTGTCAAGGTCTTGAAAGACAAAAAGGCCAAGGGTCCTTCACAGATTGCAGGAGAAAAGAGATGTGGCAAATAAATACAGCAGTTGTTTCTGGACCAGATCTTGGAGGGAGGCGTAGGCAGGAAGACTTGCCATAAGGGAAAATATTAGAAAAACTGATAAAATTTGAATACTGGATAATAATATTCTGTCAGTGGAATTTGATATCTCATATATATATATATGTTTATGTATATATTTTTAGAGACTGATTTGTTAGCTGAATAGTGACCTCATGAAAACTGTGATAGCACAAGATTGTATACTTCTTAGTTTATATTTGAAGGTTGAGAAAATTTCTTTTATTATTATGATTTTATTTATTTGTTTATTTTTATTTTAAAAAACATGTATTTATTCGAGAGAGAGAAAGAGTGACAGGAGAACTTGAGTTGGGGGAGGGGCAGAGGGAGAGGAAGAGAGAGAATCCTCAAGCAGGCTCCCTGCTAAGCACAGAACCCGATGCCAGACTACTTCCCCAGATCATGAGATCATGATTGAGCTGAAATCAAGATTGGGACACTCAACTCTCTGAGCCACCAGGCACCCCCATTTTTATTATTTTTTTTAGCTAATTTGTTTTTTAAGTTTTTAATTCGTTAGTTAACATACATTATATTAGTTTCAGATATACAATATGGTTATTTGAAATTTTATACATTATTCAGTGCTCATCATGATAAGTATACTCTTAGTCCCCTTCACCTATTTCACTCATCCCCAACCCCTTCTCTGGTGACTTTCAGTTTGTCCTCTATAGCTAAGAGCCTGTTTTTTTTGGTTTGTCTCTTTTCTTTGGTCATTTGTTTCTTAAATTCCACATGTAAGTTAAATCATACGGTATTTGTCTTTCTCTGACTGACCTATCTCACTTAGTATTATATCCCCATGTTGTTGCAAATGGCAAGATTTCATTTTTTATGGCTGAGTAGTATCCCATTGTGCGTGTGTGTGTGTGTGTGTGTGTGTGTATCTCACATCTTCACATCTTCTTTATCCATTCATCTATCAGTAGATACTTTGGTTGCTTCCATTACTTGGTATTGTAAATAATGCTACAATAAACACAAGGGTGCATATATCTTTTTTTTTTTTTTAAAGACACATTTATTCAGCGTCATGATCAGACTATTACATTTAGCAATCAACAGCATGGGTGCAAAAAAAAAAAAATCTACATTAAAACCCTTTGTTGGAATGCTTTACACTTTCCACAGAACAGAAACTAAAATAACCTGTTATACAATTAGTCACAAATACAGTCCTCGAGTTTTTTTGCCCATACACATGAGTATTGTCTAAAACATGTCTTCTTTGTAGCAGCTAGGCCCTGCCACCACTGTGCTTGGCTGAGTTCACAAATCTGTTGTAACCTGTAGCTTCCCTGTCACTTCTCTGGCTCTCCTCTCCTGCTAAGCTTTGTTTCCTGGCAGTAATTAAAACCTTCTGCCACTGCCATAGCTGCTGCTGCTGCTGGAACCACCATAGTCACCTTGGTTTCGTGGTTTGGCGAAGTATTGGCCTCCACCACCATAAGGGCCAGAGCTTCTGCCTCCAAAATTGCCTCCTTTCATGGGTCCAAAATTTGAGGATTGATTGTTGTAATTGCCAAAATCATTATAGCTTCCACCACCTCCAAAGTTGCTTCCATCATTACCAAATCCGTTATAGCCATCCCCACTGCCACCATATCCACCACCACCTCGACTGCCACCAAAGCCACCTCGACCCCTGAAGTTTCCTCCGCGACCAAAGTTGTCATTCCCACCAAAACCACCTCCACGACCACCACCAAAGTTTCCAGAACCACTTCGACCTCTTTGGCTGGATGAAGCACTAGCCATCTCTTGCTTAGAGAGCGCTTTCCTTACTTCACAGTTGTGGCCATTCACAGTATGGTATTTTTGAATGACAATCTTGTCTACAGAATCATGGTCATCAAATGTTACAAAAGCAAAACCCCTCTTTTTGCCACTGCCTCGGTCAGTCATGATCTCAATCACTTCGATTTTCCCATACTGTTCAAAATAAACTCTTAGATGATGTTCTTCAGTGTCTTCTTTAATGCCACCAACAAAAATCTTTTTCACAGTTAAGTGGGCACCAGGTCTTTGAGAATCTTCTCTTGAGACAGCCCTCTTTGGTTCCACCTTGTGTGGCCTTGCATTCATGGCTGCATCCACCTCCTCCACAGTGGCATAGGTGACAAACCCAAAGCCTCTGGAGCGCTTGGTGTTCGGATCTCTCATTACCACACAGTCCGTAAGTGTTCCCCATTGCTCAAAATGGCTCCTCAGACTCTCATCGGTTGTTTCAAAGCTCAGACCTCCGATGAAGAGCTTCCGCAGCTGTTCAGGCTCTTTGGGAGACTCTGACTTAGACATGACGGCGGTGGGAGGGGAGACTTTAACGATGCTTACTCGGCGGCGTCCACAGGCAGAAAGTGCATATATCTTTTTGAATTAATGTTTTTGTATTCTTTGGGTGAATATCAGTAGCGGAATTCCTGGACCATATGGTAATTCTCATTTTAATTTTTTTAAGTTTTATTTTAATTCCAGTAAGTTAATATAAAGTGTTGTATTAGTTTCAGGTATATTATATTATAATTCAACATTTCTATATATCATCTTGTGCTTATCATGACTATTTTTAGTTTTTTGAGGAACCTCCATACTGTTTTCCACAGTGGCTGTACCTGTTTGCATCCCCACCAACAGTGCACAAGGATTCCTTTTTCTCCACATATTTGCTAGTAGTTGTTTCTTGTATTTTTGGTTTTATTCTGAGATGTGTTAGGTGATATCTCATTGTAATTTTGATTTGCCTTTCCCTGATGAAGAGCATCTTTTTATGTGTCTGTTGGCCATCTCTATGTCTTCGATACTTCCTTTATATTTATGAAAGAGAATACCTTAGTAATTTAGCACATGCTAAAGCATTTAAGGACAAAGCAACATTATATCTGGAACTAACTCAAATCATTCTGGAAAAAAACCAAACATGTATATATAGAGAGAGAAAGAAAGGAACAAAGCAGATGTTGCAATATGTTAGCAATCAGTGAATCTGAGTAGAAGAGTATGCAGGATATTTTTGTAAAAATACAACTCCTTGTAGGTTTGAAATTATTTCAAAATAAAAAAATTATCTTAAGAATATCTGGATCTGTTACTTTTTGGAAACTTTTGGTTATAGTTTTAATTTCTTTAAAGGTTTAAAAAATATCCCTATTTTCAAGGTGTCTGGCTGGCTCAATAGGGATGTAAGTTCAAGCAAAACATTAGGTCTGGCAATTACTTAAAAAATAAAATATCTTTTTAGATTTATTTATTTATTTTTAGGGGGAGGGAGAGAGTGAGAGACCGCGCGCGCGAGAGAGCGAGCAAGCAGGGTCAGGGGAGAAGAAGGAGAGAGAGAATGTCTATCATACTCTGTGCTAAGCACAGAGCTCAATGTAGGGCTCAGTCTCATAACTCTGAGATTATGACCTGAGCTGAAATCAAGACTCAGATGCTTAACCAACTGATTCCCCCAGGCATCCCTTAAAAATAAAATCTTGGGGTGCCTGGGTGGCTCAGTTTGTTAAGCATCTGCCTTTGGCTCAGGTCATGATCACAAGATCTTGGGATTGAGTCCTGCATCAAGCTCCTTGCTCAGCTGGGAAACTGCTTCTCCCTCTTTTTGCTTCTCCCCCTACTTATGCTCTCTTTCTCTGTCTGACAAATAAATAAATAAAATCTTAAAAATAAATAAAAATAATATTTAAACAAAAATAAAATCTTAAAAAAATTTCCATTTCTTCTTGGATTGATTTTAACAATCCAATTTTGGCAATAATCCATTTTACCTAATATTTGAAATTTATTGGCATAAAATTGTTCAGAGTGCTTTTTAAAATATGAAACTGTGTTACAGTTAGTTCTATTTGAAATTCCTGCTACTGTTTTTCCATATAGTCTTTATGGTGTAATGACTGAGATTGCCAATGACTTGTTTTCTTTATTAAACTTTTCAAATAAAGATTTTAGTTACTTTTATTCTGTCTGTATATGTTTGCCTTTGAACATGTTAATTATTTCTCTGATCTTTATATTTTCCTCTTCCTTTTTTGGGGAGGAATTGTTATGTTGTTCTTTTTCCAATTGAGTCCAATATGTAATTCATTAATTTTCTGTTTTACTTTTTATCCAGGAAGGGCAGTAATGTTTACATTTCTCAACATGCGATGCTTTAGCTTCATATTACAAATTTTAAAATATAATATTTTAATTTTTATTCTGTTCTAACTTCTTTTTTCATTTTTAAGTTAATTGCTAGCCCAACGTGGGGCTCCAACTCATGACCCAGAGATCAGGAGTCCCATGCTCTACTGACTGAGTCGCCTGGGTGCCGCTGCTAAATTCTGTTCCAAATTTTAATAATTTTCGTTATTAGTTTCTTCTTTGACTGTGAACTGTTTTGAAGTACGATTGAAAAAGTTATAAATGGGGGTGCCTGGGTGGCTCAGTGGGTTAAAGCCTCTGCCTTCAGCTCAGGTCATGATCTCAGGGTCCTGGGATCGAGCCCCACATCTGGCTCTCTGCTCGGCAGGGAACCTGCTTCCTCCTCTCTCTCTCTGCCTGCCTCTCTGCCTACTTGTGATCTGTCAAATAAATAATAAATCTTAAAAAAAAGAAAAAGTTATAAATGCATGATTGCATCTATAATTTAATATACATAAGCACTTAAAATTTCTTTAAGTATTACTCTATTTTCTATTTTATTATTTATTTTTTTTCAAAGATTTATTTATTTATTTTAGAGAGGGAGAGTGAGAGCAAGTAGGGAGAGGAGCAGAGGGAGAAAATCTCAAAAAGACTCCGCTGAGTGCAGAGAATGTGAAGTAGGGCTCTATCTCACAACCCAGTTGAAACCATGACTTGGTCACTCAACTGACTGAGACACCCAACTGCTCCCCAGTTATTATTCTGTGGGGTTTTTGTTTGTTTGTTTGTTTGTTTTTTAAAAGATTTTATTTATTTATTTGACAGAGATCACAAGCAGGCAGAGAGAGAGAGAGAGAGGGAAGCAGGCTCCCCACTGAGCAGAGAGCCCGATGCAGGGCTCAATCCCAGGACCCTGAGATCATGACCTGAGCCGAAGGCAGAGGCTTTAACCCACTGAGCCACCCAGGCACCCCTATTCTGTTTTTTGATTAAGTTCTCATTTGTGTGCGCTACAGTTGGCATAAGACCTATTCTTAAATATTTGTAAATAAGACTCTGGGGCACCTGGGTGGCTCAGTGGGTTAAGCATCTATCCTTGGCTCAAGTTGGATCTCAGAGTTCCAGGATGGAATCCCACATCAGGTTCCCTGCTCAGCAGTGAGTCTGCTTTTCTCTCTGCCCCTCACCCTGCTCCTGTTCTCTCTCTTACTCTCTCTTTCTTTCAAATAAGTAAATAAAATCTTAAAAAAAATATTCATAAATAAGTCTCTTCTGACCTAATTGGTGGTCAGTTTTTGCAAATGTTCCACCTGTGACTGAAAGCTGCTAGAAAGCTGCTTTAAGTATTTTTCTCTCTTTCTTTTTTTTTCTTTTTTTTTTTTTTTTTGAAAATTTTATTTGACAGAGAGAGAGCACAAACAAGGGAAGTGGCAGGCTGAGGGAGAAGGAGGAGTAGGCTCCCCTCCAGAGGAGGGCCCCAGATGTGGGGCTCGATCCCAGGGCTCTGGGATCATTACCTTAGCCGAGGGCAGTCACTTAACCAACTGAGATACCCAGGAGCCCTGGTATTTCTCTTTTAATAGACGAACATAATAAATCTATTCATATTCACTGAAATTACTCATTATTTTGTACCTATTTTTATATTTTATTTTGTGTTTCTTATTTACTAAGTTTTTCTTTGCTTATGTATTTTCTTTTTTTCTACCTGTAACAGTTTTAACATATGTCCACAAATTCCTGATACTCTTCCATTTAATTGATGGTACCTCATTTCCCTCTCCTGAAGTATGGAATGAACTTAGCTGTTTGCTTTTGATGACTCAAATAAAGTGGAAATGATGGTGTGCAAATTAGTGGAGATAGTGAAGAAATGAGGCCTCATGCTAACAGCCACATGACTGGACCTTGGAGCAGATTGGTCATCCCCAGCCAAACCTTTAGATGACTATAGTACTAGCCTGCATTTGGCCTGCAACATCATGAGAGACCCTGAGTCAGATCCATGTAGCTGAACTTCTTCTGAATTGCTGAGTCACAGAAACTTTGAGATAATAAATATTTGATGTTAAGCTACTAAGTTTTGGGGTAATTTCTTATACACCAAGAGTAGCTAATATACTGCCTTTTGTTTGTTCAAGTTTTCCTTAGTCTTATTAATATTTATTTTTGTATTCTTTTAGTAGCTATTCTTACATTTTTAAAAATACATAATTGACTTAGAAATATCTAGTTAAATTATATGTATGTCTCTCTTGAAAAATATAAGAACTTCTGAATATTTTAACTCTAATTTCTTTTTTCATATACTCTATATTAATATTTTATAAATTATAAAACATAATAAAAATTTAAAAAGCAATCTCTAAAAATTGAAAGTAAAATGAAGCAAGTAAAGCTTGTGTGTTCAGTTGGCAATGTAGCCATTTAGCAAGGAACACAAAGTGACTTCACACAATTAATTTAGTGCTAAGTTGAGTTTCCCCTAAGAGAAAAGTAACTTTACACTAATTTTAAGCTATTTTCTGTAATTGTATTCTGGGTGATAGTCTGCGTATTGTTGTTCTGTGATAATTGTGTCAATGTGTGGGATGAAACAAATAAGAATTATGTTTGTGTCTTCGTGAACCAGGATTCTTGACAATGAGACAAAGAAAATACTGACATAAGATCAATGAGTTTAAGTAAAAACCTTGGTTTTCCAGTCATTCAGTAAGAACTCATGTTATGTTCCTAACATAACATGTTCCTAACATAACATAACAAAACAACATAACATAATAATATAACATAACATAATTTATTCTCTCTTAGCTATGTACTGGAAAGCATGTGAACAATGAGCAACTAAGTAGTAATGAACACTGATAGTTCCCCAGATTATTGTCCCTAATTACTATTTGCCATTCAAAAAAATGAAACTTCCTTGGAAAAATGACTGAATCAGGTGTGGGACATTTAATGTATAAGATGATCCTGGAAAATCTTGTCATAACAGAATGCAAGGAAATATGAGAAATGACTTAGAGCATATCAAAAGTTGAAATGACCCAGGATTACATTTTATGACCATCAGTAAATAACTACAGTAGATTAAAGCTATTATATATGAAAAAAAAGTATTTTATATGTTTCAATCCCTGCATTAATAATTGTGCTCATCCTATCATGGCTTTATCATCCACTGGTGCCAAACTGCCTAGGTCCTTTATTTCAAAAGGGATTACATTAATTTTAACTTTCCTCCAACTAACCATGATACTTGTTATTGTATTATTTATATCATACACATCTGTTATATTTTCCAACACATATTCTTTTTTTGCCATTGCTTCCTAAATGCCACTCTGATTTTTGTTTAAAATTCTGCTTATTGGGGTGCCTGGCTGGCTCAGTAGAGCAAACAACTCTTGATCTTGGGGTTTTAAGTCTGAGCCCCGTATTGGGTGTAGAGATTACTTAAGAAAATAAAATCTTAAAAAAATTCCTTCTTGGGACGCCTGGGTGGCTCAGTTGGTTAAGCAGCTGCCTTCGGCTCAGGTCATGATCCCAGAGTCCTGGGATCAAGCCCCTCATTGGGCTTCGTGCTCAATGGGCAGTTGCTTCTCTCTTTCCCTCTGCTCCTTCCAGCACTCATGCTCACTCACTCTCTCTCTCTCTCTCTCAAATAAATAAGATCTTTAAAAAAATCAAAGGTCTTTGTGTATCAAAGGGAATTATCAAGGAAGTATAAAGACAACCTACCAAATGGGAGAAAATATTGGCAAATCATGTATCTAAGAAGGTCTATTATCCATAATATATGAAGAACTCTTATAACTCAACAAGTAAAAGGCCCTTGTATCCAATTCTTTTTATAAGAAACATCATAACGACATCATTGCCCTAAATACATCTAATACATTTCAGTCTACTGGGATTATTTTATTTATTGCTCAGATTGCCTTATCCTTGTCAAGAGAAAGCCTCTTCAATTTGGCTTTCAAGTAGTTTAAACATAACTCCAGTAGTGTTGGATTGTGTCCTTATTATTTTGAGTGACAAGATGTTGTACATTTCCTGTCTAAGCCTGAAATCAGCCATCTAGTCATCTATCTTCAAAAAACAGAGCTAGGAAATCTATATCCCTGTCTATACTCCCACCCTTGCAAATAAAACGAAGTATTCAATGAGTTCAAACTATACTATCAATTCAAATTTAGGACTAGAGTTATTTATGTAACTACCCTGTCTTAAATCTGTGTCTTCTTTTTCTCACCCTGAATGTAATTATTCTCAAGGACATTAGGAGTAATAGAACATAGTGTATACTTCATGTGCTGTATCCCATATTAGCATAAAACAGACTCACAATGAAAAATAGCAACATAATTATTGAAAACAGTTTTAAAATGTGTTTGCCTATGCTTCCTTTAACCATTGTTTCTACATTTTTTTGTATTAAATTTTTAGAACATATATTCATTAAATACTATACTGTCTTCCTTATATCCCAAATATTTTCTTAGTTCTACATTAAATCCAATGCTCACCATTCCTCTTTATGCCAATTAATGTCATTCCAGCCATTATGGTTGTACAAAGATCACTCTCTAGCAGATTTGGAGGTGAGGGATCATAGCAACAATATTCTCTGAGTTTTTTCCGGCAAGTTGTTGATAATTTCTCTATATCCTTCACATTTGAAAATTAAACTTGCTGGTTATAAGATTACGGGATCACATTCTTTTCTGTGGCTATTGTAAATATATTTGTCTATGGGCATAAAGTATTGCTATCAAGAATGTCTGGTGACAATAAATTTTCTTTTGGGACACCTGGGTGGCTCAGTTGTTAAACATCTACCTTCCACTCAGGTCATGATCCCAGGGTCCTGGGATGACCCTGGACCTCACTGGGCTCCCTGCTCAGCAGGAAACATGCTTCTCCTCCCACTCCCCCTGCTTGTGTTCCCTCTCTTGCTGTGTGTCTTTCTGTCAAATAAATAAATAATCTTTAAAAAATAGAATACATTTTCTTTTATCACTTGTGCTTTAGATTTTCAAAGACTATTTTTTTTTTCTTAAAGAGTCTAATAAATTTTTTAAAGCAGGATCCACAATCAATGTGGGGTTTAAACTCACAACCCCTAGATCAAGAATTAGTTGTATGCTCTGCTGACTGAGCCAGCCAGGCACCCCTAAAGTCTAATAATCTTAAAATATATGTTTCAGTATTTATCATTAAGGGACAATTTTCCCAAATGTGGGTGTCTGGGTGGTTCAGTTGGTTGAGCATCAGAGTTTTCATTTTGGTTCTGGTCACGATCTCAGGATCATGGGTTCAAGCCCTGCATTCCATTCTGCTCTCAGAGTAGAGTCTGCAGGAGATTATCTCCCACTCCCTCTCCCTCTCCTTCTTCCCCCTGTTTATTGCTGTCTCTCTCTCTCTAAACTAAATAAATAAAATCTACAAAATATGTTTTCTTGAATTATTTTTTAAACTATTTATCCTTTTTCCTTGTTTTGATCTTTTCTTTCATAACTCTTATGAGATATATATTAAAGTGTTATTATACTATACATTATATATAATTATAATTTATTTTATAATACTTGTATACTGCTTTATTGTCTTATATTTATATATATATAAAATCTTCTTTGCCTGTCTTTTATATTTGCCCTTTCTCTTGAATATTTCATTTCTTCCTTTTTTTAGTTGTTTTTTATTTAAATTCAATTGATTAACATATAATGTATTGTTGATTTCAGACACAGATGTCAGTGATTCATCAGTCTTTTTTTTTTTTTTAAAGATTTTATTTATTTATTTGACAGAGAGAGATCACAAGTAGATGGAGAGGCAGGTAGAGAGAGAGAGAGGGAAGCAGGCTCCCTGCTGAGCAGAGAGCCCAATGCGGGACTCGATCCAAGGACCCTGAGATCATGACCTGAGCTGAAGGCAGCGGCTTAACCCACTGAGCCACCCAGGTGCCCCTGATTCATCTGTCTTATATAATACCCAGTGCTCATTACATCACATGTCCTCCTTTATGTCCAGCACCCAGTTACCCCATCTCCGTACTCCTGCTCCCTGCTGCAACCCTCAGTTTGTTTCCTATGATAAAGAGTCTCTTAGGGATTTTCTCCCTCCTAATCCCATCTTGTTTCATTTTTTTCTTTCTCTACCCTCCACAACGCCCCCGCCCTGCCTCTCAAATTCCTCATATCAGAGAGATCATATGATGATTGTCTTTCTCTGATTGACTTATTTTGCTCAGCATAATACCCTCTAGTTCCATCCATGTCATTGCAAATGGCAAGATTTCATTTCTTTTGATGGCTGCATAATATTCTATAGTATATATATACCACATCTTCTTTAGACATTCATGTGTTGATGAACATCTGGGCTCTTTCCATAGTTTGGCTATTGTGGATATTGCTGCTATAAACATTTGGGGGCATGTGCTCCTTCAGGTCACTACATTTTAATCTTTGGGATAAATACCCAGTAGTGCAATTGCTGGGTCAGAGGGTAACTCTATTTTTAACTTCTTGAGGAACCTCTATACTTGTCCCACAGTGGTTGCACCAGCTTGGATTCCCACCAACAGTGTAAAAGGGTTCCCCTATCTTCACATCCTTAATATCTGTCATTTCCTGGCATGTGAATTTAAGCCATTCTGATTGGTGTGAGGAGGTATCTCACTGTGGGTTTTTTTTTTAAGATTTTATTTATTCATTTGACAGAGATCACAAGTAGGCAGAGAGGCAGGCAGAGAGAGAGAAGGGGAAGCAGACTCCCTGCTAAGCAGAGAGCCCAATGCGGGGCTTGATCCCAGGACACTGGGATCATGACCTGAGCCGAAGGCAGAGGCTTTAACCCACTGAGCCACCCAGGAGCCCCTCTCATTGTGGTTTTGATTTGTCTTTCCCTGATGTGGAATGGTGCTGAGTATTTTTTTTTTTTTTTTTTTTGATGCTGAGTACTTTTTCATGTGTCTCTTGGCTATCTGTATGTCTTCATTGGAGGAATGTCTGTTTGTGTCTTCTGCCCACTTCCTTTTTTTTTCTTTTTTAAGATTTTATTTATTTATTTGTCACAGAGAGAGAGAGAGAGAGCATGTAAGCACAAGTAATGAGAGAGGCAAGCAGAGGGAGAAGCAGGCTCCCTGCTGAGCAGAGAGACTGATGCAGGACTCGACCCCAGGACCTGGGATCACGACCTGAGCCGAAGGCAGACGCTTAACCAACTGAGCCACCCAGGCATCTCTTCTGCCCATTTCTTGATTGGATTTTTTTGTTGTTGTTGTTCTTTGGGTGTTGAGTATGATAAGTTTTTTATAGATTTTGGATACTAGTCCTTTATCTGATAAGACATTTGCAAATTTATTCTCCCATACTATATTCTGTTGTGATTGAGTTCCAATTTCAAAGCTTTGTGGTCTGTAAATATACAGGGAATGATCCCAGTCTTCTTGTAGTTGAGACTTTATCTGTCACACAGGATGTGATCTATTCTGAAGAATGTTCCATGTGCACTTGAGAAGAATGTGTATTTTGTTGCTTTAGGATGGAATTCTCTGAATATATTTGTGAATATATCTGGTCCAGTGTGTCGTTCAAAACCGTTGTTTCCTGGGGCGCCTGGGTGGCTCAGTGGTTTGGGCTGCTGCCTTCGGCTCGGGTCATGATCTCAGGGTCCTTGGATTGAGTCCCGCATCGGGCTCTCTGCTCCGCAGGAAGCCTGCTTCTCTCTCTCTCTCTCTCTCTCTCTGCCTGCCTCTCTGCCTACTTGTGATCTCTGTCTGTCAAATAAATAAATAAAATCTTTAAAAAAAAAAAAACGTTGTTTCCTGGTTGATCTTCTGCTTAGATGATCTGTCCATTGCAGTGTGTCGGGTGTTTAAGTCCCCTATATTATAATACTATTGTATTATTATCAATGTGTTTTTTAATTTTGTTATTAATAGGCTAATATAATTGGCTGCTCCCATGTTAAGAGCATAAATATTTACAATTGTTAGATCTTCTTGTTGGATAGACCTTTTAAGTATGATAAAGTGTCTTTCCTCATCTCTTACTACAGTCTTTGGTTTAAAATCTCATTTGTCTCTTATAAGGATAGCCACCTCAGCTTTCTTTGGATGTCTATTAGCCTGATAAATATTTTCCCACCCCTTTACTTTAAATCTGAAAGTGTCTTTGGGTCTAAAATGAGTCTCTTGCAGACATTATATTGATGGGTCTTGCATTTTTATCCAACATGATACTCTCTGTCTTTTAATTGGGGCATTTAGCCCATTTACATTCAGAGTAACTACTGAAAGATATGGATGTAGTGCCATTGTATTACATGAAAGTCACTGTTTCTGTATATTGTCTCTGTTGCTTTCTGGTCTATGTTATTTTGGGGTTCTCTCTTTGTTTAAAGGATCCCTCTTAATATTTCCTGTAGGCCTGCTTTGGTGATCACAGATTCTTTTAAGTTTCTGTTTGTCCTGGAGGCTTTTTATTTCTCCTTCCATTTTGAATGACATCCTACCTGGATAAAGTATTCTTGGCTGCACATTTTTCTCATTTAGCACCCTGAGTATATCATGCCAGTGCTTTCTGGCCTGCCAGGTCTCTGTGAATAAGTTTCCTGCCAGTGTAATGTTTTTACCCTTGTAGGTTACAGACCTCTTGTGCCAAGCTGCTTTTAGGATTTTCTCTTTGTCTCTGAGATTTGCATGTTTCACTATTACATGTCAGGGTATGGACCTGACATATAATGGACATATTTTTACTGATTTTTTTTTTAGATTTTTATTTATTTATTTGATAGACAGAGATCACAGGTAGGCAGAGAGAGGAAGGGAAGCAGGCTCCCTGCTGAGCAGAGAGCCTGATGTGGGGCTCGATCCCAGGACTCTGGGATCATGACCTGAGCTGAAGGCAGAAGCTTTAACCCACTGAGCCACCCAGGTGCCCCTTTTTACTGATTTTTAAGGGGAACTCTTCGTGCCTCTTGGACTTGGATGCCCGTTTCCTTCCCCATGTGAGGGAAGCTCTCCACTATAATTTGCTCCAATGTATGTCCTGCCCCCTCTCTCTTTCCTCTTCTTCTGGGACCCCAATTATTCTAGAATTGTTTTGCTTTATGATATCAGTTATCTCTTGAATTCTCCCCTTGTGATCCAGTAGTTGTTTATCTCTCTTTTTCTCAGCTTCTTTATTTGCCATCATTTTGTCTTCTATATCTCTAATTCTTTCTTCTGCCCCATTTATCATGGCAGTTAGAGACTTCATTTTTTTTTTTTTTTTTAAGATTTTAAGATTTTGCATCTACAAACCTTGTGGACTCCTGTGGTGCACACCTCTGTTGCTCTTTCTGGGGTAAGAATGGTGGTCTCACTGTTTGTGTTGCTTGCTGGGCCTCTGCTCAGAGGGCAGTCACCCAACTATGCTGTGGTTCAAGATTTATGGCAACCCTGAGCTGAGAGGCCATTCCTGGGTTCACTGATTATAGCCAGCTTCCCCACTCTGATGCCTGGAACTTTACTGTACTCAGACACTCCCCCTCTTTTTGTGACCTCAGGGTCTTGAGACCACACTGTCGTACCTAGCATTCTGCCTGCTTCATCACCTGGGTGCCTTTCAGTCCTTCACTGGAACAGACTTTTAAAAGTTCTGATTTTGCATTCGGCTGCTCTATCACTTCCTGGTATCAGCCTTAGGTAGTCTCCCTGACCCTGTGGTTTATCTACCCATATATTACCTCAGATTCACTTCTCCGCACATCTACCTTGGAGAACATGGTCGCTTTTCTATTGTAGAGTTGCAGCTATTTTTTTCTTTGATTCCTAATAGTTTGCAGGTGTTCTGAATGATTTGGTAGCTATCTAGCTGAATTCCTGGGACCAGAGGAAATTAAGGTCTCCTACTGTTCCACCATCCTAGACTCTCTAACTCTTGTTCTTCATTTCTGTTTGATTTTTCTCCTTTTCTTCTTCTTCTTCTTTTTTTTCTTTTTTTTAGGACATTTTACAGTGCTTAAGCATTTTTGTGTTTCTTCTGTTTTTTTTCTTTGTTTCTGAAGCAATTCTCTTCTGAATTTTGTTACCTCATTTCTGCTTTTTTCTGGTTCCCATGTTGTTCTTTCAATTCTCTATAATTCGTAATGTATTTTAACCAGTTTTCTTTTTAAAGACTTTATTTATTTGAGAGAGAGACAGAGGGAGGGAACACAAGTAGAGGGAGCTGCAGGCAGGAGGAGAAGGCTCCCCACTAAGCAAGGAACCAATGCAGAACTTTATCCCAGAACCTTGGGTTCATGATCTGAGTAGAAGGCAGACCCTTAACTCACTGGTCATCCAGGCTTCCCTCTTTTAACTAGTTCTGAAATATTAGGCTGTTGTTTCCATCTATTTTACAAGCATATGTTCTTGATGTCTTTTTATACTCTTTTAGGAACTTACCTGTTTCTTAATCTCTATTCTAACAAAGTACATTAACTTTGTGTAAGATTTAACATGAATCTGTTTCTTTTATTTATTTATTTATTTAAAAGATTTTATTTATTTATTTGACAGAGATCACAAGTAGGCAGAGAGGCAGGCAGAGAGAGACCGGGAAGCAGGCTCCCCGCCAAGCAGAGAGCCCAATGTTGGTCTCGACCCAAGGACCCTGGGATCACGACCTGCTTTAACCCACTGAGCCACCCAGGCGCCCCTCTGTTATTTATTTTTACTTTAAATTAGTTCCTGAAACTTTAAGAGGTAAAATTTAAATTTGTTTTGCTAATTTTACAGCTCTTTAGTGCCATCTTCTGTTGTTTTTATGAAAAGTTAAAATACATGGCAGCTAGCTTTCTGAGATATTCTGATCCTGTCTCTACATTGTACCTTGTTTTATCTGTATCCTCTTTTTGCTTGTGTTCTTTGTCCATGAACTTCTTAAATCTTAACATTCTTACAAAGAGAAATTTAGCTGGTTATTTTTGAGAGTTTATGAGACTCTCTCTCTCATTACCTTTTTATCTTCTGAAGACACCTTGTACAAAATGCTGGAGTTTCAGATTTTATCCTCATATTGGCTCATGGAAGCTGCCCAATGAGTGCCTTTTAGTAATCGAGGATTTTAGTTCTCTCTGGTACTCTGTTTCTTCCCTGTTTCCTCTTTCACAGATATTGATACCATTTATCTCTAGCGGTTTTTGGTGGTTTCTTACTTTCTGCCTATGTTTTGGAGCTCATGGGATTGCTTTATCACCTGATTTTATTGAAGATATTTTTCAAGAATTTTTGTGTTGTTTATTTTTTATTCTAGTTCTGTGTGGGCTTTTGTCTTTTTTACTAGAAAAATATTAACCTTTTCTCTGAATCAATAAAGATACTATTTTTTTTTTTTGGTTTTATTTTTTACATCCAGGTTTTGAGCAGTCTTTGTCATTAAGTTCTTGGCATGCAATATACTCATCATCTTTTCATGCAATGTCAACAGCTAACAACAGGATATCAGTATTTGCAATCCTGTTAGGATTGTTTTGACCCAACTTGATTGGAAAATACATTAAAGGGCATGGCAATAACATTTAAATTAGAATATCTATTTCCTTTGATTTAGATATCCCTGCTTTGTGACTATATCTTATAGGAATAAAATTATCATATATACAAGGATATAAAAACAGTATTGTTTGTACCCAAATGGTGGTTGGGTGCCTGGGTGGTTCAATCAGTTGGATGGCTGCCTTTGGCTTGGGTCATGATCCCAGGGTTCTGAGATCGAGCTCTGTGTTGGGCTCCCTCAGTGAGGTGCCTACTTCTCCTTCTCCCTCTTGCTCTCTCTCGTAAATAAATGAATAAATAAATAAATAATTTTAAAATGGTGGTAAAAGACATTTAACTTAAAATTTACCATTTTAATCTTTTTTTAAAAAGATTTTATTTATTTATTTTTACCCCACTGGTAAAAAGTGGGGGGGGGGGCAAACACCCCAGTATTGGGGAATAGGCTATCTAGAACATTTACGCTATGGACTGATTAGGTTGCTATTTTAATGAATTAGAGTCATGTCAATTAACCTGAGGGATATCCATAATCTATTTTGTTTTAGGAATATTTTCCAACATTTGGAAGCAACAAAAAATGATTACATGATTGAATAGCCTGCTGTACCACTTTCTATTTCTTCTGGAAATGTATTGATTTGACTTACTGTTTACAAATGATTAGGGACCATTTTACAACATTATAAAGTTAGAAGTTAACTTGTAGAACACTAATAAGTTGTGTTATGGACTGAATTGTGTCCCCATACCAAATTCATATGTTGAAATCCTAACACCCAATGTGACTGTATTTGGAGATAGAACCTATCCAGGGGAATGAGAGTTAAGTGAAGTCAGGGGCACCTGGGTGGCTCAGTTGGTTAAACATCTGATTCTTTTGTTTGGCTCAAGTCATGATCTCAGGATTGTGAGGTCAAGCCCATTCAGAATGGAGTCTACTTGAGATTTTCTGTGTCCCTCCCACTTATGCTCACTTTCTCTTTATTGTAAATACATAAATCTTTAAAAAATAATAATAAGAAAAGATACATGAAGTCATCAGGTGGGGCCCTAGTCCAGCAAAACTGGTGTCTTTTTTTTCTTTTCTTTTTTTTTTTTTTTAAGAGAGAGGGAAGGAAGGTAGAGGGGTAGAGGAAGAGGGAAAGAGAGAATCTTAAGCTGACTCCACACCCAAGTGGAGTTGACACAGGGCTTGATCTCACAACCCTGAGACCATGAAATCAAGAGCTGGTTGCTTAACTGACTCAGTCATCAAAGTGCCCCAGAACTAGTGTCTTTATAAAAAGAACAAAATACATGAGAGCTTCCCTGACAATTGGATGCACAGAAAGGAGGTAGTACAAGGACACAGTGAGAAGATGGCTGTCTGCAAGCAAGGAAGAGAGACCTCATCAGATAACAATCCTAGTGGCTCCTTGATCTTTGATTTCCAAACTTCGGACTATAAAAATATAAATTTCTGTTGTTTAAGCCACCCTGTCTGTTGTATTCTGTTTTGATAATCTGAGCTGAATAATAACACAATGTGATAATTGTTTTCTGTTTACTAAAGATTATAACCCCAAAGGTTATGATTTTATTTTGCTATAAGATATTGGTCAATTTTACAAAATTAACCCTTGAACAACATGAGTTGAACTGCACAGGTTCACTTATATAAAGGGATTGTGTGTGTGTGTGTATGTGGTTTTTTTTTTATAAATTCTGTATAGTACTATAGATGTATTTTCTCTTCCTTATGATTTTCTTAATAATATTTTCTTTTCTCTAGCTTATTTTGTTATAAGAATAGAGGATGTAATACATATAACAAAAAAAATATGTGTTAATTGACTGTTAATATTATCATTATGGCTCCCAGTTGACAGTAGGCTATTAGTAGTTTACTTTTGGGGGAGTCAAAATTATACATGGATTTTCAGCTGTGTGGGTGGTTAACACCCTTAACCCCCTACGCTGGTCAAGGGTCAGCTGTTTTTAATCTAGCAGTTACACTGCAGCATTCCTTGTTTCACTGTTTATACAAATCCAGGTTTCTCACATTTGAAGTGAATCAGTGTTGGGGTGCCTTGCTGGTTCAGTTGGTAGAGCATGAGATTCTTGATCTTGGGATTGTAAGTTTGAGCCCCTCATTGGGTGTAGAGATCACTTAAAAACTTCTTTGTTTATTTATTTATTAATTTTTAAAAGATTTTATTTACTTATTTACTTATTTGAGATCACAAGTTGGCAGAGAGGCAGGCAGAGAGAGAAGGGGAAGCAAGCTTCCTGCTGAGCAGAGAGCCCAATGTGGGACTTGATCCCAGGAGCCTGAGATCATGACCTGAGCCAAAGGCAGAGGCTTTAACCCACCAAGCCACCCAGGCACCCCTGAAAACTTCTTTTACATACTGAAGTAAATCAGTGTTTTCATTCTGCTGGTTTCCCCATCAATGATTCCATAAATTTTTGACATGTGCTCAGTATTATCTGTGGGAATTTTGTTTTCACTAACTTGAGAAATAGGTGGGTTTTTATCCTTTAAAAAATGGTGGTTGGGTGCCTGGGTGGTTCAATCAGTTGGATGGCTGCCTTTGGCTTGGGTCATAATCCCAGGGTTCTGAGATCGAGCTCTGTGTTGGGCTCCCTCAGTGAGGTGCCTACTTCTCCTTCTCCCTCTTGCTCTCTCTCGTAAATAAATGAATAAATAAATAAATAAATAAATTTAAAATGGTGGTAAAAGACATTTAACTTAAAATTTACCATTTTAATCTTTTTTAAAAAAGATTTTATTTATTTATTTGGCAGAGACACAAAGTGAGAGAGGGAACACAAGCAGGGGGAGTGGGAGAGAGAGAAGCAGGTTTCCCACCAAACAGGGAGCCCAATGCAGGACTTGAAGTGAAACTGGATCCCAGGACTCTGGGATCATGACCTGAGCCAAAGGCAATGTTTAACAGACTGAGCCACCCAGGCACCCCACCATTTGAATCTTTTTAAAGTATCATTAATGACATTCATAATGTTTCATCATCACTATCCATTTCCACTATCCCAAATAATAGTCAGTTAGCAAAAGTTCTCGGTTTTGTTCTTCTCACAGTCCTTTGGTTATCTCTATTCTACTTTCTGTCTCTACAAATTGCCACTTCTAGATAGTTCATATAAGTGAATTCATAAAATATTTGTTCTTTTTGTGTCTGGCTTATCTCACATAACATATTTTTAAGGCTCATCTGTGTTATAACATGTAACAAGAACTTCATTTCTTTTTGTGAATGAATAATATTTCATATACCACATTTTGTTTATTCATTTATCTCTTGATGGACATTAGGGTGGTTTCCATCTTTTGACATTTGTGAATAACTCTAATTTTTTTTAAGATTTTATTTATTTATTTGACAGGCAGAGATCACAAGTAGGCAGAGAGTCAGGCAAAGAGAGAGAGATGGGGAAGCAGGCTCCCCGCTGAGCAGAGAGCCAGAAGTGGGGCTCAATCCCAGGACCCTGAGATCATGACCTGAACTGAAGGCAGAGGCTTTAATCCATTGAGCCAGGTGCTCCAATAACTCTACTATTAACACCAGTGTGTAAGTATATGTTTGAATCCTGTTTTCAGCTCTTTTGGATATATACAGAAAAAGGTAATGACTGGGCCTTATGGTAATTCTATGTTTAGCTTTTTGAGGAAACTCCATTAAAAAAAAAATAGACTTTGGGGCGCCTGGGTGGCTCAGTGGGTTAAGCCGCTGCCTTCGGCTCGGGTCATGATCTCAGGGTCCTGGGATCGAGTCCCGCTTCGGGCTCTCTGCTCAGCAGGGAGCCTGCTTCCCTCTCTCTCTCTCTGCCTGCTTCTCCATCTACTTGTGATTTCTCTCTGTCAAATAAATAAATAAAATCTTAAAAAAAAATAGACTTTACTTTCTAGAGCAGTTTTAGGTTTACAGCAAAATTGAATGGAAACTATAAGCATTTCTCATCTGCTCCCTGCCCCAACACAGAGGAACATGCATCTGCACACGCGTGCTCGCACACACAAAGACACAGACACACACACACACAAACACACACACACTCTTCGGCACTATCAACAACATGAACCAAAGTGGAATATTTGTTACACTCAACAAACCTGTGTTGTTGACACATCCTTATCACCTGAAGTCCATAATTTATCCTACTAGGGTTCATTTTTGATGTTGCATATTCTATGGGTTTTGATATATGTGTAAAGATAGACATATACATACCATTATAGTATCACACAGGATAGATTCACGGCCCTAAAAATCTTCCTATTCACCTCTTTCTTCTCCCAACTCCTGGTGACTACTTTTTAAATTTTTCTGTCTTCATTGCTTTGTCTTTTCCAGAATGTCATACAGTTGGAATTATAAAACACATAGTTTTCCAGATTCTTTTCTTTCACTTAGGAATATGTACTTAAGGTTGCTCTGTCTTCATGGCTTCAGGGGTCATTTGTTTTAGCACTGAATAACATTCCATAGTCTAGATGTAACATAGTTTATCATCTAAGGAGGGACAAGTGTAGTGAGTACGAACCTTTAATAAATAAAGTGTAATAAATAAATGAATAAATAAATAAATAATATGTAGTAAGTGCAAACCCCTACTAAATGAAAAACAGGAACAAATTGCAAACTAACCACATAGCAAGTAAGCCTAGACCATATGCGTGTAGTGATAAGATTAGCGCAGAGTAACAAGTTGTAAATATTTTAACTTGTGCGAAATACCGTAGACCAAAACACGTTTACACGTTGCGACCTCCTGGCGGGATGCAGGGGTTTTGCTTGCAACAGACAAGTTTCCAAGTTTTGGCAATTATGAATAAAGCAGCTTGAAATATAAGGGTACAGATTTTT
The DNA here is from genome assembly GCF_964662115.1 of Mustela nivalis. NCBI lineage: Eukaryota > Metazoa > Chordata > Mammalia > Carnivora > Mustelidae > Mustela > Mustela nivalis. Next base: position 3,538,704 of record NC_139034.1, read on the forward strand.
GTGTGTATATAAATTTTTATCTTATTTGGGTAAATACCAAGGAGGGTGACTGTTGGATTCTATGATAAGAGTGTGTTTACTTCTACGGTCCCTGGCTGGCTCAGTCAGTGGAGCTTGTAACTCTTGATCTTGGGATTGTGAGTTCAAGCCCAAAATTGAGTGTGGAGATTGCTTAAAAATACAATCTTAAAAAAAAGAGAGAGAGAGTTTGTTTAGTTCGATAAGACACTCCTGCCAAAAACTGAAAGTTTGTATCCCCCAAAATTCTTGTTGAAATCCCAAACTCCAATGCAGTAATATTAGGAGATGGTGCCTTTGGAAAGTGAAGTACTCCTGAATGGGGTAAGTGTCCTTATAAAAGAGACTCCAGAGAGGCCAATCACCCATTCACTCATTCTGCTAAGGACAGAATGAGACGATGGCTGGCAATGAATCAGGAAGGGCCCTCACCAGACAACATACCTGGTAATACTTTGATTTTGGATTTTTTAGCCTCAAAAACTGAGGGGGAAAAAAAATGTCTGTGTTTACAAGCCACCTAATTTATTTCATTTGTTGTGACAGCCTGAAAAAGACTGACAATTGCCAAAACATCTTCCCAAGTGGGAAGTATAACCAAGTGGTTGTACCAGTTTGCATTCCTACAAGCAATGAGTAAGAATTCCTGCCTTTTCATACCCTCATCAGCATTTAGTGTTATCAGTGTTTTGACTTTTGACCATTCTAATAGATCTCATTGTTGTTTTAATTTGCAATTCCCTAATGACATATAATGTTGAGATGATGGTGAGCACCTTTTCAAATGTTTGATTGTTTGATTGCTATTTTCTTCTGTGAGGTGTTTTTTTCAGGGCTTTTGTTCATTTTTAAATTGGTTTGCTTATTTTTTTTTAAGATTTTTAATTTTTATTTATTTGACAGAGAGAAATCACAAGTAGGCAGAGAGGCAGGCAGAGAGAGAGAAAGGAGGAAGCAGGCTCCCTGCTGAGCAGAGAGCACGATGCAGGACTCGATCCCAGAACCCTGAGATCATGACCTGAGCCGAAGTCAGAGGCTTAACCCACTGAGCCACCCAGGTGCCCCGGTTTGCTTTTTTTAAAATTTGGTTTTAACAGTTCTTTATATTGAAACTGGGGGAAAAAAAAGAGTTCTTTGTATAAATTGGATAACAGTCCTATATGATGTATATCTTTTGCAAATATTTGCTCCAAGTCTGTGTTCTGTCTTTTCATTCTCTTGAATAGCCTGTGTGGTTTTAAGGGAGATATAGATAGAGTAAAAATGTACATTACCATTACCACCAGTGCTCCAAAAGTCCTTCTAAAGTTTCCTTAAAGTTAATTTTTGCTTACACATTAAATAAGAATGTATTTTCTTTGTAAAAAAAAAAAAAAACCTTTAATACAAAAAGATAAAATACCTTTAAATACCTATCTAACTCCTACCCTATATTTATGTGTTTTTTCTATAACACCAAATCATTTTCTGTGTATTATATATATATGTATATGTACATATATGAAACCTTTAGTACTATATGTTTCTTTTTTCTTTTGGACATAACTAACTCAAAGTTGGTAATATTCTGCACCTTGTTTTTATCCTTTAACTATACATTTTCAAGTTTTTTTCTGCCTGAGAATAATGCAGATCCACCCCACTTACCTAAAATTACCCAATATACCCCAATATACACTCTTTTGTATACCACTACTATTGAGCTGCTAGGTAAAGCCACATTTATATCTATCCTCCTTCAACTCGTACTCCCTTACAGTTTTTTACAAAACGGCCTGAATGATAAATAAGTAAATAGTATATTTCTAAAATCAGGTTTTGTAATCTAAAGGCTCAGAACAGAGAAATGGTTTTTCATTGCTCTAAGAGTTAAATCTGAAGTTTCTTCAATGGAACATGAATACTTTGAAGGCAGGAATTTTTTATTTCTGTTGACTTTTATTGTATTTTTATTGTGGTAAAATACACATAAGATTTAACATTTTAATCACTTTAATGTATGTGCACACTTCAGTACTATTAAGTACATCCATGTTATCACTACATTATTAATAGACTGTATATCCACAGCATTATTACACTCTACCTCCAGAACTTCTTCATCTCAAAGAGAAATCATACTTATCAAGCAGTAATTCCCTATTCCCACCACCTCCAGCTCCTTGTAAACACTATTCTGCTTTATGCCTATATATTTGGAGGGCAAGATTTTTTTTTACACGTTGATGCACATGTATAAACTATATTGAGAATTACTGTTGTAGGACACTCTCAAACATAGTAACCATAGCTATGTGGTTGAGAACAGCTACCCACTGGTAGTGCAGTTTTTGTTCAGAATTTTGTACTTTTCAAGCCAAGATAACACTGAAAAATAGCACTCGATTTTCTTGTAAAGTTATCCTTCGTGAAAGACACAGTTAGTAGTCTCCAGCTTTTGAAAGGTGGACCATTATATCTCAGTATAAATGTAATATTACATATAATCAGCTGTCTGCTTCTGTGGATCCAAGACTTGGACCATATGGAAGTTGTACTTGTTATTACTTTCTTTGTTGAACTTGTTGATCACAAATAGCATCATGATAGTCACATTGATCCCTGTTGCAAACATTTCTTTGACACTCATATAGGTTTTCTTCTTTGCTTGATAAATGTGATCACCAGAATGGCCAGCAGAAGCCATGTGGCCTGCCATAGTTTTCCCATGGGCCCTAAGCTGGGGAGGAAAAGAAAGAGTCCTCTCCTGGACTTCATCCAAGGGATGAAGGAAGGCTAGAATTTTTATGTTTTGTTTATTAGTACATCCCAAGCCCCTAGAAAACTGTAATACAAGCAGTAAATTGAATGAATTTAGTAGGAAAAAAAAACCCATAATCATTTCAATAGATTCAAAATAAGTATTTTGAAAAATTGCCATAATTATCAAAATCCCAGCAATGCATAATAATAAGGAAGTTTCTAATGCCTGAAACCAATAAGCTATTATAGAAAGGTTGTAGGATAAAAAGTTAATATACAAATGTGAGATGCTTCCCTATATGGCAGCAAGGAATAAGTGGAAATTAAATTAGAAACACAATATGATTTACATTAGCACAACCCCAAAATAAATACTTCTGCATAAATTTAACAGATTATGTACAAGATCTGTATGAGGAAAACCACAAATCTCTGATGAATAAAATCAAAGAAGAATGAAATAAATGGAAAGATATTCAATATTCATGATTAGGAAAACTAATATTGTCAAAATCCTAATTTTTCCCAATGCGATCTATAGATTCAATGCAATCCCCATCAAAATCTCCTCAAGTTATTTTGTACATATGAACAAATAGATTCTCAAATTTATAGGGAAAGACAAAAAGGTTCACAATAGCTAACATAATACTGAAAGAGAACAAAGTTGAACTGATGCTACTAACTCACTTCAACACTTACAAGACCACAGTAATCTAAACAATGTGATGTTAGTGACGAAACAAAGAGATCAGTGGAACACAATAGAGAACCCAGAAATTGACCTTCATGAATAGGAGCACCTGGATGGCTCAGTTTGTAGAGTATGTGATTCTTGGTCTTGGGGTGGTAAGTTTGAGCCCTCTGTTGTGTTCAGAGATTACTTAAAAATAAAATATTTAAAAAAAAGAAAACTGATTTTGATGAATAGAGATCAACTAACCTTCAGCAAAAAGCAAAGGCAGTGCAATGGAGCAACACAAATGGTGCTAAAACAGCTGGGCATTCAATGTGAATAAATAAATAAATAAAGGGGCACCTGGGTGGCTCAGTGGGTTGGGCTGCTGCCTTCAGCTCAGGTCATGATCTCCGGGTCTTGGGATGGAGTTCCGCATCGGGCTCTCTGCTCAGTGGGGAGCCTGCTTCCTCCTCTCTCTGTCTGCCTCTCTGCCTACTTGTGATCTCTCTCTGTCAAATAAATAAATAAAATCTTTAAAAAATAAATAAGTAAATAAATAAATAAAAATTTAAAAAGCTGTACAGATACCTTACAGCCTTCACAAAAATTAAGTAAAAATGGATCACAGACTTAAATGTAAAATGCAAAATTATAAAACTCTAAGAAGTATAAAATTATATATAATTTATATATAATTATACTTTATATAATTTTATAAAATTATAAAACTCTAAGAAGATAAAACCCTAAGAAGATCATCAAGATAACTTAATCATGGGTATAGAGATGACATTTTAGATATAATACCAAAGGCATAATGTAGGAAAGAAATAATGAATAAGATGAACGCCATTAAAATTAAAAACTTTTGCTCTGGGAGAGCCAATCTCAGGGAATGAGAACAATAGGCCATAGATAGGGAGAAAATATTTGCAAAAGATTTGTTGATAAAGGAATGTTACCCAAAATAGACAAAGTATTGTTAAAACACAACAATAAGAAAACACACAATCTGGTTAACAAATAGGTCAAAGACCTTAACGGATGCTTCACAAAAAGATATATAGGTGGAAAATAACCATATGATAAGATGTTCCACATCATGTCATTATAAAAATACAAATAAAAATGGGGCAGCTGGGTGGCTCAGTGGGTGAAAGCCACTGACTTCCACTCAGGTCATGATCCCAGAGTCCTGGGGTCGAGCCCCGCATCCGGCTCTCTGATCAGTGTGGAGCCTGCTTCCCTTCCTCTCTCTCTACTTGCCTATCTACTTGTGATCTCTGTCTGTCAAATAAATAAATAAAATCTTAAAAAAATACAAGTAAAATCAATGAGCTGTCCCTACACCCCTATTAGAATAACCAAAATCTGGAACACTGACAACACCAAATCTGGCGAGAATGTGAAGTAATAGGATTTTCCATTCATTGTTTTGGAAGACAGTTTGGCAGTTTCTTACAAAATTAAACATGCTCTTACCATAAGATTCAGCAATCATGCTCTTTGATATTTACCCAAATGTGTTGAAAACATATGTTCACAAAAAACCCTGCATACAGATGTTTATACTAGTTTCATTCATAATTGCCAAACTTGGAAACAACCAAGATGTCCTTTAGTAAGTGAGTAGGTAAATAAACTTTGGTACATCCAAAATGGATTCCAGAACGGAATATTATTCAGTGCTAAAAGTAAATGAGCTATAAAGCTATGAATATTACAAAGTGAAAGAAGCCAATCTGAGAAGATTATATGCTGTATGATTTCAACTATGTGACATTTTTGAAAAGGCCAAACTATGGAGACAGTAAAAAGATCAGTGTTGGGACGCCTGGGTGGCTCAGTTGGTTAAGCAGCTGCCTTCGGCTCAGGTCATGATCCTAGGGTCCTGGGATGGAGTCCCACATTGGGCTCCTTGCTCGGCAGGGAGCCTGCTTCTCCCTCTGCTCTGCCTGCCATTCTGTCTGCCTGTGCTCGCTTTCTCTCCCTCTCTCTAACAAATAAATTAAAAAAAAAAAAAAAAAAAAAAAAAAGATCAGTGTTTGCCAGGATTCAGGTGGAAGAGCGATGAATAGCCAGAGCATGGAATTTTAGGTAAGTGAAAATACTCTGTATGATACTATAATTATATATTTTCCCAAACCCATAGAATATTCAAACCAAGAGTCAACCTTAAGTAAATTATGGATCTGGGGTAATAATATCTGTCAATATAGGTTCATCAATTATAATAAATGTACCACTCTAATGAGAGATGTTGATAGTAGGTAATATACATGAGAGGGGACAGAAAATATATAAGAAATCTTTGTTCCTTCACCTAATTTTGTTGTGAATCTGAAACTGAAAAAATAAAGGCTTAAAAAAAGGGAAGTTTTGTAACATAATAAAGGGTTTATTATTCAGGGTTTAATGAAGGTAACAGGTACCCTTCTAGGAATTCTAGGCAGAAAAGATTGCACTATACATGTATTTGCCTCTCAACTTCCGTTCTCCAATTTTTTCCATCTTGCTCTATGATCTGGGTAGGTGAACTTACATGGAATGCATTATACAGTCTCCCATACCCTCTAACCTGGAGTTGAGTTTGAAAGGAAATTGGAGGGAAGAATAATGATGCCAGATAAAATATCTGGTTAAGAGGTGCCTGGGTGGTTCAGTCAATGGGCATCTGCCTTTGGCTCAGGTCATGATCCCAGGGTCCTGGGATTGAGCCCCACATTGGGCTCCCTGCTCAGCAGGGAGCCTGCATCTCCCTCTCCCACTCTCTCTGCTTGTGTTCCCTCTCTCACTGTCTCTCTGTCAGATAAATAAATAAAATCTTAAAAAACAAATAAAAAGTTAAAAAATAAAATACCTGGTTAAATATGAATTTCAGATAAACAACTAATTTTTTTTATGTAGTTCTATGACCCAGGCAAAATTTGGGACACATTTTTTTTTTTTAAGATTTCATTTAATTATTTGAGAGAGAGAGGGAAAGAGAGTGAGAGAGAGCAGGAGAACGGGGTGAGGGGCAGAGGGAGAAATAGACTCCCTGCCAAGCAGGGAGTCCAATGTGGGGCTGGATCTGGGGACTCCAGGATCAGGACCTGAGCAGAAGGCAGACACTTAACCAACAGAACCACCCAGGCACCCAGTTTGGGACACACTTAAGCTAAAGTATGATTTGTTGTTTAATTTGAAACTCAAAATTAAGAAGTATTTTTGTATTTTTATTTGCTAAATCTGACAACCCTAGAGAGAAAGGAAAGTGAAGTGGGAATATCTCTGTAGGGTCACTGTGGTGTGGCTGTGTCCTTTAACCAATCGTCTTCATTCTACCATATGAGCTTTTCCATTCAGTTTTCTTTCTTAGGATTTTGGTAACCCAATTAACATGAGTTCACTTCTTGGGGAGTCACAGATCGACAACTCCAGGCATTGTTGAACAAAGTAAACTTTATTTGTAGCCAATAAGGAGATCACAGGGAATAACTTCCAAAACCGTGACTGCCTGAGCAATAGTGAATGGCTGGCTTCCTTTTATTTAGGGTTAGGATGAATATTTAGATAGGGCAGCCTTGTCATCATATATAGAGGCAGGCATAAGGTCGCTCATGCCCCTTAGGAAACATGCCTATACATACTTTATATCTTACGTAAATGAACCTTGTACTACTTCTTGGGTGGAGATTTTAGTGTTAAAACGAAGTAAGGATAATTGTTGGTCATTCCAGAGGTTATTCCAGAGGTTATTCCAGAGATTACTCTGTGGTCCATCTGCAAAGACACAAATTGGGGGTTAAGCTCAAATTGCTCTGGGCCTGGGCCCCTGGAGCTCTTCCTTGGAGCAGTCATTGCTTGCAGAGTAGTTTCAGTTTTTATCAGGATATTACGCCCATAAGGTCATTTGCCTTGGATAAGCTAAACTAAGCTGGAAAGGAGAGCTTAAGGAAAGATGTAAGACAAAGGTTAGTGACTATAAGTCGGTGAGCAGTAACGGTGAGGTCTTGGGTCTAGCCTGGGTCTTAGCCTCTTCAGGACACACATTATCTCTAGATCTATTTATTACACTCTCCCTTCTTGTTTCCCTCTACCTTGCAGTTTCCGTTCATCTGTTAAAATATGACCTTTATTAAATGTCCCCCAATTATGAAATTTCAATGTGCCATGTTTCTTATCAGGACCCTCACTGATACAGGATTCAGTACAAGGGATTAAATGCTTTTAATGCCTTTGGAAGGGTTGGAGGAGTGGGAAATCAGCATATGATGGCTAACTGAAGGTATGAACTTATCTGGGCCATAGGGTTGCCCAGGTAATTGGTTAGACATTATTTTAAATGTGGCATTAAGGTTGTTGATGAGATTGATATTTGAACCAGTGGACTGAGTAAAGCAGACTGCTCTCCCCAGTGTGGGTGAGTCCGTCCAATCCACTAAAGGCCTGAATAGAATAAAAAGCCTAAGTAAGGGAGAATTTGATCCACCTGCTATCTTCAAGCTGCGTTCTTGGTCTTCACCTGTCTTTGGACTAGAACTCTGATTGGAACACACACCATCAGCTCTTCCCGTTCTTTAGTCCTAGGATTTGGACTGGACTTTCACAGCAGTCTCTCCTGCTTCTTAGGCCTTCAGTCTTGCAGAGAAACAATGCTATGAGCTCTCCTGCATTGCCAGATTGCCCACTGCAGATCTTGGAAATTCTCGACCTTTCTTAAAGAAACAACAGGCCCCAAATGGAGTCTTTTGCAAAGTCCCACAAGGCTTGATACTTACAGTTTCAGTTTCTCCCAAGAGTGGAGTTTTAAACCCATCAATCTGGAATACTCTGATCAGTACTAGTGAGGTAATCTGCATAATAAGACCCCCTCAAATAAGATGACCTTGCCTGAAACAATCTTTTCTTTTGCAGATTAACCTCCTTATCTTGCCCTATTTCTGCCTATAAAATCCTTCCATTTTGTATAACTCCTTGGAGGTCCCAGGACCTTGCTGGGTGGGATGCTGCCCAACATATGAGTCATTGAATAAAGCGTATTAGGTCTTCAAATTTACTCCTTTGAATTTTGTTTTTTTTTTTTTAAGATTTTATTTTATTTATTTGACAGAGAGAGATCACAGTAGACAGAGAGGCAGGTAGAGAGAGAGGGAAGCAGGCTCCCTGCTGAGCAGAGAGCCCTATGCGGGACTCGATCCCAGGACCCTGAGATCATGACCTGGGCCAAAGGCAGCGGCTTAAACCATTGAGCCACCCAGGCGCCCTGAATTTTGTTTTTTAACAGCCTTCACAGTCACATCAGCCAATTCCTTAAACTTTCTCTTCACATATTCCATTGGTTCTGTTTCTCTGGAGAACACTGATTAATACATATTTTGAGACTAATAGTGGTTGTAGTGAAACAGAGTGCGAGTTTTTCTGAATTGGTTCTAGGATTCCTGAAATTGGCTCTACCATCTAATTAGATATAAAGATGCTAATGATTACAGAGCTTACTCGAAGTCCATGGTAGGATCTGCCAATACAGATACACAAAATATCTCTACTGGATGCTCTAAATAATCGATTGTTTATAAGAAGCAAAAAGGCAGATCACTGTATATATGATATCTTTGAGCATTTTTGAAAAACCAATGAATAAAATGAGATTTGACTAATTGCTTCTAATGTTACTGGACAAAGTGGTGAAAGAAATTGATGAGTTTGGGGATTCACATCCCCAGCTCAAGAGCTGTATAGGAACCTGAAGGCTTCTATGTATGCCGCCAAGGAGACCCTTATCTCTTAGCCACAGGGTTGAGATTACTGAAAATCAGATGCACAATCTCATCCTGTGACTGTTTGAGTTACAATGCAAGTTGAACTGACAGTCTTGCAGTGTGTCTGCTGTTAAAATGAGGAAACTGATTTGTAGGAATGGGATACTTCAAGTTGGAATACGAATGTGTGGGAAAACCCTGATGAAGGTGGGGACATGATGATGAGTCTTTTTTGACAGATGGAGACCTTACACACCCAATGGATGTAGTCTTCTCACCTACAGTAGAATTGGACTCTTCACCCCTTTCTGAGAGAATTAGATCTGTATTGCCTGAGGAAACTGTAATGGCATCCCCTGAGACAGTGGCTATGCAAGCTGGTGATGCTTCTTTTAGGATCCACCCCCACTGCCATTCTTTGCTTTTAGGCCTATAAGTAGACTCAAGTCCTAGCAGGTGCCTAAAGATGAGGTAAAAATCATGACCTATGAACAGGTGCACTGCACTCCAAAAGAACTACCTGAGTTTTCTATATAATATATGTAGACAGAAATCTGGTGGGAAAATGTGAGAATGGATACTAAGCATGGGGGAAAATTGTGCAAAGAACATCAGGTTGGTTCAGGCTGGGAGGGGCCAAGTGGTGGCTTTCAGTTGCCAAAGGCAAGATGAGCATGGTTACCGTAATGGACCACCAAATCAAAGCAATAATCAGAATAGTCTAACTCAGCAGATCTATGGAATTGGCTAGCTGACCATGGTGTTTTTAAAAATGAGATAGGTGGAAAACCTACTAAATTCTTACTTGACTTGTATAATTGGAAAATTTCTAGGTCAATTACATAAAAGTCTAACCAGAATCATAAAATCAGAGAGTCATAGCCCCTTAATTCCCCAAACCTCTTTAAAAAGGGAGGTGCCAGATCCTTGTGAGGAAAGACTCTAGTATACTGCCAAAAATTTATACTGTTAATCTTTCAGTCTTCACCAAGGGAACCAATGACTTTTTACCAGGAAACTGTATTTTGGAATAATCAGAGTTTTCAGGGACTACCAGACACTGGCTCTGACACTAATTTTGAGAAACTCAATATGTCACTGTAGTCGACCAGTCAGAGTAGAAGCTTCTGGAAGTCAGATGATCAATGGACTTTTACTTCAGGTCTGTCACACTGTAGGCTCAGTGACTTTCCAAACACATCTTGTGTTTTTCCCCTAGTTCCATAATGTATAATTGCAATAACATATTCAGTAACTGGCTGAATCCCCCTTATTGATTCTCTGAGCTATGCAGTGAGAAATATTTTGTTGGAAAAAAACAAGGCAAAGAACCCCGATCTAGAAAAAAAATTATAATTTAAAAGCAATATTGCATTTCTATAAGAATTGCAAGAATTCGTGAAAGTAATTCACTTGGCTCCCTTGTAACTATATAATTAAATCCCAAGAATCTGATGTCTTTCTTGACCTTATCCTAGTTTCACTGGTGAATTCCACCAAACATTCAGAGATGAACTAACACGAAACTTCCAAAAAATTGAAGAGGAGGAAACACTTCCTAATTTATTCATTCAATAAGGCTACCATAACCTGATACTATAGCCAAACAAAGACACTACAAGAAAAGAAAAACAAAGACTGGTATGATATTCTTTATGAATATTGATTCAAGAATATTCAACAAAATACTAGCAACCTGAATTCAACAAATATTGAAAAGCTTAACCAGGGGCGCCTGGGTGGTTCAGTCGTTGAGCCTCTGCCGTGGACTTGGGTCATGATCCTAGTGTCCTGGGTTGGAGCCCTGCATTGGGCTTCCTGCTTGGGGGGAAGACTGCTTCTCCCTCTCCCACTCCCCCTGCTTGTGTTCCCTCTCTTGCTGTGTCTCTCTCTGTCAAATAAATAAATCTAAAAAAAAAAAAAAAAAAAAAAAAGCTGAAACAAATAACCAACTGGGATTTTATCTCTGAAATCAAGAATGGTTCAACATATAAAAATCAATCAATGCCATAAATCCCATCAAAAGAATGAAGGTGAAAAAAAACAATCTACCATCTTAACTGATACAGAAAAAAAATTTGACAAAATTCAGCACCTCTTTATGATAAAAGTGCTCAATACATTAGGAACAGAAGGAAACTATCTCAACATAATAGAAGTCACTTATGAAAAATCCACAGCTAACATCACACGTAATGGTGAAAGTTTCAAAATTTTTCTTCTCCAATCAGGAAAAAATTCAGGAAAATAGTTGAATATAAAATCACATGCAAAAATCAGTTATGTTTCTATGCAATAGCATGAACAGTATAAAAAGGAAATTAAGAAACATTTTTATTTATAATAGCATCAACAGGCTGGGGATCTGGGTGGCTCAGTTGGTTAGGTGTCTGACTCTTGAATTTTGCACATCATGATCTCAGGGTTGAGAGATCAAGCCCCACATTGGGGTCCAGTGGGTATGGAACCTGCTTAACATTCTCTCTCTCCCTTCTTTCTCTCTATGATAGCATCAATAAAAATACAATACTAAGGAATTAAGAATTAACCCAATCAAGGACATGAAAGAATTTTACAGTGAAAACTATAAAACATCACTGAAATTAATTAAAGAACATATGAATAAATGAAAAGACATCTGATGTTCATGGATTGGAAGACTTAATATTGTTAAGATGACTATACCACACAAAATAATCTACAGATTCAACACAGTCCCCAATGAAACACTAACAGGATTTGCAAAGAAATAAGAAAATCCATCTTAAATTTATATGCAATCTATGGGGTGCCTGGGTCTCTCAGTGGGTTAAAGCCTCTGCCTTTGGTTCAGGTCATGATCTCAGGGTCTTGGGATCGAGCCCCACAGCAGGTTTTCTGCTCAGCAGGGAGCCCGCTTCCTCCTCTCTCTCTGCCTGCCTCTCTGGCTACTTGTGATCTCTATCTGTCAAATAAATAAATAAAATCTTAAAAAAATTTATATGCAATCTCAAGGGACCCCAGATAGCCATAGCAATAAAAAAAAAAAAAAAAAAGAAAACTAGGGCACTCATACTTCTTGGTTTCAAAACTCATTATAAGATTACAGTGATTAAAACAGTGGGACACTGGGTATACAGACATAAACTAATGAAATAAAATACACAGCCAGGAATAAACCACTTATATACTGTCAAATGATTTATAAGGGTGCCAAGATGATCCCAATAATAAATTCTTTGTGTCTTAAAATACTTCCCAAACTGATTATAGTGGTGAGGGAAGCCAGCATCCTCTACTTGTTTACCATCTTAAGAGAAACCCATGTATCATTTGTTGTCTTTCTCCAGCTACTTGGCATCGAGAAAGCATCAAGATCAAGTGCAAGAATTTTTGGATTCTTCATATGCTTATCATTCGTAATACAAATTATTTTCATCCATTTAGAGACACTTTCAGGGCACTTAGGTGGCTCAGTTGGTTGGGCATCTGCCTTCATCGGGTTATGATCCCAGAGATCAAGCCCTGGATTGGGCTCCCTGCTCAGCAGGGAGTCTGCTTCTCCCTTTGCCCCTCACCCTGCTCTTCTGCTCTCTCTCTCTCAAATAAATAAATAAATAAATAATCCAAAGACACTCTTAAAAAAAAAAAAAAAGCTCAGTGGGTCAAGCACCTGGTTCTTGATTTCAGCTTTGGTTGTGATCTTGGGGTCGTGATATAGAACCCTATGTTGGGCTCTGTGTTCAGCTGAGAGTCTGCTTCTCTCCTTCTTTCTCTGATTGCCTCTGCCCCTCCCCTTCTTGTGCTCATTCTCTAAAATAAATAAATAGATCTTTAAAAAAATAATGACTGCTAGACTGAGATTTTCCATACCATTCCTCTGAGTAAGAGTCACTACTCAAAAATCTGCAGCACTTTGCCTTATATTGATATAGAGTATCATCCTAGGAAGAGTTATCAAATAATGTAGAAGTCCAGGCTATCTGTCCTAGAGTTCTTTATTGAAATAAAAAATGATTCTATCAGTAAACACCAATTAGCTGTGTGAACTGCAAGTTTTAACCTCCCCATAACACCTTTCAACTTCTATGTTAGTAAGCAAAAAACATCACAAGGAGAGTTTCAAGAGTCCTTAGAATTCTGAGCATGATTTATACTTGTTAGGTGGAATAAGGGACTCTCTAGCTAGCAACAATAAGGTTTTTAAAAATTTTCATCTTTTCTAGGCCTTTAATTAATACTTCAAGCCCAACATGTAAAAGATATAACATATGAATAGAAGAACTTCATATGTTGTATGTTCTATACTTCATAGAAAATAGTCACACTATTTTCTAAAGAGTACACTTTATCATGAGGGGGGTTTGTTTCAGACCTTTCCAGAATTAAAGGATTATGTTGTCTGTAATTTTTTCCATTAAATAACTTCATAGCATGGACCTTAGAAAGCATATTTTGAGGGTCTATTTCATAAAATATTTTATTCTTGTCTTCTTTTTAAACTGTGAATATTACTAGTATTTAGAAGCTCATTTTTGGGAGGCCTGGGTGGCTCAGTTGGTTAAGCAGCTGCCTTCGGCTCAGGTCATGATCCCAGCGTCCTGGGATCGAGTCCCGCATCGGGCTCCTTGCTCGGCAGGGAGCCTGCTTCTCCCTCTGCCTCTGCCTGCCATTCTGTCTGCCTATGCTCGCTCTCTCCCCACCCTCTCTGATAAATAAATAAAATCTTTAAAAATAAATAAATAAATAAATAAATATCAGGCTATATTTAAAAAAAAAATAGAAGCTCATTTTTATAGATGGAGGATTTTTTTTTTAAGATTTTATTTATTTATTTGACAGAGAGAAATCACAAGTAGGCAGAGAGGCAGGCAGAGAGAGAGAGAGGAGGAAGCAGGCTCCCTGCTGAGCAGAGAGCCCGATGCGGGACTCGATCCCAGGACCCTGAGATCATGACCTGAGCTGAAGGCAGCGGCTTAACCACTGAGCCACCCAGGCGCCCCTAGATGGAGGATTTTCTAAGTTAGGAAAAGGTATACATTTTTTTTCAAAAGAAAAGGAAAAAAACTAAGAATTGATGGGTAGTCAAGGAAGGGAGGTTTTCTTCAGTTTCTTTCCTAGTATCTACTAATTGCTACAATTTCACAGATTTACTAAAATATTGTAGATGGGTTGCTGAATGTTTCATTAGAAAGTAAATAGTAATTTTCAAGAAGCCTGGGTGGCTCAGCTGGTTAAGCAACTGCCTTCAGCTCAGGTCATGATCTCAGGGTCCTGAGATTGGGCTCCGCATCAGGCTCCCTGCTCTGTGGGGAGTCTGCTTCTTCCTCCGCCTCTCTCTCTGCCTCTCATGAATAAATAAATAAATAAATTAATTAATTAATAAAAATGATGTTGGGACGCCTGGGAGGCTCAGTGGGTTAACGGAGGCTGCCTTCGGCTCAGGTCATGATCCAAGGGTCCTGGGAGCCTGCTTCTCTCTGCCTCCGCCTTCCTCTCTGCCTGCTTGTGTGTACTCACTTGCTCGCTCTCTCTCTCTCTCTCTCTGGCAAATAAATAAAAAATCTTTAAAAGAAATAAAAAGAAAAAATGATGTTATATAATTTTTGTTTCAGATACTTATTGCAGTTAAATTTGTGATAGCAAAGAATTGGAAATGTCCTAAACATTAATCAATATACAGTTACAAATTAGGGAATATAATGGGACGCCTGGGTGGTTCAGTTGGTTGGACAACTGCCTTACGCTCAGGTCATGATCCTGGGTCCCGGGATCCAGTCCCTCATTGGGCTCCCAGTTCCATGGGGAGTCTGCTTCTCTCTCTGACCTTCTCCTCGCTCATGCTCTCTCTCACACTCTCTCTCTCAAATGAATAAATAAAATCTTAAAAAAAAAAACAAATTAGGGAATATACTTATTATGGAATATCTACTATTTGCTATGAAAAAGAATGAGGTAGATTCGTACATAATTTAATGCTGAAAACTTTAGTTTAGAACAATATTAAACACTTTACATATGTAAACTCTTCTAATTCTCATTACAACTGTACGTGATAAGTATTGTCATTATACCTATCTTTCTTTTTTTTTTATTGTGAAATGTTTTATTCAAAATAAAGCAATGAGAGGGGAAGACACAATGAGAAAATTAACATTTTTTAAATTATACCTATCTTTCAAATGAAGGACCCACGGCAGTATGTCATAGCAATACTACAGACTATTATGTAGCAATTAAAAATGAGTTAGGTGGGGGCGCCTGGGTGGCTCAGTGGGTTAAAGCCTCTCTCTTTGGCTCAGGTCATGATCCCAGGGTCCTGGGATCCAGCACCCCCCAACTCCCCGCATCGGGAGCTGGGATTAGCAGGGGCCTGCTTCCTCCACTCTCTTTCTCTGCCTGCCTCTCTGCCTACTTGTGATCTCTGCCTGTCAAATAAATAAATAAAATCTTTAAAAAAAAACATGAGTTAGGTGGACCTATTTGAATTGATTTGGAACAATATAACATACTCTTTTTAGGGGCGCCTGGGTGGCTCAGTGGGTTAAGCTGCTGCCTTCGGCTCAGGTCATGATCTCAGGGTCCTGGGATCGAGTCCCGCATTGGGCTCTCTGCTCAGCAGGGAGCCTGCTTCTCTCTCTCTCTCTCTCTCTCTCTGCCTGCCTCTCCATCTACTTGTCATTTCTCTCTGTCAAATAAATAAATAAAATCTTTAAAAAAAAACATACTCTTTTTATTTTTTTGAGATTTTTATTTATGTTCTTGACAGACAGAGATCACAAGTAGGCAGAGAGGCAGGCAGAGAGAGAGGGGGGAAGCAGGCTCCTTGCTGAGCAGAGAGCCCTGATGCAGGGCTTGATTGCATCAGGCGTCCCTCTAAACATACTCTTAATTGAAAAATCCAAATGTGAGAGTGATACTGATTAGCACAATTCCATGTTACATTTTTAAGAATATAAAGGTTTATATAAACATATTTGTGTAAGGATATAATCATGTATAGAATAATATTCCTTTAATAATTTGGATTTGGAAGATTTATGAAGAGGGTTCCAACTGATGTTTTGATACCTAATTTTAAAAGAAAGGAAGTAAGAAAGAAAAAGAGAAAGAAAGAAAGAAAGAAGAGGAGGAAGAAGAGAAAAAAGTGAAGAAATTTGAAATAGAGTTCATCCAATGGTGAGCCAAAATAGAAGCTGGACAATGTGTTAAAACAGTTATTTTCATTCACCTAGATGGAGAGTCGTGTTATTAATCTACTCAGAATTTGGAAACATTCAAAGCAAACTTACCTCCTTAGTTTATTTAAAGAAATCACTAAGTCTTTCCCAGACTTGGTGTTTATTAGATGATCTGATATCTACTGCACTACGAATAGTTAACTATCACACCAACTTCCTGACTATTCTCTACTTGTAGTACTAGCCTACAGGTTTGGTCTTTTTTTTTCTTTTTTTTTTTCCCTGAAAAGAGCAAAAGATTTTGTTTCTTTAATCAGTTAGTCCCAAATCACTCTCTAACATTTTTACTTAGCTTTCCTGGTGTTCCTGTAGGAGATACCCACTAGACTATATGTATCAAATGGCTTAGGGCCATTTACATGGCCTCCGTTAATTTTCTCTAGGTAGAACCAGACATTTTCTCAGTGCACTTGGGATTAAAAGGTATATTCTTCTAGAAAAATTCTATAACCTATTCCTACTGTAAACTCTAGGACATGAAATATATCAGGAAAATTTTTATGAACTTTATAAATTCAAATAAATTTGTAAATATGTATTCTGCACTTATAGTTATGGCAGGCATGAGAACACAAAGATAAATAACATATTGTTCCAGCCCTCCAAGGGAATAGGGAGAAGGGGTAAACAACTAACCTTTAGACCTATATTACAGAATTTTATATGCTGTAGCAAACTGCAGATGAGTTCTGATGAAGAAGAGAAAGAAAGGACAGGGGAGACTTTTCAGAGGAAATAGTATTTCAGTTGGACCTGAAAATAAGGGTCTTCAAGAGCCACCTGAGTGGATCAGTTAGCTTGCATCTGACCCTTGATCTCAACCAAGGTCTTGATCTTAGGGTTGTCAGTTGAAGCCCTGACTGGCTCCACACTGGGCATGAAGCCTACTTAAATAAAAACAAAGGTCTTCAAACTTCTTTGGCTCACGTGCTTTCCAGAAAAATTTTTATTAATATAAACCCATTTACATAGTATAAAGTAACATCTAATAGAATTTCCAGATAGTGCTAACATATGTATTTAAAAATAAAAATCTTAAATCACTTTTACTAATCTATTCAGTCACATCTAAGTAATATATTGATTTGGCATTTTCCATCTTTCTTTTAAAAAGTACAAGAATAAGAAATTCTCGGGGCGCCTGGGTGGCTCAGTGGATTAAGCCGCTGCCTTCGGCTCAGGCCATGATCTCAGGGTCCTGGGATCGAGCCCCGCATAGGGCTCTCTGCTCAGCAGGGAGCCTGCTTCCCCCTCTGTCTCTGCCTGCCTCTCTACCTACTTGTGATCTCTCTCTCTGTCAAATAAAATAAATAAAATCTTTAAAAAAAAAAAAAAGAATAAGAAATTCTTTAGTAGTAGGAAATTTAAATGATTCTCTTCTCATTTGGACTTCATCTCCCCCACAAATTTTAACCTCATGTCATATATATGTCTTTTTTAAAACAATTGAAATTAAAAATTTTCTAGGGCCATAAAACAAAATATTAAACATTTCTTATTAATGAAATATGAAATAAATAATTAATAAATTGGTAAATTATTATTAATAAATTACTATACCAACATAATGTGTTATACATTTTAATTAATAATTTTTATAAAGTAGAATTTCTTAGAAATATCTCATTTAATGGCATAGGAAGGGATTTTATTTTATTTATTTATTTTTTATTTTATTTTAAAGATTTTATTTATTTATTTGACAGAGAGAAATCACAAGTAGGCAGAGAGGCAGGCAGAAAGAGAGAGAAGCAGAAGCAGGCTCCCTGCTGAGCAGAGAGCCCGACGCGGGACTCGATCCCAGGACACCGAGATCATGACGCAAGCCGAAGGCGGCGGCTTAACCACTGAGCCACCCAGGCGCCCATAGGAAGGGATTTTAAAAGTAGCTATGAATCTTTGGATGAACATTACTTTTTGTTACAAAGGGCCAAATCCTATTTCCCCCTTTTTTAGTTTTATGGATGTTATGAAAAAATTGGTTAACATAAATAAGTAGATGAAAGTAGGAGTTTTTAAAATATGGTCTCTCAACTATTTTGAACTCTTTGGAAATTACATACTAAAAGCTAAATGTAGAAATCTCTATTCTTTTCCTAGGGGTGCTATAAGAAAGTACTTAAAATTGGGTGGCATAAAACAACACAATCTTTTTATCTTATAGTTTTGGAGGCTGAAAATCTGAAATCAAGATGTTGTCTGAGCCAAGCTCTCGGAGGACTCTAGAGGAGTCCTGCCTTTTCCAGCTTTTGTGGTTTGCTGGTAATCCTTGGAGCTCCTTGCCTTGTAGATGCATCATACCAGTCACATGGCTATCTTCTCCCTATATGTCTTCTGGTTCTCTGGAAAGGCCCTATTTCCAAAGAAAGTCACATGTAAGGTATTGGATGTTAGTATATCTGCATATCTTTAGGAGGGAGGGACAAAATTCAGCTCAAAACACCATCTGTTATCAAAAGTTATTTTAAGGACTTATCAGCTGACATCCTAAGTGGGTCTTCCCTCAGTTTTGTTGAAAATAAAAAAATTTTTAAGGGCGCCTGGGTGGCTCAGTGGGTTAAGCCGCTGCCTTCAGCTCAGGTCATGATCTCATGATCTCAGGATCCTGGGATCGAGCCCCACATCGGGCTCTCTGCTCTGCGGGGAGCCTGCTTCCGCCTCTCTGCCTACTTGTGATCTCTGTCTGTCAAATAAATAAATAAATAATCTTAAAAAAAAGAAAATAAAGAATTTTTTAAAAGCTGTTATTCAGCCATAAGAATCACTAATTTACATTAAAACTTACAGCAGTATTTCAGATCATCTTTTCATTGGGTACCATGCCTGCCTTTTGTTTTAAAGTGGGAGAAAGTAGGGGCACTGGGATGGCTTAGTTAGTTCAGTGTCGGACTCTTGATTTTGGCTCAGGTCATGATCTCAGGGTTGTGAGATCAAGCCCCACATTGGGGTTCATGCTCTGTGTGGAGTCTGCCTAAAATTCTCTCTCTAGCCCTTCCCCCCTCCCCGCATGCCCCTCCCCCCTGTTTCCCCCGTCCCACAAAAGTGGAAGAAGGTAGATGTGAAAGCACAGCTTTACCTTAAGGAATTCCCAGGCAGGTCAATCTTAGGAAAGAGTACAACTGAACCTGAGGACCTGGAAATTGATTACTCTGAAACCGTTTTTGCTCCTGCACTGTTTGGAAAGTGTTTGTGAATCCCAGAAGTATGTGTACCCAAATGTGACATTCCTGCCTTAAAGAAGAAATAGCTCACCAGACTGAATGGAAGGCAAGTTTTTACTAGTTTGAGGATATAGCACAAAGTCAGGGTCAATGAAAAGTGTGCAGAATGGTTGGTGACGAGTAAGTCATCCAAGGTGCCCAGAGTGTCAGTTGTTTGAGAGGAACCAGAGGAGAGATGAGGCTGGATTAGTGGACACAATTGTGAAGTATTTATGGTCATGAAAAGAAACTTGCGTTTTATACCCTTTAGGCAGCTTTGGAAGTCTCAGATTTTTTTTTTTTTTTTTTTTTAAGGGATGGAGGGGAGAGAGAAAGAAAGTGAGCACATGTGAGTGAGGCAGGTAGGGGTAGAGGGAAAGGGAGACAGAGAATACTAAGCAGGCTTTTTTTGCCCAGCTCAAAGCCCCATGGGGTTCGATCCTATGACCCTGAGATGGTTACCTGAGTGGAAACCAGGAGTCTGACGCTTAGCAGACTGAGCCATCAGACACCCATCAGATCTTTCTTTACTACTTCTCTTTTGGTCATTTAAAAGCTCGTCACACTTGTCTTTGGTCACTCTTTCCCTTAATCTATTACTCTGCACCCTATTGATCTTCCAGTTCCTAGAATGAGTTTAATTCTTGTCTTTCCTGTTGTTTATTTATTTATTTTTAAGTTTTTTTTTTTTTTTTTTTTTTTTTTTTGAGAGAGAGAAAGAGATCACAAGTAAGCACAGAGGCAGGGAGAGGGGGAAGCATGCTCCCTGCCAAGCAGAGAGCCTGATGCGGGGCTCAATCCCAGGACCCTGAGATCATGACCTCAGCTGAAGGCAGAGGCTTAACCCACTGAGTCACCCAGGTGCCCCTTTCCTGTTGTTTAGAACAATATTCCTTTGGTTATTCTAATGGATTGTCCTTTGGCAGATCTGTTTAAATGTTACTGCCTCAGAGAGATCTTCCATAATCATGAATATAGGTCTGCAATGTTATTCTCTATAAAGAAGTTCTGCTTAGGGGTGCCTGGATGGCTCAGTGGTTTGAGCATCTGCCTTTGACTGTGGTTGTGGTCCCTGAGTCCTGGGATTGAGCCTGTCATCGGGCTCCCTGCTGAGCGGAGAGCCTGCTTCTCCCTCCTCCTCTACTACTCCCTCTGCTTTTGCTTTCTCCCTCTCTCTCTCTCGGTGTGTCAAATAAGTAAATTAAAAAAATTTTTTTAAAGATTTTATTTATTTATCAGACAGACAGAGATCACAAGTAGGCAGAGAGGCAGGCAGAGAGAGAGGAGGAAGCAGGCTCCCCGCCAAGCAGAGAGCCCGATATGGGGCTCGATCCCAGGACTCTGGGATCACGACCCTGGCTGAAGGCAGAGGCGACTGAGCCACCCAGGCACCCAAGTGAATAAAATCTTAAAAAAAAAAAAAAAAAGAAGTTCTGTTTATTCCTTTCCCGGCACTCAACTGTAGTTGTTTTATTTATTTTGGTGATTCCATATTTTTTTAGCTCTCTCTAGCCTAGGCTGTATATTCCAGGAGGGTAGAAATTTCATCTATCTTATTCACCATTATATCCCTAGCATTTATAATAGTATCTGGCAAAACATAGACACTCAGTATTTGTGGAATGAATGAACAAAGATCTTAAAAGTTCCACAGTCAGTGAGTAACAATGACTAATTTTTATTACCACCACTAAACATTAGTTGATAAAAGTTTTCTGTCATATCAAGTTTGATAATTCTAATACTGATTATAATTCTTTTTTCCTTATTACATTTAAAGATTTTATTTTTATTATTTGAGAGAGAGGAGAGAGAGAGAGAGTGAGAGTGTAAGCACAAGTAGGGGATGGTGTAGAGGGACAAGCAGACTCCCCACTGAGTGGGGAGCCTGATGCTCTGGCTCAGGGTAGGGTACAGGGTATGGAGTCTCTTGATCCCAGGACCCTGGGATCATGACCTGAACCAAAGGCAGACACTCAACCAACTGAGCCACCCAGGTGCCTCTCCTTATTATTATTATTTTTTAAAATTTACTTGACAAACAGAGATCACAGGTAGGCAGAGAGGCAGGCAGAGAGAAAGGAAGGAAAGCAGGCTCCCCGCTGAGCAGAGAGCCCAATGGGGCTGGACCCCAGGACCCTGGGATCATGACCTGAGCTGAAAGCAGAGGCTTTAACCCATTGAGCCACCCAGGTGCCCCAGTGCCCCTCCTTATTACATTGAAAAAATGATGATTAAATTCAAAATTTTTCCTTACCACCATAGACATAGTGTCTCACAAGCATTTTCCATAAACCATTTTATATCACATCACATAGTAAATAAGTATGTCTAGTGTTTTTCATCTTGCTACCTATTATGAATATTCAGCCTATCCCAAAGTGTCCTTTTTTAATGGGTGGATTCTTGAGCTTGATTTCATATTTTGCTAGTAGAAGGAAGCCAAAGTGCAATTCTCTCCCTAGCTATATATTAGTCTCTAGGCATCTCCTCTCTTTCATTCTCTCTCTCTCTTTTTTAAGATTTTACTTATTTAAGAAAGAGAGTACAAGAGCAGGGGGAGGGCAACAAGCAGGGGAAGGGGCAGAGGGAGAAGCAGACTTCCCGCTGAGCAGGGAGTCCAACTCTGGACTTTGGTCCCAGGACCCTGAGATGGTGACCCTGAGATTATGATCTGAGTTTAAGAAAGACACTTAATGGACTGAGCCACTCAGGCGCCCCTCTATGCATCTTTCTTAACATCTTTTTACCTGCCTGACAAAAACAAAATGAAGATGATGACCCTATTCTCAAAGACAATTTTATTCCTCTGATATTATTAGCTCTTTACAGAATCTCTTCTTCATGTCTGTGGCATGTAATAAAAAAATTACCAAAAGATAGTTTCTGTGAGTGATGTAAATGTTGTTTTTTTTTTTAAGATTTTATTTATTTATCAGAGAGAGAGAGGGGGAGAGAGCAAGCATAGGCAGACAGACTGGCAGGCAGAGGCAGAGGGAGAAGCAGGCTCCCTGCCGAGCAAGGAGCCCGATGTGGGACTCGATCCCAGGATGCTGGGATCATGACCTGAGCCGAAGGCAGCTGCTTAACCAACTGAGCCACCCAGGCGTCCCTAAATGTTTTTTTTTAAAGATTTTATTTATTTAACAGATGGAGATCACAAGTAGCCAGAGAAGCAGGCAGAGAGAGAGGAGGAAGCAGGCTCCCTGCTGAGCAGAGAGCCCCATGCAGGGCTTGATCCCAGGACTCTGGGATCATGACCTGAGCCAAAGACAGAAGCTTTAACCCACTGAGCCACCCAGGTGCCCCTGATATAAATGTTTTAAAACTTTCTGTGAAAAAATAAAGTAGAAAAATATTGATACATCAAAATGTTAACAATGTAAAACATTGTAAAACAATGTAAAATGAGAGTGGTGAAAATCCAAATTGCGGACACCACCAATTGTTGGTAAGGTTATAGAACAGGAACCCTCATTCATTACTGGTGGAAGTGCAAATTTTCAAGGTCTTTTGACAGATTCTTATAAAATTAATCTTACTATAATATGCAGCAATCCCGGGAGCCTGGGTGGCTCAGTGGGTTAAAGCCTCTGCCTTCGGCTCAGGTCATGATCTCAGCATCCTGGGATCAAGTCCCGCATCAGGCTCTCTGCTCAGTGGGGAGCCTACTTCCTCCTCTCTCTCTGCCTGCCTCTCTAACTACTTGTGATCTCTGTCTGTCAAATAAATAAATAAATTGTTTAAAAAAACCTTAAAAAAAATGCAGCAATCCCATTCCTTGGTATTTATCCAATGAATGGAAAACAATGTCTACATAAAGACCTGAACATGGACTTTACAGCAGCTGTATTCTTAATTACCAAAACTTGGGAGCAACCAAGATGTGCTTCAGTAGGTGAATGGATAAATTGTGGTCCATCCAGACAATGGGATGTTATTCAGTGCTAAAAGGAAATGAGTTGTCAAGCCAGAAAAAAAAAAAAAAAGGGAGAAACATTAAATGTTTAGGCTAAGTGAAAGAAGCCAATTAGAAAAGACTATAGTAATGTATGATTCCAACCATACAGTATTCTGGAAAACACAGAAGTATGGACACAATAAAAAGGTGAGAGGTTGCCTTGAGTTAAGGTGCAGGGAGGGATAAGAAGGTGGAGCACAGGTGGTTTTTAGCATAGTGAAACTATTCTAAATGATACTATAATGGTAGATACATGTCATGATACATTTAGCAAAACATACAGAATGTACAACACAAGAGTGAACTCTGTAGTCTATGAACTTTGAGTGAGTACCATACATTAATGTAGTTTCATCCAGTGTAACAAATGTACCACTCTGGTGTGGAATGTTTTGAGTGGTGGAGGTTATGCATGTGTGGGGACAGGAGGGTTATGGGAATTCTTTGCACTTTCTGCTCAATTTTGCTGTGAATCTAAAGCTGCTTTAAAAAATAAGGTATGTTGGGGTGCCTGGGTGGCTCAGTGGGTTAAAGCCTCTGCCTTCAGCTCAGGTCATGATCCCAGGGTCCTGGGATCAACACATACATCAGGCTCTCTGCTTGGCCGGGAACCTGCTTCCCCCTTTCCCCTGCCTACTTGTGATCTCTGTCCCTCAAATAAATAAATAAAATCTTTAAAAAAATAAGGTTTGTTGAATAAAACGTTAATGATAGTTAGCCTTCTCAGGGTTGTGAGTTTGAGCCCCACCTTAGTTGCAGAGATTACTTAAAAATAAAATCCTAAAAACACTAACAGCAAAGGAAGGTTTGGGCCGCCTGGCTGGCTCAGTCAGTAGAGTGTGTGACGCTTGATGTTGGGGTTGTGAGTTTGAACCCCATCTTGGGTGTACAGATTGCTTAAAAATAAAATCTTAAGAACAATAACTATCCTTGGGTTCATGGATTACTGGAATTTTTTTCCTTTGAATTTTTCAGGTTTTTCAAACGTTTATTTGTTTGTTTTTTTCCACTGAGTGTATTTCTTGTCCATGGAAACAGGAAAAAAAATTAAAAATATAAATGTTAAATTCAAAATAGTAATAAATTCAAAACATAATAAATACATTAAATCCAATTAATTTTAGGTTTTAACATCTTGCAGAATTACTGCCTTGTATATAAACTTAAAAAATAATAGTTGTTGGGACAACTGGGTAGCTCAGTGTGTTAAAGCCTCTGCCTCCAGCTTGGGTCATGATCCCAAGGGATGATCCTGGGATGGAGCCGCAAATTGGGCTCTCTGCTCAGCGGGGAGCCTGCTTCCCTCTCTCTCTTCCTCTCTCTCTGCCTGCCTCTCTGCCTACTTGGGATCTCTCTCTGTAAAATAAATTAATAAAATATTAAAAAAATAATAGTTGTTAATATAAGGAATCCATAATGGGCAAATATTAAGCTTTAAATGATTATTTTCAGCTTATGATTTTATAAGAGTGTAGAATTGAGTTGCTGGAAAGGAACTCCATAATCATCTAATGTAATATTTATAATATTTTCTTTTAAAATTTTCTTCTATTTTCCAGTGATATAAAGTTTAGAAGGCACTTGAATTGGCAAGGCTTATTGGGAGATAAAATGAGGAACATAATGGGTCCCCATACTCTAGTGTGAATGAGCTTAGGAGGAGTGAAGAGCAATTTTTTTTAAAGAATATAGGGGTGAAACATATTTTATTGTTTAATAAAATAGCCATGGGAACTGAGATGAGAGGACGAGAATGTTCATAATGAGCTGAACAAGTAAGAAAGTATTCGTTGGAGGTGTTGGGATTCCAGGAAATGAGAAGACTATAAAGAAAGAAAAGTGGATTTTCCTTCACTGGCATATTATGTACAATTCCCTCATTTGACTGAAGAAGAAACTCAAAAAGGTCCAGGGTCACAAAGGTAAGGAATGGTGGAATCAATATCCACTCCAACTCTTCATTCTTTTCTAAATCATCACATTGCTTTTCCAGAGACATATGTTAATTGGCTGCATTACAGTTTTATGAAGTGTAAAGCATGTTGTTAGGAAGGAATAAGGAACTCATATATTTAGGAAGAATGGCAGCTTAAATGTCTATTTTTAAAAATGAGTTTTTCAACTTATAGTTCATTCCAGATTACTCAGTTTCTGATATCATCTTGTGTTTTTACTTCTGTTTTAGAACTTGATTTTATCCATGATTTGCTTTCTTTAGAATAGTGTTTTTCAAACCACAGCTTGTAAACCATGAAATCAATTTGGAGGGTTGAAACCACTGTTTATTTTTTAAAAAGGGAAGAAAATCTAGTATAGACTAGATTTAAATAGACTAGAATAGAAAATATTAGAATCCATCTGAGGTTATAAAGGAAATAATTCTTCTATGTAACTTCAGTTATCTACTAATGAATATAGGTGGTCTCCATTTATACACATATCCCAGTTATTGTCATGGTCCAAAAGGTTTATAAGCCACTGCTCCAGAATGTATTATTTTGTGCTGTGCTTTAAATTATCTAAGATGACATATTTAAGAGAAGAATTAGGAGTGGACTATCCTGGTGAGGCAGCATGATGAGGTAGTTAAGAGTATGGACTATGGAGCCAAGAATCCTAGGGCTGTGAGTCTCTCTCCATCACTTTGTAGCTACGTGACCTTGAATAATTTCCTCAACCTTTTTTAAAATTATTATTTATTTTATTTATTTTTTTAAAGTAAGCTCTACACCCAACATGGGGCTTGAACTCACAACCCCAAAATCAAGAGTCACACACTCTACGTATGGACAGAGCCAGCCAGGTGCCCTGCCTCCCTAACCTTCTTTCACTTCAGTTTTCTCATCTGTAAAAGTGGGACAGTAATATTAACTACTTCGTAGAGTTTTTAAGAGATAATATATTATTATTCGCAATGAACACAGACAATTCCTGGCACTAGAAATACTACACAAGCAATTTGTTAAGTAAAATTGTATAAATTGACTTATTTTATCAGGACTTTACCTTTTTTTCACAGTGGCAGAACAACATTATTAAGATTTTTGATTGCTATATCAAATATCATTCGGTATAAGCAAATTATTAAAAGTCAAACATGCTAAAACTAACAATTTTTATTTAATATTATTTTAATTACATTAGAAGCACTCTACCCAGGCATACATTTTATATAGCAATTAGCCATGTTGAGCATCTCTCAGTTTTTGATCCTTTTCCCATAGAAAATTTTCTTCAGTGCTTCAATGATTGAACTATTGTTTTCTTTTCCCCTTTTCAATGATGAAAGTTAAAATGTTAGTGTACATTAGCTCTCTAATTCCCAACCCCAAAACAGTTCTTCTTTCTGGACTTCTAATATCCTACTATCCATAGTGGGAACATGAGATGTACTCTGAGATTATACTAAACTCCTTTCCAAGAAAAATAAGACTTTGATTTGAAGTACATTTCTTCCAATCTTTGCAATGATGATGATTATTATGATAATTTTTTTTGGATTATACACTAGCATAGTACTGATGATAGAGATATCATTATGGTTCTCTTCCTCACAAAATATTATAAAGAATTAAAAAAAATTCCACTAAGTCAGTTATCAATAACAAAAAACAGCTAACGTTTTTGAGGTCCTTATAAGTGTGAGGTGCAAGTTTTGGATGTGTATGTCTATTGAATCCCCCCCTGAAACTCTGTGAAAGTGAAATTATTACCTACACATCACTATACCATCACTATAGCCAGTTTTAGACATTTTTATTTCTCCATTCTCTTCCCACCTCCCAAGGCCGAGGCAACCAATAATCTACTTTCTGTCTCTCTACATTTGCTTAGCCTGGAAAATTCACATTATCAGTCATCAAAAAATGGTCTTTTGTGATTATTTCTCTTGGAATAATGCCTACAAGTTCCATCCATGTTATGGTATGGACCAGAACTTCATTCCTTATTATGGATGAATAATAAAAAATATTTCATAATATAGATATACTACTTTTGGTTTATACATTCATCAATTAATGGACATTTGGGTTGTTTACACTTTGATGGTAATTATGAATAATACTGGTATAAACATCCAAATACTTATTTTTTAAAGTACTTTTGTATAGAATAAAGTGTAATTTTTATTTAAATTATGACAAAAATATGGCTTGTTTTTTACCCATTCTTACCTCTCAACTAGATTTCTTCCTGTATTAGGCAGGGAATCCAGTGAACATTTTCTAGGACAAAGACTTAAAAGAAGGGATACAAAATGTGAATAATTTATTGTACTGCAATTATTATTCTTGTTAATTGATTATAAAATGGCAATAATGCCAGGGAATCGATAGCAGCATAAAACTTCCTCAAACTGAACAACATTTGGAAATCTGATTTAGCATTTAAGTCTATGACAGAGCTTATTGGGAAGTATCTCTATTCAAGCCTTCCAACTATAAATTCAATGTGCAGTACCTATTGCTGTGGTATATGATGAAAAAAGGGATGCTCCAAGTTTTCACAGAATTATTACAATGTTGCCCTGCATTTGGTAATAGAGGAGATTTCTGTTGTGAAGATAGGGACATCAAAAATGTCAATGTAAGGGGCATCTGGATGGCTCATTAGTTAAGTGACTACCTTTGGCTTAGGTCATGATCTCAGAGTCCTGGGATCCAACCCTGAGTCAGCCTCCCCGCTCAGCGGGGAGTCTGCTTCTCCCTCTCCCTCTGGGCTCCCCCTGATTGTGCTTTCTCTCTCAGATGAATAAATAAAATTCTAAAAAAAAAAAAAAAAAAGCCAGTGTAAAACAGTACTGTGTAATACAAAGTCTTACAAGGATATTGGATTAGAATACTGAGAAAATTTTGATGTGAAATAAAATATCTACTGAAAAATAAAATACCATTCTGAGAAAACTCATTGAAATGCATGTTGGATATTCTTCAACTTAAACAAAGAGTAGTATATTTATTGCATTTAGCTCTAGGTGTTAGGATTATTTGATTTTTAGAGTCATAGTGAATGAATGAATCTCAATTTCTACTGATTACATTGTATAAGCGGCATCTAAAACCGTTCAACATCAGTTTTTACTGAGTTGATTCATTAAAAACCTCATGTTCATCATCTTAGTGTAAAACTTTAAGTTGTAACCTCAAACGTCTATTTATTCATAGGCAGTGGTGTTAGATAACCACGAAATTGCCAAGTCTCATTTATCCATCCATTTCTTTCCCCAACACCATCAAGTGTAATGCCACTAACAACCGCTAGGGCGAGACGAGAGAGGCCTCACTTTCATCTTTACATGGAATCTTGGAAAGTGCACCGCACCATGACGTGCGCCAAAGACGTAGGTGTAGACGATGAACAAAAGAGAAGCCCCACCGTCGATGTGGCTTTCTCCACCACGCCCGCCCCGCGGCGCGCCGCAACACTCTGCACCTTCGCTCGCTGCTCGCAATCGGGCGGGCCCTGGTTGGGCGAAGCGATTGAGCTCTGGAGTGGTGTCTCCATCAACCGTTGAGGACCAGGAGGTGGTGGAAGGCAGTGGAGAGGCTGGGTAGAGGCTGGGGGAGGGCAACCGAGTCTGCGGAGGAGGACGACGGCAGCGCCGAAGGACACACTGAGGGGAGGCTCCAGCCCCTCCAACAGGCGGGAGCCCAGCTCCAGGGGAGCCAGCAGCTTCCTCCATCTTGGTTGATGGAGGCGGGGAGCGGCGTCTGAGTCTCTCCACCGTGGCACCCGTCCCCCAAGGGCCCCTCAGGCGCAGACGCTGGAATCAAGGGCTATCCCCTCGGCCGAATGGCGGAGCCCAGTTGGGGCTTCGCGGGGCCAAGTTTCCCAGCCCCACGGGTTTGGTTTTGAATTGGTCCCAAGTTCCCACAGCAGTCCCGACAAAATGGAGGACGTCGTCTCCTCCTGCAGCCATGACGGGAGGTGGGGGCACAATTCCCCACGGGGGTGAGGCGAGGGTGGAAGTGTTCCCACTCCCCTCAGCACATTCGGAAACTCACTTCACGCGCTGCCCCGACCTCCCACTTTGCCTCGCTCCAGCGCCTTGCCGGACTCGCCCCTCACGGGGGGCTTCAGGCATTGGACAGGGAGGGCGTTGGGGACATCGAGGCCGCGTCGCTCCTCGGACAGGGTCGTTGGGAGCGGCTCCAGGGGCCTGGGCGTCCAGGCCCGAGCTAGGGCAGGCGACCACGGCCTCCATCCCTCGGGCTGTGCGGGGCCCTGGAGAGTACCCTGGGCCCCCGGGTACCGAGCCAGGGGCCGGTGCAGCGGGCAGCGAAACTCGGGCGGCCTGACCCTGACGGACCTGGGGGTGGGGGCGGTCTGGTAGGCGGGGGTAAGAAGGGGAGGGGACGCGTCCGAGGGCCGAGCGCCGGCCGAGGGGGGAGTGGAATGGCAACGCCGGAGGGTGTGGTCTGTTCCTGATGGACTGCCCTCCGGACCACCCCCTCGGGGGGGGGGCTGAAGGAAGGCAGATGTAGCCAATGGACGTCCCGGAGGCGCCCCGGACCGCCCTTCCAGCCAGCCAATGAGGGTGCGGAGGGCGGGGCCTTCCCGGGCACGGCCGCGCCGCCGCCTCCTCCGCCTCCTCCTCCTCCTCCTCACCAGCTCTAAACCCGGGACTGGACCGAGCGGAGTTGTGCGTGTTGCTGAAGGGGGGGTGGGCCGGGGGAGGGGAGGTTCGTTCCGCGGAGCCGCAGCCAGAACCGGGTGAGGCTTATCCCCGCTGTCTTTCCAGTCCAGGTCCGCCGATAGTGGGGGTGGCTGGGAGCCGCGCAGCCTCGGGAGGAGGAGGCGGAGGCGGAGGCGACTGGGGAGGCGGAGATGGGTGAGGGCAACCTCCGGAGCCTCCCACCGACCCGGGATTAATACCCCGCGGCGCGGCCGCCGTCGCCGCAACCGCGTCGGGGCCTCGGGGGCTGCTCCGGGCTCCGCTCATGTCACAAGCGTCTTCGCATGCGGCCCGAAGGGCTGCGAGAGTGAGGGCGAGGCCGGGAGGGCTGGGTGAGGCGGACGCCAGAGGCGGGGGTCTCTCGGGGGGCGGGGGCTGCCCGGGTCGGGGCTGTGGGAGGTCGCGGGGTATTTTTCCTTTCTTTCTTGAGGCGGGGGGGTGGTGGTGGAAGGGTGGGGGGAGGGGCGCTTCAGTTCGTTCTCCCGCTCTCGGGGCTGCGCTCCGACCGTCTCCGCGGTAGCCTGAGGTCCCCAAGTTTTTCGGGGCGCGGGTGCTGCCTCTTTCCCCACCCGGTCCCCTCCGTCGCTCTTCTCTTTCCTGGGTTGCGTTGCGCGGCTCTTGCTCCTCACGTATTGTTTGGCTGGGTCTCTAATGGCGGACGGGGAGGCAGCGCTGCCGGTCGCCGACTGCAAGCGAGTGGGGGGGGAGCGGGCGGGCAAGTCTCGGGCCCAGGGCAACTGCTTGGGGCAAATATGGGAGATAGCACCCCGACGGTGACGTGAGCCGCCCCTTACCTCCGAATTGGTGTGGAGAGTGACGGGGATGACGCTGGGGTGGGCAAATTTAGGAGGGAATACAATTCCTTTGCTGGCGTCGAGGCAACGTTTGCCCTTCCCCCCCTCCCCCGCCCGCCCCTTCCCAGTTAGTAGGCTTGGTGCCCTCCAGCCTCCTCCCTCCAGATTTTGCTTTTCACGTGGGTTTTGTTCCCAGATATATATTTTGCGTGGTTTTCCTCTACTTTACGTAGGAGAGGATTGCTGCTTGCGGGTTGGGGAGTAATAATAGAAGGGCCAAACCTCCTTGACCTCTTACTCCCTTATCGTCTTCAGGAGGAATCCTGGTGGAAAGGGCTCGGTTTTCCCACATGGTTGGATGTTCTTGATCCATTTTTCATTTTTCCTCTTACCCCAGGACCAGGAATCGCCTTCAACTCCAGTTGGTGCATCTTTGGCAGAAAGTGAGGAAAACACCCCCATTGTGAGTCCTTTGCCCCTAATATGTTGTTCTTAAAGGACGTTGTCAGTTTGTAGGGGTTCAGCCATGGGACTTGTCTGTCCCCGTTGTCTTGAGGGGGAGGAGCTTTCCCTTGGGTGGCAGCTGCCCCCGGGGTGAAGCCTGGGTAATGGCTGGTGAGGCAGCTGGGAGTGGGCGCTGCTGTTTCCACCGCTGCAGACATCTCTCCTGCTGCTGCAATACCAACCTCAGCAACCAGACGACGGGCTCCTGCAGCTGCTCACGTTACCCGGGAGGAGGGGTGGTGCAACGGAGGGCATATTTCTGGTGCCCTCTAGAGTTCCAAAGTGGGAATTGAAGTTAATTCGTTTTAAATGCTATGCATGCAACCATCTTTAACACTTTTTCTTCCTTTACAATGGATAATTGATTGTAGGTATTGGAAAAAATACAATCATTTGACTTTCCGTTCGTGTCTGATTTAAAAGACTCTTAGGGTTCATAGTTGGTAGATCTCTTTCATGACTTTGTTTAGGAAAGGGCATGAAATCAACTCTTCTAGTACTTTAGTTTATCCAACTAGGTTACTAGCTACTATGCAGATTACACCACTTCACTGCTCCAGATAATCTCTTGGTCGTCCATCTTCTGTGTTGATTAGTCTTCACTTGAGTCATTCTTGAATGTGTCACCTGAGTTATTGTTTAATGCTTGTAATTTGTTGGTTTTGAGGAGCAGTCTTATAATATGCTAGACAATAAACAAAACCAGTCAAAATTTCTGTCAGTTGAGATTAGGTACAAAATATCAGTGAAGCTCCACTCTGGACTCAGTGTATTTCCTGAGCTCTGGACACACTGTATCTCATTGACTGTTGATATTGTAACTTGTAGCTCTTTGTCAGAGGTGAGTCATAAATATAGTAGCTTATGCTTAAATAATAAGTCCCAAATGGATCAAAAGATAATTAATAGGTGATGAATATTTTGCTGAATACTGACCTGAAAGATGATGTGAGGATGGCAACTTATATTTTGATACACAACATTCTAGGCACAATACAAGGCACTTTCATGTATTATTTCCTTTAGTTTTAGCAAGTAACCTGCAGACTGATAAAAGTGGCACATGTTGAGCCCTCATTGTATGCCAGTACAATGCTAAGTTAAAAAAAAAGTTTATTATGGAAAGTTAAATTTAATGAATGAGGACAATATGCTGAACCTTTGTGTTTCTGTCATTTACATTTTATAATTATCAACACATATCCAGACCGACTTTTAAATGAATTAAGTAATATAATCCTCACAAAAAAGTACTCTCTATGGTAGTGTGATACTGTGAGAGACCAGTGATACATGTACTGTTTTTATTTCTAATTTGTAGAGGGGAAAACAGAGGCATACGGAGGTACCAGGTAGTAATAGTAGTGTCAAACAAGCAGTTTGATTAAGGTGCCTTAAGTTCAGCAACTAAGCTGTCCTGTTTTAAAGTACATACTGGCTTTATGCACGTGGAAATTGAGACAGTGAAAAAGCCAAGGTTAGAATCCTTTCAGCTTATCTTCTAGAGAGAATAGGTAGATAGATAGCAAATGTTTGAATCTTATTAAGTACCTTTTAAAAAAAATTATAGAACTGCAGTTATGCCTTATTTAAAAACTGTCTATTTGAGGGGCGATGGGGTGGCTCAGTTGGGTAAGCATCTGTCTTCGGCTGAGGTCATGACCTAGGGTCCTGGGATTGAGCCCCAAATCGGGCAGGAAGTCTGCTTCTCCCTCCTCCCACTGCTGGTGTGTGTGTGTGCATGCCCGTGCTCACTCACAAAAATAAATAAAATTTTTAAAAAACTGTCTATTTGTATCAGAAGTAATATATTCTTTTCAGTAAGTCTGTGTACAGAGTCTCTCTTAAATACTGCAACTTGAGTGAATATATTGTCTGATGAATTTAAGGTTCTTCAGAGATTAAGTCATTGATGTAATGGATCAAGGATCAGATCTTCCACATAGATGGGCAATGCTTATTACCACAAAAAATTTTTATTTTCACAAAAAATTTAATTTTCTCAGATTTTTTTCTTTGTTCTTAATTTTGATGTTGATAGGAGAAAGGTCGGTAATTGGTTATATTTAATAGACGTTTGGAGATGAGGACATACAAAATGTATAACCAGGACTATATGTAATGTCAACACAAATATAATTATGAAAGCCATGGTTCTTAATGATAATACTGAAATGGGATTCTTGTTATGCTTAATGATTTAGCTCAGAATTTAAAATTCTTTTGTTTAAAAAGACCAACTAATGGTGCTTTAACATGCCATACAGTAAGATGAAGATAACCTGATGATTTAATTGACCTTGACTAAATAAGTTCTTTGTTATACTTATTATTGGGCACTTAATGTGAGTTAGGTGCTTTTATGTGTATATATGAAGTGTTTCAGCAGTTAAAAGTACTCTTTTATATTTATGGCATCTTTCTTTAGTGCATCCTTAATAGTATGTATCCCTTTCTCCTGCCTAACATTTTATTATTATTTTTAAAGATTTTATTTATTTACTTGACAGAGACACAAGTGAGAGAGGGGACACAAGCAGAGGGAGTGGAAGAGGGAGAAGCAGGCTTCCCACTAAGTAAGGTGCCCAGTGGGCTGGATCCCAGAACCCTGGGATCACGACCTCAGCTAAAGGCAGATGCTTAACAACTGAGCCACCCAGGCGCCCCACGTCTGTCATTTTTAAAGATTTAAAAAAAAATCATTTTAATGCTTAAGAGTGCATGTGTGCACAAGTGGGGGTTGAGGCAGAGGTAGAGGGAGAGAATCTCAAGCGGACTCTGAGCTAAGTGCAGAACCCCACTTGCGACTCACGTCCCTGAGATCATTCCCTGAGCCAAAACCCAAGAGTCCAATGCTTAACAGACTGAGCCACCCAGGCACCCCCCACCTGTCCTCTTCTTAAACACTTGGGGAAAAGATACAGGGTGATTTCTACTTTTCAGTGTTACATAATCTCATGGGGCAGGTTTTTTGTACCTCATGTGGTGAGACAACCCTGAATCACTCAGATACCACACAGAAGCTGACATTTGAATGTTTCAGAATTTTGCATGGATATAGAGCTTGACGTATTGTCTTTTTACAACAGTGGTTTTTTTGTTTTGTTTTGTTTTTTATTAAGAGGTGGGAGGGAGAGAGAGTATCTTAAGCAGGTTCCACTCTCAGTGCAGACAGTGTTCTTTTCTTAAAGATTATTCTGTTTTGCCTTTGAGGTACAAAAGTGCATAAACAATGCATTTGAGATGAAGTGAGTCTTAAAATCAGATGCTATAGTATTGTGATGGAAAAAGTATGTATGAAATATTGGGCGCTCTATGTTGTGAAAAGGTGTGGTATAATTAGAAATTTTACATTTTTTCTTCTAGACATTAATATCCGTCTCTGCCCCATTAACTATTAACATATATGTTATTGTATTGAATGACATTTATTTTAAGAAGACTTTGAGATACTCAGTTTGTGTGAATATTTTTAGATGAGTCCAAATGCAAATCTTTTCTCCCACTGGATTCTTAAGTAATATTTGTGTAGGGCATTTTAAGTTACTTTGACTCCATGCATTTTCCATTTCTTAATTTCATTTGTTTAATTTTCTTCTATTCCTGTCAGAGAGTGGAGTTAGGATTTTAGTCTTTTTTTTTTTTTTTTTTTTAATTTATTTGACAGAGAGGGATACAGCAAGAGAGGGAACACAGCAGAGTAGTGGGAGAAGGAGAAGCAGGCTTCCCACTGAGCAGGGAGCCCGATGTGGGGCTCGATCCCAGGACCCCGGGATCATGACCCGAGCCGAAGGCAGACACTTAACGACAGAGCCACCCAGGTGCCCCAGGATTTTAGTCTTTAACAGGACTTTGATCTATTCAAATCTGAAAGTTCTTATGCACAACTCTAATATGTAAGACCTATAAGGTTGTCAGTGAGAAAAACTGCTGTTGCATAAATCCATAATTTTTTACTTTGGGATTCTGGGTAACAGTTGAATTTTATTTTTTATTTTGGTTATATACGAGCAAGAAAGTTCTGTTCTACATAGTTGGAATTGCAAATTTCTTTTTATCTGCAACCTGTTTTTTAAACAAGTCAGTTTGGAATCCTAGGTTTTTATTATTAAAATAGCAATGGTAAGGAAATTATAAGGGCCAGCACCAGACACAAACTTGGTAACAAGATAAATTGGTCTTCTTAAATGTGTTAAAATTTGGATTGTGTGAGCATATCTGTTGTTTTATTGTGTATTTTAAAATCTATTAATTTTTTGCATCAAGTGTTATATAACACTTTGGAACTGCAGAATAATTTTTGTAAACCAATGGGAAAATCGGTTGTGGAGTTTAAAAAAGATGTTTTAGAGAGGTTTATGAAATCACTTGGTTACATGACTTGTTCTTAGTACTATTTTTTTTTTTTAAGATTTTATTTCTTAATTTGACAGAGAGATCACAAGTAGGCAGAGAGGCAGACAGTGGGGGTTGCGCGTTAGCAGGCTCCCTGATGAGCAGAGAGCCCAATGCAGGGCTCAGTCCCAGGACTGGAAGATCATGACCTGAGCCAAAGGCAGAGTCTTAATCCATTGGTGCCCCCTATTTTATTTTTAACTTAATAGCAGATCATTGAAAGTTAGAAGTAACAAAATTTAAGAAAAATTTATGGTCCTTAAATTGAAAGAAGTATATGATTTTTGGGGTTTTATTTTTATTGATTTGATTACTGTCTTATAAGTATTTATACTTAACTATTACAAGAAATGATTTAAGAGTAAATTTTGGCTATTACGGTAAGTAGATAATAAGAAAAAAGATTTGAGTATTTCATTATTACATGTTGTCTAGTTTTTGTTTATATTTGAAGAATTAAATTACCATTTTAACTATGCTTTTTAATCTCAGTAGACTGCCAAGGATCAGGTTTCTCCTACTTTTCCAGAATGTACTAGATTTTTTCCCCCTGGTGTTCCTAGTAAATTTGAAGGTTGAATTTGTTATGTGAATTTCAGATTTAAAGGTTAGAAAAAAGTACACTTAAACTAATACAGTGTTACATGCCAACTATAGCTTCATTAGAAAAAGTTTTAAAACATTTCATTCTTAAATTATTAAATATTTTAATATGGTTCTTATTTAAAATTAATATTAAATTGTAATTTAAGAGTAATTGTAATTTACTAGTAGAATTAATTGTTGTGACCTCATTAAAAATTGGGAAAGATGTTACAGTTCTTAGAGTAAACATTTCTTTCTAACTGTACATTTAGGTTGGTTAAGAAAAATACTTAAATGGCAATTTTAAGTCAGATTGTGGTGCCTAGTTAGAGATTTCAGACAGAACAAAGGTCACAAAATGTGACATACAATGAGACAGATTCTTTAGTTTTTTTACTTTATGGCAATGTCAATACTTTTGCTGTACCCACCTAGATAGATATATTATCTGATTTATTATTGTAAGAGTTTGGAGGTGAAATTATGGTTTCGTAACTTAAAGAGACTTTTTTTGTAATACTGGAACAGTTTTATAATCATTTCTAAAAGGCATGTCTTTTGACTAGAAAATGTATTTTTTGCACTATTGAGCTTGCTGGACCAGACTGAGAATAGTTTAGGGTCATTAGGGCACTGCAGAAATCATTTATTCAATAATTTATGTATTAATAGTGTTTATTAATGTCAGGTAGTCATGAAAATTATGTTCTGTAGGTAGGTACTGAGCAGGGAGCCAGACTTGCGGCTTGGTTCCAGTACCTTGGGATCATGACTTGAGCCAAAGCAGATAGTTGACTGACTGAGCCACCCAGGCACCCCTTAACTTTACAACTTTAATTACTATGAATGTTTCACTTTGTGTTTCTATTTTTTTGTGTGTGTGTGTTTATTTTTGTTTGACTCGCTTAATACTGTATAGTTCTATTTCTTAAGTTTTAATTCTGCTTAGTAAGTCATTTTGTTCTGTATCTGAACAGTTTTATGTTGCATATCAAAGAAAAGCTTCTGTTCAAGTCTTTGTCTTCCATGACCCAAACTCCTGATTTCTATTATTTTTTTTCTTCATCCACAGATTACATTTTTCCATCCTGTGTCCTTGCTCAGCTGATTTCATCCTACCTTCCTCCTGGACTTTTTCATGTTTTTCCCATTTCTAACTGCTTTTACATTAAAAGAAAAAATAGCACACAGTATCTGTACTTTTTTTTGCTCTACTTGTATGAGGCATATCCAAATTTTAGTGAACTTTTGAATTTGCTGAGATCATGGAATGTGGGTGTGGTTCTAATGTTATGTTGGTGCCTCACATGGATGGGGAGCTAATGGGAGTTAATTTGAGTTTTTTCTGCCTAAAAAAATTATTTTTGTTACTTGATGTTGCTAGGGCCTTTGTGGTGTGACATGAGTTTAGAGCCAGAAGAGATCAGGGTTCAAATCTGCCCTTGCTTTTGAGGGAAGTTTTGG
Organism: Mustela nivalis; assembly: GCF_964662115.1. Lineage (NCBI taxonomy): Eukaryota > Metazoa > Chordata > Mammalia > Carnivora > Mustelidae > Mustela > Mustela nivalis. Next base: position 3,576,686 of record NC_139034.1, read on the forward strand.
GATGATAAAAGTTTTCTTAAACTAGATAGTGGTGATAATTGCATAAGTGTATAAATTTACAAAGAATTGTCAAGCTTTTCACTTAAAATGAATAAATATAAAGATTTTAAAATTTATTTTAGAGAGAGAGAGGTACAGAAACCAACTAGTGGAGGGAGGGGCAGAGGGAAAGGGAGAGAGGGAATCCCAAGCAGACTCCCTGTTGCAGGGCTCGGTCTCAGTACCCTGAGATAATGACCAGAGCAAAATCAAGAGATGCTTGCAATTAGGCAACCCTAAAATAAGTTTTTATTGTATGAAAATTATGCCCCTATAAAATTGTTAAAACCAGTTTTGATTTACCATTTATTTACCAATTTGTGATCTGTAGAAAGTTATTTAATCTCTGAGCCTTGGTTTACTCATCTGACAAATGAGTATAATAATGCCTGCTTTTCTGTGATTGCTATGATATAAAAATTAAGAATCATACAGAGTATGTGACTGGTCAGTGGGTGATCAGTTAATAGCTGCTAAGATTCTTAATCTGACTGAGTCGACCAAACACCATGAATTTTTTTTGCCACCACTGGTAAAATAGACTCGTCTGAATGCTCATCAGATTGTAGAGGGAAGGAATTTTTTCCCTTTACCGATTTCTCTGTGTCTGCTTCTTTGTTAGTCTGTAAGTATGCTAACGTGCTCTATCCTTCAGAATCTCGGCAGTCTTTCCACTCCTCGTAACTTCTTTGTTTTCCCCTTATTTTTCAGAAGAAGTTTTGCTGATTTGTGCTCACAACACTGTGCCAAATCTGTATTTTTGAGGTTGCTAGTGATTTAATTGTCAAATCTTAAGGTGCTTCTTTCTCATCTTAATTCTCTAGCATTTGAAATTTAACATTCCTTGAAACTCTTGATTTCTGGGACTGTGGTCTTATACTTCTGACTATCTCCTTTACTTCCCCTCATTTGACTCAAATGTTGAGACCTTTAAATGTTTTTACGTCCTGAGACCCTCAGCTCTCTCTAGTTTTGTTTCATACATTGACTGTAGTCCATTGTGTTCAATAATGGAGTTATGTTTACAAGGGAATTTTCATCCTATTCCTTATCCAGTCTATAGCCAGATTAATTTTTCATAAAGCCCTGTCTGATCACATTACTCACTTTGTAAAAATTTGAGAGATTCTTGTTGGCTTGTGAAACAAAATAGGAACTAAGCTTAAAACCCCTAAAAAGAATAAATCAATTAGGAAATGTGTTACATGTGATTTTTAATAGGTTCTCAGTGTTCATCTTACAGTCATGTAATGAATGAGTATAAACAATGAAGCATAACAGGTAATATACAGACGTTAGTAGTTACATGCATGTCAGGGCAGTTCTTAATATTTTGGTTATAAAAATAAAACATGCCCTTAAAATTTTAAAGTACTAAGGAAATGTGATGTAGAAAATGGAAGCTCCCCCCAATCCCATTTTATTTGAGATGTTTACATTTTTAAATGTGTATTCTTAAATTTGTATTTTAAATGTGTATTCTTAAATTTTTTCCCTGTTCATCATACTAATATTTTGCATGTATATTATCATTAACTGACATTTTCTACACAAGTCTGACATTCTTGTAATTCTTTCCCTATCCTTATGTTGCAGAAATCTTCAGTTGATTAACGTTTGAATTCTAGTGGTTGTTGTATTAGAATAGTTCTTAAGTCTCAGTTCTGTGTGATTGAGGGATAGTGTGGTATAATGTGTGGACTTAGGGCACAGACTCTGGTTTTGCACCTAACAGCGATGGAACATAGGAAAGCTACCTGCTTACACAGAATAGTTTACACATCTGCAAATTGGGGTAGTAGTGATAATAACATATTTAAGTTATCTAAATTTTATGGTAATTTTTATGGAAATTGCGATCATGCTACCAATTGTGTCTTTTATAAATGGTAGCTGTTACTGTTATTTTATTATATATGTGATAAAATTCAGAGACAAAAAAGGAGAACTCTAGTCATGAAGGGGTTGAATAAAAGGGTTAAACTAAAATAAGACCTTTACTTCAGAGTTGTACATATTTACTAGATATTTAAAAAAAAACCCTGACATTGAATTGTATATGATGGGTAGGATTGTCTATTTATTTTCTGTAATTTGTCCACCAAAGGGGAGAAAACGCAGGTTTTCTTTGGTATACTCCTATGTTCTCTCTGTATTCGTTTCATTTTAAGACCAATGAACATGTGAAGAGGATCTGCTAAAAATTGTCGTGAGTTTTGGGGTGCCTGACTGGCTCAGTTGGTTAAGCCTCTGCCTTTGGTGCAGATTATGACCAGATTGGGGACCTGGGATCGAGGCCTGTGTTGGGCTCCATCCCTGATTGAACTCCCTGCTGAGCAGGGAGTCTGCTTTTTCCTCTCCCTCTGAACCTCTTTCATAATTTGTGTATTTGTGCTCTGTCTCAAATGAATAAATGAAAAATCTTGTCAGGAAAAAAAAATTGACATGAGTTTCGAGTCTTCAGCAACAAAGGGAATAGATTTTTCTTTAGTAAAAATCTGTATTGGAGAAATAGATTCTTAGTACCTGAAGCCTTTTTGAATCTGTGATCTCATTTGCTTATTGATGCAGGTTTTACTGTTTCATTAGGTTGGATGGCTCTTAATCATGGGACTTCTGAAATCATGTAAGCAAAGTGTATTCTTTGTAAAGCCCTTCATTCTGTCATGTTAAAAACACTGGGAAAATTTAATATCAAAGACAGTCATTTGGGGGAGCCTGGGTGGCTCAGTGGGTTAAAGCCTCTGCCTTCAGCTCAGGTCATGATTCCACAGTCTTGGGATCGAGCCCCTCATTTGGCTCTGTGCTTAGCAGGGAGCCTGCTTCTTCCTCTCTCTTTCCCTGCTTCTCTGCCTACTTGTGATCTCTGTCTGTCAAGTAAATAAATAAAATATATAAAAAAAAAAGTCATTTTCTGGATCATAGATTTGAAATACCAAGTGTTTTAAGAATAACTGAATGTTTCCAAATTAACATACATGGTTGAAGTTTACTTGTGTTACTGTAGATTTTAAACTACATTGGAGAAGGAAGTGTGGGTTTATTTAGCTGTTTTGGTTAAGGATTAAAAAGGGATAGGGCATGATAACTTTTAATAGGGTCTAAGATTAAGCCGCGTTACTAATTATGTAGATTGAAATTGGAGGTAATAAAAAGTCATGATGAAAGACACAGGGCAGAGGTTTTTATTGTTTCATCTTTTGAGAACATTTTTAATTTACTGTTTTATAATGGGTAAACTGAAGCTCAAGGGTGAAATGATTGTTATGTGGATCACAGGAAGGGAAGGAGAGATAGAGCTAAAATTCAGTTGTGGGGAAGTGTTGGGGGATAGAAGTAAAAAACCAAAGAAGAATTCACAGAGGTTATTTGTTACTTCCTTTTATTAGAGGAAAATATTCATTCAGTAATTATTCAGGCATTATATTAAGTACAGAGGATACAGTGATAGACGATAAATCCGTAGGGCTTTTCCCTCATGGAACACACAGCCTAATGGAGAATACAGATTACAAGTAAACAAAATTACAGACTGGATAACTTTAGTTGAGGAAATGTGTGTGATGACGCGAGTATAATAAGGGAGAACTTAACTTAGACCAGATATGGTTAATGAAGTGTTTGATAGGGAAGGCTCTTGAGAGAGTGACATTTGTTTTCATTTTTTAAAGTTTATATGTAAATTCCAGTTAACATACAGTGCAATATTAGTTTCAGGTCTATAATACAGTGTATGAACACTTTCCTATATCTCCTGGTGCTCATCACAACAAGTACACTCCTTAATCCCCATTATCTTTTACTTTTTAAAATATTTTATTTTTTATTTGACAAGAGAACAAGCAGGGTGAGTGGGAGAGTGGGATGTGGGGCTTGATCCCAGGAGTCTGGGATCATGACCTGAATTGAAGCAGACACTTAACTGATTGAACCACCCAGGCCCTCCCAACCTCCCATTATCTATTTAACCCATCCACCTCACTTCTGGTAGCTATCAGGTTGTTCTCTATAGTTAAGAGTCTCTTTTTTGGTTTGCCTCTCTTTATTTTTTCCCTTTGTTGGTTTGTTTTGTTTCTTAAATTCCACATATGAGTGAAATCATATGGTATTTGTCATTCTTTGACTTATTACATTTAGCATAACACTCTTCTAGCTCCATCGATGTCATTGCACATGGCAAGATTTAATTCTTTTTTATGGCTGAGTAATACCGTGTGTATGTGTGTGTGTGTATGTGTAACACACACATACATACATAAACACCATGTCTTTCTTCATTTGTCAGTCTGTGGACACTTGGGCTGTTTTCATAATTTGGCTATTATAGATAGTGTTGCTATAAGCATCGGGGTGTTTGAATTAGTATTTTGTATTCTTTGAGTAAATACCTAGTAGCGTGATTGCTGGATCGTAGAGTAGTTAAATTTTTTTTTTCCTTTAAAGGTGTTATAAACCTGGGTGGCTCAGTTACGAGGCTGCATTTGGCCCAGGTCATGATCTCAGGGTAATGGAATTGAGCCCCACATTGGGTCAGGTTCCCCACTTAGCAGAGAGTCTGCTTTTCCCCCTTCCTCTGCCACTCCCTCTACTTGCGCGCTCTCACTCTTTCTGTCAAATAAATAAATAAAATCTTAAAAAAAAAAAAATAAAGGTGTTATATTAGAGAGAGGGCGTGCATGCCTGTGGGGAGGAGTGAAGGGAGAGGGAGATAATATATAGGCAGACTGTGCTGAGCAAGGAGCATGACATGGGGCGTGATCCCACATTCTTGAGATCATGATCTGAGCCTAAATCAAGTCAGATGTTTAACATACTGAGCCAACCAGGAGCTCAAGGGTAGTTCCATTTTTTACTGTTTTCCAGAGTGGCTGCACCACTTGCATTCCCACCAATACCGCAAGGAGGTTCCGTTTTTCCACATCCTCACTAATACCTGTTGTTTCTTGTGTTATTGATAGCCATTCTATGAGGTGTAAAGTGATATTATAGTTTTGATTTGCATTTCCCTGATGATAAGTGATGTTGAGCATCTTTACATGGGTCTTTTGGCCATGTGTTTGTCTTTAAACTTCTGTTCATGTTTTCTGCCCATTTTTTAATTGGTTTATTTGCTTTCTTGGGTGTTGAGTTTTATAAGTTCTTAATATATTTTGGATACTAACTTTTTATGAGATATGTCATTTCCAAATATCGTCTGCCATTCCAAAGGTTGCCTTTAAGTGTTGTTGGTTTTTTCCTTTGCTGTGCAGAAACTTTCTATTTTGATGTAGTCCCTACATTCAATTTATTTTTTTTTAAATCTTTTTTTTTTTTTAAATTTTATTTATTTATTTGACAGATCACAAGTAGGCAGAGAGGCAGGCAGAGAGAGAGGGGGAAGCAGGCTTCCGGCTGAGCAGAGAGGCCGATGTGGGGCTTGATCCCAGGACCATAGGATCCCAGGACCATGATCCCAGGATCATGACCTGAGCTGAAGGCAGAAGCTTTAACCCACTGAGCCACCCAGGTGCCCTAATTTTTTTTTTTTTTTTTTAAATAAGCCTTAAACCCATTGTGGGGCTTGAACTCAGGACCCCAACATCAATAGTTGTTTGTTCTACCAACTGAGTCAGCCGGGTACCTCTCAATAGTTTTTTTTATTATTTTTATTTTGTTTCTTTGCCTTAGAAAATGAGGGAGTAAAGTTTATACTGAGACTGAAAAGAAGTTTGAAGAGATTGTTTCAGACAGAGGAAGATTGTGTGCATAGGACACCTTGGGACAAGGAGGGTCTTGGACCCTCCACGAACTAAAAGAAGGCTTAATTTAGCAGAAGCCTAATTAGCAGGGCAAGAAAGAATAGTGCTGAAATTAAGCTTAACATGTAGGCAGGGATCAAATCTGGCAGGAACCTTACAGGTGAGGGGGGAAAAATTTACATTTTTTTCCTAAGACACTAGAAAGCCATGTAAAAAGTGTGTTCTGGGGAATGTGGTAGGTAATGTCAGTGCTGCAGAAAAATGATGGTGAAATTTTAGGACTAGAGGAATATTAGAAGAGGTGGATCAAAGTGGACAGTTTCAGTATTTATTTTGGAAGTATGATAGGACTTGGGGATGATATAGTTGTAAGTAAAGAAAGAAGAAATTAAAAATGACCCGCAGGTTTCTGGTATGAGTAGCAAGACACATAATTTTCCTAAATGGCAGACTGGGGAATGTGCGGATATAAGTGAAAGAGCAAGTTAAAAGTACTAGATATAGGAAGTAGCCAGTTTAGAACTTTTAAACATCTTGATTGAGATACATTAAGGAGATTAGGGTATTGGTAATATTTAAAATCAAGGGCACCTAGGTGGCTCAGTGGGTTAAAGCCTCTGCCTTCAGCTCAGGTGGTGATCCCAGGATCTTGGGATTGAACTCTCTGCTCAGCAGGGGGCCTGCTTCCTCTTCTCAGCCTGCCTCTCTGCTTACTGGTGATCTCTGTCTGTCAAATAAATAAATAAAATCTTTAAAAAAATATTTAAAATCAAGGGAATGGATGAGATCCACAATGAAAGTTGAAATTACTTGGCAGTACCTTCCAGTTAAATTGTGGTCCTGTGGGAAATAAATTACTCCATACAGCCAGAAATTCTGTGCCCTAGAGATAACCTGAATGAGTTAATTGATTGATTTATTAGATTTTTTTTTTAAAGATTTTATTTTATTTATTTGAGAGAGAGAGACCGTGAGAGAGAGCATGAGTGAGGAGAAGGTCAGAGGGAGAAGCAGACTCCCCATGGAGCTGGGAGCCCGATGCGGGACTCTATCCCGGGACTCCGAGATCATGACCTGAGCCGAAGGCAGTCGTTCAACCAACTGAGCCACCCAGGCGTCCCTAGATTTTTTTTTTTTAAGGGATTTTTGTTTAGACTCTCTCATAACACTTGAGTGGATTTTTAGTATATTAACGATTTTTATCAGTTTCTAAAGCCAGCGTAGCATTAGATAACTGATGACGATGTGTTAAAAAGAAACTTTTGTAGTGAAAGCATCATGAGGCCATTATCTATCTGTTAAGTCATCAGTCATTGGTCTCCTGGCCCCTTTCCTTACTTCCCCAATGCTTAGTAGTAGTATTATCAATTTAGTGTTGATTACTTCAAATTCTTTTCTGTGTACAAACTAACAATGTATCCATGAGAATTATATAGTAGTATCATGTATGCATTTTTAAAATCATGTATACTATACCTTTCTCCAGCTTGCTTTTTTCACTTAGTGGTATGCCTTAGGTATCTTTTGAGTTAGTACATAAAGAGTTATGTCTTTTTTTTTTTAATTGTTGTGTGATATTTCATGTGATAGATTTAATGTAGTTTAGACATTCTGTTGAACATTTAGTCTTTTTGCAATGGTTTATTATAGTGCTACACAGAATATATGTGTGGTAGTTTTCTCTGGGTTCATGCTTGTTTCTCCTAGGGGTAAATTCTGAGAGTAGGTGTAAGAGTAGGAATTGCTGAGTCAGAATATGTGCATGTATGTTTTAGTAATTGTCAAATTATGTTCCACTGGCCTACTATATTCACTGCATTTCCACTAGTTTCTCCACATTCATGTGAATTGCATTCACACGAATCAGATAATTCATGTGAACTGTGTATTATTACCAAGTAATTACATTTTTGCCTCCTTATTTATATTTTTTTAAGAATGTATTTATTTTATTTTATTTATTTATTTATTTATTTATTTTTAAGAATGTATTTATTTTAGAGAGCTCATGTGGGGTGGGGTGGCAGAGGGGGTGTGAGAGGAAGAGGGAAAGAATCCCAAGCAATTTCCCTCACTGAGCACAGAGCCTGACTCAAGGTTCCATCTCACAACCCTGAGATCATGACGTGAGCTGAATGCTTAACTGACTTGAGCCACTCAGGTGCCCCCAATTTTTGTCAGTCTGTGATCTTTCTGTAGTATGGATATCAATTCTTTATTTGTTACAGATACATATGTATATATAGTTCATATAGTATATTTTTTCATTTTGTGTATTTTTACACCTTACTGTGTTTCTTCGCTATATGAACATTTTATAGTGTAATGGGAAAAATACTTTTCACTATTGCAAGAGATAGGAATAATTATAATGAATATGCAAGGCTTTTATGAGGGAAGTTATAAAATAATACAGGATATAATAAGAAAAGTAGAATGAAAAGGTGTGTGTATGTCTGAATGGGAAGGATTCAGTAATGTCAAAATGTTACTATTTTTGTTTCCAAATCTCTTAATTCAGTGAAATCCTAATCAGCTCCAAGTGTGTATAGCTATGGTACCAAATTTAAAAGGTAAAAAAGATAAACAGTGAGAAGGAAGATGTTCCTCTCTCCCTGACCCATCTACATAGTGCTCTTCCATATAGGCAAACCACTGTTGTGATTTTCTTAGAAAAAATTTTTTTAAAGATTTTATTTATTTACTTGACAGAAGGAGAAGGAGCACAGGCCTGGGGTATGGCAGGGACAAGGAGAGGGAGAAGCAGGGAGTTTGATGTGGTGCTCCGTCCCAGGACTCTGGGATCATGACTTGAGCCACAGGCAGATGCTTAACTGAATGAGCCACCCAGGCATCCCATTTTCTTTTTCTTTCTTTCTTTTTTTCTTTAAAAAATATTTATTTATTTATTTATTTGGCTGAGAGAGAGAGAGAGAGAGAGATCACAAGTAGGCAGAGAGGCAGGCAGAGAGAGAGAGGAGGAAGCAGCTCTCGGCTGAGCAGAGAGCCCGACCTGGGGCTCGATCCCATGACCTGAGTGGAAGGCAGAGGCTTTAACCCACTGAGCCACCCAGGCACCCCCAGGCATCCCATTTTCTTAAAAATTTATCTAGAGAGAACCTATACATGCATGTGTGTATGTATGTATGTGCTTCTCTGTGTGTGTATGGTGTTTATCCATTGTTCTGTACCTCGCTTGTACTTAATTTTTACAAGAGGCTGTTATGTATTAGTATGTAAGTACATTTAGAGCTGCCTTGTTTCCAGGACTGCAGTGTATTTCATTATGTCGTCTTAATCATCGTTCAGTTTATCAGTGGTGTATTGAGAGAAATTTAGGGTGTTTCAATCGTTTTACTTTTCAATAAATATCCTTTATGTTTTGTTCTTCAAAACATCGATAGTATGTCTATAGGAAGGATCCTAGAACTGGAATTGCTTGGTTAAAGAAATACTTTTTTGAGTTGCCCTTCATAGAAGTTGTACCAGTTCACACTGCTTTGTAGTATGAGACTCTTTCTGTATTATGCTTTTTTTCTTATGTTTTTATTTAAATTCTAGTTGGTTAACATACAGGGTAATATTAGTGTCAGGTGTACAATATAGTGACTCAACACAACAATACAACACCTGGTGCTTATCACAGGTGTACTCCTTAATTCACATCACCTTTTTTTTTTTTTTAAAAGATTTTATTTATTTATTTGACAGAGAGAAATCACAAGTAGATGGAGAGGCAGGCAGACAGAGTGGAAGGCAGAGTCAGAGGGAGAAGCAGGCTCCCTGCGGAGCAAGGAGCCGGATGTGGGACTCGATCCCAGGACTCTGGGATCATGACCTGAGCCGAAGGCAGCTGCTTAACCAACTGAGCCACCCAGGCGTCCCTCACATCACCTTTTTAACCCATCCCTCCACACCCCTCCCCTCTGGCTCCCCTCTGGTAACCATCAATTTGTTCTCTGTAGTTAAGAGCCTGTTTCTTGGTTTGCTTCTCTTTATTTTTTCCCTGTGGTCATTTGCTTTGTTTCTTAAGTTCCACACATGAGTGAACTCATGTGGTGTTTGTCTTTCTCTGACTGATTTTGCTTAGCATAATATACTCTATCTTCATCCATGTTATTGCAAATGGCAAGATTTCATTACTTTTTATAACTGATATTCCAGCGTGTGTGTATGTATGTATGTGTGTATGTACACCTGCGTGCACATGTGGGTGTGCATACATATATATTAGCACATCTTCTTTATCCATTCATCAGTTGATGTACATTTGGGCTGTTTGAAAAGTTGGCTGTTGTAGATAATGTTGCTATGTAAACATTGGGGTGCACATATGCTTTTGAATTAGTATTTTTTTTTTATTTATTTTATTTTTTTATTTTTTATATTTTATTTATTTACTTGAGAGAGGAGAGAGAGAGTGAGGGAGCATGAGAGGGGAGAGGGTCAGAGGGAGAAGCGAACTCCCTGCCGAGCAGGGAGCCCGATGCGGGACTCGATCCCAGGACTCCAGGATCATGACCTGAGCTGAAGGCAGTCGCTTAACCAACTGAGCCACCCAGGTGACCCTGAATTAGTATTTTTGTATTTGGGTAAATACCTAGTGTGATTACTGGATTGTAGGGTAATACTATTTTTAACTTTTTGGAGGAACCTTTTGATCTTTGACAGTGTAAGAAAAAAGTGGTGTCCCTTTAGAATTTAAATTTACATTTCTTCATAGTTCATAATTCTTTTTTTTTTTTTTTAAGATTTTATTTATTTATTTGACAGAGAGAAATCACAAGTAGGTAGAGAGGCAGGCAGAGAGAGAGAGGAGGAAGCAGGCTCCCTGTTGAGCAGAGAGCCCGAAGCGGGACTCGATCCCAGGACCCTGAGATCATGACCTGAGCCGAAGGCAGCAGCTTAACCACTGAGCCACCCAGGCGCCCCCATAGTTCATAATTCTAAGAGCCGTTTGTACTTTTCTAGTAAACTCTTTTTTGGGGGCGTGGGGCCTTTATTTTATTTATTTATTTATTTTTTAAAGATTTTATTTATTTATTTGACAGAGACAGAGATCACAACTAGGCAGAGGCAGGCAGAGATAAAGAGGAGGAAGCAGGCTCCCTGCTGAGCAGAGAGCCACGCGGGGCTGGATCCCAGGACCCTGAGTTCATGACCCTGAGTTCATGACCTGAGGTGAAAGCAGAGGCTTAACCTACAGAGCCGCTCAGGTCCATCCCCCTGGCCTTTATTCTTTGATGGTTTGTTTATCGTTCTGACTATAGGACCTCTGCCTTGATTCCACCCCCCCATGTGTGTTGCAAATATTTTCTTGGTAATTCATCATTGTGTTTATTTTTGTTCTCCCCCCCCATATAAATATCTGGTAAAATACACTAATGTAAAATTTTCCATATTTTCCCATTTTTAAAAAGATTTTATTTATTTATTTGAGAGAGAGAGGCTGATAGTGACAGAGATAGTGAGAGAGAGTACAAGCAGGGAGGAGAGGGAGAAGCAGGCTCCCACCAAGTAGGAAATTCAGGGCCTGATCCCAGGACCCCGGGATCACGACCCGAGCTGAAGGCAGACGCTCAACTGACTGAGCCACCCAGGCATCCCCATTTTTTCCTAATTTTATGTGTATTGTTCATTGGCATTAAGTATATTCACAATTTTTTTTTTTTTAAATCGCCATTATCCATTTCTAGAACTTTCTCATCATCCAAACAGAATCCCTATACTTACTAAACAATAGTGCCCAGTACTCCTTTCCTCCAGCTCCTGGTCACTTCTGTTCTACCTTTAGTCTCTTTTTGTTTACGTATTCTAGGTACCTCAAATAAGTAGAACCAGAAAAATTTTGTCCTTTTGTGTCTAAATTCGTTTACTTAACGTAATGTTTTCAAGATTTTAAGGTTTTCTATGTTGTAGCACGTATCAGGCTTTTTTTTTCTTGAGGGCTGAATAATCTCTTGTATTTACATCTTGCTTGTCTCATTGATTTGTTGATAGACTTTTGGGCTATTTGTACCTTTTGACCATTGTGAATAATGCTGGTGTGAACATTGGTTCATAGGTATTCATATGAACATCCCAGCGCTCATTTTTTTTTAGATATCTGCCAGGAAGTGGAATTGACTGATCATTTGTTCATTCTATGTATAACTTTTTGAGGAACCCCCAAATTATTTTCCATAGTGGCTGTACCCCATTTCCATGGCTCTGAGCAGTGGTGCAGAAGTGTTCAAATTTTTTCTTTCAGAGTGTTCTGGTTTTTGTATATATTCATCTTGTTATTCTTATTTTTTTAGATTTTACTTATTTGACGGAGAGAGCATAAGCATAAGAGCTCTATCCCAGGTCCTGGGATCATGACCTGAGCTGAAGGCAGACACTTAACTGAGCCACCCAGGCTCAGTTATTTCTTTTTAAATAACTTATTTTTTATAAAAATACAAATAAATAAAATAAATATAAAAATAAAATATAAATGTAATAAAAAATAAAATAAAAATAAAAATGTTATTTTTTATAAAAAGAAATCCATCCTAATTGCAGTGCAGTGGTTGTCATGTGGCTTTCTTCCTTTTAAAAAATTTTTTTATTACAAAATCACATGCTGAAATTTATTATCATAACCATTTTTAAGTATATAGCTCTGTAGTGTTAAGTATATTCATGTTGTAGTGCAGCAAATTCCCCAACCTTTTTCATCTTGAAAAACTGAAACTCTGTTTTGGTGGTGGGTGTCACCACTCACCTACTTTGTGTTTGTGTGAATTGACTTTAGATGCTTCTTGTAAGTGTGATCATACATTATTTACCTTTTCTCAGTTAGTATAACGTCCTCAAGATTCATTCACGTTGTAGCATGTAATATGTTTTCCTTTCTTTTTAAGGCTGAATAATAATCCATTGTATGTTTCTATCACATTTTATTTATTGATAATCATCTGCCCATGGACTTTTGGTTGCCAGTTCTTGGCTATTTTTGAATCATATCGCTAGGAATGTAAATGTGCAAATATCTCTTGGAGATACTGCTTTCATTTCTTTTAGGTATGTACCTAGAAGTATCATATGGTTTATTTTGATAGTAGCCATCCTTATGGATGTGAGGTGATATCTTTTGGTTTTGATTTGCATTTCCCTAACTAATGCTTTTGAGCATCTTTTCATGCACGTATCAGTTGTTTGTACATTTTCTTTGGGGGTGGGGAATGTCTCCACTTATTCTTTTGCCCATTTAAAAAATTATTTTTGTTGAGTTCTATGAATTCTTAATACTTTCTGGATATAAATATTTTCTCCCATTCTGTGAGTTGTGTTTTTATTCTCTAGATGGTGTTTTTTGCACAAAAATTCTAAATTTTTTTTCAGCTTCACCAGTGAATTTTATATTTTTGTATGTTTTCCTGTTATAATTTAGTGTCCTTTTGTTTTTGCTTGAGAACTCTCTTATGTTTCCTTAAGGTCAGGCTAGTGATGATGAACTCCATCAGCTTTTGTTTATTTGGAAAATTCTTGCTTTGTCCTGGGACCCTGGGATCATGACCTGAGCGAAAGGCAGATGCTTGACCAAGTGAGCCACCCAGGTGCCACTGTTTGGAAAATTCTTTATTTCCTTCAGTCCTGATGGAAAACTTTGCTGGGTAGAGTAATCTTGAATGTCAGTATTTTTCTTTCAGCACAAACGTTTTTAATTTTGATGAAGTCCATTTTGTCTAGTTTTTCTCTTATTGCTTGTGTTTTTAATGTTTTATATCCAGGAAATCATTGACAAATCCAAAGTCATGAACCTTTCCCTCTGTTTTAAGAGGTCTGTAGTTGGGGCACCTGGGTGGCTCAGTGGGTTAAAGCCTCTGCCTTCGGCTCAGGTCATGATCACAGGGTCCTGGGATAGAGCCCTGCATAAAGCTCTCTGCTCAGCAGGGAGCCTGCTTCCCTTCCTCTCTGCCTTTCTCTCTGTGTACTTGTAATCTCTGTCAAATAAATAATAAATAAAATCTTAAAAAAAAAGAGTTCTATAGTTTTAGTTCTTTAAATATAGGTATTTGATCCATTTTGAGTTAATTTTTATATGTGGTATAAGGTAAGGGTTCTAGTCTGTCTGTCTTTTTTGTTTGTTTTTTTGTGTGTGTGTTTTTCTTTTCCTTTTTTTTTTTTTTTTTAAACTATCCTTTATCATTGAATGGTCTTGGCATCCTTGTCAAATCATTGGACCAAATATCTGGAATATCTGGAGATTTCTTTCTGAGCTCTCTATTCTATGCCATTGGTCTGTATATTTGTCTTTATGTCAGCACTAAGCTGTTTTAATGTACTGTAGCTTTATAGTTAGTTCTGAAATCTGGTAGTATGAGACCCCTCTAGTTTTGTTTTTCTTTCTCAAGATTCTCATCCCTTGAAATCCATGTGGATCAAAGATAGGGATTGCATTAAATCTGTAGATTGCTTCAGATATAGTATTGTCATTTTTTTAAAAAAAGATTTTATTTATTTATTTGACAGAGAGATTACAAGTAGGCAGAGAGGCATGCAGAGAGAGAGGGGGAAGCAGGCTCCCTGCTAAGCAGAGAGGCCAATGTGGGGCTGGATCCCAGGACCCTGAGATGAAGGCTTAACCCACTGAGCCACCCAGGCGCCCCGCAGTATTGTCATTTTTTTTTTTTAAAGATTTTATTTATTTATTTGACAGAGAGAGAGATCACAAGTAGGCAGAGAGGCAGGCAGAGAGAGGAGGAAGCAGGCTCCCTGCTGAGCAAAGAGCCCGATGTGGGACTCGATCCCAGGACCCTGAGATCATGACCTGAGCTGAAGGCAGCGGCTTAGCCCACTGAGCCACCAGGCGCCCAGTATTGTCATCTTAATGTTAATCTTCCAGTCCAAGAACTTGAGACATCTTACTTATTTGTGTCTTTAGTTTTAATTCAGCAGTGATTTGTAGATTTCATAATACAAGTCTTTCAGTCTCTTCTGTGAAATTTATTTCTATGAATTTTATTCTTTTTTTTTTTTAAGATTTTATTTATTTGACAGAGAGAAATTACAAGTACACTGAGAGGCAGACAGAGAGAGAGAGAAGGAAGCAGGCTCCCTGCTGAGCAGAGAGCCCGATGCGGGACTCCATCCCAGGACTCTGAGATCATGACCTGAGCTGAAGGCAGCGGCTTAACCCACTGAGCCACCCAGGCGCCCCTATTTTATTCTTTTTGATGTTACTATAAATTGAATTGTTTTCTTAATTTCCTTTTTGGGTTATTCATGTTAGTATGTAGAAATGCAACTTGCTTTTCCTTTTTTTTTTTTTTTTTAAAGGATTTTTTAAATTTATTTGACAGAGATCACAAGTAGGCAGAGAGGCAGGCAGAGAGAGAGAGAAGAGGAAGCAGGCTCCCTGTGGAGCAGACAGCCCGATGCGGGGCTCGATCCCAGGAACCTGGGATCATGACTTGAGCCGAAGGCAGAGGCTTTAACCCACTGAACCACCCAGGAGCCCCTGCAACTTACTTTTCATGTTGATTTTGTGTTCTGAAACTTTGCTTAAGTTTTCCACTATAAGGTCATGTCAGGCTGCCTGGATGCCTCAGTTGGTTAGACATCTGACTCTTGATTTTGGTTCAAGTCATGACCTCAGGGTTGTGAGATTGATCCCCAGGTCGGGCTCCACATCCACTGTAGATTCTTAAGATTCTCTTTCTTCTTCTCCCTCTCACCCACCATTGCCCCTTAAAAAAAAGGGAAAAAACAAAAAAAATTATGTCAGCTGCAGAAATGATTCTTTTTCCTTTTCCTCTTTGAATGCCTTTTATTTCTTGCCTAATTGCTCTGGCCAGAACTTCCTATACTATGTTGAATTAAAATAATGAAAGTAGGCATTTGTCCATTTGTTCTAATCTTAGAAGAAAAGCGTTAACATCTTTTACCATTGAGTGGGATGCTAACTATGGTTTTTTCTATAAATGGCTTTTATCATGTGGCAGAAATTTCCTTAAGTTGAATTAACCTTGCGTTCTGGGTAAGTCCCACATAGTCATGATATATATTATTTTTAATATGTTCCTGGTTTTGATTTGCTACTGTTTTGTTGAGTTCTATGTCTGTATTCATAAGGAATGTTGGCCTGTAGTTTTCTTGTAATGTCTTTGTCTGGATTTGGTATCAGAGTGATGCTGGCCTTGTAGAATGAATTTGGAAGTGTTCTCTTCAGTTTTGGGGGACCATTTTGAGAAGGATCAATGTTAATTCTTCATCAAATGTTTGGTAGAATTTATCAGTGAAGCCATCTGTTCCTGGACATTTCTTTGTTGGGAGATTTTTGATGACTGATTTAATTTCCTTGCTCATTATAGTTTTATTTGTATTTTATTTTATTGTTTGTGTTTAATTTCTAACTTTCTGATTTTCTGTTTTTATTTCTATTATTTTTAATTTTGGCAGTTTTTCCTTCATATATTTTGGTCACTCTTTTTTAGATAGATATATATTATTTTTATATCTTCCTGATAGGTTGTACTTTTATCAGTATATAGTGGCTTCCTTTATCTCATAACCTTTTTTGACTTAATGTTTATTTTGTCCGAGATCCTGCTTTCTCAATATCTGCTGATACTATCTACTGACTGTCTTACTGATCCTGAGTATCTACTGTATTGAGTTCTCTGGTTACTGTTTGCGCAGAGTGTCTTTTCTATTTATCTACTTTCAGTCTCTTTGTGTCTTGGTGTCTAAAATGAGTCTCTTCCACACAGCATATGCATAGATCCTGTTTTATTTTAATCTAATCTGCCAGTCTTTGTTTTGTAATATAATTTTAACCTATTTACATTTAAAATAATTATGAATAAGGAAGGATTCACCTCTGCCATTTTGCTGTTTGTTTTCTGTACGTCTTACGTCCCGTTCTCCCCTCCCCCCCCCCCCCCCGCCATTTCTTCTTTACTGTCTTCTTTTGTATTTGATTAACTTTATTCTAGTGTACCCTTTTGATCCCCTTAACTGTGTAATTTAAAATGTTTTTTTTTTCAGGGGTTACCTTGCCGATTAGAATAATTTTATTTTATAATTATTTTTTAAAGATTTTATTTATTTATTTGACAGAGAGAGAGAGATCACAAGTAAGCAGAGAGGCAGGCAGAGAGAGAAGGGGAGGGAAGAAGGCTCCCCGCTGAGCGGAGAGCTTGATGCGGGGCTTGATCCCAGGACCCTGAGATCATGACCTGAGCCGGAGGCAGAGGCTTTAACCCACTGAGCCACCCAGGCACCCCTAGAATCATTTTAAATTTACAACTTACTGGAAATAATACCAGCTTAGTTTCAGCACTATGCACTCAACTATTAGATATTTCTGTTCTCCCCCTTATTTTTCTCAGATTATATCTTTATATGTGTATTTATTAACATATACTGGTAATTGTTGTTTTATCTATTTGTCTTGTAAATCATAGAGAAAAAAGTAATTATAAACTAAAAGTACAGTAATACTGGCTTTCTATTGATTTATATAGGTAATTTTACTATAGGTAATTTTACTTATGTTCTTCATTTTTTATGGGTTCAATTTACTCTGTAATGTGTTTTTCTATTGTCTGAAGGATAGCATTTCATGCATGTATGAACTCCCTCTACTTTTGTTGCTCTAGAAATGTCTTAGTTTCTCAATTTTTTTTTTAAAGATTTGATTTATTTATTTGACAGAGATCACAAGTAGGCAGAGAGAGAGAGAGAGAGAGAGAGAGGAGGAAGCAGGCTCCCCGCTGAGGAGAGAGCCCGATGCGGGGCTCGATCCCAGGACCCTGAGATCATGACCTGAGCCGAAGGCAGAGGCTTTAACCCACTGAACCACCCAGGCGCCCCAGTTTCTCCTTAAATTTTTGAGGAATTTTTTGCTGGACATAGAATTCTTAGTTGACATTTTTTGTTATTGATCACTTTAATTGTCATCTCACTAGTTTCTGGCTTCCATGGTTTCTAATGAGAAATAAGCTGGTAATCTAAATGTTATTTTGAGCATTTATCATACATGATGATTTCTCTCTTAAAATTCTCAATCTTTGTTAGCCATTATGTGTCTTGTGGATATCTTTGAGTTTATCTGACTTGGAGTTTGTTAAGCTTGTTGGATGTGTATTGTATTTAGGAAGTTTTCAGTCATTATTTCTTACATCATTATTCCTGTCCTTTTTGTTCTCTTTATGATACATATATGTTGGTATGTTTGGTTATGTTTTATAGATCCTTTTGACTGTCTTCATTTTTCTTGCCTTTTTTTTCCCCCTGTTCCTCATGTTGGGTTTTTTCAATTACTCTGTCTACCAGATTATTGATTCTTCTACCTGTCCAAATCTGTGTTGATCCTCTGTAGTGAATTTTTTTTGTCATTGTATTTTTCATCTTCAGAATTTTTGTTTACTTTTTTATAATTTGTGTGTGTTGGTATTTTCATTTTGATTATGCCTTGTTTTCTGATTTTCTTTAGTTCTGTCAGTGCTTTCTTTTAGCTCACTGAGCATATTTAAGATAGTTGATTCAATGTCTTGACTAGTTATTTCAAAATTTGGGATTTCCCAGGAATGGTTTCTGTAAAATTCAAAATTTGGGATTTCCCAGGAATGGCTTCTGTAAAATTCTTCTATTTCTGCGATTAGGACCTACTTTCCTGTTTCTTTGTGTGTTTTGAAGATCTGTTTCGTTATTCCTATGGTGAGCTAGTGACCTGACAAAAATTTTCTTAAGTGTTTGGGTGAAAAAAAAAAAAAAAAACCATCCAAAATAAAGACTTGTGTCTCATTAAATCTGATAGATGCTGCTGGGAAAGCTGTTAACTGCCCAGAGGCTGAAACCAAGAGAAGCATCTGCTTCAGACCACCCTAAATACAATTCCAAAGTTCTTAGATGTTCCTCACTGCAAATCCTCTGACCATCCAGACTTTCCAGGAATGTAGGATGCTATCCCCATAGCTAAGTTGGGAGTGAGGAATGGGGAATGATTGCTAGTTCATGTATTCTGCTCACTTATGAATGTTTAGTAACTTCTTCATGAAGCACTCCTCTGGTTGTTACTAGTGTTCGTTAAGGTTCCAGGGATCTAAAGTTCCAGTGAGTCCGTCCAGCACAATGGTTAACTTGTTTGGAGGGATCCATATCTAGAACTTCCAACTCTGCTATCTTCTTCGTAGGACCAGTTGCCTTGTTCTTCTGAAATGTTGTGCTGATTTGGGTACTTTTTGCTTTTGACAAGTGAGTGTTGACTACAGGTTTTAACTTCAGTTGTAATCCAGTCATTTCAAAACTTTCTTTACTAGGTATTTCAAGTTTTACCTTTTTGAGGTCTTATAAGTGAGTTGCAACGAATCCATGCTCTTCTTTTCTTTCTAACATTTCTGATGCTGTTGAATTCTCCTGTATTGTTCTTGTCTTTGTAGGTTTGCCTTTTTTTTTTTTTTTTAAATCTCTGTATTTAGTTGGTTTTTGGATGGAAGCAGAGTTTTGTATCTGTCTCCAATGGACCATCCAGTTAAATTTTTTTAGAGATCTATTTATTTATTTATTTATTTATTTTAGAGAGGGGGGGAAAGAGAAAGTGAGCGTGTGAGCAGGGGTTGGGGCAGAGGGAAAGAAAGAGACTCCTCACTGGGAGTGGAGCCTGACCCTGGGCTTGATCTCATGACCCTGAGATCACAACCTGAGTTAAAATCAAGAGTTGGAAGCTCAATCAACCAAGTGAGTCACCCAGGCACTCCTCATACAATTAATTTAATATTCTACATATTATCTTTGTATCTAGTGATTAAGTTATCTCACTGCAGTAATTTTTCATGTAAATATTTTTGGTCTTTGAGGTAAAAATTAACCTAATTTGCATATAGTCATAATTTTTCCTTCAGAAATTTTTTTTCAGATTTATTTATTTATTTGAGAGTGCACGAGTGGGAGGGTCAGGGAGAGGGGGAGAGAGAATCTCAGGCAAACTCCCCACTAAGCATGGAGACCAGTGTGGGGCTCTGTCTCATCACCCTGAGACCCAGACCTGAGGCTGAGCCTAAATCAAGAGTTTGACATTTAACCAACTGTGTAATGTAGGCACCTCTCCTCTCAGATTTCTATATCTCCTTTTTTTCTTCTTAAAATTGTATTGGCTGATACTTATGGAACAGTGCTATGTGGTAATAATAAAGAATATCTTTATCTTATTTTAACTCTAATAATAATGCTTTTAATATTTCACATTAAATTTGGTGACATCCCTTGGTTGGTATTTTATAGATGTATTTATAAATACATCTATTCCTATTTTTTTTTTGAAGATTTATTTATTAGAGAACATGTGTGTGCAGGTGTATGTCATGCGGGTTGGGGGCGGGGAGGGGTTTAATCTGAAGCAGACTCTATGCTGTGCGTGGAGCCTGACATGACACTCAATATCATGAAACCTGAGCCATAATCGAGTTGGCTTTTCATGGACTAAGCCACCCAGGTGCCCTTATTCCTATTTCATTAAGAATTTTTATTCCCTCTTTTTTTTTTTTTTTTTTCCAAAGATTTCATTTATTTGGCAGAGCCAGAGAGCACAAGCAGGGAGAGCAGCAGAAGAGGGAGAAGCAGGCTCCCTGCTGGGTGCGGTTTGATCCAAGGACCTCTGGATCATGACCTGAGCTGAAGGCAGAAACTTGACTGACTGAGCCAACTAGGCATCCCAAGAATTTTTATTCTTAAAATTTAAAATTTGCCAATTTGACTCGGAACTTTTCAAAGTACACATGATCACATATTAACTAAGTGTTACTGTAGAGAAGAATTCACATTAGCTTTCTTTTTAACACTTAATGGTACCTAGAAAGCTCTTAGATAGACTTACCAGTGAGAAAATGATAATTTTTCTTGAATCACTTTGAAATGCTTGCTTGCTTTCTTTACTTTTTTTTTTTTTTAAGCGTTTCATTTGTCACAGAGAGAGTATAAGCAGGGGGAGTGGCAGCAGAACAGGCAGAAGGAAAAAGCAGTTTCCCTGTTGAGCAAGACTCCATATGGGACTCGATCCCAGGACCATGGATTATGATCTGAGCTGAATGAAGGCAGATGCTTAACTGACTGAGCCACCCAGGTGTCCCTGAAATGCTTTCTTTGTGATTTTCTCTGAATATTTATAAGCTTTTTTCAGCAAGTGCTCATAACTTTATTACTAGGAATGTTAACATTTATATTTTAACTACCACATTTTCTTTTTTTTTTTCCATGAGAACATTAAGTATTATTAATTGGTTCTTTTTGGATCAAAGTAAAGAACAAATAAAACTGTAAAGCATTCATGATTTATATTGAACATCTTAGTTCATTTGGGCTGCTATACTGAATGACCAAAGACAGCAAACATTTATTTCTCATGGTTCTAAAGCCTGGGAAGTCTTAAGATCAAGGCTCTGGCAGATTTGCTGTCTGGTCTGGGATAGCTTCCTGGGTTCCTAGATGGATCACTATCTTCTCACTGTGTCCTCATAGATGGAAGAGGGAAGGGAGCCCTCTGGGGTGGTTTTTTTTTTTTTTTTTTTAAAGATTTTATTTATTAATTTGAGAGAGAGAGCATGTGGGGGTGGTGTGGGGAGAGTAAGAAGAAGAAGCAGACTCCCTACAGAACAGGGACCCCATAGGCAGGACTCTATCCTGAGACTTCTAGGATCATGACCTGAGCCAATGGCAATGTCTTAACCAATTGAGCCACCCAGGCGCCCTCTGGGGTATTTTTTTAATAGAAAGGTCACTAATCCCATTTATGAAGTCTCTACCTTTGTGACCTAATCACCTCTCAAAGGCTTTCCCTCCTAATACCATCTCAACTTATAAATTGGGTGGGTGGGGGGACACAAACATTCAGTCTGTGACATTGATGGAGTATCAATGGAATATCAGTATTAGAAACTTACTGAAATCTTGTGTATAGGCCAAAATTGCCTTGTAATTGTTTAGGAGTGAACAGTGTGCTAATTGATTTTCCCATCTGATTATCTTTTGAATTCTAAGAAAAATCCTAGGAACTATTTTTATACCATTTACTCTAGAGAAAATTGAAGGTCAGAGAAGTAAAGGAATTTGCTCAGTGTGAAATAGCTAATTAGAATGGACTTGATACAGAAAAGTGCCTAAATGGAATAGATTTTAATATAATGTAGAAGTGGTCAACTTTTAGTCACATTTAATTAGGTCAACTTGTAATCACATAAGTGGAGTAAATTGAGTGTTGATCGAAACATATTCTCAATGACATTTAGAAGTGGCCAAATACTATAGGATTTGAAAATAGTTATTATAGTTGAGTAGTACTCTGTTTTGAGAAGTTGATTACTGCAGAGAGCTAACTGGTAAAGTCCTATTTTGAGCTTGACTGTTTTCTTCTGATTGATACCTAGCAGTCTGCCACCAGAGGGTATTATGAAGTCAGTTCCACCTTTTCTGTCTTAGAAATTGTTGTCTTCTATTTTAGATGTACTAAAACCATAGAAAGGATCCAGAGAACTCATGCATTAGAAGCCTGTGCATTTCATAATATCTGTGTATTTGCCTTCCTTATTCCTCTGAAAATTGTTATGTTGATAAGGATACTTCAACTTCATTTCTTTGATACTTGTGTAGTTTGAGTATTGATTTGGTTATTGTTTTGTTGATTTTTTTTTTTTTTTTTTAAGATTTATTTGACAGAGAGGGAACACAGTGGAGGGAGTGGGAGAGGGAGAAGTGATGCAGGGCTCGATCCCAGGAACCTGGGATCGTGACCTGAGCTGAAGGCAGATGCTTGATGACTGAGCCGCCCAGGCACCTGTATTGAATTCTTTTACTAAACGAGCCGTGCTGTATTATTTTATTGTTCAGTACTTAATTATGTATTCCATATCAGTATGAATATTCAAGTCCTGATATCCAACTTATTGGCTGTGGTCGTGGACAGCTTAGCTTTGAAGATGATGGTGATGATGATGATGATGATTTTTAAAATAAACTCTAGGGCTAATGTGGGGCTCGAACTCACTACCTTGAGATGAAGAGTCACATGCTGAATCGACTGAGCCAGCCACGTGCCCCTTGTTTTTAAATGGGTGTAGAAAAACACAAAAGTGATTTCCTTCATGGATTTGCTTTCGTGTTATTTATTTATTATTTTTTAAAAAAAGATTTTGTTTATTTATTTAACAGAGAGAGATCACAAGTAGACTGAGAGGCAGGCAGAGAGAGAGAGAGGGAAGCAGGCCTCCCGCTGAGCAGAGAGTCAGATGCGGGACTTGATCCCAGGACCCCAAGACCATGACTTGAGCCGAAGGCCTAACTCACTGAGCCACCCAGGCGCCCCTGCTTTCGTGTTTAACTCGCATGACTATTCAACTTAAAACAAGCATCAGACAAATGTTAATTATTACTGGTTGGATACTCTTTTTATTTTTTAAAACATTATTTGAGTTATAAAATTTTGAATCACTGTTACTCAGCATAATTTAACTTTTGATACTTTCTGTAGTGGTAATGTTAAACTTTTTTTTTTTATGTTTACTTTAAATTATGTGAAGGCTTTATATGAGTGTTTCCACTAGCATATTTACTGTTTTACCATGAAGAAGTCTTCATGAGGAGCTGTTTTAGAGTAATAGTGTATATATTTTATTATTATTATTTTTAAAGATTTATTTATTTTAGAGAAAGAGAGCACACACAAGTATGTAGAGGGGCAGAGGGGGACAGAAAGAAGGAGAGATGCAGACTTCTCCACTAAGTACAGAACCCAACTGGGAGCTCCATCCTACAGCAGCGAGATCCTGAACTTAGTGGAAATCAAGAGCTGGGTGCTTAACCAGCTGAGCCACCCAGGTGCCCCTGGTGTGTATACTTTAATTTTGGAAAATATTTAAAGTGTCTTAGAGTATGGAATGGTAATTTGTAGATCTTTGATTAAATCAAAGTCATCACCCCTTAAACTTTTAAATAGAATTAATCTAGTTTCTTTAAAGTACATATAAATGTATCTTCTGCCATTTCCTGGTATTAACATGTCTTTCATACTGACAGAGACACAGTTCTTGCTCTTAGAGTAATGATTTGGAGACTGGTTTTAGAATTGAGCGGTTTTACTGTGTCTGAGCTATGATTTTATTATAGAAAAGTCAACATCTGTTTTACTTAATTCAGTGAGGTTTTATCACAGTTAAGTGAAAATACAATAAGGTTCCTATAAAATACTATTTGTTATTGAAAATATTTCATTTTCATTACTATGTTGGTTGAATAGGATTTGGTGCTCTCTGGAAACTAAACTTAAAGTCAGAGAATAGTATATATAAAATAAAGGACTAGATTATATATATAAAATAAAGGACTAGATTGTAATTATATAATTATGTTACTTAAAAATAACTTTGGTAAAAAAAAAAAAAGTAACTCTGGTAGTCAAAATGAACATACGGATTTTTGCCTTCTGGCCCTTCCACAAGGGGGAACTGAGTATATATTCTGTGCCTAGGTCCTATTTTAGGTTCTAGACATTCAGTGAGAAGAGCAGATTAGTTATAGTCTATCTGGTGTTTTCATAATATAGTTGTTATACCCCTTTTTAATGTCTGAAAAGTGCTTATTCTCTTTTTTGTTTCTGGAGAGTGATAATCTGGCGCTCTTTAACTAATGCTTTATCAATTTTATATTGTCTTCTGTTGTTGACTTCTGTTTTTCCCATTATTCTTTCAGGTTCTTAGCTTCCTGAAATCCTTTTTAGATTAATGTTGAACCTAAAGTGCAGCTTGTTGATCACCTCTCCTACTCAGACTCCCTGTTCCTCCTCATAATCTATGTGTATCAGTATAATCTGATCCTTTCAGAGGTTTTTTTTTTTTTTTTTTAAATGATTTTACATAAAAGTATATATACTTCAGGAAAAACGTAGTGTGCGTATGCGTGTATATAGGTTTTTGGAGAATGTGGAACGTTGTAGTAATAATAATTCTGTGTTCTGTGACTTTTTTTTCTAGTCAAGAGTAATCTTACTAACCTTTTCATGTTAGTAAGATCAACTTTTGAAAAATCCCTAACCTGTTCACTTTTTTCCATCTCCTGTCATCACCTTTGTTTCAGGTATTCTTTGCTTTTAGTCCTGCCTTATAATCTGTTTCCCAAATAGCAGCCCAAACAATATATTAAAAATATAAGCCATGTTAACCTTTTAGTGAGGACTCTACAATATTTCCTTTTACAGTAAAATCCAGAGTTGGCATTTAAAATTCATGATTGCTAATTTTTCAGGGATGTTTACTTGTTTTGTTTATTGATTTTTTTTTTTTTTTTTTTTAATTTCTCTCTCAGGTGTGTCCTTATCAGTGTCTTGTACATACTGGATTAGGTGCTTTGTAAATCTTTATTGAGTGCAGTTAATGAATTAACTTGTTGGCCTTGGTGGGTTGTTCTGTGCATGTTTCTATATCTCCTATATAATTCTTCCCTACCAACTTGTTTAGCAACATTGATCTTTATTCTGTTGCTTGAATTTACCAACTTCATTCCCTCAGGCTTTTGCAGGATCTGGAATGCCTTTTCTACATTTTCCCACAATTGGATCTTCATCGTTGTTCCAAATTTCATTGTAAATGTCACCTGCTCAAAAAGGTCTTCTCTGATCACTCTGTTACCACTTTGTTTTTATAAAAACTCTAATTAAAAATAAAATAAACAAGTTTTTGTTTTAAAAACAAGTGATAAATTATGTTCTGAAGTTAAAATACAGCAAAATATACAATGAACAATTTCTCTGTCACCTGCCAAAGTGGTATTTATGTATATTATGTATATTAGTATCATCTTTATTGTCCCAGACACTCCTTATAGCAAAATAAGCAAATAGCAATATATATGAAGTAGTAAATGTTCTTAAATCAGCCTTCTTTGTTTTTGTTTTATTTTTTAAAACTGGGCTAAGTGGCTTTCTTAGAGAAAGAGGATTACAAAAAGATTTAAGAGTTGGCCTTGGGACCTCTTAAACCAGTCTTTAAGACTTGTACAACCACTGTGTCCCTCACCTTTTCAGATGACTTAACTCTGAAAATTAGGCTGCCATGTATCAACCACGTCAAATTCCAACCCACTCCATCTACAGAGTAACCTACCCACCCTTCATTTTGTCCCCTTCTGGTTTTTTTTTTTTGTTTTTTTTTTTCCTTTTTCTTTTTCTTCCCTGTTTTTTTTCCCTCTGAAATTCTCTGACTCGTGTTCAGGATTAGTTCTTCTACCACCAGTGTCCATGACCTCATCCTATCCATCTGCTCAAGAACTTAATTTCTTTTCTGGCTCTTCACTGTTAACTCTCTGCTGTCTCTTTGGCTTTAGCACAGTCCTGCATATATATTAGGTGCTCAAAAAATATTGGTTGAATTATAGTAGAGTAATGAAGAGTTTGGACTATTGAGTTAGAAAGACCTGGGCATGAATAGTATGTGACTTGGGCAGGTTAGTTAGCATCTCTAAGCTGTTATTTCTTACTCATTAAAATGGGACAAAAATTATAACTATATCAAGGGTTGTTTTGAAAATGTAACTAAGAAGTGGAATGTATAAATTTCCTATGGCCATTTTAACGAATAACCGTAAGTTTGGTGGCTTAAAACAACAAACTTTTTTCTTATGAATCTGGAGATCTGAAGTTGAAAGTCAGTGATAACGGGGCTCAAATCAAGGTGTCAGTAGGGCCATCCTTCCTCTGGAGGCTCTAGGAGAGAATCCATTCCTTGACTCTTCTACATTCTGATGACTGCCAATATTTCTTGGCTGCGTTACTTCAGTCTCTGATCTCCAATCTGTCTCTGTGGTTACACTGCCTTCTCTTATACCTGTAATCTCCTTCCACCTCCCTTTGCAAACTTGTGCGTTTAGGGTCTACCCAGCTAATCTATTTTTAAATCCTCAGTCTTAATCATATCTGCAACGACCTTTTTCCCATATAAAGTAACCTTTACAGATTCTAGGGATTAGGATCTGATATCTATGGGAGCCATTATTGAGCTTGATATGTGGCTATAAAGCACACAGCATAGTTCCTAACAAATAAAGGTATAAGCTTTCTGGACAGGGTTGAGAAAGATTTCGGATTCTCAGAAGGATTTAATTATATAGTTACAAGGGAGCCAGGGAACATGAGAAAAAGGAGTTAAAAAAAAGATGAGGTAGGGGAAATTAGGGATTAGATTGTATGATTTTATTTAATACAGTGGATAAATGGGATAAAAGTTAGAGAAGGGATTTTTATTGTCGGATTTTGGTTATTTTCCTGTTCAAACACATTTTGAAGGATTTATCTGTGTTTTCAGTATTAAGGTTTATAGCTTAAATAGTGTGGTAGAAAGGAGGTGGTGGAGGTAGAAATCTACTGCATATCATTACTGAAAATTGGTTAATTATATTCTTTTTATATTCAGGAGGTTCATGTGTAAAGTATATAAAATGATTAGTGAATGAGATCATAGATTGGATACCAGATTTTTCCTTTATTAGATAAGAATTATTACCATTTAGAATTAAAAAAAAAGTACTTTAAAAAATCATTTCAGTTAGAAGAGCAAAGGATTATATTGACATTTGTTTTCTTTTTTCCATCTCCTTTTCAGGTTTTTTTTGGCATGGACACAGGTTCAGTGGGAGGATTAGAATTGACTGATCAGACTCCTGTTTTGTTAGGGAGTACGGCCATGGCAACTAGTCTCACCAATGTAGGAAATTCATTTAGTGGCCCACCTAATCCTTTAGTTGCTAGATCTAATAAATTTCAGAACTCGTCAGTGGAAGATGATGATGATGTTGTTTTTATTGAACCTGTACAACCTCCCCCACCTTCTGCACCAGTGGTAACTGATCAAAGAACCGTCACATTTTCATCATCAAAAAATGAAGAACTACAAGGAAATGATTCCAAAATTCTTCCTTCCTCAAAAGAGTTGGCTTCTCAGAAGGGCAGTGTAAGTGAGACAATTGTCATTGATGATGAAGAGGACATGGAAACAAATCAAGGGCAAGAAAAAAATTCCTCTAATTTTATTGAACGGAGACCTCCTGAGACTAAAAACAGAACCAATGATGTGGATTTCCCCACTTCCAGTTTTTCAAGAAGTAAGGTAAATGCAGGAATGGGTAATAGTGGTATCACCACAGAACCAGACTCTGAAATTCAGATTGCTAATGTTACAACCTTAGAAACAGGTGTAAGCTCTGTGAATGATGGCCAATTAGAAAATACTGACGGGCGAGATATGAACTTAATGATTACACATGTAACATCACTGCAGAATACCAACTTGGGAGATGTCTCTAACGGACTGCAGTCAAGTAATTTTGGTGTTAATATACAAACATACACCCCATCTTTAACTTCACAGACCAAGACTGGAGTAGGACCTTTTAATCCTGGTAGAATGAATGTGGCAGGAGACGTATTTCAGAATGGAGAATCTGCAACTCATCATAATCCTGGTAAGCATTAAGTGATCTACCATGTGTAAAATTGCCCGATTCTCTTTTCATGGTAGTAATTGATACTACCTTGGTTGGTTTATTCATGTAAGAGAAGTTAATTCCATTGACTTTTAGCAGTTGGAAATTTTTAGCTAATAGGAGATGTAAAACCATGTATTTCTTTGCAGATCATTAGAAAGTTCATCACAGAAATCTATGTTTAAGGGATTGGAATGAATACTCCTTACATTCACTACCACTGAAGTCTAACAGTTTGGCAACTTAAAACTTTTTAGTATTTACTAGTGATGTATAAATATTGAAAAGAGATAAGTAGCACACTTAAGGAACAATATAGTATTTTATCATAGGTGCATTTAGATTTGTTTTTACTTTTAAAGCAGTTTTGATTACTTATCTAATTTTACTTTTTTATTAGCATTTTATTATTTTTAATATTTGAAGGTTGGTAAATTTCTTGACTATTTGTATAATTTTTCTTCAGGTAGCTTTGCTCTGTAAAAACGTTAAAAAGAAGTTATAAGAACTCTGGGTTTGATGACTTTATGTCCCTTTCTCTTTCACTTCTGTCCCCAAACTTTTGTATGTCAGTCTCTCTTATATATCCTTCATTGTTTCTCTCTCCCTTTCTCATCATTTTAGGCCCATTAGCAATCTTACCGACCTAGAAATTGTGGAGAATGATTTTCCGCAATCATTACACTACACTTAGGTAGCGTAGGATGGTATAAAATGCTAGTAATTTTTCCTTTTTTCTTGTTATATTTTTGTTTATGAGAGTAATGTTTAACATAGAAGAATTTTTGGAAAATCTGTAATTAAAAAATGAGGGAAAAAATCCCCGGTATTATTATTATTATTATCTTAAAAGATTTTATTTATTTTATTTGACAGATAGAGATCACAAGTAGGCAGAGAGGCAGGCAGAGAGAGAGAGAGAGAGGAAGAAGCAGGCTCCCTGCCGAGCAGAGAGCCTGATTCAGGGCTCCATCCCAGGACCCTGGGATCACGACCTGAACCGAAGGCAGAGGCTTTAACCCACTGAACCACCCAGGTGCCCCCTACCCCCCACCCCTGTAGTATTATTAACTGAAGATTACCACTGTCAGTGCTTTGAGTGGTTATCTTTCAGGCTTTTTCCATTTATTTTAACTTTGTTGAAATGCGACTGTGAATAATACTGCTTCCTGTTTGTTTCCCACTTTACATTGTATTTTCTCAAACTATTAACATTTATACACAAAAGTTTTAAGGGCTGCACAGTAGATATGGATATACCATTCCTGTATTTGGTATTTATACTGTTTCCCATATTTTCATATTTTGCTATTAGAGGTTTATGTTGAACATCTTTGTTTAAACTTCTCATTTCTTTAGAGGATATTCCTAGAAGTGAAATAACTAGGCAAAAGGATATCACTGCCCCATCCTTCCAGAGATTTTTGGTAGAAGAAAAAATCTGTTTGGTTTATAGTGATTTTGAAAGAAATAGGTTTGTTATTATTTGATTTGGAAAATTTCTCCAACCTTCCAAGACCCTTTCCCTCTATGTGTAAATATATATTCGTAGGTAGATCTGGGTTGGGGGAGGATATATGTGTGAGTTTGTATGAGCATTTTAAAGTTGTAGAAATAATACTGTTTTACTGCCTTCCGGAAAGGTCTTACCAGTTTATACCATCAGCTGTATATAATTACTTTCTTTAATTGTAACCTTCTGGCTCTCATAAAAGTTTGAGAAATGATAATGCTCAAATCAATTTCAAAATAGCCATTTTGTCTTTATTGTAATTATAAATATATTTAAAACATTAGAGTATACAGAGGAAAATAATTAATCTCGCCATTGAAATAGTATGTTTAATTCTAACCTGAGATCATAGTTTAGGTATAGTTTTGTAAACTCTTTCCTCCTACCATTCCTTTAAATACCTAATAGTAGATCTTGAACTTTTGTTCATATCAAGTCTATATGTTTGCTATTATTCTCTATTTAGCTGAGTTCCAGCTTTTACTCTGTAAATAATTCTTAAGAATATTCTTATGCATGTATTTTAGGATGTTATTTCTTTAGGAGTATTGCTGAGTCGGGGCATATTGTAACAGTATATTCCTGGGGGATTGCCTGGCTGGCTCAGATGGTAGAGCACGTGACTCTTTTTTTTTTAAGATTTTATTTATTTATTTGAGAGAGAGAGAGAGACAGTGAGAGAGAGCATGAGCGAGAAGGTCAGAGGGAGAAGCAGACTCCCCATGGAGCTGGGAGCCTGATGCGGGACTCGATCCCGGGACGCTGGGACCGTGACCTGAGCCGAAGGCAGTTGCTTAACCAACTGAGCCACTCAGGCACCTGAGCATGTGACTCTTGATCTTGGTGTTGTGGGTTCAAGCCCCTGTTGGGTGTAGAGATTATTTTAAAAATATTTAAAAATAAAAAATAGCATTGTGTTTCTGTTTACTGAAACTCCTACAAGGACTGTATATTACTTATCAGAAAAACTAAACAAATATACCTTTTGCTCCTCTATTTTATGAATTAGCTTTTGTTTTTATGTGCTGCTTTTATTTGTAATAGGGAGTTATAAAATCTTGGCTATTTATACTGGCTCTAAGACTGATTGTGACTTGGGCAAATTAAACTGTTACCCCTGATGTCCTTTGTATAAAATAGAGGGTTTAGACAAAACTTGTCTTCCTAAAAGTATTTTGATGTTGGAGGATGTGAAAATTTGAAAGTAGGAGAAATATAAGAGCTGAAAAATAGATCAAGTTAATAGATGTCCTTAAGTTTAAATAGTTTCTTTAAGTATGTATTCAAATGATAAACCTACAAAATAAGAAATTCTAAGGAACCAGTAATTGTGTTGCAAGAAGCTATTTCTTCTGGCATATATGTTCAAATATAATTTTCGATTGGAGGCACTTCATAAGGTGAAATTTTTAGTTAGTGACTACAGTTGACTCTCAAACATTGCAGGGATAAGGGGTGCTAACACCCCATCTCTTACCATACACTTGAAAATTAATGTATAACTTTTGACTCCCCCCAAATTTAACTACTAGTAGCCTACTGTTTGTTTTGTTTTGCCAGTAGCCTACTGTTGAATGGAAGCTTTAATGATAAATAGTCAACACATACTTTGTACGATATATATTATATACTGTATTCTTACCGTAAACTAAGGTAGAGAAAAGAATGTTATTAAGAAAATTCTAAGGAAAGGAAAATAACTATCATAAAAAATCTGTATATAAGTGGATTCATACAGTTCAAACCCATGTTGTTCAAGGGCCAACTGTATTTTCTTCGTATTCTTTAATATTTTTACCTCTTGATTATAACTGGTCCATTACCTTCATAATAGCAGGATAACAGGATAGCAGGATCCTAGAATGCACTCAGTTTACTTTTTGTATAAAATACAATTTTTGTGGTGAGGGATATTGTGGAGTAAAGTAAAATTTGAGTAGCAGTGTTACGTAGCCCCTTGAAATCGTTAGGTTGTTGGATTGGGTTGGAACCAGGAAACCATCCTCCTTAAGGTTTTGATAGTAGAGAAGTTTTCCTGAGCTCCAGATATATTTGTACTTCCTGTGGAAGGAAAAAATTTATTTTAATAGAAGGGCAGCTTTTTATGTATGGAAGTTCAAAATTTGGAAGAGCCTAGAAAGGAAAAAAAAATTACTAGAGACAATCAGAATGGTGGTCTATAAAGTTTCAGGAGGGAAAATGGTTATGGTATTGTCAGTGTAGTGAGGTTTGTGCAGTAGTAACTAGTATAGTAAGGTGGGTACTTCTGTTAAGCACTAAGGAAGCTTTCTATAAAGAGAGAAAAGATAAATTACTCTGCAATCCAGAGTTGTTGTTACACATTTTTAATTCTGTGCGATGCTGAAACTGTTTGAAGGGAGAGAGTAATATGATGTTGGTCAGTATAAGTTGGCTTGTCATTTCTGTGTCACACTCTAATTTCTTTGAGATTATGTGGTCTGGAGTTCATGGAACTAAATATGAAAAGACCTGTTTTTAAGAACATGTTTTAAGGGGTGTCTGGGTGGCTCAGGTGGTTAAGTGTCCAACTCGATCTCTGGGGTTTGATCTTGATTGTGGGTTCAAATACCATGTTGGACTCCACCCTCAATGGAGCTTTATGAGATAAGCTTTATCAGACCTGTACTAAATTTGTCAAAGGTTCTGAGTGGTCAAGATTTTATTATACTTATATGTTGATGTATGTATTCCTTACTTAAAGGGATATTCTGTAAATTAATTCTTTCTGTCTAATAAATAATGGCTAATATTTTTTAGTGCTTCCTCTATGCTAGTCACTGTGGTTTATTGCATGTATTATCATTTAATGTTAACCATTCATATGAGGTTACAATTTCCAGTTTAGAGAAGAGTTAGGCACAGAGTTAAGTAACTTTCCAGTCTAATCGGTGGAGTCTAAATGTCAACCAGGCATTCTTACTCCAGAACTTTGGTTTTTACATCTCTGCTATACTGCTGCCTATTTAATTTCTTAAACTTGTAGAAGATGGGCTGTTAGAATTGTTTATGTAATATCAGTCAGTGTGTATAAATATCTGTTCCATTACTTAAATTCCTTGTGCATTTTGTTTTTAAGATTCCTGGATTTCTCAGTCAGCTTCATTTCCTCGTAATCAGAAACAACCAGGGGTGGATTCTTTATCACCAGTGGCCTCACTTCCTAAACAAATTTTCCAGCCTTCTGCACAACAACAACAACAACAACAACCCACTAAACCAGTTAAAGTCACTTGTGCAAACTGCAAAAAACCTTTACAGAAGGGACAGACAGCTTATCAACGAAAAGGATCAGCTCACCTCTTTTGTTCTACCACCTGCCTTTCTTCCTTCTCTCACAAGCCGGCTCCAAAGAAACTTTGTGTTATGTGTAAAAAGTAAGGTTTACCTTTCTTTTTTCTTTTCTTTTTTAATTGAAGTACAGTTGACACCTGGTATTACATTAGTTTCAGGTATACAACGTTGTGATTTGACAAGTCTGTAGGTTATGCTTTGCTCATCACAAGCGTAGGTAAGGTTTACCTTCAACATAATTCCGTATGATTGAATATTGGTGGTATATAGTTTTAGGGAAAATTTAATTAAGAGTCTTAGACTTGATCTTAGCCAAAAGACTGAGAAGTGATTATAAGAGTCTTAGAAGTGAACTATGGTGTTTGAAATATTAGTAAGCTAGTTGTTTGAATGTTAAAGCCAAAATGAAATGTGTGATGGCTTTGAAGATTTTTATTTATGTATTTGTCAGAGAGAGAGAAAAGCGTTCAAGTAGGGGGAGCGGCAGGTAGAGGGAGAAGCAGGCTCCTGTCAAGCAAGGAGCCCAGTGTGGGACTTGATCCCAGGACCCTGGGAACATGACCCCAGTCAAAGGCAGCTGCCCAACCAACTGAGCCACCCAGGCATCCCTGTGTGATGGCTTTGGAGGATTCTCTACCACCTGGTGGTTTATGATTAAAAGACTTCCTATTTAGGTAGGCTTTGGGGTCGGTTTGTTTGTTTATTTATTTATAAAAGATTTACGGATTTATTGAGAGCGAGTGAGCGCATCCCAAGCAGAGAATACGAAGCAGATTCCACACTGAGCATGGAGCCAGACTTGGGACTTGATCCCTTAGACCTCGGACCTAGGCAAAATCAAGAGTCGGAGGCCGAGCCAGCTAAGCTACCCAGGTGCCCCTGGGATTGATTTAAGTACTAGGCCTTTGTAATTTTGTCTGTAATCTCCATTGTACTCCTTGAATTTGTCAAAAGACTATGTATTTATTTGCATTACTTAGAATTTAGTTCTGTATAAAAATAGGTCAAATTTTGTACTGTCTTCATATTTTTTAAGATTATTTTAAATTGGCAAGTCTTTGGATTTTATGTTTTTATGCTTGTTTTGAACATTAAATCATTAGAATAATCATTAAGATTCAAGTACCAGTTTTTTTTTTTTTTTTTTTAAAGATTTTATTTATTTATTTGACAGACAGAGATCACAAGTAGGTGGAGAGGCAGGCAGAGAGAGAGGAGGAAGCAGGCTCTCTGCTGAGCAGAGAGCCCGATGCGGGGCCCGATCCCAGGACCCTGGGATCATGACCTGAGCCGAAGGCAGAGGCTTTAACCCACTGAGCCACCCAGGTGCCCCAAGTACCAGTTTTTTGATAGCCTTGAAGAGAGACACTTCTTTCTTCTGCCAATTTTAAGGTCTGGCTTCAACTAGTTAGAAATAAGTGGAATATTGGGGTATCTGGTGGCTTGGTTGGTCAAGTGTCCAACTCTTGATCTCAGCTCGGGTCTTGATCTCAGGGCTTAAGTTCTGTGTTGGACTCCATGCTGAGTCTACTTAAAAAAAGGGGGGGGGATATGGTATATTAATGTAATGGTCAAACCAGGTATAGGTTTTTTTTCTGTATCATCTCTTGGTGAAGCCCACATTTGTGAGGATATTTTTAGATCTTAGAACTTTGAAAAAGGCTAATGTTCTGTACAAGCTTAATATTGGAACAGTTATCTAGTTTTTAGATGGCTTTATATGAGTAGGAGTCTTTTACATACTGTAATATAGGACCTTGAAATTCAGAATTTTATTAAAGGAGAGCTTAATAGGTGGTTTTTTTTTTTTTTTTTTTTTTACCATTTTATTTATTTATTTGAGAGAGAGCAAGCAGAGGGGTGGGAGAGGGAGAAGCAGGCTCCATGCTTAAGCAGGGAGCTGAATGTGGGGCTCAATCCCAGGACCCTGGGATCATGACCTCAGGCAAAGGCAGACGCTTAATTGACTGCACCACTCAGGTGCCCCATTTTCTACCATTTCTAATTGCATTTGGAGAGCTGTAGAGAATGTGTAGAATGGTAAGTGGGGTTATTTGGGGTTATGGGTATGGAGGTGCACTTAAGTTCAATTATCTTCTCTAAAATATATGTCATATTTCTGTGACCTAGATCTTTCAAGCTTTCTACTTACCTGTAGGAAAGAATTGACAAGGTATTATAAATTTATACCTCAGATTAGGCCTGGACATTAAATTCCATGTAAATAACAATTTTTAAAAAAAAAGTGTTTCCAGTATCTGAAAGCCTTGTTAAGGAATTTGAATATTAATTGAGTACTGGCAAAGATTTAATAGTATAAAATACTTTAGCTTCTTTTGTGTTCATATTTTATTTCCAAGAGGTTTTAAATAGTAAAAGTGATTTAATGGACCTAAAAATGGTGTTTGATTCCCAGGGTTCAGTTTATGGAAATTAGAAATGTTAGTTAGTACTCTCATATTTGATTTCTTTTAAAATGGAATTTTACTTTAAGTTCTGTTTATTTTTCAGAGATATAACTACAATGAAAGGAACCATTGTTGCTCAAGTGGATTCTAGTGAATCCTTCCAGGAATTCTGTAGTACATCTTGTTTGTCTCTCTATGAGGACAAACAAAATCCTACTAAAGGAGCTCTAAATAAATCAAGATGTACAATTTGTGGTAAACTAACAGAGGTTTGTATTTTTGTGCCTTTTCTCTTTAATTCTAACTAATGGGAATATTCTTTATTTAATAGTTACGATAAACTGTTCCATCTGTGTATATTTCCTTAAAACTGTGATTACATAAAATTTACCTTATAAATATCCCATTATGTAATCCTGTTCTCCCATGGGGAGAATGATTTAGGAAATATTAAAATATAATATTAATTGACCCTTTTCTTGAGGTTTGGAACATGTAGAGACAGAACAATAGTGTTTAAACATATAGGCTGACTACCAAAGAAAGACAACAAACTAGAATGCTTAAGAAGGAGAGCAAAGGGAGGGAATATTTTTTGATAACTTCACATTATTAAATGGTATTAAAGTTTTTGAATTTGAAGAAAAAGAAACCTGTGTGCTATATATACCTCATTTGAATTATGTACTTAATTTTAGTTCCTTTTGGATTTGTCTAAAGATTTCCAATCTGTTTTAGAATTTTATACTAACCCTATCCAAACTGTGTTGTTTCCTGTCATCTTTAGGTATTTCTAGAGACGTTTGTAGTGATGTTAGTAGTGGTTCCCTCTCTGCCATACATGTATTTCTTATGTGTATAAAAATAGTTCAAAGAAAAATGAAAGATATTTTTATTTTCTCTTCACCCTCCACAGAAAAATCACTGAAGCTTTTTTTCTTTTGGAGTACCTTGTTACTTAGTTACTTGTGATACTCATGTGTTTGTTTGCTTATTTTTAGATTCGCCATGAAGTTAGCTTTAAAAATATGACTCATAAGCTGTGCAGTGACCACTGCTTTAATAGATACAGAATGGCCAATGGTTTAATAATGAATTGCTGTGAACAGTGTGGAGAGTACCTGCCCAGCAAAGGTGCTGGAAATAATGTCCTGGTGATTGATGGTCAGCAGAAAAGATTTTGCTGTCAAAGTTGTGTCAGTGAATACAAACAGGTAATTCATGATCCAATCAGAATTGGCCATTCTCTTGAATATGTTTTAAATTGTAATAGTTTTCCTTTAGCAGCATTTATTAAGTAGGTTTACCCTGGAATCTCATTTAATTCCATTATTGTCTTCATCTCTTGGAGATGACCTATCCCAAATGAATACTGATACATGTAAATTATTGGGCATTGTGTGATTTTACATATAATAGTAAATGCAGAATGATTGCTCTTTTGAAATATTTGTTTATGGGTAGAAGAGAAGGGTTGCAAATAGTGATTTTTTTAAAGCTTAGCAATGATTGTCTTATATTTCAGTGTTAAGGTCTTTTTTTTTTCTTTTTAATTAAAAGATTTTATTTATTTATTTGACAGACAGAAATCACAAGTAGGCAGAGAAGCAGGCAGAGAGAAAGGGGAAGCAGGCTCCCTGCCAAGCAGAGAGCCCGATGTGGGGCTCCATCTCAGCAGCCTGGGATCATGACCCAAGCCGAAGGCAGAGGTTTTAACCCACTGAGCCACCCAGGTGGCCCTGTTAAGGTCTTTTGATTTAGTTTGTTTTTGAATATATACATATGGTTCAAAAATAAAATGTACATAAAAAAATATATTCAGAGAAGACCAGCTCCTGTTTCTATCTTTTCCTTTTGGTTCCTGTTCATCTTTTATAGGTATTAGCTTTTCAGTTCTTAATATTTTATATGTTCTGTTCTTTTTGAAAAATTAAGATAATATGTAATTCATAATTTATATTAGTCTGCTAGGGCTGCCTTAACAAAATACCAGACTAGAGGGCTCAAACAACAAATTTATTTTCTTACAGTCCTGAGGCTACAAGTCTAAGATCAAGGTGCCTTTCTTGGTTGGTTTCTGGTGAGGGGTCCTCTTTGGAGCCTTGCAGATAGCCTCCTCCTTGAGGTATCCTCATCTGGTCTTTCCTCTTTGCAAAAGGGTGGTTGGGAGGGAGGAGAAGAGAGGGGATCTCAGGTATCTCTTCCTCTTACAAGGGAGGACCTTAGTCTTGTCTGGTAAGGACCACACTGTTAGTACTCATTTAAACTTAACTGTCACCTTATAGGCCCAATTCCAAATACAATCTCATTAGGAGTAGGGCTTCAGTGTACGAATTTTGGGGGGGGGGCATAATTCAGACCGTACCAATATTGAAAACAAATACTCAAAATGTATTACTTCCTAATTACTGTATCTTAATATCTGTATTCTTAAGATTACTTCTTTTGTGTTTATCTAATGGAAATATTACACATAATTGTGTGCTTTTGTGCATCTCTTCCCAGTTTGCTGTTTAGTTTCACTTTATAGCCTGAAACTAGCCACATTGGTAGTATTTTCACGGCCAGTGAAATTGCAAAATGTGCAAATTGTGATGTCTTCCTTAATCTCTGAAGAGCTACTGGTTAATCATATCCCGGACAGCACTGGTGTATATGATAGTTTGTTTGATCACTTTGCTCTTGGATGGTATTGGGGTTATTTCCAGGTTTTTTGCTATTATAAGTCATATATGATGAATAACTTGGTATATACTTTATTCTGTGGAGGTATGGCATCAGGGTAGA
This sequence comes from Mustela nivalis, assembly GCF_964662115.1. Lineage (NCBI taxonomy): Eukaryota > Metazoa > Chordata > Mammalia > Carnivora > Mustelidae > Mustela > Mustela nivalis. Next base: position 3,614,974 of record NC_139034.1, read on the forward strand.
TTCCTAGAAACTGAATTGCTTGTCTAAGGAATCCATATGTTAGTTTGTTAGATGTTGTTAAATTCCCGTCTGTTACAATTGTACCAGTTTGCATTTCTCTCAGTAATATATGTGGAAGTGCCAGTGTTTCCCCGTTGCCTCTCCAGCTGAGAATATCAGCATATCATTCTGATTGGTAAAAATGATACGTTAATATTATTGTAATTTGTATTCCTTTTATTAGGAGTGATGATGAGCAGTTTTTTAAATTTCAGAACTAATTGTCTCTTTTTCTGTGACTTTTTACCCATTTTACCCATTTTTTCTTTGGGTTTTGATCTTCTCAGCTTTTCCAATTAAATTGAACATTTATTTTGGGGTACTCGGGCCTCTGACTGTTGATCTCAGCTCAGGTATTGATCTCCTTATTGGGCTCAACACTGGGTGTGGAGCCCACTTTAAAAATAAATAGAACATTTATTTTAGTAAGCAAAATGCATTTGTAATTTGTTTACAAACAGTTACTTAACTTCTGTCATGTTGCAAGTACTGTCTTAGTTTCTGGAAATAGTGCTTGTGGGAAGTAAAGTAGACCAGGTTCCAGCTTTTGTAGGATTTGTATTGGTGTGGCATACTTCAGATTCTTTAGTGTTAGGAAAGCTGTGGAGATGGGAAGGACCAGACTAATAATAATTTTTAAGACCTCATTATAGTGTTTGATGTTTGATGATTATGTTGCATTTATTATCTTCTTTTTTTTTTTCCTTTTTAATATTTCTCATATTTCTTTTTTTTTTAATATAATTTTTATTTTTTATAAACATATATTTTTATCCCCAGGGGTACAGGTCTGTGAATCACCAGGTTTACACACTTCACAGCACTCACCAAAGCACATACCCTCCCCAATGTCCATAATCCCACACCCTTCTCCCAAACCCCCTCCCCCCAGCAACCCTCAGTTTGTTTTGTGAGATTAAGAGTCACTTATGGTTTGTCTCCCTCCCAATCCCATCTTGTTTCATTTATTCTTCTCGTACCCACTTAAGCTCCCATGTTGCATCACCACTTCCTCATATCAGGGAGATCATATGATGCATTTATTATCTTCTGATATGTAGAAGGTTTGGTTGAGAGTGCTGGCTTTAAGTTGGTATGGGTTAAAATCCTGGACCCACCAATCACCCATCTGTGTCATGAGCAAAATATTTAACCTTTGTGTCTTGCCTCATTTCACCATGTGTAAAGTTGTAGAATAGCAATCCCTGACTTACAGTGTATTAAAAATGAAATCTCAGTCATTCTTCTTCATTCTTAAGATCCTACTTCAAGAAACTGAACATGACTAGTTCTCCATCTGCCCCTTTTTGTTCTCTGCCAATTACTATCCCCTTCTACCTTCTAAACAACACACACTGTCTTTGACTTCAAACATGGTTTGACTTTTTATAAAGTTATGTAAGTGGCATTAATATGTGATGATACTCTGCCATGTTATGTGTGAGTTGGATTGGATGTGATTGGATGTTTATTTTTTTGTCATGTAAAATTTTAAATTTTATTGTCAAATTTAACAGTTTCTCTTTTATTCCTTCTGGATTTTGTTTTATATACTTCTCCTCACTCCCGGACTATAAAGGAATGCTTTTCATATTTTACTTCTGTTTGCAAGGCTTCATTTTAATCTTTAAATCTTGAATGCATTTAAAGGAATTCTGATATATTGTTGAATTATGGGTCAAATATTATCTGCGTCCAAATGACTGCTCTTGAGAATCAGCATCTAAGTGATGTCAAAATGTCCTATCATAGAACAAGGGTATGTTCCTGTTAAATTCGTAAATATTTTGGGACACCTTGGGTGGCTCAGTAGGTTAAGCGTTTGCCTCCTAGGGCTCCCTGCTCAGTGGTGCTTGTGTGAGCTCTCTCTATCGCACAAATAAATAAATAAAATATTTTTAAAAAAGGAAAAAATAAATTCATAAATATTTTACCTTCTTTGTTGCTTTTTGATTTTAAAGATTTTGTTTACTTGAGAGAGATTGATTGAGTGCTTAGAGATTTGGGCAAAAGCAGGAGGAATAGCAGATGTGGAGGGAGAATCCCTAGCAAATTCCACACTGAGTGCTGACCCTGACCCTGGGCTCTATCTCACAACCCTGAGATTCATGACCTGAGTAGGACTTGACTGAGCCACCCAGGTGCCCCTGATGCTATTTCAAATGAGGTTTTCTTTTTCATTATTTTATATATGTGTATACATATATTTATGCACATGTATTTTTAATTTATTTTAAATGCCTGCTATCTAACTAAATCATCATTATTGGTTAATTTTCTTGGATTTTTAACTAAACCATTATACCACCTGCAAATAGAAAGTTTAGATCTTTCTTTACATTTCTTATTCCCATTATCATTTTGTCTTGCCTGATGGTATTTCCTAATAACTCCAGTATAGTTTTGAATAGTGAAATTAGTAAACATCTGTTTTTCCAGTGGGAATTTCTTTGGTGTTTCCTTATTAAATAAGATGCTGGCTTTAGGGTTGAGATAAATAAGTTTTACCATATTAAAGAAGCACCCATTGAATTTTGTTTTCCAAAGTATTTTATCAAAAATTAATGTTGAGTTTTGAAGATCTTCAGTGTTTGGAGGTGATTGTATCATTTTTTTCTCTCCTTTTAATTTTAATACATGAATTATTTTAATGAGTTATTTTACAACCCATCTAACCTTTCTTGCATTACTAGAATAAACCATACTAGGTCATCATATTTCAAATGTTGAGTTGTCATTGTTTATATTTAGCACTTTTTTACTGGTATTCATAAGTGACATTGGTCTTTAATTTCCCTTTTTGAGTGCCCTTTTTAAGATACCAGTGTTTTATTTGCTTTAAAAAATGCTTAAGAGCAAAATTCTTATCTTTTCATGCTTAAAGCAATAAAAAATGAAAATAAATTAGTTAAATATTTAACTCAAAAAGTTGTAAAAAGAAACTGTGAGAAGAAAAGAAAAATAAAAGTAGGAGTTAGTAAGTTAAGAAATCAAAACAGTACCAAAATAACCCAGAATGTTGTCTTTATGATAAGTAAGTTCTGTGAAAAATTAGACCAACTGATCATTAATCAGGGAAAGGTTTAAAAACAGTGGAAATGGAAGAAAATTATTTAAAAGGGACTACTTTGTATAGAACTTTATATAAAAATGTTGAAAATGTAGATTGAGTAATTTTCCATGAAAATATAATTTTTGTGTATATGAAAATAGAATTTACCAGACCCCCTTGGTGCCTCAGTGGGTTAAAGCCTGGGATCGAACCCCGCATCAGGCTCTTACTCAGTGGGGAGCCTGCTTCCTCCTCTCTCTCTCTCTCTCTGCCTACTTGTGATCTCTGTCCAAAAAAAAAAAAAAAAAAAAGTATAATTTACCTAAATTGACTCCAGAGCAGATAAAATAAGGCTGAGAAATTTCCATGGAATAGAGATCGTTATCAGTGAACTACCACACAAAAAGAAACAGACTCCAATGTTTCTTTTCTTTCTTCTTCTTCTTCCTCTTTTTTTTTTTTTTTTTTTTTTTAAAGATTTTAGTTATTAGAGAAAGCACTAGCAGAGAGGAAGAAGAGGGGGAGGGAGAAGCAGACTTCCTGCTGTGTAGGGAGCTTGAGCTTTGGGCTAGATCTTAAGACCCTGGGATCTTGACCCGAGGTGAAGGCTGGCTCTTAAATGACTGAACCATCCAGGACTACCTGCTCGTTTCATAGGGAAATTCCATCAGATTTAAAAAGGTAATCTCAAAGCTATTTTAAACCATTCCAGAGCATAAAATGGGAAGAAAATATAACTCATAGTTTTAAAAAACAAATTGTGATAAATATGTATAAAACAAAATTTCCAATTGTTTTGAAATATTTTTAAGTATACAGTTGAGTGTCCTATGAAATACATTCATAACGTGCAGTCATCGTCTCTATTTTTAGAACTTTTTAATGACAGAAACAAACTGACAAGCCAGGAACTCCTCATTTTCTCTTACCTCCATGGTGCCTGGTAATCTTTAATCTACTTTGTGTCTTTATGAAAATTTGCCTGTTCTAGATATTTCATATACTTTTTTTTTTTTTTTAAGATTTTATTTATTTGACAGAGAGAAATCACAAGTAGATGGAGAGGCAGGCAGAGAGAGAGAGAGAGGGAAGCAGGCTCCTTGCTGAGCAGAGAGCCCGATGCGGGACTCAATTTCAGGACCCTGAGATCATGACCCGAGCCGAAGGCAGCGGCTTAACCCACTGAGCCACCCAGACGCCCCAATATTTCATATACTTGAAGTCATACTTTATCCTTTTGTGTCTGGTTTATTTCACTTAGGATAATGTTTTCAGTTTCATCCATGTTTGTAGCATTATTTTTTACTTCTGAATAATATTCATACATAGATCACATTTTGTTTATCCATTCATTTGTTACAGGGTGTTTTGGTTGTTTCCAGCCTTTTGGCTAGTGTGAATCATGCTGCAATGAGCATTGGCATACTAGTATCAGTTTGAGTAGTGGTTTATCATTCTTCTGGGTATATCCCTAAGGTTGATTTGGTTGGTCATAGGCTAGTTTAGCTCTCTTAGGAAATGTAAAACTTTTTCTGAAACAACTGTATTGATAATTTTACATGAGGTTTCCATTTTCTGTACCTCTTCCTAGCACTAAATTACTTTCTGCTTTTTAACATTTTTTAAATTTTATTTCAATCATCTGAGTAGATGTGAGGTGGTATTTATGGGTTTGATTTGCATTTCTCTGATTACTAATGATGTATTTTTTGTGCTTATGGGTGATTTGTATATCTTCTCTGGAGAAGTATTAATTCTTTGCCCATTTTAAATTGCATTGTTTTTTCCTTTTGTTTTTCAGTTGTAGGGTTTTTTTTTTTTTTTTTAAAGATTTTATTTATTTATTTGAAGTAGAGTGAGCAAAAGAAAGAACGTGAGCTGGTGGGGAGCAGAGGGAGAGGGAAAAACAGGTTCCCCATTGAGCAGGGAATCCAGTAGGCTCCATCCCAGGACCTGAGCTGAAGGCAGATGCGGAGCTAGCCAGGCGCCCTTAGGAGTTTTTTTTTTTAATCTGAATATTAACCCCTTCTTTCTTTATTATTATTATTTTTTAAAGATTTATTTATTCATTTGAGAGAGAGTGAGAGAGTGTGAGAGTAAGAGAGCGCTGGAGCATGGGTGGGGCAGAGAGGCAGGGGGAGAGGGAGTCCCAAGCAGACGACACTGAATGCAGAGCTTGAAGCTCCTTGTGGGGCTCAGTTTCAGGACCTGGAGATCACCGCCTGAGCAAAAACCAAGAGTTGGCTGGCTGCTTCCCCTACTGCGCCACCTAGATGCCCCTAATCCCTTACTTGATTTATGGTTGCAGATAATGTTTCCCATTTATTGGTTGCTTTTTTACTTTCTTGATAATGTCATTTGATACAAAAATCTTAATGTTAAAGTCCAGTTAACCTTTATTCCTTTGTTGATTATGTCTTTGGTGCCATATCTAAGAATTTGTTGCCAAATCAAGGGTTAAGATGACTTATTCCTGTCAGCTTTATGGTTTTAAATGTCACATTTAGGTCTTTGGGCCATTTTTATTATGTATTTATTTATTTATTAAGATTTTATTTATTTGTCAGCTAGAGAGAGAGAACACAAGCAGGCAGAGCGGCAGGCAGAGAGAGAAGCTGGCTCCCCACTGAGCAAGGAGCCTGATGCAGGACTCGATCCTAGGACCCGGGATCATGACCTGAACCGAAGGCAGCGGCTTAACCAACTGAGCCACCCCGGTGTCCCTCTTTGGTCCATTTTGAATTAAATTTTTGTTTATGATGTGAGATAGGCAGGCAGCTTAATTCTTTTGTATATGGAAATCGAGTTGTCCCAGCATCATCTGTTGAAGAGAGAGTTGTTCCCATGGAATGAACTTGTCATAATTGTAAAATATTATTTGGCCATAGGTGGTTAGGTTTATTTCTGGACTCATTTTATATTCCATTGGTCTACTTGTCTGTTCTAGTGCAGGTGCCACATTGTTACATAGCTGTGTCTTTGTAGTAAGTTTTGAAATTAGTTCTTTGTTCTTGAACTTTGAACTTTGTTCTTTGAACTTTGTTCTTCTTTAAAGATTGGGTATTCTAGACTTATTCCAATTTTATGTGAATTTGAGGATCGGCTTTTCCTTTTCTCTAGTAAGGATGATTAGAATTTGGATGGTGATTGCACTGATTCTCTAGATTGTTTTAGGTAGTATTGACATTTCAACAATGTTAAATCTTCCTGTTTGTGAATATGGGATTGTCATCCCTCATTTAGACCTTTCGTAACTTCTCTCAGCAGTTTGTACTTTGCAGCGTACAAGTCTTCACCTCCTTCAGTATATTTATAAGTATTTTATTCTTTTGAATGCTATTGTTAATAGAATTGCTTTATGAATTTCCTTTTCAGAGTATACATTGCTAGTATTTAGAAACACAACTGATAGTTAAGTGTTGATCTTGTACCTGCAACTTTGTTGAATTTATTAGCTCTAGTAGCTTTATTGTGGCTCTCTTGGAATTTTCTCCACAGAGTCATGCCATCTGCAAATAGCAGTAGTTTTTGCTCTTCCTTACCAATTTCGATGCCTTTTATTTCTTTTTCCTCACTGTTCTGGCTAGAATTTTCACCATTTTGTAGACTATAAGAAATTGCACAGCCATGTTTTGTTTCTGATCTTACAAAGGAAAGAAAAACCTTGTGTCTTTGTTGAGTCTGAAGTTAGCTATGCGTTGTTCATATATGGCATTATGTTGAGGTAGTTTTAGTCTTAGTTTGTTGAGTCCAAATGTGTGTTGGATTTTGTCAAACTTTACCATTTGAGATTATGATGTGGTTTTTACCAACATTGTATTTGTGTGTTTTATTATATTCATTACCTTCTATTGAACTACTCTTGTTTGTGGGTTATAATACTTTCAGTATGCTACTGAATATGGTTAACATTTAACATTCTAAATTTTGTAACTAATTTGAGGTGATAACTTAATTGGCATTTAAGAACTCTGCTCCTGTATAGCTCTGCCATTATTAATGTTGTAATAAGTTACATCTTAGATACTGTTTGCATAATAACAGATTTACAGTTGTGTTTTGTGCATTTGGACTTACAAACCAAAAATATAGCAGTATTGCTTTTTATATTTGCCCATGTAGTTACTTATAAGATCCTTATTTCTTCATTCTGCTGGAGTTACTTTCTAGTTTCCTTTTCATATTGGCATACATCTTTGATTCTCTTTAGTATTTCTTGTAGAGTAGATCTGGTGGTAACAGATTCTTTCAGTTTTTTATTTGGGTATGTCTTTATTTTTTCATGTTTGGATAATAGCTTTGCCAGATTTCGTATTTTTTTGAAATTTTTTTTCTTTCAACATTTAATATATGTCATTTTACTGCCTTTTGGTTTCCACCTTCTCTGATGAGAAAATGGTGGAAAATCTTACTGAGGATTCTTTGTACTTGATGAATAGCTTGTCTGTAGCTACTCAAGAATATCTGTGTCTTTCAGCAGTTTGATTATAATGTGTCTTCTTGTGTGTCTTTTGAGTTTAATCTTACTTACAAGTTGTTGTGCTTTTCAGCTTTCTAGATTTGTTTCCTATCATAAAATTTACGAAGCTTTCCGTCATTCTTTCTTTTCCTTTTTAAAGACTTTATTTATTTATTTGAAAGAAAAAGAGGGCCAGAGAGAGAACAGGATTAGGGGGAGTAACAGAGGGAGAGGGAGCAGCAGATTTCCTGTTGAGCAAGGAACCCTGTGCTGGAATCCATCCCAGGACACTGGGGTCATGACCTGAGCTGAAGGCAGACACTCAACCGACTGAGGCACCCAGGTGCCCCTAAGCCATTATTTCTTGAAATAATCATTCTTTTTTCTCTATTCTTCTGGGCCTCTCATAATGCAAGTGTTGGTCTACTTGATCTGTCCTAATAGGTTCCTTAGGCTTTGTTCACTTTACTTGTTTTTTTTTTTTTTTTTTTTCTTTTCTTTTCTTCCCCTTTCTGCTCTTCAAAGTGTGGTTTCAGTTTGGGCCTTGTTACTACTGTTGAAAATCCTGACTGTATCAGTTCTCATCTTGAATAGGTAGGTGACAGGGTACCTTGTTATTTCCTGATAGGGTTGAAGTTCAGGCTCCCTATTTGGCCTTTTCTCCCATCATCCTAATTGGGTTGCTACAGCAGGGCAGTTCACTGCAGCCAGGCCAAAGTAGAGTTGAGGCTCTCCTCTCTCTTGTCCTTTTCTTGTGTGGGTGGAGTTAGTGCCACATTATTCCTGTGGTGTTTGGATCCAGTAGAGGGGCTATTGACTAAAAGTTTTCTGTCTTTATGTCCCAGTTGTATTTCTCCTGTTGCTGTGTCATTTTCTGTTGTTGGCTTCAAGGTTTTTTTCTTTGTCTTATTTTTATTTTTGAATAAAAATAATTCAAATTTTAATTTTATTTAAAATTTTCAGGAATTCGACTGTGGTAATGTGATTCTTTCAGTTTATCCTCTCTGGGGTTTGCTCAGCTTCTTTTATCTTCTGCCTAATTTGCAATGTTTCCTCTCCCTTCAGGACTACAGTGACTTTTATTCTTTGTTGAAAGAGGCCAAATAGGGAGCCTGAACTTCTGTACATTTTTTACAGTCCTACAGATCCCTGAGGCTCTGTTTTTTATTTTTCTCATCCAAGTCTGTTTTCTTTCAGTTCAATTTGGATTATTTCTCTATTTCCCTTCGAGGATTCTTTCTTCTGTCTTCAGTGATTCTTTCCTCTGTCTTACCATTCTGCTGTTGGTTGGGGATTTCTCTTGTTGTTTGCTAATAATTTTTTTAGAATGGTATTTTGTTGTTTTTTTGGGTTTTGGTTTTGTTTTGTTTTTAGTTTCAGAGGTAAAGTGTAGTGATTCATCAGTTAGGTATAACACCCAGTACTCATTACGTCAAGTGCCCTTCTTTTTTTTTTTTTTTTTTTTTAAAGATTTTATTTATTTATTTGACAGAGATCACAAGTAGGTGGAGAGGCACGCAGAGAGAGAGAGAGGAGGAAGCAGGTTCCCCACCAAGCAGAGAGCCCAATGTGGGGCTCAATCCCAGGACCCCGAGATCATGACCTGAGCTGAAGGCAGAGGCTTTAACCCACTGAGCCACCCAGGTGCCCCACGTCAAGTGCCCTTCTTAAGGCCTGTTACCCAGTCACTCCATCCCCCACCCACCGTCCCTCCAGCAACCGGCAGTTTTCTAAAGAGTTACAATGGTTTTAATGTTACAGAAAAATTAAGCAGATAGCATAGAGTTCTCTTTGATGGTCTTTTATTGATAACTTAAATCGTTAAGATAATATTTGTTGCCGTTAATGAACTGGCATTAATGTATTTGTTATTATGTGAAGTCATTACTTTATTCAGATTTCCTTCTATACAATATACACTTTCTTTTTTTTTTTTTTTTTTAAAGATTTTATTTGTTTATTTGACAGACAGAGATCACAAGTAGGCAGAGAGAGAGAGGGAAGCAGGCTCCCTGCTGAGCAGAAAGCCCGATGCGGGACTCGATCCCAGGACCCTGAGATCATGACCTGAGCCGAAGGCAGCGGCTTAACCCACTGAGCCACCCAGGCGCCCCAATATACACTTTCTGATCTGGATTCCATCTAGTATACCACATTATATACAGTAATCATGTTACCTTAGGCTAGTCTTGGTTATGACATTTTCTCAGACTTTTTATTGTTTTCGATGACCTTGATAGGTTTTAGGATTTAGGTATATTGTAAGATGCTCCTCTATTGGAATTTGTTTGAAGTTTTCTCATCATTAGACAGATTGGGGCTGTAGGTTTTTAGGAGGAATGTTGCAGAGGTGTTTACTTTTTACACTGCCATTTTCATCACATCACAAGAGTACATCTATCAACGTGATTTAAAATGACTGTTGAAGTTGATGTTGTACCTTGCTGCAGTAGCATTTGTCAAGGTTCTCCACCCCATTTCCATGTTGTACTCTTTCTTCCTTCCTTTCTTTCTTTTTCTTTTTCTTTTCTTTTCTTTTGTTTTCTTTTCTTTTTTGGAGAGTGAGAGTGTGTGTGCCCAGAAGGGGAGAGGAGCAAAGTGTGAGGTGGAGAGAGAATCTCAAGCAGGCTCCATGCCCTGTGCCAAGCCTGAGGCGGTGGCCTGAGGTCAGGACCAAAGCTGAAATCAAGAGTCCACCCTTAACAGACCGAGTCACCCAGGCTTTTCCCTTGTATTCTTGAGAATGAAGTCACTATCTCCTTTAGGGTGGAGTATATAGCTAATTGGAATTTTTCTGTGTAAGAGATTTATCTTTTCTCCTTCATTTATTCATTTATTCAGTCACTTACTAATACTAGTAGGGACTCGTGGATATTTTATAATTTGGGGCTATAATAAAATACTGTTTTATTTTCTTGGTCAAAATTTTCTAGCTTTGGCCATTGGAGCACTTTCACTTGGCTCCTGTGTTCTTTTGACATATCCCATCCATTGATTTTTAAAATTTCTGTTAGTGGGTTTTTTTAGTCCTTGAATTTCCATTCGGTTCATCTTTATAATATCCTGTTTTTTTAAATATGAATTTGTATTTTTACATTGTTAAGTATATTTTTATTCTTAGTTGAGACATTTTTATCATGGCTGCTTTAAAAATCTGTCATAACTCTAATATCTCTGTTCTTTCATTGTTAGTATCTACTGATTGTTTTTTCCATTTATTTATTTTATTTTATTATTATTATTATTTTTTAGGATTTTATTTATTTATTTGAGAGAGAGCAATAGAAGGGTGAAGGGCAGAGGGAGAAACAGACTCCTCAATGAGCAGGAAGCCTGATATGGGACTTGATCCCAGGGCTCCAGGATCATGACCTGAGCTGAAGGCAGATGCTTAACCAACTGAGCAACTTCGTCACCCATCTTTTTCTATTTAAATTGTGTTTTTTCTGGTTTCTGGTTTTTTTTTTTTTTTTTTTTTTTTAAGATTTTATTTATTCATTTGTCAGAGAGAGTGAGAGCACAGGCAGAGTGGCAGGCAGAGGAAGGAAGAAGCAGACTCCCTGCTGAGCAAGACGTTGGGATCATGATCTGAGCCGAAGGCAGCCGTTTAAACAACTGAGCCACCCAGGCGTCCCGGTTTTTGATATTTTTGATAGGTTATGATTTTTTTTTTATCAAACCCTAGAAATTTTGAGTATTATGTTATTACATTCTGGATCTTATTTAAACCTTCTGCTTTAGCTGGCTTTATTTGACACTGCTGTGGTAGGGGTAGGAAGGCCTAACCTCAGTACTGACCGGTTTAGGTTGAGATCCTGGCTGTCCATTTGGTCTCTCTTGACATCCATTGAAGTGGGAGGAGCTCTGTGTTAGTGCTGGGTGAGGATAGGAATTCTGGATCCCCTCTGGGCTTTGGCTTATCCACCGTACCTGGGAGGAGTAGGATTGCCTCTTTACTGCTCCCCACATAGCCTCCACTGACACCAAATGATTCCATTCTAGTGGATTTAGAAGATATTCTTTGTACTGTCGTTAAATAGAATAAAAATTATTTTAAAAAGTATTTCTTTTTGTTCTGTAAAATGTTTTCATGTTTAATTCACATATTACATGCTTATAATTTACAAGTAAATAAGTGGAAATCCATGCATACATTATTACTTGACAAGGGGACATAATCAGACATGTTTAGAGACCACTACACAAGATGCTATATTGAATGTCTTTTCCTATAGTCTGAGGGAAGTAAAACTCTATGGTGATCTTTTCTTAACCTTTGCCCTCCCCTCCCTTTTTGACATTTGTCTCTAACATTTAACTTGGCTGCCATTGTTTATATCCCCGTTGCTGAATTAGTTTCTGGAATATACTGATAGACTGGAATATACTAATAATCTAGGTCCTGGCAGTGGAGACTGTATAATACTTAACATTTCTCTTTCAGTATTTCATTTTCCATTTTGACTTTAATGGAAAGCAGGAAGCTTTCTGCAAGGAGTGAAGATGTAAATTCGAATGTGCTGTAAACTGTCATGTGTTCTAAAAAGAGTTTCCAAAGCAACCCATTTGCCAGTAATGAAAACTAACTGCATGATCTTCAAATCACTTAATTTAGAATGCTTTGAGGTACCCTGGGCTGTAATGAGCTCTTAGAATACATTGTCATCTACGAAATAATGTTTTTTTGGCTAGGTTTACTTATAGGCAAGTCAAGTAAGTTGAAGGGTCTGTTTATAATTTGTTACCCGTTGTTATTATTTTATTATTAAATGATTTTTTCCCCTATAGGATAATTGCAATAATAATGGCACTGGGGATAGGACAGATAGGCATTTTTAAAAGTTGGAATGAGTTTGTAAGACACAGACAATTAAGAACCAACTTCTACAGATTTTCTATTTACCTTTCAATTAAGCAGCCTTTAAAAAAATTTTTTTTGAAGTCTTTTAAAATATTTTTTTTAGGTAGGTAGCCATCCAAGCTTCCTGAAGGAGGTTCGAGACCACATGCAGGACTCTTTCTTAATGCAGCCCGAGGTAAGGAGGACTATGGTGGTGGTGAAGCCCTTAACAATCTCATGTACTGCTACTATAGTATGTACCTGAAAAATTGTGTGCATTTTGAAGTATATTAAAATTTATGAACTTAAAATATATCAGATGATTGTTTTCTTATAGGCAAAATTTATTTCACTAAATTTTACATCTATTGTGATATGTTCATTTGCTTTTAGGTATTTTTATTAGCAGTTATTTTCAAATAAAAAATTTATTCACAGTACCTTGTGTACAGTAGGCATTTACCTAGGATATAAAAGGCCCTCTTTTGTGCCTACCTGAAAGATAAAAAAACCCTTTACTTTGTAAAAATTTCCAAATTCATATTCCTTAATCCAGATGAATACTACATAAAAATGTGACTAATAAATGTATAGAATTAATAATTATAACTAGTACAGGAATTAATATTGACATACTACTGCTATATGATTAATCTGTATGCCTTATTCACATTTTAAAACATTAATGTCCCTTGTAGCAAATGAAAAAAAAATTACTCCTTGTTTAGGATCCAGTCCTGGATTATAGGCCATTATTTCTTTAAAAATGTTTGTCTCCCCGTCCCCTTCTTCTGAGACCCCAATTCCAGATATATTAGATTTCCTGCTTTTGTCCCATGGTCCCTGTGACTCTATTATTTATTGGTTTTCTTTTGTGTGTGTGTGTGTTTTAATTTTGTTCATTTTGGAGAGTGCTGTTGTATCTTTAATTTTACTAATCTTCTCTCATACACTGTTAGTCCCATATGGTATATTTTATGTCTCAGATCTTGTATTTCCCATGTCTAGAAGTTCTTTCTGGGTCTTTTTTATATCTTCTATTACTTGCCTCATTATGTTCATGTTTTCCTCAACTGCTTTCATGAATACATCAGCATATTTATCGTAGTTCTTTTAACATTTTTGCCTACTCTTTTCTTAGCTGTCATTTCTAGATCTTGTTTCCACAGCTTGACTTTTTAAAATTTCTATATAATGAGTTCTATTATGTTTTGTGGAATGTTTAAAAGCCATTGTTTTTATCTTTTGCATAGTTTTCTGATTTTTAAAAGTGGGAGGTTAGATCTAGTCTCTGTACTCCACCATGGTTGAGGTTGGAAGTCCTGTCTGCTTTAATCTGAAATAGTTCCTAGTCTTTGTCTTTAATGACTTTAACATTTTCGAATACTACAGGACATTTAGTAGAGTGCCCCTTAATTTCAAGTACATCAAGCTTTTATCTCTTGAGTACCTTCCCATGTGCTTCACTCATTTGGTCAAAATGTAGTAAAAGAGACGTATTACATACAGTGTAAAAGAATAAATTAGGGGGAAGGTTTCTTTAAAATCACGTGATGATTAATTTTGATATTCATATGTAATTGGATAAAATTTATATATAAGGTATCATTTTTCAATGAATAGGCTGAAAATGAGCCAATTTGCCATAAATTCCCCATTATATTTACCTTTACCTCACCAATATCTTAACTTCAATGAGTTATACCTTATTCTTTTTCACTGAATTTGTAAGTGGATTTATTTTCTCCCATGTTTGCATGGAGAATATAATAATTGTGAATTTGTTACAATTAATTTTATTTTTTAAAAACTCAGTATATATTTATAGGATGAATGAAATTTAAATATTTTGATTGTTTACACATGTAACAGAAAACATGGCATGAACAGATAATTCTTTTTTTTGTTTTTTACTAATGTTCTTTCATTAAATGGGTCCTTTTGTTTTTGAAGAAGTGGTGGCTGTGAAAGTGGCTGTGTTAAAATATTTTCAATATTAATGATTCTATCTTTCTGATAGTACTTTCTCATTCTCTTCAGATAAAAGTATTTGTCAGTGTGGACCAGTTGCTTAGCTCCTTGTTTACTTGACCCAATTCAACTGGTCTACTTTTTATTGGTACGTCTTAAAACTTACTAATTACTTAACCATTCTGCCAATAAAATTATTGTCAACTTGAAGGATGTATCTAATAAGTTAAAAAAAAAAAACCTAATCCAGGATTAGGTTAGATGGTTGGACTTCATTTATATTGATAAAAGAATTCTTGATGGGTGCTGCTACATGCAGGTCTTGCACAAACATCTACAGAGAGTTGATTGCTTTTTTCTCTTTGTGATGATCTAATGGCAAGTGTCCTGATATTTTTAGTATTTCTAATTTGTACTGTGGTGCCAGATTTTAAAAATTTTTTTCTTTTATTGTTATATTGCTGTGGTTTTTTTGGACTCTTTTCCCATTATAAAAGGTTGAATTATTGTAAGCGGAAAAACCGCATTCTCTCCTCTGCTGTCTTTGTAACACTGGGAAAGTTATAATTCGATTTCATAGGTTTGCAGTTACTCTTTTCTGTTCCTTGTTACCATTCTTTGATTGTTGATTAGTATTTCTTTCTGCAGTCTATGAGAGATTAAAGAATGGGTTGATTTCCACTTTGAAAAGTAAAATTTAGGACTTCGTGATGTGGTATTTAAGAAATGAGGAATAGGCAGATTTCTTGTTTTTTAATGGTATCATAAAAAATAATTTTTTATGGTACCAGTTACGTTTTTTAGTTACTCCTCTATTTGTTGTAGGCTGAGAAAGTTTTTTTTTTTTTTTTTCTTTTTTTTTGGTGTTGATGGTAGTTATTTGGTTTTGGTTATTTTACCTTTAATTTATTACCTTTATTTTCTAAAATCCTGTGGCGCTCATGAAATTTGTCCATGCAGTTTACCCATTTTATTTTTGGCCTGATTATCATCTTCCCTGACATTTATTAGTCCTCCATCCATGGAACATTTGGAGGCCTTTTAATATCATATTGTACTAGATGCTATTGGGTATGACAGTGAATAAAATAATCTCAACATCATGTGGAAAGATGGACACAGTTTTACAATATGACATTTGATATTTGATTTAGTAGCTTTTGAGAATTTTACAACCACTCAGAAGAGAGATCAAATACAAGTTGCACTTGGTTTCCTTTTTGTTTGATTTCTAATTGTGACTCTCATGTTTTTAATACAAATACACCAGTTCATCTGCTGTATTTGTATTTTTGTAAGACTGTATATTTCAGCAATATTGCTTTTGTCCAGTAATTTTCAAAGTGTACCTCCTTTGATCTTATTATTATATATTTTACCTTGATTCTTTGAATTATGTATTGGCAAGTATTTACTCTTGCCAGAGTATTGACTATTCTTATCTGTTGACTAGTGATTAGCTTTAGTTACTAACCCCAAATCCTTTTAAGTGACTTTTTTTAGTTTAAAAAAATTTACAAGTGGTGTATTATTGTGGTTGAATGAGATTGTAAATGTACTATACATAGGTGGTTAATTAGTTTTAAGAGAAGTTCTAAAAGTTGAGACAACAGCACAGCTCAATGGAAAAAATATTTAGTACCAATTTTTTCCTCTGAAGGACTGTAGTCATTTGATTAATAAGTAAGGCTTATACTTGTAGGTCCATTTAATTTCTTCTGTCAGAACAAAGTAGTGTGTCATGATGAACAGAAAACATGTGCCTTTGTTTTTCAGTTTATACTTTACCTATAGGTGGGGGATTCTCTTAAACTGATTAATAGAGGAAAACCCCTATTTTTTGAAGGAGACTTAGCTGAGATCATTACATTTGTTTGAACCTGATTTAGCTGCATTGTAGTTAACAGTTTGCATCCGAATGAAGATTTCTGACCCACTAAACCTGAATAGAGAAATAACAGAATTGTTTTGCAGAGAGAAAAGGTGTACTGAAAATGAAAAATATAATTTTTTTCTAATTAAATTATAGTTTTCATAATTATCTTTTTATGTTTCAAATTTTAGAAATATGGAAAACTGACCACTTGTACTGGTTGCCGAACACAGTGCAGGTTTTTTGATATGACTCAGTGTATAGGTCCTAATGGATATATGGAGCCATATTGTTCAACTGCTTGCATGAACAGTCACAAGACAAAATATGCAAAATCACAAAGTAAGTTTCAGGTATTTGGAAAGTTAAAAAACCTTCATAACATGACTAATTTCTTAATTACTCTTTCCCCTTAATTTTGTTTTTATACTTGTTTTTAACTACGTAAACAATTTTATCACATTAAACTTTCTTACTGCAGACTTCTTTTAGTAGTTTTGACCATTCCATATTTCTTTGATTTTCTTCAAGTTATTGGTGAAGTTCTATCCTTGTCTCCATTGTTAGCTAATGTTTTCCTTCCCAAGATCTAAAATTGAGATTGTTTCATGTATCCATGTTTGTTTTAGAGACATGATGTCTGACTCTTCATAATACTTTTTAAGAGGCAAATAATCTTGGAAATTAATAAAAGAATAGTTTACAGAAGCTTCTGTTAAAAATTATTCTCAGGTCAATTAAAATTTTGTTCTAGACTTTTAATCACTTTATAAAGAAATCAGATATGTACCTTTCCTCTCCTAGGTTTGGGAATTATTTGCCATTTTTGTAAGCGAAACTCTTTACCTCAGTATCAAGCCACAATGCCTGATGGGAAACTGTATAACTTCTGCAATTCCAGTTGTGTGGCTAAATTTCAGGTTTGTTATTTATTTTGGATAACTTTCACTCCCAATAAAAAACACATAGAAAATAAACAGTGTAATATGCTTTATCTCTTTTAAATGTGCTAACTTGTATGTAGTTTCTTGAAGGTCAAATTGCAGGGTAGAGATTATAGAGTCATTGTAGTAGACATAGCTGCAGCAGTTTACCACTTAGCATGGATAATCTAATTGGCTTTTTAATTGTTGTTTATGTTAGAAACTTGAAGTAAAATAAATTTTAGTATAATTAAGCTCAGTGCCTGATGTGTTCTTAGTTGATGGTTTCAATAATGTGACTTTTAAGGGGAATTCTGTTTTATGATAAATAGTTGGAGGACATGGGTTTATTTAGCCTAGAAGTGATGAGCATAAATGTTTTCTTCATATATTAGAAATATACCATGTAAAATGGGGATGGGACTTATTATAGTAGACCCTAATTTATTTATTTATTTATTTATAAAAAAAAGATTTTATTTATTTATTTATTTGACAGAGAGAAATCACAGGTAGATGGAGAGGCAGGCAGAAAGAGAGAGAGAGGGAAGCAGGCTCCCTGCTGAGCAGAGAGCCCGATGCGGGACTCGATCCCAGGACCCTGAGATCATGACCTGAGCCGAAGGCAGCGGCTTAACCCACTGAGCCACCCAGGCGCCCCAGTGGACCCTAATTTAATAGAAGATCAGTTTAGGGAGACATTTTTCATTTTTGTAAATGTAAAGAACGTTCTGACATAGTTCTTCAAAGTTGGATTTAATGGGAAGTGTTCAAATGTAAACTCACTGTCTGCTTGTAAGGAGTAGTTGAAAAGGGAATTTAGTATTAGTTAAGTGGTACAAGTGGGTAGGTTTACCTTGCTGTAGATGAATATTTTGAGGTACTCTGTTTCATGATGCTTCATGATAATCTTCCAGCAGTTCTACAATGCTGCAGACACTGTGTTGTGTTATTTAAATTGAAAATGCATTTAAGTATATTAGAGTAGTTACAACCTTTATTAGTATTTAAATTGAGGTGGTTTTTAATTCAGCCGGGTGAATGTTGTTTTTATTAATAAGTTAAATTCTTGACTGAGTTTAGGTAATAAACCATTTTCAAGACTAAACTTTTATTTTGGAAGTTGGGATCATGGCCCTTGAATACATCCTTAGAGTGGCAAATACTTCTGACTTCTTGGCTTTTCTTAAACCAGAAGTTAAGGAGTAAGGATTAATTACATGCTTCTCAGATTTCAACTTTATTTTTGATGTTGGTAAACTGAAATGTTAATAGAAAACATTTAACTACTTTTTAAAATTTGACTGAAACGTGTATTGCCCATGATTTGAAGAGACAATTTGTATATGTACATTGTATATTTTAAAGAAATACTTAATATACACTCTTATTTATGGGGAATGTATCCAGGTAAGTGTTGACAGCCTTATCACTGTAACTCTGCATAAAAATGATACAAAGAATAGAGAAGCAGCATTTTTTCCCCTTCTCTTTATCTTAAAATGCACCATAGATTTTGAACTTTATGTTTTCATTAGATGATGTTCCCATTTCAAAATAAGGTAATAGGATAGTATTCAATGGACTTAAACTGTTTTATTTTTTTAAACATCAAGGACACAGTTGCTGGTTTTTTCTTTTTTAGAAAGATATTACTTATTTATTTGACAGACAGAGATCACAAGTAGGCCGAGAGGTAGGCAGAGAGAGAGGAGGAAGCAGGCTCCCTGCTGAGCAGAGAGCCCGATGCAGGGCTTGATCCCTGGACCCTGAGACCATGACCTGAGCCACCCAGGCGCCCCACAGTTGCTGGTTTTTATCTAAAAAGTTTATTCACCTAATAGTTATTATCTTAAATCTGCATATTTTCTTTAACAAATTTTAATTCTGTTATATGATGTATGCAGAAATTTTAAAAAATGGTAAGTTTTTTTTTGTATAAAGAATTTTTCCAGTCTTCATTGCCACCCTGAAAAAATTTTTAACTTTCATACATTCAGAAAATTTTATGTAATGTTTAATATATACTACTCACCACTCAGATTAGAAATTAGAACAAAACGTTTTTTATTTATTTTTTAAAAATTTATTTATTTATTTTTTAAAAGGATTGTTTATTTTATTTTATTTTTTTTTTAAGATTTTATTTATTTATTTGACAGAAATCACAAGTAGGCGGAGAGGCAGGCAGAGAGAGAGAGGGAAGCAGGCTCCCTGCTGAGCAGAGAGCCCAATGCGGGCCTCGATCCCAGGACCCTGAGATCATGACCTGAGCCGAAGGCAGCGGCTTAACCCACTGAGCCACCCAGGCGCCCAGAACAAAACGTTTTTTTAAAAAATAGTTTTATTTTAGAGAGAGAGATAGCATGCCAGGCAGGGGGCCTGGGGGTGCATGGATGTGTGTGCATATGTGTGGTAGGGGGTGGGCAACGGCAGAGGGATAGGGAAAGAGAGACTCTCAAGCTGACTTTCTGCTGAGCCAGAGTGCTGTGGGAAGCTTAATCCCGCAACTCTTGAGATCATGGCCTGAGGAGAACCCAAGAGTTGGGTGCTTAACTGACTGAGTTGGGTGCTCAACTGACTGAGCCACCCAGTTTTGCCCTTAGAACAAAACTTTTTAAGTCCATATATGCTTATATCTTCTCCTATTCTTTAAATTGTTTTAACTTTTTAAAATGTAATAAATCTAAGATTATTGGTATCCATTCCAGTTTGTAAATTTTTTTTCTGCTAACTTTATAAAATAAATTACCAGTTTTAAAAAGTATAGGCTGTTTTCACTGATGGACTTGGAATTAAAATGATAGCAATATTGCACAAGGGACAAATTATTATTTAAAATAGCTATTGGAGAGAACTAGGAGCCAGGTTTTTAAAAAAATTTAGATACTAGTTCAGAAGCCAGGTAATCTTAACTATTATTTGCTTAAGTTTTTTTAAAAGATTAAAAAAACATATTTGAGCTGTATGATTTTTTTTTCCTTTTTCATGTTTTTTAAAAGTAAGTAGTAGTAATCCTGAATAAAAAAATGAATTTTAATTTTGTATAACTTAGTGTACTAGTAATTTTTAAAGACAAAATTCAGAAATACAACTTTATGTGTTAAGGAAATATTTAAGCAAGTAACATACTATTTGCCAAACCTAATATTTAAAAGTAGTTACAAATAAAAATTCTAAAATCTTTATCAGACTCTGTATGTTTTCTTCTTTGTTTTAGGCTCTTAGTATGCAGTCGTCTTCAAATGGTCAGTTTGTAGCTCCAAGTGATATACAGTTGAAATGCAACTATTGCAAAAATTCCTTTTGTTCAAAGCCAGAAATCCTGGAATGGGAGGCAAGTGCTGTTTTGTTACGTATGTTATCTTGCTTAAATGAGAGTCTAGTAAATTAATAATGGTGTTTCCATTTGAAGACCTATTTCTTAGTGGATAAGGATTAGTTCTTCAGATTTTTGTGATGATTAAATTATTTACTTTTGTGGAAAGAGCATCAACAAAGGATCTGTTTATTGAGGTCATATTCTCTTTACATTTTATTTGTAATAGTGTATAGGATGTTACTTTGTCTAGCTACATACTTGGAGCTTCTGTTTGTACTGTGTTTTTCCATTTTACCCCCATCCTTATAAATATTATCTGAACTATAATATTTTGTGTTGTCTGCTACCTGTACAAATTAGAATTTTTTTTAGTTATTTATAGTGTTATCATTTAACATTTTATAATTGTTTTAAGAATTCTAATATAAATTTATTTTCCCTTTCTCATCACTCTTACCTTCATCAGTTTATTAACTTACTTTGCCACATATTTTTGTCATCAGCAACACCTGATCATTATTTTTTGTTTAAATAAGGGAGCAGTGATGGATGAATGCATGGACGGATGGATGGATGGACAGACAGGTGGACCTGCTGAACATTGCTTTCTTGATCAGTGTTCATCTTTGGCCATTCTTTCTTTTCAACTTTTTTGAGGGTGTGGAATATCTAATAAAATGGTTTACAAGACGTAGTACTAACAGTAGATTGCTCTTGAACTAAAACTTGGTAGTGGCTATTGGTAAGTCACTCAGTAGCTGAGTCCTATAAAAAAGGTGATAACCAGAACCTGACTAATGATTTCTAAAATACTTTGGAAATCTGTAGTTTCATTATTTTAACACTTTGATGCCTAGAAAATTTAGTTTGCTATTTTGTTGTTGCTTTCTCAAGAGTATTTAAACCAGTTATTCTCGGAGACCTGTTGGCACCAAGTGATGATTTTTAGTGACTAACTCCCTCCTTAAATCATAGCAGGAAAAATGTTGAAGGCCTAGTAAGAATAAAGAAATGATAGAAAATGAGGAAAGAAATCCATAACCAAGTATAGAAAATAAAGTTACATAGGGAATAAAGATCCTGCCTCGATTAAATTTTTATAATACTAGATAAAATTGAGTTCCTTTCTATCCTCTCCACGTTAGTGCTACCTGGCTTTTGTAGTCTTGGTGTTGCTTTTATTTACATGGAGGTTAAGTGTTGGAAGGAGTTAAGAAACGCTATCTATCAAACTGAATGAGAGTAGAGCGTTTCACTTAGGCGATTGAGAATTCTGGGGCCTCTTTTTCTCATTTCATGGTTAGTAGTTGTGTTTTCTTTGCTGCTGTTTTTCCTCTTGTAAGTTATATATCCAAGATGGGGCAATTTTCCATTGATTGCCTTATTACTTGGGTTGCTTCCTAGATTCTTTCACCTTCCTTGTGTTGGTCTTCAGCTATCTTTGCCACATGTTGGATAGATGGATTAGACCCAGTCTGTGTCCTCCGTAGTAACAGAGGGGAAAAGGTGCTCTCCTGGGAATTACAGCTGTTTGAGTTTGGCTGGTTTCTGAAAAGTAGCTCTGTCTATTGTAGGTTTGGGGCCAGGAGAAAGGACTGAATAATCCTAACCTGGCTCCATTCAAGGGAACCAACTCAGTCTAAAGTTTAGCAGCACATTTTATGATGGTCCCACATTGAATACTTTATCCATAAGAAGTCTGTTACTATTAGCAGCATTAGGAATGTGATTGAGTCTCCTTGACTATACTCAACAAAGAATATTTCTTTTTGAGTGAAACTGATGTTAATGTCATATTTCTCATCTTTTTGTAGTTTACCCATGTTCTATCTTTCACTGTTTTTTTCCTATGTTTCCAGTTCCCTTAGCAACACCAGAGAGCCATCTTCTTGTTCTAGTGATACTTTTACAATTTCACTGAGTAATTTTGGGGTAGTTAATGGTATTGAATTATGTGGAGTTTTTTCTAAATATAGCAGTGAATTAGTTAAATTAGCTGTTTATGGCCTATAGAAAATGTATCCCCAAGGACTATCAATCACATTAACTAGGTAAATGATTTAACTTTGTTTCTGTAAAAGTGGCTTGTTTATTTCTTAAATTTGTTCTTGAGGTGGTTGTCATATACTTACCAAGGTTCCCATTGTGCATTTAGAACAAAGTGCATCAGTTCTGCAGCAAAACTTGTTCAGATGACTATAAGAAGTTGCATTGCATAGTTACATATTGCGAATACTGTCAAGAGGAGAAGACTCTTCATGAAACAGTAAATTTCTCTGGCGTTAAGAGACCTTTCTGTAGTGAAGGCAAGTGTATATACAGTGTTGTTCATAATTTTTATTAATATTTAATGTTAATTTTTTGCCAAAATATTTTCAAAATACATAACTACATATGTCCAGAGTAGCTGTACAATTTTAGTGTAGCCAAACCAAAAAAAAATTGAATTTGATTTTTTTCCTGATTTGTTTTGTTATTTTAATTTGTAAATCTCTGGTCCTCAAGGTGTTTTATCTCTAAAAATTTAATAATCTTTTTTCCCATTAAAAAGAATGTTTGAAAATAAAAGTATTATAATATGTCATTTCTAAACATAGAGATTGTTATCTAAAATTTGATTTTCCAAGTGAATTAGAATTATTTTCCACTGGGTTCATTTCCTTGCCCAGCCCTGTGCCTAGCCTACAAAGGTTTTCAGTATACCAGAAAGAAAATCGTAAGTGTGGCATTACTACAATGGGAAAATAGTTTTAGATTTTTAATTTGGGGCCAGGCAAACACTGGCTGTTGTTATTGTATATTCAAGAATTCTTTACATCTTTTCATCTACACTTTTGCTGCTCTGGTACTAGGCAGCTGATTATAGAAATGAACACCTGTTCTTATTCTAATTCTCCAGAGATAGGTACCAGGATTTTAACTGTGGGTTTGGGGCTCTTGTTGTGATTACTTTTCCCCAACTGTCACACTCTTGGTCTAAGCTGACTTTAAGTTTCTATTTCTTTGGCCCCAGGCACTGAACTCTCCCAGCTTTTCTATCCCACTATCCTCATCTGTTGTTTTCCTGTTAGTCGTTGTCGTCACCCCCCGCCCCCCAGCCCACCGCCCACTCCCCATTCACTTTTTATATGGATTTCTGCTGCTGGTTAAGGGCAAGAAAAAGGTTGAAAAATCCTAAATGCCGGCAATATTGAATGACCAAAAACTCAAGATTATCAGTCCATTCAGTTAATGCCTCTGTCTAATACATTATACATTTCACATATAAGGTTATGTATATGAGAGGGTACTGCTTATAAAACAAGGCATTCCTGTTTTTGTAGGTTTAATTGAGTACATTTTACCTGATGCAAAAGATAACCATGTTTCCTGTTAAGGTCATAGCTGTGATGAAAAGTGACATAGTGTTTCATTGAAAAGATTGATTCTCAGTTAATTTAACTCCACACCTGAATTTTTATGCAGTGAGAATCTTTGTGATTCATAAGACTGAAAATATTGGTATTGATGGCTGACATAACTCCATGATCTTGCGCCATTTATATTATATGGATTTTACTAAAATGAATAGACAAGTAGCAGCAAATAAAGAATTGACATATAAGAATATAATTTTCAGTTTGAAGGAGTCTTGAGGCAGTAAAAGCTTAAAAAGGATTATGTCTTTTTCCTGTTTAGTAATACATTTTGTGTTTTCTCTAACTATTCCTGGTTCTCTCCTGGAACTTGGCAGAGATAATAAAACATGTAATATACCTAGTACTACTATCAAAATCTAATTAGAAAGAAAAAGCTTTAATAAAGATAAAAGGTAAAATATGAAAAAGGTTTTTAAATGTATTTCATGATAACAGAAAAGAAGTCAGAGGACAGTACTTAAATAATTGCCAAAAAAGTGATAGAAAACAGTTACAATTTGAGTTCACAGATAGGAAAGGTTATTTAAAAACTAGGTTCAGTAGGGTTTGCAGAGGAGGTACATTTTGAACTCCTTATTAATGAGTGGGTAGGATTGCAGTAGATACGAGTGCAAGGTCATTCTTATGTGGCACAGCATGAGTAAAAATATGGAAGCTTATATAATTTATAGAGATAGTGTAGAGATTAAGGTTGATATGTAAAAACACTTAATGCATTCATTATAGTAGGTAAAATAAATATTTTATTAAAAGAATGACAACAACATTTTCTCTGAGCACGTCAATAAACCCAATAAACAAGTTTTACTTCCCTGAAGGTCCATGTATGACAGAGAAAGATAAGGCTAGAAAATTTGGCTAAAATGCCTACTTATTTGAGAACATCTTCAAGTTTTACTTAGTGTTTCTCAACAGTCTACAGTTTCATTTCTCTAATCTGTATTTGTGGTGTGTTTACTGTTTGATACTTTGGCAAGATTATATTTAAATAGAGCAAACAAGAGTTATGAGATGTTACTAGATTTGAAAGTCTTAGTGCATTATTTGAACACACATGAGATCTAATAAAATATTCCATGTTGTGTTCCAGTATTTACAGGTTGCTGATAATAGTAGATTTCAGTTTTGATCAGGAAAAGAGAACTTTATATGTGAACTTAGAGACACTTCATAAAGCTAATGATTAGTTTGACTTTTATAAGCTGTTTCTCACTTCAAAGATAGTTTTTGATATTTTTTTGTTTTAATATTAAAACCTTGTATTTTTCAGGCTGCAAACTATTGTATAAACAGGATTTTGCACGACGTTTAGGATTGAGATGTGTTACTTGCAACTATTGCTCTCAACTCTGTAAGAAGGGAGCAACTAAAGAACTTGATGGTGTTGTGAGAGATTTCTGTAGTGAAGACTGCTGTAAGAAATTTCAGGATTGGTATTACAAGGCGAGTAACTAAAATTTTTTATTATAGCAACTGCTTTATCCAGTCTTTAATAAAATATTATAGGTACTATCATTATAAATATGGTAACTTATTTAGTTTTAAAATGTACATACATTAAGCCCTGTCCAAATTATAGAATTTATTAAAATTTTTGTCATTTCAGAAGTTTTTCTGTACAACTTGAAGTAGTATTTTTACTTGTTTTATAACTTAGCTGTTACCCAAAACTGGATATATCTTTATTTTCAGCAATATAGTTTAACAAGATGGATTATTTTTAAAAATTTATGTACTTATTTCACCAAATAGAAATAGACCACTTTATCAGTGTTGAACATTAGCAGGTAATTGTTTAGACACTCGGGTTGTGTTTTAAAACACTGTGTTCTTTTTTATCTTTATAATTATGGATCTTTGGAGAGTTTCAAATTGAAAAGACTTTATGGATAGAGACCAAAAATATTTAATTTGAAAATAAATAAAGTGTGTGTGTTTATGTTTCTTATTATAATCTACTTTTAGAAAAGATAAATCACTGTTTTTTCTTTGCATTGTGTTTTTTAAAGGGTAAGAAAAATTTGTGTAAATTTGGGCTTTGTTTGGTCAGATATTACTCAAGAAAGTTATTAGTTCATATGCCCATAACATGGAAAACCATTTTAATGTTAAAACTTCATTATGCTTGTACTTCTAAAGCATGTGAAGACGACATCATCCTAACTTTAAAACGGAAATATTGCTAAAATGAAACAAAAGGGTAAAATGGTTGAAATATGTAGAATATTATTTAGTTCACTTAATGAAAGTGATTAGTGTTAATATTATTTAGGAGAATTATGAGAATTCTTGGTGTAGTTCTTGAATGTCTACAGCTCCACATATCAAGTAACATTTTTTAAATTACAAGGAAGATGCTTTCCAACTTTAAGGAGGTTGTAGAGGCTAAGAGTTTTGGTGCAGTTCTAAAATTACTTCATTATTTTACTGTTGATTCTGAGTAATTTGTCTTTACCATTAGGGGCGCCTGGGTGGCTCATTTGGTTAAACATCCAGCTCTTTATTTCAGCTCAGGTGAAGGATCTCAGTGTCCAGAGGCTCCAAACTCAGCACTGGAGTCAGCTTGAGATTCTTTTTGTCATCTCCTTCTGCCCCTCCCCTGCTCAAGTTCTCTGTCTCTAAAATTAAAAAGTTAAAAACTTAAAATTGAGGTTCAAATTTTAGAAACACACAGGACAAACATACTAACACCCTCTAACATGCATTTGTTTTAGTCTAATCAACCTTTTGTTCTATTGAAGACAGTGACAATTTCGGGAAATCATTCAAAATGTATTTGAATAGCTTTAAAAGCTCAGTTTTGTTTAACACATACACTCTCCCCCCATTGGGGAAGTTTTATTTTTGAACGTTTATTTTGGATTCAAAACAGTAAAGGTATTAAGTGGCTACATTATAAAGATGGGAGAATTCCCATTTTATTCTTACTATCGGTTGCCCTTTTGATAATTTATTTTATAGTTTGAGAGACAAAAATTGTTAACCATATGATAAGTATGACTTTTCTGTCATTTTGTTGTACAGAGTCATGTCTCATTATGTAATTGTGAATCCAAACCTTTAATATTTTAAAAACCTTTTTGGACGGTTTTGTTTTTTTCCGCAGAACATTGAATGTACTTCTCTTTCTTTGAATGAATTCTTCTTGTTTTCTTTTTTTTTTTTTCTTTTATATTACTTAAAATAGAGAGGTCTTTTGGGTTTTTTTGTTTGTTTGTTCTTTTTTGAGGAAGCATAGAGGTGTTCTTTGGCAAAAGACCACATTATTCTAGATGTTGCCATTTTGTTCCATTTTGCTATTTTTTGGTAAAGGATACTGGTGTCTAATGTTTTTATTTATGCAGTGTTTCAATGATGAAATTTTGATGAGGCAGTGCATTTCAGAAATGTATACCAACATGTTACTTAAATAACCAGTTGTAATTACGTGTTGGTTTAAAGTCAATGTTTTGTACAGTAAACACATTTTTATTATTATTCCTTATTTTAAACCCAATAGATGTTTGTATAATACGCACAATAGCATTATTACATACTATACTAACCTGAGGAGTAAAAGTAAGAGCCTTTTTATCATAATGGTAGGAACTTATAAAGCAAGTAATGATGATTTTTCTTTGAGCCATAGGAATACCACCATTGGGATGAAGAGTTGACCCTCCTTATTCATCATGGGCTTCTCTGTGGTGGCAACCAATACGATTTATAATCAAGGAATAACTTTGTTCTGTGTGCTTTCTACTTGAGTCAAATTGTATATTCTTTTCTTTCTTTTTTTTTTTTTTTAAGATTTTATTTTTTTATTTGACGGAGAGAGATGCACAAGTAGGCAGAGCAGCAGATGGTGGGTGGGGGTGGGGGAGAAGGCTCCCTGCTGAGCAGAGAGCCTCATGCAGGGCTCCATCCCAGGTCTCTGAGATCATGACCTGAGCAGAAGGCAGAGGCTTACCACTGAGCCACTCAGGCGCCCCAGATTGTATATTCTTTTTTTTTTTTTTTTCCAGATTGTATATTCTTATTCCTCTCATCAGTCTCTTCTCTTTACTGCTACCATCCTGTCATCATCTTGAAAATGTAGTAACTTGTGTCCCAAACCAAATTACAAATTTTTTTTTTTACCTTTCCTCTTGTACTTTTTAAATTTAAAAACTCAAAAGTTGTAGATTTCGGTTCATTATAAATGTGACCTTTAGCAGTCAGTCCAGCTTTTATTAGGAAAATAATCTTCTTAGATTTGCATTTTAATAATTAGGTTTATGACTCATTTTAATTTTCGTGAGGGGTTAATTTTAGTAAGGGTGTAAAGCCTTTGTCTAAATTCTTTTTCTTTTCTCTCTCTCTCTCTCTCTTTTTTTTGCATGTGGATGTCCATTTGTCCCAGCACCCAGTCTGTCTTTGTTTTGTGTTGCTTCTGCTCCTTTGTCAGAGATGTGTAGGTCTCTTTCTGGGCTTTCTATTCTGTTCCACTGAAATGTTTGCCAGCACACGTCTTTTTTTTTTTTTTTTTTTTTTTTTAAGATTTATTTGTTTACTTATTTGTATGGGAGAGAGAGAGGGAGCGTGGGGGTGGACGGGCAGGCTGGGCCGGCGATTGAATGCCCCCGGGGAATCAGGGGAGTGGCAGGCAGAGGGAGAAGCAGGCTACCTGCTGAGCAAGGAGCCAGATGTGGGAGTGATCCTAGAATGCTCGATCTGAGCGAAGGCAGTCGCTTAACTGTCTGAACCACCCAGGCGTCCCAGAAAAATAATTCTTTTAAAACAGTGCCTCTTGTATTACACGAAAATAGTTATTTAAAATAAAATGTTAATATCACTAAAAAAAAAAAAACAAAAAAAAAAAAAAAAAAAAACAAAAAAAAACAGTGCCTCATCAGGGAAACTTGAAAAACAATAGGTAGCCAGTTGTTAATTTCACCATTAGTCATGAGCTTTTGTTCCCTAACCAGAGGAGCACATACATTGTTTTTTTCTACACTCGTATCTTTGTGCCTCAATTTCAGAGACTAACCGTAGTATAAATAACTTTACATTTTTATATATTTAAATTAAATTTAAATATTTATAATTGTACTTCAACATTTTTAGCTTTTATTTCTTTTACTTGACAAGATGTTTTTGAATGATCTCTGTTTTTTGGTTTGTATAATGGTTTGTGTTTGGATTTAGAGGTTTATTAAATACTGTCTCTTCTAAATTGGAATACGAAATCTGTTGAAATAAATGCAACCAGAAAAATGTTGAGAATAAAGTTAATGTTTTTTTTCTTCTCCCAAATTGTTCTTCAGAAAGAAGTAGATTTTACTATTCCTCAAAATAAATGTTTCCAGGCATAATGTGATACCATGTGGGAGGATAGTTCTTTTGATCTCTGTAAGTTTGAAAATTTAGGAGGAAAAGGGGTTAGTATTATAATGAAATAATAGCTAGGCATTTGATAATGTGAAGTTAATTCAAAAGACCTGTTTCTCCAGAACACTTCATAGTAATTCTTCATAGAACTAATAATCTTTTCTTGAATGTTATTACTTCAAATTATAGGTTTTTTTTTTTTGTTTTTAAAGATTTTATTTATTTATTTGTCAGAGAGAGTGAGCACAGGCTGACAGAGTGGCAGGCAGAGTCAGGGGGAAAAGCAGGCTCCCTGCTGAGCAAGGAGCCCGATGTGACTCGAACCCAGGATGCTGGGATCATGACCTGAGCTGAAGGCAGCCGCTTAACCACTTGAGCCACCCAGGCATCCCAAATTATAGTTTTTTAACATGGGTTTTGATTTGCTCTACAAACCAGTAGTGAATGGCAGGCAGCATTCTTTAATATAAATGCCCTATAATAGTATGAAAGTATGATTTGTGGGGCTTAATCAAATTAATACTTAAGTTTTAGTAAATCTTAGTCGTTAAAGGATAGCTGAATAAAAAATACTGGGTTTTTAAGTTTTCTCTTTTTTTGTGAAAAAATTGCTAGAAATAGTGATTTAAAAAAATTCTTTGTTTCTGAAATAATTTTAGAAAAGGAATGTCTATTATTCTTGCTTTAAATGTGCTTTTTGGGTAACTGAAGAATTCCTGTCAGTTGAATGCTTTGTCTAATCTTTTCAGT
This sequence comes from Mustela nivalis, assembly GCF_964662115.1. Classification (NCBI taxonomy): domain Eukaryota; kingdom Metazoa; phylum Chordata; class Mammalia; order Carnivora; family Mustelidae; genus Mustela; species Mustela nivalis. The sequence goes on from NC_139034.1 coordinate 3,644,971, forward strand.
GCATTTTTCTTAAGTGAATAACTATACTTAGATAGTAGGAAGTTATAAATAATTAATTTTTAAATGACTGTAAAATCCTGTTTCATTCATATTCATGGATTCCCCTCCTCACAATTAGGTCTGATTGGTGAAATGGGAGACAAGTAGATGGGCAGGTTAAAGGATATAATATATTTATCAACCAAAAGTGGGAATTTGAAACTTCCAAATAATAAGGAACTACATCACTATAGGCTGAATGACCTATTATAAATAATTGAAGGAGAGATTTCCTGTATTAGCTGAGATGCTGCATCAGGAGTTTTGAATTAAGAATTTAGTACCTGCATATTATTTAGGGTTTTTGAACTGGTGACTGCTATCTACTCCACCCCACCCCTCCAATAACAGACAGTCCCTGGTTTTTCATAGTGATAAGAAGACCACTAAGTAGATGATGAAGTGTGTGGTAGCTTTTAAACCAGCAACTTCAGGCATATATCAGTTTTTTTTTTTTTTTTTAAAGAAGATTTATTTAGGAGAGTGAGCAAGAGAGTGTGTATTTTCTACTTGGGGTGGTTAGGGTGGGGAGGTTGGAGCAGAGAGGGAGAGAATCTCTAGGAGACTCTGCCCCAACCAGAGTCCATCTGGGGACTCTGACGCGTGAGATCACCTGAGCCGAATGCTCATTTGACAGAGCCACCCAGGCACCCTGTGCTTTGGTTGTTATGCTGTAGAAATGTTAAGCTTTTCTAAGAGTTCTCTCCTGTGGTTGGGTGGAAGTGATTTTGGTAAGGAATCATGGTCATTTTTAATGATGTTTTCCAATTAGCCATTGTATTTTAAGCTCAATTCCAAACACTTTACCCAGAATTTGCATGAGTTGCTATAAAAGAAAAAAACAAATGGAAAAGAGGTTTACAACTTTTAAAACGTTGGTTATGGCATTGAACTTGGAGTTAGTATTGAGTACTGTTACAACCTTCCATTTGAAAAAAATATATACATGTTTACATAAATACATTTGCTAATTGGTTATTACTTTTGCTCCTTGGGTACAGAGAAATCATGTATATTTGTTTTGAACCTTCTGGAAGAAAACAAATATTGTTACTACAAAATAATTATAAAATAATGAAGTGATTTCATTGTTCAGATTCTTTGAGTAGAATGTACTTGGCTTCATGTCTTTGGCCTTCTAAATTACTGTGTAAATGGAAGTATTTTAAGAATTAGAATAGTATATGTAGTGATTTGAATACATTTTATACAAATTGATTTTGGTTTTGGAATTCTTGCAGCATTTTACTTCTATTGGGATTTTTATTCTCTAGTTATTTATATTAACTCATTTGGCTTTCCTTTGTCTTTATAACTTGATAAACTAAATAAAGCCCAGTTTTTTTTTTTGGATTGTCTCCTTGCAATCCTGTCTCTGCATTTTCAATGTTTGACCTTAGACAAGTCACTTTGTTTCCAGTATTATGGTAGGATTACAGAGAGTAGATATAACATGCTGGGCTTTTATTTTTCAGGTTCTCAATGAATGAGAGGTAACTGGGCTACAACTTCACTTTTACTACATTCTTATACTGTTTAGACTCAATAATTAGAATGTTAAGCTTTTGATTTCTTCCTTTGTGCTTTGTCTTTGAGTATAGAGTATAAAAAGGGAACCAAACATTAAAACTTTGAATACCTGAAGGTTATTTTAAAAAACACTTTTTGGGTGGTGACTAGAACCTTTTTCATTATTGAGTAAAATACGACCTAGTTGATAATAAGTGCTAATGTTACTGAAGTTACCACATAATATTACCAGCAGTATAAAATTTGAGCTCACAGTTTTTGGACAAGAGATGTGATATTGGCATCACTTAATAGTCATAATCTATATTACAAATCTTCATTCATTTAACATTTATTCAGCAGGAGAAATACCTGACCGGAGAAAAAAAAGAGCCTGTGTTCTAACCTTGGGGTATGTTTGTTATATAAGACCTGTTTATCAACACAATCATTTGTTAATATTCCTGACTAGGGATTTTAACATAGTATTTATTCATAGAACTCCTATTGAGAAATAAAGTGAGAGAATTCAAAACCTACAGTATAGAACTATAGATTATTTAGGTAATGAGGAAAGGCTACATGATTATTAGGAATTCAATATGTATCGCTTTATCAAAACTTCTAAGTTGTTAAATGAAGAGTAATTTAAAAAATACAGTAACTTATTTCTTCTCTAACTGGATCAAACACTTAATTATGAAAAGAACTGTATTTGGAATTAATCGTTAATATGATTTGGTCCACACATTGATCAGATTGTTAAGAAATAGTGAAAATGGGTAAAATCGAGGGGACATGGGTTCACTAAAAAATGAAAATCTGTCCCTGCATTATTATGGATTCACCATCATAAAGTTTACTGTTTTACGTATGAATTTTACATGTTGGGGCTGATGGTTGACTTAAAATACAACTTTTTTAATTAATTAAAGACTTGAGTATTTTAATACTTGAACTTTAAGTTCTTGTTAATAGTTAAATCTACATATTCAATAAAGCTCTTTAAATTTATTAAACTGTTGAAAATACTTCAGCTTCCATGATTTTCTCGTAAGAGCTTGCTTCAAAAATTTTCTGGTCTTAAACAACTACTTCTTTTTTTTTTCTTTTAAGATTTTATTTATTTATTTGACAGAGATCACAAGTAGGCAGAGAGGCAGGGAGAGAGAAAGAGCAGGGCTGGGGGTGGGGTGGAGGGGAGGCCCTGGGGGAAGCAGACTCCCTGCCGAGCAGAGAGCCCGATGTGGGGCTCTGTCCCAGGGCCCTGGGATCTTGACCTGAGCCTAAGGCAGAGGCTTAACCCACTGAGCCACCCATGCGCCCCTGGTCTTATACAACTTCTTTAAATTGATTTATCTTTAGCTATCAGTTGAACACAGGAAATCTGTTTATTAATTAGAGATTTTCAGTGTAATCTGATTGTAAGAAACTTCTACCAGTATATCAGGGTTCTCAAAATTATTTAAAAATATTAAATTGTATTGTACCAGTTTGGTCTACCAGTGTTCACTTTTTTTGGTTATCCCATCTTTGTAATGCTGGTCTTTAACTGCTGGTAAGTATAGAAAGGGATTTTGACAATACTAAATTGCTGCATTTTTTTTTCACTTTTATTGTGGATTTTTACTTTATGTTTATGATTTTATTATTTTTGTCAGAAACTTTTATCATGTTTGGCACAATCACTGATAAACTTTAAGAAATCTTTTAAAGTACATGTCTGACTTTTAAATTTTCTAATTTGAAATGTCTGATGACTTCCTTTTTTTATTAAGGCTGCAAGGTGTGACTGTTGTAAATCTCAAGGAACACTTAAAGAGAGAGTGCAGTGGCGTGGAGAAATGAAACATTTCTGTGATCAACACTGCTTACTCCGTTTCTATTGTCAGCAAAATGAGCCCAACATGACAACTCAGAAAGGACCTGAAAACTTACATTATGGTATGTAATAATTTAGGTAATAACTTGAAAAACCTGTATAGTAGTGTTTAGTTTCTTAGATCTGAATTTTATTCATGATAGTGAATAGTTGATTTTGGATATAGTTTAAAGGCAACTTCCATAGTTTGGGTGGAAGTGCCCCATATATGATGTTTCTGTAGATGGATTTTTTTTTATTCTCTTTTAAAAATTTAGTGCTTGTTGAAAAAAAGGGCAATTTTAAATGAAGAACATTTTAGTAAATGGTATGTGCCGGGAGTAGTTGGGAGTAACAGTGAAAACCTTTTAGGAGTTGTGACTTAATTAAGAGTTAAGCATAAGAAAATAGTAATGACCCCCCAAAATGAGTATTTTCTGAGGACAAAAATGGGAAAAGAGTTCCACTTATTTAGCTTTGTATTTTAGCTCTCAAATTTGATAATCTTTACTTAAAAGAGCTTACAATGTTTTCTTCATTAACTGTTTTAAAAAATCAGTACTATTTAATGAGAAATACAGATTTAGAACATTCTGAAGAAAGTGATACTTGTCTTATTTTAAATTTGTTTGTTTTTAGATCAGGGTTGTCAGACGTCCCGAACCAAAATGACAGTAAGTATTGCTTAAGTAAAGTGTTAGATTGATTTTTGTAATGTGGGCATAAATTAACCGTCCAGTTTGATCATAATAAAAGATTTTTACTTTCCTCCATTGGGACAGTTGAAGTATTTAGGTGAATTATCTAGTATTAAAACAGATAGTTTGATATATGCTAAGGAATATAAAGGTGAATAGGAGATAGACATATTTAAATAAAATAGAATTGAAGTTCCTATCACCTTATTTTTTTTTTTTAAGATTTTTTTTATTTATTCATTTGAGAGAGAGATTGAGCATGAGCATGAGTCGGTGGGGTGGGGGGGAGGAGTAGAGATACAAGCCACATGGGGCTCATTGTATCTGTTCCTGGTGACTGTGAAAAAGCTTCAGAACAGTTGAGTAGAAGGTTGGCAGATAGACACTGATGAAAAGTAGAAGGAATGTGCTAACGGCATGCATAACTATTCAGTAGGGCCAAACTTGAGCACCTTTGGTGGAATCATGGAAAATGAGGTAAAAGGATAGGCTGGGCCAGATTATTAATGGCTTTGCGTTTATGTTTCTCAAATAGGTATCTGAAGGTCTGTGTTGGGGGCCAGGATTTACAAGTTTTTAAATATGAGTAATAATTCTATAACGTGTCCTGTGGGTTTTTTTCTTTAGTCTCTGGTGTAATGCATCACATTTTGCTTTTATGTTAGCATTTGAAGAATTTTTATAGGTTGAAAGTGTCCCTTTATCTGTAATGAATAAAGAGAAGCAGCAACGAATGTTTTGGTACATTTTGAGGCACAGTGAGCCTGTCCTCTTGTAGGTCAAGTAACAATAATCAACAGTGTTGGAATACTGGTATTTCTGGCATCCTTACCAAGGCTTTATAGGAGTCATTTCTTGGCATTATATTAAGTCTCTGAACTAGTTCTTATCCTGGAAAGAAAGAATAAATCAGTGGTTCTTAGGTCTGGCTACACATTTGAATCACCTGGGGAGTTTTCAGAAATTTCCAATGCCTAGGCTCCAACTCAGAAATTCTGTGTTTTTGTAAAGTTCTTCAGATGATTTTAATATGTAACCACAATTTAGAATCATTGACATAGATGAACAATTGGTGATCTACATTATTCTGTTCAGTTTTTATTTTTGATGTTAATAGTTAAGAATCCTAGGTAAGTAAGAGTGCATTCTCCTTTGCTTTCTCCCCCTATATGTCATACCCCCCCCCCCCTTATGGAAATGTATTTAAAATTGGATAATTCAGAAATACTTTAAAGTATTCAGCTGAATTCATCTCATTTTAATACCAGACACTTACCTGTGACTGAAGAATATAAAGATGGTCACTCCATATTTTGTTAACTTTGTGTAGCTGTAAGGCAACTTACAACCTTGTTTCAAATATGTAAGCTTTTGACCAAGGCTTTAAGGCCCACATTCTGTCAGTATAATATCAAATCTTTTTTCCTCACATAGCAACTTGGAACCACATTGTATGACTAGGGGAGGGGTAAGTCAGTGTGCCACTGCAGTTATTGCCTTTTGTCTTATAAAAGCCCTCTCCCATCTTTTCCTTGTAAGCTTTTGAAATTTTTAAATTCCCAGCCTATAAACTTTAAAGGGTGAAAGCTTAGCTGTATAATTTTGGACAAGTCCCTTTACACAAGTTCTTTGTGTGAATTTCTTGTTTTTAAAATGGGATGAAGATAGTGCCTGTTTCAGTGTTATCACATAGTAAGTATTAAATGCATAGTAACTGCTATGTTCCAGACCTCATACAGGCAGTATGTATAGTAGTTTAGAATATAGGCCTTGGTGTTAGGTGAATTTACTTGAATCCTGACCTTAGAACTTTTAGCTTTATCATCTTTCCCGGGTTGTGTAACTTCTTCTTCTTTTTTTTTTTTTTTTTAACATTTTATTTATTTGAGAGAGAGCATGAGAGGGGAGAGGTCGGAGGGAGAAGCAGACTCCCCGAGGAGCTGGGATCCCCAAGCGGGACTCCATCCCAGGACTCTGGGATCATGACCTGAGCCGAAGGCAGTTGCCTAACCAACTGAGCCACCCAGGCGCCCCTGGGGTTGTGTAACTTCTGAGCCTTAGTTTTCTCATCTGTAAAGTAGGAGTGATTAAAAGGCTTACCCTTACCTCTTGTAGTGTTAGGAGAATTAAATAACTCATTTCATAAGTTATGTAAATTTGGTGCTTCATGTAATGTCTTAGTCCATTTGAGCTGCTATAGCAATACCATAGTTGAGGTGGCTTACAAACAAATTATTTCTCACAGTTCTGAGGCTAGGAAGTCTAAAATCAAGTTGCAAGCAGTTAACAGTGTCTGGTGAGGGCCTGCTTCCAGGTTTATAAATAGTCATCTTTTCACTGTCTTCACATGGTGGAAAGGGGTGAGCATCTCTAAGATTTCTTTTTTGAGGGCATTAATCCCATTTATGAGGCCTCTGCTCTCCTGATATAATCTCCATGTATTGGCCACACCTTCAGATACCATCACATTGAGTATTAGATTTCAACATGAATTTTGAGGGGTACACATTGTAGCACATAGTCTCTGGCATGAAGCAAGTACTGAACAGATGGTAGCTTTTGTCATTATAATTTTATTTTGGGCCCTCCTTCAGTATTCTTTATAAATAGACGGAGATCTTGCTTGTTGACAAGCAAAAAAGAAAGTATTATCAAGTGTAGGTCTTCACCAGGTGGCATAGTTTAATTGACATGATGTAATGTTTCTAAATGATAGGAGGTAAAACATCGAGTAATCTACGATATATATGATTTTAGACCCCTTGTTCATATGTGGGGATTCTAGGGTATTTTCCATCTTGGATCAAGCTTACCTAGTCTTAGTATATAGTAGATACTCAATACCGATTTGTTAAATTATTCTTCCCATTTTACAGTTGAGGAAATTGAGACAGAAGTGACTGAGTCACTTGCCCGATGTTACACTTGACTGATTTTACACACAGTTTTAGGCTAAGTTCTCTAGCTCCTTGTTCATAGCTCTTTTACTTAGCTGATTAATAATGTAGTTTGAAATCCTGATGAATCTAGAATAGTACCGGCCCCTTTGCCATATACATTATACAAATAATATATAAATGAGATATCTACCTGAAACAGTCTTAAAAAATTTCCACACCTTTAAATATGCACAGGTAAATTTATTAAACAGTAAGTGCCTTAAGTACAGTTGGTCATCCTTCATATTTGCAAATTTTTACTTATTCTCTAAAATTGTAACCCCTAAATCAATACCCATGGCACTTTCAAAGAAATTTGCAGACATGTACAGGGTGGTGAAAAACGTGAGTCTCCTGAGGCATAGCGCATCTTCTTGTTGAGGTGGAACAAGGCAAGGCTTTCCCTTTTTGTCTCACCTCATCCTATAAGCAGGTGTCCTTTTCATAGTCAATTAGTACCACCTTTTGCATATTTTGTCCTTTTTTTTTTTTTTTTTTTTTTGGTGATTTTGCTTTTAAAAATCCACTGTTAATGCATAGTATTAAAAAGCCCTATCTGATGTTCCTAAACACAGGAAGGCTGCTCTGTGTCTTATGGAGGAAATAATGCCTATTAGGTAAGCTTCATTCAGTTGGCAGTGAGTTTAATGTTTGTGAATCAACAATATGATACACTTAAAAAAGAAATAAGAAATTAACCAGTCTGCAGATGAGGCAACTCCTGAGTACTGAAGTAAATTCTGTAGTACATGGTGAAGCTATGGAAAATAAGGAAGAGTGATTATATTTATGGATTCATGGACTTAGGACTTAAAAAAAAAAAAAAAAGGAACGCCTCTTTATGAAGTTTTCAGCTTATATACAATGTGTATCAGGAAAATGTTAAACTTTTCTTGCCTTCTGCTGGCTAGCTCACACATTTCAAGCAAAATGGTATGAAAAATAATAAACTTGGATACGAGGTGGGTTCTGCTGATCAGGACCAGGATGCTTTGGAAGAATACCAGCTAAGTGTTAACACAGGTAAAAAAGATACACAGTCAAGAAGGTTTTCAGTGCTGATGGGACTGGCTTGCTTTCACAAGATCAGTGGCAAATGAATGTGTAGAATACAAGTGGTCTCCAAAGCCCCTGACTTTAAATCATTTAGAAACCATGCAACCTTGCTATTGTGTGCCAGTGCCAAGGATAACTTCTGTGGACCCTGCCTGGGCATAGAGCCTCAAATCCATGAAAACTCCAGGAAAAAAACTGAAATGTATGCTAGTCTACTGGAGGTGGAACAAAAAAGCATGAATGGTATCTAAAATATTCTGTGATTGGTTCTCCGGTTGCTTTATCCTAGAAGTTGAACATTGTCTCCGCCATGAAAACCTTGCATTTGAAGTTTTTATTACTGGGTAATTTCCGTTGCCTTGAATAATTCAAAAATGCCTGTCTCAGTGTAGTTCTCTTTATGCCCCCCAAAACTCTCTCTCTCATCCAACCCCTCAATCAGGGCATAATTAAAGCTTTTAAGACCTACTTCACGAGAAAGAGTTTGAGGCTCTCAGCATCAACAACAGCAACAAAAACCACACCCTGAGAGATTATTGGAAGTTAGTCATCATCTGTAACATTATTTAGGACAGCATCAAGCAGGCTACCCTGAATAATTGTTGGGAAAATGTTTGACCAGGCTGTATGAAAAATTTCGAAGTTTTTTGAAGGTGTCAAAGTATAAAAAACGTAATGTATATTACACCAAGTAAGTGAAGAAGGCTTTGGGACTGTGTAGGAAGATGTGGAGGAAGTTTGGTAGAGAAGGCAGTAGAGCCCATCGATTTGGCTAGAGGGCCAAAGAAGGTATCAGATTTAGTGATGAAAGTCAGTCCAAGACTCCTCTAACAATGGCCAAAATAATCAGAATACTGGAATGGAATATTCCAATATTCAAAATATTGAAATGGAATTCTGCCTTGGGAAGAATTGTCAGTGGCATGGAAGGATATGACTCTATGCTTGAACAAAGCCTCCAATTTGAGTACTACTGTGGTTACCTCTTTTATAAAGACGCTTAAAACATTAGAGGTGAAAAACCAAGCAGACAAGGCTGACTTATTTTTTTGAAGCCAGTTTGGGAGGCAAAAGCACTGACATATTCAACAAATCATAAAAGCCAAACTCTTGAGGTAGAAACTGCCAGATGTTACCGTGTCCCCCTCTTCTTCTCTTACTAAGTCACTGACTTCTTCCTATTCTGCAGAATAATTGCCATCAACCTTTCCCTTGGTTTTTATGGGCACGCCAAAGGTTGAGAGGTTTAACCACAGTGCACTGCCCCATTGTACATCCTGCATGTCCACTAAGAGTAAGATGTTAACATTTTATAAAATGTACAATGTTTACTCTGTTTTGTCCCCAGAACTTTATTTACATTAGTGTACAATATACAGTATGTGTTAACAGGACTGAGTATTTGTACCATATAGTGTGTGTGTACTGTATCTGTACACATCTGAGTGAAAGAGTTGATAATCTAGTATACTGTGGTACACAAAAATGCTGTAATCAAGTGTTACAAACACGGAGCATAATTATTTGTGACAAATATATATGAAATCGAGTGTTGGAACAGAAATACTGTTATGGATTGATGTGTTGATGAAAGTCTTGTGACCCAAGGCTTGTAGGAACCTAACCTTTTATTTCCTTTGGGAGTAATGGTTCTGTATTCACTGAATTGTTCATGGTTACTGTCTAGACATTAAGTACCCCAAATATTCTATATTCTGTACCTTTTTTCCAGTATCAATAGGTGGTACAGAGAAACCCCTATGTTTAGTCCCTTATAGATAGATCTTTAGCTTATTTTAGATTGATTGTGTGTTGCCCTGGAGGTGGGGGGGTGGTCGGTGTTCTCAACTGCAAATAATGCTGCAGTGTATGTGGTGAAAACATCTTAGAGACTATGATCTAGGACAGGTTTCTGAAATTGCAGTTGCTGGGATATAAAAAATAGTTTGAAGTTTGATAGTATTTATTGTAATTCTTTTTATCTTTTTTTTTTTTTTTAATCTTTTAAAATTTAGTAACATATATAAGGTGTTTATCCAATAGAGGGAACTGGTGTGTTGGCCATAACTAAGAACTTTGTCTTTCTTAAATAAATTTAAAGAACCTAATTATTTTCAAAAAATAGGCTAATATTGTATTTTTTACCTAAAAGTGAAAATTGTCTTATTTAAAAAAAAATATCTACTGAAGGTCACACAGTTCTATAGAATGAATGATTTCTCCTGCTTTGTCAGTAGTTAGGACAGATTCACTTTGATCCTTTCAGGTTAAGACTACAGTAAACATAATATAAACATTATAATAACATAATTTGTTTATAGTCTTAAACTTTTGTGTGTTCGCTCCACATGACCTAGAAACCAGATATTCATTAACACCAGGAAGTAATAAAAATTAGAGGCAAAAATAAAATGTTTCTTTTTGTTTCCTCTGTAGGGTTCAGCACCACCCCCCTCTCCAACACCTAACAAAGAAATGAAGAACAAAGCCGTTCTTTGCAAACCTTTAACAATGACAAAAGCTACTTACTGTAAACCTCATATGCAGACCAAATCTTGTCAGACAGGTAATTTTAGGAAAAAATTAAGTTACATGCTTCCCTATACTTATACCTCTCTTATTGAAAACGCATGCTTTTCTCAAATAGGCTACGGAATGTATCTGTTTAGTCACTTAGTCATTTTCTGTTGATTTTGCTTATCTAAGTTTAGACATTACCTTGAGAATACAGCATATTATTTAATATAATTAATGAAAATCAATCTCTGTTAAAGGCTCAGAGTATATATTATGTCATAAATGAAAAAGCACTTTATCCAAAATTTCCTTGGGGCTGAGATTCCCTCAAGTTACAGTAATCTCTGAAAAATCATCTCTGTAAATGTGACCTGTTGTGTTAACTATTCTGTTTCCTTGTCAGAATGAGATGGTATCATTCAATTATATGTTTTTATGAGATTTAAATGTATTCTAATTGTTTGATTAGGTAAATCTTTTTACAGGGAATATGAGTGGAAAATGATAGGCTGTCTGGATCTGCATAATGTTTCTAAGGGACATTTTCTTTGTATTAAGAAAAAGGCCTAAATTCTGTTTTTCTCTCTTCATTTAAACAGTTACTGTATTTAGTTTTCTTTTTACCCTACCTGATTTTGTGAAAACCAGAAATTTCTCTTAAAAAGGAAACGAGGCACTTAAATTCTTTTGTTACCAAATTGTTTGAACATTGAGTAATTATGTGTGTTACTTAACATTGCTCCGTAAACACATTTTGTATTTTCAGATGATAATTGGAAGACGGAATATGTTCCAGTGCCTATCCCTGTGCCTGTGTATATCCCAGTACCTATGCACATGTACAGTCAGAATATTCCTGTTCCTACTACAGTTCCTGTTCCTGTAAGTTGGATTTTAACTTGATTTATTTATTTTTTTCCCATTTTGGGAGTTTATCAGGCAGTAGGTGGGAGAAGAATGTTGTAATTCCTACCTTAGTGAAGTAGTAGAACAGGGTTTGAGTCGTTGCCTTCACCAGTTAACTTAGGGTTTGGTTGAATCTGTCGATGTTTGCTTTGTGTTTAACAAGTGTATGTTCATCTTTAAAGGTGAAGTTCGGCAAATGTCTTTGTCTGCTTTATGCATATATATATAGTGTTTTATGTTTGAGTTCATTTTAGAGAAAAATATTGGTGAAGTTGTAAGGTTAAAAAAACTGAAACATGGAATAGAATTTCATATGAATTATCATTACATTATTTTGTCCTAAATCACTTGCAGTAAAGACACTGTGCCAGGGCTTGACTATCATAGTCCCCTGGGGGACAGAGGTATCTCAAAAATTATTTTTCTTTAATTTTTATTTCAAAAAGTAGTTGCTTATTTTCTGGACTTTCTTTGTTACAGTTGACAACTTAGTTTTGGTATGTGTTTTTTCCAAAGCTTTTATCCAGTGTGTTATTATAAAGAAGATCATGTGTCAGAATAATTTTTAATCTGGCAAATTACATATATACATACATACATACATATATATATATACATACATACATACATACATCTGGCAAATTACATATATATATACATACATACACACATACATACATATATATACATACATACATACATACATACATACATTTATTTAGTTAGTTAGTTAGTTATGGGAGAGAGTGCAAGGAAGAGCAGGAGGGAGGGGGAGAAAGGCAGAAGGAGAGGGAGAAGGCTCCTTGCTGAGCAGAAAGCCTGATATGGGGCTGGATTCCAGGACCCTGGGACCATGGCCTGAGCTGAGGCAGATGTTTAACCCACTGAGCCACCCAGGCAGTACCCTCTCTCCTGCCGACCCCACCTTTTTTAAGATTTTATTTTTGAGAGGTCTCCACACCCAACATGATGCTCCAACTTAAAATTCAAATATCAAGAGTCCCACACTCCACTGACTGTACCAGCCAGGCACCCCTGGAAAATTATTTTCTAATGTTGAGTAAACCTAACAGTAAATACTTTGGTTAATAGGTGCCGGTTCCTGTTTTTCTGCCTGCCTCATTGGGTAGCAGTGAGAAGATCCCTGCAGTGGCTGAGGAGCTAAAAAGCAAAGTTTCTTCAGATCCTCTTGATACAGAGTTGCTTACAATGACAGATATGATGACTGAAGATGAGGGGAAAACAGAAGCTGCCAACATCAACAGTGAGTTGCAGTATATTTCTGTCATTAAGTGTATCATTGGTTTTCAGTAAGTGTTACAATTATTATAGTATGTTGCCAGGACATATCATTATGTTTCAACTTGATATGGGAGTTGTTGTTAGGGGGGCAAGCATTGCAACAAAAATGTGTTTTTGTATTAAGAGATCAGTACTCTCTCTAGCCACATGCTCTTTTAATGCCATGCCCAGTTTTAAGCAGGAATTTGTATGATTTGTATGTTTCCGATTTTAATTGTGACAGGATTTGACTTATAAGATCAACTCAGTAATTCCTGTTTTAATGTACTAGCTCAGACACAAAAATAACTTATTATTGTTAATAATGATCCGAACTCTTATTTTGTAATGGTTAGCCCCTGTTTTGTTTTGTTGGTTATACTTAATAATTTGCATTATCTACTGGGATTTATCCTATCTTCTGTTAAGGCATGTTTGCCAAATGGCATAGCGTAGGTAAGTTGTAGATGATTCTCTTAAGAGTATTTATTCCTACCCTCACTCCTCAGGTCACACGTAGGGTCCTTTTTAAACCATGAGCTGCCTAGTTCCCATTACCCTAGAGGATAACAGAGACATAACAAATTTTATGTATTTCATAATGTGACAGTGTTTGTGGAGGCCTTTGTTACAAATTAATGTAGTGGGTTGCAACCAGTGGTTTTATTTGTTATTTAATGAAGTGAAATGGGAAATGTTAGGTGAATCTCATCAAAAGGATACTGTTTTGTGAAACTTTTGTTTCCCGTGTCTGTGTCTGTTTGTCTTTCTGTAGCCGATCACCACCTTGAAATGGATAAAATGCGTATTTTACCGTGTATTACCATATAAAAATGTTTGAAAACAACTGATCAAAACAAAACATTAGAAAGCAGTTGTAATTGAATGATATAGAAAACCTAGGTCACAATTCAAAGAGTATTGAAAATCCACCCTCATTAGTTTATTTTTGACAAGAGATTGCTTTTAGAAATACTCTGCCTTCCAGAGTTGGTTTACTATCAAAGCATGCCTATTAACTTTTGAAAAAGGAGAGTCAGAAACCTAAAGGATTAAGTTTCTTTGTCTTCATGATTATTTAACAATTATAAAATTTACAAGTGTTCACATTTCAAGATGGCTATATACCTTATCTTTTTGTGACATATTAATGTATTCTTGTTTTATGTTTACATAAATGACATCCTTTGCCAGATTAAATACAGGTACTGTTAAGGTTCTTCTATTTTGATTTCTAATGATACTGTGAATTGATTACAGGTGTAATTATTGAAACAGACATAATTGGTTCTGATCTCTTGAAGAACTCTGACCCAGAGACACAGTCTAATATGCCTGATGTACCATACGAACCAGATTTGGATATCGAAATAGATTTCCCCAGAGGTACTCAAAATGCTATTTTATTCTTTAAGTGTGAACTACAGTTATGGAATTTAGTTATGATTATTAATCCTTTAATGTTAATGTTCTTGCCTTTACTGCTTATATTTATCTTTTTTTTTTTTTAACTCAAAACTCAACAGTTAATTTCTGAAATAAGGCATGGGATTGAATTGAAGTGACTTAAAGAGAATTTCTTAGAGCCTAAAAAGATACTTTCTCAAAGTAATTTATTATAGAAAACTTTGTAGATAGAGAAAGGGATAAAGAAGTGGTTGTTTCTTTGTTAAAAAATTAAATAAAATGCTGATAGTATTTTTCATAAGACTTTTTGAAAAATTCAGTTCATCTTCAAAGGAAAAAATTATTTGCAGGTCTTTTGTTATAAAAGAAACGTTCTAGTTTTCATTATTTTCTTAATGTATTGATGGCTAATAAGCACACCCAGTAGAACGTAAAGCATTTTATTTTGAGAAAAGATTTGATATGTTGAAACAGATTTGTACTGAGACCATTTAGATCTTAAAATTGAATTTCAGGTTGCAATAGTTTTTCTGATTTTATACATTTCCACGAAAATTTCATGTTATTCATTATACTTATGTTTTCTTTAGGGGTCTAAATAGGGTTTATCAGAACTCATAGACCTTTTCTTTTCACCCTCCCTGCAGCATAGGTTATCTCCATATATAGGTACTTGTTTATATTCTGTGATTAGTTCTTTGTTGGCTGTGTTTATGTATTGTAAACCTGTGTTGTTATATTTGTAAATAAAAATTCTTCTCATTTGATTGCCAGCTGCTGAGGAGCTTGATATGGAAAATGAATTTTTATTACCACCTGTTTTTGGAGAAGAATATGAGGAACAGCCTAGACCTCGATCTAAAAAAAAGGTATGAATTAATAGTATTTTTGCATTAACTACTGTCTCTATAGTGTTAGCTCTTTTTTCTTTAATTTTTTAAAGATTTTATTTATTTTTTTGACAGAGAGAGAGATCACAAGTAGGCAGAGAGGCAGGCAGAGACAGAGAGAGGGGGAAGCAGGCTCCCTCCTGAACAGAGAGCCCGATGCGGGACTTAATCCCCCAGACCCTGGGGCAGAGGCTTTAACCCACTGAGCCACCCAGGTGCCCCATGTAGTGTTAGCTCTTTAGGGGTGGAGCAAGGATATAGTGATCCACAGTTGTGCCTGAGGCTATGGAAAGACTTTTCCCCCCTAGATTTAAAAAGGCTTTAAGAGTTAGTCTTTATTACTTCATTTCTAAGTAATAAAAAAGTCTCAGATTTACTTGTAACTTTACAGAAGACTGTTTTTGCCATTTAATTTTCCTTTATAATTTTATCCTGACAAAAGTTGACATTGTTGCTGAGAAAGTAAACTCAATTCTTGACAAGAAGTAAGGCTATTTTCTAGTGATCTGTTTTTTTCTGCTATTATTTGCAACCTAAAGCAGGATCAAAAGAAAAAATACGACTTTCACAAATTTCCCCACAAAGAAAGAAAAAACTGAAAAAGGAGTGAGTATTTGCAGTAGGATGAAGTTGGTTTCCTGTTTGGTGCCATAAAAAAATTAACTCAAAATGGGTAATAGACCTAAATGTTAGAACTAAAATTACGAAACTCTTAAAACATACGCCCAAATCATTTTACCTTGGGTTAGGCATAGTTCTTCGATACGACACCAAAAGTACAAGAAGTATAAGGAAAAAATAGGTGAATTAGGTGTACCACATCAAAATTTAAAACTTTTATGCAGTAAATAATGCCATCATGACAGCATAAGGAGCTTGAATGGTCATTCTCCATTATTGGAATTACTGGAAAGTTCAATTTCTCCTTACATTAATATTTAGAATCCTTTTCAGATTATTTACTAATTGTGTCTTAGATTTAATTATTTCCTTATCAGTGACTCTCACAGCAGAAGTTAAGATGGTTTTGTTATACAAGATGGTTTATGTAAGAAATATGGCATTCCTGGAGGTATATTTCAAGTAACTATTCTCAGATTCTGGAATACCAATCAGTTCTAAGCATATAAATATATTTCTCTTGATTTGCATTTGTTGAGAGATGGCCTACATAAAGTCATGAAATAATAACAGGTTTTTTTACAAAAAGATTTTACAGTGGTGTTTTACTAATAGGGAGCCAAAAGAAAAGCTGTATCAGGATACCAGTCTCATGATGATAGTTCTGACAATTCAGAATGCACCTTCCCTTTCAAATATACATATGGTGTAAATGCATGGAAACACTGGGTCAAAACTAGGCAACTTGATGAAGATCTTCTGGTATTAGATGAGCTAAAATCTCGTAAGTGTTCTGATTTTGTTTCTTCTACATTGTATTTCAATTCAAGATTTTTGTTATAACTACCTTTACTTTAAAAAAAATGAATATAGCTTACAATATGTTAAGTACATTTAAGTAGCTTTTATTTTACTTTAAAGTATTTATATAGAAAAGAAAAAAAAAGTATTTATATAGTATATAGTTCTTATATAGTATAAATTCTTATATTCTTATATAGTTCTTATATAGTATAAATTAATTTCAGAAAGTTTCTTAATCTTAAGAGTAAATAATAATTACTAATTTTTTCCTCTCTTTTTAGCTAAATCAGTAAAGTTAAAAGAGGATCTGCTCTCTCACACCACAGCTGAGCTTAACTATGGGTTAGCCCATTTTGTCAATGAGATCCGACGGCCAAATGGAGAGAGTTATGCACCTGACAGCATCTATTATCTTTGCCTTGGAATACAGGAGGTTTGTAATTTGATGGCTACGTTTGACTATAATTGGTTGTTGTAGTAGTTTTGGAAAAATGTTAATGTTTCAAGAATATTAAGGGCAGTGTTATGGAACATAGTGATATCTTGACTTGCTAAGGCATGAAAGAATTTACTGTATTTGCAAATACTAGGGTATTATAAAGGATTTTCATAGCTACTTTGTATATAGGTCTTTCTGTTATAATGATGTATGTTTCTAAAAATCCTCAAGTTCTCCAAAACTATTGTACCATAACCAAAAAGAATTTATGTGAGAAATGGAGTTATGGTCAGATGACTCATTGAAACTCCTACACCTTTTGTAATGCATCTAATGAAGCTGTATATTTGTTACCATATATAGTAATTAGGATGGCTTCATTTCCTTTTTAAAATCGCAAATAAATGAATTAACATCTTGGGGTATGACCATATATGTATATATAGATCCATGCTGATATATGTGTAAACAGAAAACTGGGTTCCTTTGCAAATGGGTTCCTGTTTGAATTTCATACTTCTTATGTTCTTAAATTGTTAAATAGGGTATTTACTCAGTAATTCTTCTAAATCATCTTATAAAAGGAGATCATTCTTTGGGTTTTTAGATAAATGTAAACCACATGTCTGTGAATCATGAGTGAGCCTATTTTCCATAATAAACATAAAGATCAACTTGTAATTCTGAACAAATTGTTTGGGTTTGAGTCCAGGATCTTGCTTGACATCCTGTGTTATTTTTTGCTGTGGTAGATGATAGAAGATAGAGGGTTTTTTTTGGTGTGGTGGCTTTTCTTTTTTTTTCCTTTTAATGTAGAGTTTTGTTTATAGGCCCAGAATTTAATGATGTACTGCTAACAGTGAGTAGAATATGAAATAGATTACTCAGAAAATTAGAATTGTCTTAATTGTATTTTACTTACGTTTTCTTTAGGATAGAAATTTGCTCAAGATTATATAAGTGGTAAAGGGGAAATAACACATGGTTATAAATTACTATCTGTTCAAAGGCCATCACATATTTTACAATAACAACCTAAATATATAGTAGATTTTCCTTTTTTTTATTCTTTATAGATTTATATGTACTTTGAGCCACATGTTTAGATGGCCATTCCAAATGCTCAAACTCCTGAAAACTAAAGATTTTACCCTTTAGCTTTTCACATAAACTAATTTGACAAATAAAACACAACTTGAAGAGTTGTGAAGTTACTACTTCTTATTACACTTTGTTTGATTATCCATAGAATATTAATGGTCTAATTCACTAAAGGATTGCTAATGTTTCTAAACAAATACAGTGTACTTCCTTAGAATACTCTAGGATTCTAATGTAAGCATATACATGCCCTGTATTTCCTCTGTAAAATTCAAAAAATTAAGAATTCTAAAACATTAGGACTCCATGGTTCTAACTCAGCATTTGTAGACCTATATGTTTCCCCCTTTTTAATTAAACCTCCTAGTAAAAAAGAATAAAAATAGCAGGTGCTAGGTATAGGTGAAAACATCTCAGTAAGAATCAGAATAAGTTATTTATTACATATAAATCCTCTTCAGAGAAATAGGATCTGGGTCTTACTCTTAGTGTCTTGTACCATGCAGCCCGTATGGTAGGCACTCATTGACCTGTATAATTGTCAACAACTAGTACACAATAGACCTGTCTATCTAGTCACTATTTTTTTTTTTTAAAGATTTATTTATTTATTTGACAGACAGAGATCACAAGTAGGCAGAGAGGCAGACAGAGAGAGAGGAAGAAGCAGGCTCCCTGCTGAGCAGAGAGCCCGATGTGGGGCTCGATCCCAGGACCCTGGGATCATGACCTGAGCCGAAAGCAGAGGCTTTAACCCACTGAGCCACCCAGGCACCCCTCGAATCACTATTTTTATATCCTTTGGAAAAATACCTAGTAGTGCAGTTGCTAGGTTTTAGGGTAGTTCTATTTTTAACTTTTGGAGGATCCTGCATTACTGTTTTCCAGAGTGTCTGTACCACTTTGCTTTCTCAAACTAAGAGGGTTCCCAGACTAAGAGGGTTCCCCTTTCTTCACATCCTTGTCAACGTATGTTGTTTTCTGAGTTGTTCATTTTAGCCATTCTGACAGGTGTGAGGTGGTATCTCATTGTGGTTTTGATTTATGTTTCCCTGATGATGAACGATGTGAATTTTTTCGTGTATCTGTCACCCATTTGTATGTCTTTTTTGGAGAAAAGTCTTTCTTGGCTGGATTAATTGTTCTTTGGTTGTTGAGTTTGACAACTTCTTTATAGATTTTGGATACTACCCTTAATCTGATATATCATTTGCAAATGCCTACTCCCATTCTTTGGGTTCCCTTTTAGGTTTGTTGAATTTTTTCTTTTTCTGTGCAGAATGTTTTATCTTGATGAAGTCCCAGTAGTTCATTTTTGCTTTTGTTTCCCTTGCCTCTGAGATACGTGTCTAGGAAGAAGTTCCTACAGCTGATGTCAGAGACATTGCTGCCATGCTGCCTTCTAGGATTTTGTTGGATTCCTGTATCACATTTAGCTTTCTTCATCCATTTTGAATTTATTTTTTGTGTGGTGTAAGAAAGTTGTCCAGTTTCCTTCTTCTGCTTGTGGGTGTCCAGTTTTCCCAATACCATTTGTTGAAGAGATATGTTTCTGGGTTCTCTGTTTTGTTCCACTGATCTGTAAGTCAATTTTTGTGCCAGTCTCATACTGCCTTGATGACAGCTTTATTTATTTATTTATTTATTTAAAAGATTTTATTTATTTATTTATTTGACAGACAGAGATCACAAGTAGGTAGAGAGGCAGGCAGAGAAAGAGAGAGAGAGAGGAGGAAGCAGGCTCTCTGCGGAGCAGACAGCCCGATGTGGGGCTCGATCCTAGGACACTGGGATCATGACCTGAGCCAAAGGGAGAGGCTTTAACCCACTGAGCCACCCAGGCGCCCCGACAGCTTTATTTTTTTAAAGATTTTATTTATTTGAGAGAGCGGGTGAACATGACCAGTGGGGAGGGGCAGAGGGAGAAGCAGACTCCCCGCTGAGCAGAGAGCCCGATGCAGAACTTGATCCCAGGACTCTGGGATCATGACCTGAACTGACAGCAGACACTTACCCAGCTGAGCCACCCAGGCTCCCCTGATTACAGCTTTAATAGTGAAGCTTGAAATCTAGTTGTGATGCTTTTGGTTTTCTTTTTCAACATTACTTCAGCTATTTGGGGTCTTTTCTGGCTCCATAAGTTTTAGAATTGTTGGTTCCAGCTCTGAGAAAAATTCTGGTTTTTGATAGGGATTGTATGAATGTGTGGATTGCTTTGGGTAGCATAGACATTTTAACAATTCTTGTTTTTCTGATCCATAAACATGGAATGTTTTTCCATTTTTTTGTGTCCTCCTCAATTTCTTTCATAAGCGTTCTACAGTTTTCAGGGTATAGACCTTTTACCTGTTTGGTTAGGCTTATTCCTAGGTATTTTATGGTTTTTTGGTGCACTTGTGATGGGGATCAATTCCTTTGATTTCTCTTTTTGCGGCTTCATTATTGGTGTATAGAAATCTTACAGATTTCTGTGCTTTGATTTTATATCTTGCCACTTTTCTGAATTCCTAGCAATTCTAGCAATTTTTTGGGTGGAGTCTTTCAGGTTTTCTGCAGAGTATCATGTTGTATGTGAGAAGTGAAAGTTTGAGTTCTTCCTTGTTGATTAGGTTGCATTTTATTTCTTTTTCTTGTGTGATTGCTGAGGCTAGAACTTCCAGTATTTTGTTGAACAACTGTGGGCACCCCTGCCATGTTCCTGACCTTAGGGGAAAATCTCTCAGTTTTTTCCCATTGACAAATTTTCATAGATGGCTTTTGTGATATTGAGGTAAGTACCCTCTATCCCTACACTGTGAAGAGTTTTGATCAAGGGTACTATACTTTGTCAAATGCTTTTTCTGCATCTGTTCAGAGTATCATATGATTCTTGTCCTTTTCTTTGATTAATGTAGTATATGACATTGATTTGTGGATATTGAACCAAACTCGTAGCTCATGAATAAATCCTACTTGGTCATGGTGAATATTCCTTTTAATGTACTGTTGGATCCTATTAGCTAGTATTTTGGTGAGTATTTTTGCATCCATGTTTATCAGGGATATTGGTCTGTAATTCTCCTCTTTGGTGGGGTCTTTGTTTTTGAGATCAAGGCAATGCTAGCCTCATAAAATGAGTTTGGAAGTTTTCCTTCCCTTTCTATTTTTTTTTTTTTTTTTAAGATTTTATTTATTTATTTATTTGACAGAGAGAGAGAGAGATCACAAGTAGGCAGAGAGGCAGGCAGAGAGAGTGGAGGAAGCAGGCTCCCTGCTGAGCAGAGATCCCGATGCGGGACTCGATCCCAGCACCCTGAGATCATGACCTGAGCCGAAGGCAGCGGCTTAACCCACTGAGTCACCCAGGCGCCCTCCCTTTCTATTTTTTGGAACAGTTTCAGGAGAATAGGTATTAATTCTTCTTTAAATGATAGAATTCCCCCGGGAAGCCATCTAGCCCTGTGATGGCTAGTATTCAGAATCTATAAAGAACTTTCCTGTTGCTTGGGAGATTTTTTGATTACTGATTCCAATTCTTTGCTGGTTATGGTTCTGTTCTGATTTTCTGTATCTTTTTCAGTTTTGGTAGTTTATATGTTTCTAGGAATTTATCCATTTCTTCCAGATTTCCTAATTTGTTGGTATATAATTGCTCATAATATTCCCTTACGTATATTTTGTTTGTATTTCTATGGTGTTGGTTGTGAGCTTTTCTCTTTCATTTATGATTTTATGCATTTGGATCCCTTCTTTTTTCTTTTTGGTAAGTCTGGCTGAAGGATTTATCAGTTTTGTTAATTCTTTCAAAGAACAAGTTCTAGTTTCATTCATCTGTTTTTGTTTTTGTTTTTTTTTAAGATTTTATTTATTTGACAGAGATCACAAGTAGGCAGAGGCAGGCAGAGAGAGAGAGATAGACAGAGGGAGGGAGGCGGGCTCCCTGCGGAGCAGAGAGCCCAACGTAGGGCTTGATCCCAGGACCCTAGGATCATGACCCGAGCCGAAGGCAGAGGCTTTAACCCACTGAGCCACCGAGGCGCCCCAATCGTTCATCTGTTCTACCGTTCTTTTGATTACTCTTTCATTTATTTCTGCTCTGATCTCTGTTATTTCCCTTCTGCTGGATTTAGGTTTTATTTGCTGTTCTTTTTCTTGCTCCTTTAGGTATAAGGTTAGGAGGTTGTATATTTGAGACTTTTCTTGCTTCTTGAGAAAGGCCTATATTGCTATATCCTTCCCTCTTAGGACCACCTTTGCTGCCTCCCAAAGGTTTGGGACTGTGGTGTTTTCAGTTTCATTTGCTTCCATTTTTTTTTTAATTGTTCTTTAATTTCGTGGTGTACCTATTCATTCTTTAATAGGAAGTTCTTTAATTTCCATGTATTTGTGCTCTTTACAAATATTTTCTTATAATTGACTTCAAGTTTCATAGCATTGTGGTCTGAAAGTATGCATGGTGTGATCTCTGTCTTTTTGTACTTGCTGAGACCTGATATGTGACACCCAGTATGTGATCTCTTCTGGAGAATCTGTTCCATGTGCACTCAAGAAGAATGTGTATTCTCCTTCTCTAGGATGAAATGTTATGAATATATCTGTAAAGTCCATCTGGTCCATTTAGTCATTTAAAGCCCTTTTTTCCCATTGGTCTGCTTAGGTTATCTGTCCATTGCTGTGAGTGGGGTGTTAAAGTCTCCTACTGTTACTATATTAGTATCGTTGAGTTCTTTATTATTCATTTTCTTTAATAATGTTTTTTAAGATTTTATTTATTTAACAGAGAGATCACAAGTAGGCAAGAGGCAGAGAGAGAACGGGGGAAGTAGGCTCCCTGCTGAGCAGAGAGCCTGATGCGGGGCTCGATCCTGGTACCCTGAGACCATGACCTGAGCTGAAGGTTGAGGTTTAACCCACTGAGCCACCCAGGCACCCTGTTATTAATTGTTTCATATATTCAGCTGCTCCCAAATTGGGGGCATACATATTTGTAGTTGTTAGATCTTCTTGTTGAATGAACCCCTTTATTATGCTATAGTGTCTTTTTTCATCTCTTATGGTTTAAAATCTAGTTTGTCTGATATATAGGAATATAGGAATGGCTACTCCAGCTTTTTTTTTTTTTTTTAAAGATTTTATTTATTTATTTGACAGACAGAGATCATAAGTAGGCGGAGAGACAGACAGAGAGAGGGAAGCAGGCTCCCTGCCGAGCAAAGAGCCTGATATGGGGCTTGATCCCAGAACTCTGGGATCATGACCTGAGCCACCCAGATGACCCATCCAGCTTTTTTTTTTTGATGTCCATTAACATGATAAATGGTTCTCTAGCCCCTCACTTTCAGTCTGGAGCTGTCTTTTGGTTAAAATGACTGACTCTTTTATAATGCTTACAAGAGATGGGTCTTGTTTTTTAATCTATTCTGATGTCCTGTGTCTTTTTATTGGAGCATTTATTTCATTTGCATTCAGAGTAATTATCAAAAGATATGCATGTAGTGCCATTGTATTACATGTAAAGTCCTTGTTCCTATAGATTGACTCTGTTCCTTTCTAGTCTTTGTTACTTTTGGTCTCTCTTTCCCACTCAAAAGGTCCCCTTTAATATTTCTTGCATAGCTGGTTTAGTGGCCACAAACTCCTTTAGTTTTTGTTTGTCTTGGAAACTCTTTCTCTCTCCTCCTATTTTGAATGTTAGCCTTGCTAGATAAAGTATTCTTGGCTGCATGTTTTCCCCATTTAACAGGTTGACTATGTATTGCCACTGCTTTCTGGCGTGATAGGTCTCTGTTGATAGGCATGCTTTAGCCTTATGTGTCTACCTTTATAGGTTAAGGATCTTTTTTTCCCTAGCTGCTTTTAGACTTATATCTTTATCTTTATATTTTGCAAGTTTCACAGTGATATGTCGTGATGTTGATTTTGTTTTTGTTGATTTTGAGGGGAATCTGCTGTGCCTCTTGGACTTGAATGCCTATTTCCATACCCAGATTAGGGAAGTTCTCAGGTATAATTTGTTCAAATAAACCTTCTACCTCCTTTCCTTGCTCTTCTCTGGGAGTTATGATTTTGCTTATTGGAGTCCCCAGGTCTACCTTCATGATCTAATAGTTTTCTTTCCCTCTTTTTTTCAGGTTCATTGTTTTCCATAATTTTATCTTCTGTATCACCTCTTCTGACCTATTCTCTTCTCTGCTCCTTCAGTTCCTCGTTGTGATTATGTCTAGTCTATTTGTGTCTTAGTTAAAGCATGCATGCACACACACACACACATTTATTTGTTTGTTTGTTTGTTTGTTTGTTTAGGTCTGACTAGTTTTTAGGTCCTTTATCTCTGGAGCGATGGTTTCTCTGGTCCTTCTATGCTTTTTTCAAGTCCAGCTAGTAGTCTTATGACTGTAGATCTAAATTCTTGTTTAGATACCTTGCTTGTATCTGTTTTGAGGTCCCTGGCTGTGACATCTTTATGATCTTTCTTTTGTGGAGGATTCCTTCATCTTATTTTGGCTAAGTTTCTTTTGTGTGTTATGAAAGCTTGTTATATCTCTCTCTTCCGCACCTGAGAGTAATGCTGTATTAAAAAAAAAAGAGGTAATACACTGTCCAGGGCCTGATACTTTAGGAAGTGTTTCTGGTATATGGTGTTTGCACTCTGCTGTTGGATTTGGCTACTCTTTTGCACTGGTCAGTCCTCTGCAGAGTTTCTCCTTTCTTGCAGTGGGGAGTATTTGGACCTTTTTCTAGGTGTGCTTTGATTTTTTTGTTGAAAAAAGCATGGAGGGGCACCTGGGTGGCTCATGGGTTAAGCCGCTGCCTTCGGCTCAGGTCATGATCTCAGGGTCCTGGGATCGAGCCCTATATCAGGCTCTCTGCTCAGTGGGGAGCCTCCTTACTCCCCTCTCTCTGCCTGCTTGTGATCTCTCTGTGTCAAATTAGTGAATAAAATATTTAAAAAAAAAAAAGCATGGGAAAAAGGAAGGAAAGAGAAAGGAAAATAACAGAAAAGTCTGCTTCACAAAAAAGAGTAAAAGAAAAGGAATGAAAAAACCCAAATAATCAAGAAAATACTATAAGCCTGATTTCAAAGAAAAAGAACAGGGGAAAAAAAAAAGAATAAGAAAGGAAAAAAAGACACCTGATCCAAAGAAAGAGAGAGAAGGGAATGAAAAAACAGAGTAATAAGCAAAAAACTGTAAGCCTGATTCTGGTGGCAGAAAAAATTCAGCCTGGTCCTATTTCCACCACAGATGAAGGGAATGCTTTGAAGCACTAGACTTGGTGCATGTTATATGCTGCCTGTGTTGCTCTTTTGGGGGAGATCCCCCTGTGCTGGCTTGGAGTTAGTCTTGCTCCATTAATAAAAATGTGTGTTAGGCACATGGGGGCAGGATTGGATGTCATTGGCGCCGACTTCCACTGGGGGCCACTTTGTTGCTCTCTCATGTCTGAACATGTTGGTAGGAAGGCTAAAATGCCACCCTACTCTCTTGTCTCCAGACAGAGAATCACATACCCCCTGCTGTTTTGAAAACTCTCACAGAAAAGTGAGGACCCTCAGTGAATTTGGCACCCAGATGTCCTGCTTTTTATCTTTGGTGCAGCTGGGATTCAAAACTCCAAATCTCCTGCATTTGATATATGGCATGTGGCTGGGGTTCAAAACTCCAAATCTTTTTTTTTTTTTTAATTAAGATTTTTTATTTATTTGTCAGAGAGAGAGAGAGAGAAACACACAGGGGGAGCAGCAGGCAGAGGGAGAAGCAGGCTTCCTGCTGAGCAAGGAGCGCATGCAGTCAGTACTCGATCCTGGGACCCTGGGATCATGAGCTGAAGGCAGATGCTTAACTCCACATCTTAAAGGAGCTGATACCACTCAGATCTGCTCCCTCCTCCAGATTAAAGCCTCGCTGTGCTCTGACTAATGCCCTTTGTCCCAGAAAAACAGTCCCCTACCTGCACAGTGTCCGGAATCTGTGGTATGTCACTGTGAAAAGCAGCAACTAGGTTACCCATCCTTTGTGCCCACCCTTGTCCCCTGCCAGTGAAAAGCCGTTTGCTGGTGCCTACGGGGTCTTTTGTCCTTGGAAAGGCAGTAATTCCTCTTCCAGATATACTTCATGAAGGGGAATGATCTCTCCCAATGCAGCAGGAGATCCCTACACAACTTTCGTGCCCTTCCAGGCCAGAACCTTCCTTTTCTCCAGGAGTGGAAAAACCTCAGAGCTTGAGGTCCTTTCACTATTTGCAAAAAACCTGCCTCACTCAGTTTCCCTGGTTCCCCAGTCTGTGGTCTGAAAGGTTTTCTTGTGTGAACCTGTGTCACACTCTCTCAACCACTCTATCCCTCTCTCCCTTTTCTCTCCCTGAGGAAGTGTTCCCTTCCCTCCGGGGCGTGGCAACTTCTCTCTCCCCCAGTTTACTTCCACGTACCTTGGACTTGTTATGCTATCTCATTCCAACCATGGAGGTCCTTCTTCCAATCTTCCGATTGATTTCCTGGATGTTCCAGTGATCTGACCTCAATATAGCTATGTTCGAGGGACAAGGAAAGCTTAGGGTCTCCCTGTTTCTCTGCCATCTGAACTCCTTTTTATTTGTGTTTTAATTCAGCTGTACTTTTCGGTGTGTTTTAGGGTTCTCTTTACAGTTTCATTTAAAAATGGCTTTGGCTAGAAATTCAGCTTAAAAACCAGTATCAGATAATATAACTTTAAATTTTAGTGTAATAAAAGATAACAAAATGGGGGGTCCTCTGTCCTACCTTTCTCTGTTCCACCCTAGTTCACCTCCCTAAAGTCAGATAGTCTTTCCTCTCTTAGTTGTTTCCTCTGACATAACTTGCATGTAGAAATACGATTAATTTTTATATGTTCATCTAATATTCTGTATATACCAATTCACTATTAGTTCTAGTACATGCTTTTTTTTTCTTAGAAATTTCCTTATATATATAATCATGTTATCTGTGAATAGAGACACTTTTACCTCTTTCTTTCTTATCTGCATGTTTTCTTTTTCTTGTCTTATTACATTGATTAGGGATCTCAGGCCTCCTCCCAACACTTAAATGCTAGTGGTGAGAGTAGAAACCTTTACCTTGTTTCTAATTCTTGGGTGAAGTTCCTCCACTATTAAGTATGATGTTGCCTGTCAAGGAAGTTCTCTTCTGTTCTTGGCTGGCTGAAAATTCTTCTTAGGTTTTTATTTTGTTGCTTAGGTTTTTATTTTTTTTTTCTTCTGAATTTTTATTTAAGTTCTAGTTAGTTGATCTTGCTGAGAGTTTTTATCATAAATCGTTTTTGAATTTTGTCATCTGCTTTTTCTGCATCTGCTGAAACAATAATATGGTTTTTCTCCCTTATTCTATTAATGATGGCGTATCAGTTAGTTTTCAGATACTAAATCACCCTTGAATTTCTGAGAGAGCCTTCATTTGATAATGATACATCATCCTTTTTATATTGGCTGATTAGACTTGCTTTTTATTACTTAATGACATTGCAGAAGTTCATGAGGGTACTAGTCCATGTTTTCCCTGGCTTTGGTATTGGGATAATACCATTGGCCTCATTAAACGAATGGCAAAGTGTTCCTTCCTCCTATTTTCTGAAAGAATTTGTGGTAATTGGTATTATTCCTTCCTTAAAGTAAAGAGAATTGGCTGGCTTCCTAATAACCCTATCAGGAAGTTGAATCTCTAGATTGCTTCTTATTGACTGAATTATGTAAATATTAGAACTCCAATTACTATTAGAGGTTTTGGAGCTAACTGGATTGTTAATGAATGATTATAAATTAGTTGTTTTTTTTCTAAAATTTTTTTTATTGTGGTAAAAAAATGTAGCATAAAACTTAACTGTCTTGTTTCTAAGTGTACAGGTCAGTAGTATTGAGTGCATTTGTAATTCTGTGTGAACATTACCACCATTCATCCTGATAACTCTTCATCTTGCAAAACTGAAACTTTTTACCCATTAGACAATAACTCCTTTGTTTCTCCTCTCGCTCAGCCCCTGGCAACCACCATTCCTCTTTCTGTCTCTGTAACATTGAGTACTCTAGGTATCTTGTATAAGTGACACCATACAGTATTACTCTTTTTGTGACTGGTTTATTGCACATAGCATAATACCCTCAAAGTTTATCCATTTTGTAGCATATTTCAGAATTCCCTCCTTTTTTAAAACAGGTTCTGTGTATGAACTAAAAATGTTAACTCAAAAAATTTTTTAACTGGTGAACTCTTCACTTTAAAAATGGTTAATGATAGATTTTTGTGTGTGTGTGTGTTTTTTTAGTATAATTGAAAAAAAATTTTTTTTTTTTACTATTCTCATCATTAGACATATTTTCACAGATTTGATTTAATTTTATGAAAGACTCCATGGTATTTATAAGCAGCTTTAAAAATAATCCTAAAACTCTGTGTAAAGGTAAAATATACTTTCTTGGAAATCATTGCTGTTTAATGTTACTTCAAGGATGTGTACAGAAATAGAAGCTATTTTTGGAAGGGTTTTCATGTTTAACTGTTGCATTTATTAATTTTGTTCACATCTGACAAAAAATAATGTTGAAGATGTATTTTTTTTTAATTATGTTTATAGAAGGAATAGCATCTTTATTTGTGAGGACTAAGGCTTATGAATATACATAGGTAAATGTGTAGCCACTTCTGCATTGTATACTGAGGAGTTAAATGTAATTACAGATGTTTAACTGGGTCCTGTATAAAAGGGGACCATAGCATTTTTTTCCCCTCCCTCACAAAATAGCTGATTTTCCCATAGACTAAGAAATAATGATTATGTTTAAAAACAAAAAGTGTATGAAACCCCACAGTTATGATTATTCTTTTATCTACTACCTTACACAAGTAAACTCATGCCCCTCACAAATGTATTGTCAGTGGAATTGTTGAATAACCTTTTCCTGTATCCTCCTCACCTCATCACAGTTAGCTAGATGTGTATGCTGCTTTGTGTGTGTGTTTTTAAATGAAGATGGCAAAAGATATACTAGTTTGGCAACTAAGAACATGGAACCATATTAATCACTTTGTACTGTAGTTTCCTAGTACATTGTAGCAGTCCCTCAAAAACAGCTGAACAGGCTTAACTATATTATATTTCATGCCTCATTTAATTTAAACATTTCAACAATGACGCATATTCCCTTTGTTTCCTAAAATTTTGCTATTATAAACAATGTATATCTTTCTTCCCCAAAACATAATTATCTTAAAGAACTGGTGCTTGTATTTCTATGAGATAAGATTTCTGAAAGGGTATTATTATTCGATCATAAAAGTGTATTTTTTATTTTTAAAAGATATAACTAGATTGCTTTCCAAAAGGATGAGGATCTTTTTTTATTTTGGCCATTTGAATTTGCTTTTATGTGAATTTCCCCTTTATTGTTCGGTTGTTTAACTCCATTTGTGAGAATTCCTTGTTGATTCTAGATATTCTCATTTTCTAAAAATTTTTCCAAGATTTCTTATTTGGAGGGATTAACATTTTTTTCTTTTTTAAGTAACACTGACATAAATATTCATGAAAAGAAGATTTACTTTGATGCAGTAATACTTTTCCAAAATTCATATTTATTTGCTTTTGGTATTTGATGTTCCTTTTTTAAAAAGATTTTATTTATTTATTTGACAGACAGAGATCACAAGTAGGCAGAGAGGCAGGCAGAGAGAAAGGGGGAAGCAAGCTTCCTGTTGAGCAGAGAGCCTGTGGGGCTCCATCCGAGGACCATGGTATCGTGACCTGAGCCGAAGGCCAAGGCTTTAACCCACTGAGCCACCCAGTTGCCCCTATTTCTTTTCTTTTTTCTTTTTTTTTTTTTTTTAAGATTTTATTTGTTTATTTGACAGACAGAGATCACAAGTAGAGAGAGAGAGAGAGAGAGGGAAGCAGGCTCCCCGCTGAGCAGAGAGGCTGATGCCGGACCTAATCCCAGGACCTTAAGAATTTGCCTTATATTTCATAGCAGCGGTGTAATACATTCAGAGTTTTGGTAATCCTTATTTCATTGGTTTCTTCCAGGAACTATTAAGTGCTTATTTTATGCTGACTTCTGAACATTGGAGTGGATATTGGAGATGACTTCTTTTGCCTATTTACTGCTTTCTATGCATAGTGCTAACAGCTCAACATGTTATTTAATCCTCTGAACAACCTTACTATTATTCTTACTGGTTTTTGGTGAATGTAGGGAAGTTAAGTAGCTTACCCAAGGTTATATAGCTTACATGTTTTGAATTTGGTAAGCAGTTTGACTCAAAAGCCATAATATGCTCGCCTCAAGGATTTGAAATACATAAACAATGGTATTTAAACAGCGTCCTCATGGTATTGTATCTTGGTGGCACAGAAGTGGGACTAATTGATTCTAAGGATGTAATCTGAGAAAATAGAGCAGTGTTGATGACCTTTAACCTGAGCTTTGAAATAGATATAGAAATTCTAGGCAGGAAGGGTGAAGGAAGAACAATGGCATTCCAAGAAGACAGAAAAATATATACCAGGGTACAGTTTTCCAGAACTACTTGGCATGCCTAGAATGTAGAATGTGAAGTGTAAGGAGGTTTGGGGCTGGGGTGGAGTATGAAGTAGGTAAGAGTCATATAGCAAAGGGCCCATATTCATTGATAAAATGTTTAGACTTTGTATTTTATCCAGGGTGTGAAACATGAAAAGATTTTAAGCATTTTTAAAGATTGTACTCAATATTTTTTTCTTGGAAGTATTTTTTCTTGCAGCTGAGGGTTGGAATAATATTGAAACACTAGAGCTGCTGATTTATAGCTAAATTAATTATGGGTCATGTTTACATTTCTTTTGTTTGTTTGTTTTTAAAGGTTTATTTTGGAGTGCGCACGTGTGTGAGTATAGGGGGAGGGGTAGAGGAGAGGTAGAGAGAATCTCAAGCAGACTTTACACTGAGGGCAGATCCCAGGGTAGCATTCCATCTCGGGACCCTGAGAACGAAAACCAAGAGTCAGACACTTAATTGACAGCCACCTAGGTGCGCTCCCTGTGAGGATAATTTTTGATTAAGATTGCTACTCTTCAGACAGCTCTGGCCCATCAGGACATTTTCTTCAGGGTTACTTTTTAGAAGATGCTGCTGTCTTTGATGGCTTCTCCTTCGTTTCTGAAAAGCAGAAGTTACTGGCCTTTGGTGTTGGGGTAGATTAGGTGTTCATAAATTGCGTGCAGTTAGATATTTGTAAATTGGGACTGCCTTTAAAGGAAAAAACAACCATAATGTAGTTAGTATCCTTTCCCATACTACAGCAGTGACTCATAAAGCTTATTGTCATTCCTTCTGTACTAGTAAGAGGACCAAATCTTTTTAATTCATCAGGGATTGACAGAGAAGCCTCTTCAGAAGGACTGAGTGTTGGCACATCATTTAGGAGCTACTTGTAGTAGAGCTGAGCTGAGAGCCTAATTTTTGGCTTGTTATTTTTAAGGTTCTGAATGTACATAAAAAGTGCTTTCCCCTTGTTACTTGACTTAATAGCTGAAAATTATTTCAGGATCACTTCCCTCTTTTTTTTTTTTTTTATTATGTATGCTGCTTTATGTTAAGAACAAAATTGCTGTTTCAAACATGGGGATTTCATTTTTGTGATTGTTTTATATAATGTGTACTAAGTTTACATTTTAAAAATGTCTGGGAACCACACTTAAAAAAAAAAAACTATTTGTTAGGTGTGCCTGAGTGGCTCAGTTGGTGAGTAAGTGTACAGAGTTTACAGTAAGTGTAAAACTCTTGATCTCAGCTCAGGTCTCGATCTCAGGCTAGTGAATTCAAGCCACAAATTGAGCTCCCGGCTAGGTTTGGAGTCTACTTAAAAAACAACAGTAAAATTAAAAAAACAAAACAAAAAAACAACACCTAACAACTATTTATAATCCCATTAAATAGGTTTAATTGTGATATTATATTTGAAATTAATGCTACAATCATAACATTGAGAATTTCCAGATTAGGAAATGATAGAAATCCTGTTCTCTTGACTAACCCAAAAGCAGGGGAGGGAATCTGACATTGTTACTTCATGGCTTGCCAGTTGTTTGGTTTGTATCCCAACTGAAAGGCATTAGTTAGGAATTTTTGCATCCTAATTGAAAGGCATTAGTTAGAAATTTTTGTTCTGCCATTTTGAAATTATGCTGGCTAATCTTCCTTCTGACTAGGAGGAGTAATGTTAGATCAGTTCAGATGAATGATATGCTAGTCTGATTTTTGATTAGTACATGGTATGTGTATGTGTGTATGTGTGTGTATATATATATATATATTTATGTATACGTGTGTGTGTATATATTTTAAGAGACTTCAAAACAATTTTATTTTTTTTTAATTAATTCTTTTATTTTTTAATAAACATATAATGTATTTTTAGCCCTGGGGTACAAGTCTGTGAATCGTGGGTTTACACACTTCACAGCACTCATCATAGCACATACCCTCCCCAGTGTCCATCCACCACCCTCTTCCGACCTCCCTCCCCCCAACAACCCTCAGTTTGTTTTGTGAGATTAAGAATTTCTTACAGTTTGTCTCCCGATCCCATTTCTTTCATTTATTTTTTCCTACCCCCCCAAACCCCCCACGTTGCATCTTCACTTCCTCATATCAGGGAGATCATATGATAGTTGTCTTTCTCTAGTTGACTTATTTTGCTAAGCATAATACCCTCTAGTTCCATCCACATTGTTGCAAATGGCAAGATTTGATTTCTTTTGATGGCTGCATAGTATTCCATTTTATATATACACCACATCATCTTTATCTATTCATCTGTTGATGGACATCTAGGTTCTTTCCATAGTTTGGCTATTGTGGACATTGTTGCTATACTTCGGATCACTACGTTTGTATCTTTAGGATAAATACTCAGTAGTGCAGTTGCTGGGTCATAGGGTAGCTCTATTGTCATATTTTTGAGGAACCTCCATGCTGTTTTCCAGAATGGTGGTACCAGCTTGCATTCCCACCAACAGTGTAGGAGGGTTCACCTTTCTCTGCATCCTCGCCAGCATGTGTCATTTCCTGACTTGTTAATTTTAGTCATTCTGACTGGTGAGAGGTGGTATCTCATTGTGGTTTTGATTTGTATTTCCCTGATGCCGGGTGATGTGCAGCATTTTTTCATGTGTCTCTTGGCCTATTTAAAGATTTTATTTATTGGAAAGAGAAAGCATAAGTGGGGGCAGGGACCAAGGGAGAGGGAGAATTAGACTCCCCACTGAGCAGGGAGTCCCTACATGGGCCCTCATCTCAGAACCCTGAGATCTTGACCCTAGTTGAAGGCAGATGCTTAACTGACTGAGCCACCCAAGCCCCTAAGTCCATTGTATATATTTTTTCATCCTTTTACTTTTCATTTACCTGTGTTTACATATTTAAAGTTGGTGTCTTGGGGCTCTTCACTGGCTTAGTTGGAAGAGTACGCAGCTCTTCATCTCGGGCTTGTGAGTTCAAGTCCCATGTTGGGTATAGCGATTACTTAAAAAAAAAAAATTAAGTATTTGTCTTGAAGGCAGCGTTGGGCCTGGTTCTCCCCACCCTTAAATTTTAATTCAATTGACCAATCTTGTCTTGGTTTGTTTAGACCAACAAACTCCCCCCCCCCCTTTTTTAAAGATTTTATTTATTTATTTGAAAGAGATCAGGAGTAGGCAGAGAGAGAGGAGGAGGAAGCAGGCTCCCCGCTGAGTAGAGAGCCTGACGTGGGACTAGATCCCAGGACCCTGAGATCATGACCCGAGCCGAAGGCAGAGGCCCAACCCACTGAGCCACCCAGGTGCCCTTTTTTCCTTTCAATAAAATACAGTAAATGTTTATTTGGTCTTTGTGGGCCACACTGGTCTGTGTCATACACCCATTCAACTCTGCCACTGTAGTATGAAAGTAGACTGGGGCAGTATGCAAACATCAGTTGTGTCCATGTTTCAAGAAAACTTTATTGACAAAAATAGGCAGATGACCAATTTGGCTCAAAGACTCTAGTTTGCCACCTGGTTTAGACCTTTTATACTCAATGTAGTCACAGCTAACATTGGATGCAAATCCGTCCTCCTGGTTGTTTTATATTTGTTATATCTGTTCTTTGTGGGGTTTTCGTTTTGTTTCTTTTTTCTTTCTCTGCTTTTTTTTTTTTTTTTTTTGAATTAGTTATTTTTATGATTCTGTTTTATTTCCACTATTGGTTTATTTATGCCTTTTAAGTTTTTTGTAGTGGTTGCCCTAGGATTTATAATATGCATTTCAGTTCATTATATACCTCAAAAATGATTGCACCTCTTTATGTATAATGTATGAGCCTTATAATAGTGTAAGTTTCCCAACTCCTGCCTCCCATTCTTAGTGCTAGTATTGTCATACATTTTACTTTTGCCTTATTTTTAGATTACATTGTAGATGGACTTTGCGAACTTTAGTGTTTAAATCATTCTTTAATAACCCTCACTGGTAAGATTTATCATAGTAACTTATCAGTCATAAATTTGTATGGCTTACAGGAGTTAAAGAGAGGCAATAAGTAAACAAGTATTCGCTTACCAAAGAGTGCTAGAAGAGATCCTCAGGCAGCTACAGAATATTTCATTCCATCTGTACCATTCAGAATTTTTCTTTAATCAATAATTTAATTACTCTTACTGGAAAGTCTAATTTTGTTTTCTCCATGTGCTGTATAATAAAAACTGGAGCCAGATACTCTGTTTTTATCTGATATACTGAAGATTTCTCCCAGTTCTTATGTTCTGGATGCTTGGGTGTGTATTTCGGCTTTGGGCTTTTTAGGCAACAGAGTAATTGGTAATTTTGATTGCTTATGATTTCTAGATATATAGATAAAGCCAGTAATCACCCTTGTTGTGTTAGTGTGCCTGTTTTATTTATCCTAAACATAAGATTTCTTTCTTTCTTAAGACATACAGAATATAAGTAATATGTTCACTGTTTATAATTAGCTGGTTTTCCTTCAAGAAACTTTTTTTTTTTATTGTAGTACTTGTGCGGTAGTAATCGAAAAGACAACATATTTATTGATCCAGGATACCAAACATTTGAGCAAGAATTGAATAAAATACTCCGAAGTTGGCAACCCAGCATACTTCCAGATGGTAATGCTCTTTTATTTTTTATTTTATTATTTTAGAAGGTTTATTAATTTATTTTAGAGAGAGTGCATGTGCACGCGTGAACATGAGCAGGGGCTGGGCGGGGGGGAGAAGGGTAGAGAGAGAGGGAAAGAGAATCTGAAGCAGACTATCCACTAAGTGTGGAGCCTGATGCAGGACTCCATCTCATGAACCCTCATGCAATCATGACCTAAGCTGAAATCAAGAGTTGGATGCTTAACTAACTGAGCCACCCAGGTACCCAGGTAATGCCTTGTAAATAAAAGTGTTGCTTTGCTACTGGTATTTTTATTTTTACAGATAGTACATTAAAAATAATTAATAAATAATTTAGATAGCATATTTTTCATTGTAGTTATTCATGAACTCATCTGTTCATCTTTTGTTGGATTAGAAATGAAGTAATTGATAACTACTGTTTATGAAGAAATTTGTAATGAATATGACCCAACTTTCTCTGGAGTAAGACACTGGATGTTTACTTCTTAAGCCCTTCAGGGGATATTGTGATACAAATTTCTCTAAGAAATCTGTTTTAGATGTGTGGAGAAAATGTGTTTGTGAATAGAAATCACCTATTTTTTTCAGGAATTCTGCAGATTTAAATTCCTTTCTGACCATTGTGTGCTTGTCCTACAGAAGAACAGAAGCAAACATCTAGTCCCTTACTCCAGAAATGCTAGTTCCATAGTCTGGTTTGCTTCCTAGCTTCTTTTGTTAAAGAGCTGCTGAAATTCATTCCAGTTTTAACCTGGTGTGAATGGAGGATTGAAATAGGTTTGTTCTTGAATTAACTTCATTTTTTCTAGGTGGTTAAATGAAAATTGTTTTATTTATTGTAATTCTTTAAAAATACTTCTATTTAAGGGTCAATATTTTCTCGAGTTGAAGAAGATTATCTCTGGAGGATAAAACAACTAGGATCACACTCTCCAGTAGCTCTTCTGAATACTCTGTTCTACTTTAATACTAAGTATTTTGGCCTGAAAACAGTGGAACAACACTTAAGACTTTCCTTTGGCACTGTATTTAGGCACTGGAAAAAAAATCCTCTAACAATGGAAAACAAAGCATGTCTTCGATACCAAGTGTCTTCCTTATGTGGAACAGATAATGAAGGTAGTGTGACGTTTTTGTTTTTGGATTGTCTGTGGGAGGGATAGCCAAACTTTGCCTTAATAAAGACTGTATTGGGTCACTTCTTAAGAATCTAAGGACTGCCATTTTCATAAAGTAAGACAACTTACTATATATTCTTAAAATGTCTTAGTTCATTTTGTTTGAAAAATTGTGAATTACTGGAAGCCACATTTGGTACAATAGATACTAGGAATGAATAGTACTATCTTTTTTCAAGATTGGTCTTAAGAATTTTATATAACTTTTATTTTTTTAGATAAAATTACTACTGGAAAAAGAAAACATGAAGATGATGAGCCAGTATTTGAACAAATTGAAAATACAGCCAATCCTTCTAGATGTCCTGTGAAAATGTTTGAATGCTATTTGTCTAAAAGGTAAGTGTTAATGATATTTAATTTTTTAAATGGTAGTATAGATTAGTTGCCTTGAATTTAACTTACCAAGAGGTGACTGTTTTTCACTGATCTTTTTTAGATTTTTCTCTCTTTTCTCACAGCTAATGTTTGTAGTCTCATTATTATAAAATACCCAGCTTATACTTCATACTTTAGGATTCAAGCATATGTTAAGAAATTGTTGTCTACCAATGAGATTACTACTATTATTGTCATCTTTAAATCAGCAATCCCAGTGATTATATAAAGCATACATAGAGCACAAACTTTTTTTGTGAAGGATCAGATGGTAAATATTTTAGGCTTTTTGGGCTATAGAGCATCTTCTGCAGCTATTCCATTCTGCCATTATAGCCAGAAAGCAGCCATATACTATATATAAATAAATGGTTACATAGTATTTATTTATTTACATATAGTTTAGTGGTATAAAACTTGACACAAACAAGTGACAAGCTATAACTTGACCACACCCCTGGTGAAAAGGTATATTGAAAGGTAGAATGGATAGGTGGAGATGAAAATGGAATACTTAACATTTAAGCAGAAATGTTCCTTTAAGAAGGTCTAAAAGATACAGTGTTCTAAAAATACATTACTTTTCAGCAGTACTACTGCTTTTCCCTGTCAGCCTAAAACCAAAGACATTTTAGAAAATTTTAAACCAGTGAAATGTTTAGAGATCATAAATTTTAAGCTTGTCTGTTGCTTTATATATGAACCCTTTAATTTTCAGAGGGTTAGTATGAACCAAGTATATTGTCTTAGGTAAAGTTTTATAAATTATAACTAGGCCCCCTGGTTAGTTCTTAAGAACTCACAAAAGCAGTGGTGTTATTCATAGAAAATACTAATATTTCTGACAGTGGTTTGGGGTGGCCCTGTTTGGCAGCAACAGTGTCCTGTCTTCCAGTGGTAGTTGGAAATCCGTATCTTAGAATTAGTTATAAGTTATTATTATTATTTGGAAATTAGTTGGAATCCCTATCTTACATTAGTTGTTTTATTAGTTGGAAGTTATTTATTATTATTATTTGGAAATCCCTATCTTACAATTATCTTGTTAATATTTTAAAAATTAAAATTCGTGTTGTATAGTGCTGTTAGGTAATTTTATAAGCTACCATATTTCATTGATTTTTAAGACATTTTTCAGATTTTACTATCTCTGAAGCTGGGATGCATGTTAATGATTAATTATCTTAGAATTATAACTGCAGTGCAGCATTTTACTTGTTTAATGGCAGTATTAAAATAATGCTTAAAAATATTGTTTCTGTTAATGGTGTTTTGAATTCAGTGAAATACAGACTTTAAATTATGGTGGGAAAATAATCTTTCATCACAGAAATTAACTTTCAGAATATCTTAACGATAGAATATTTAATGTAAGTAATGAGCTGTGGTTGGACCACATAATATTGTAGTCATGGAATTATTCTTGGAAGAAGAAAAGAAAGTTGTGGGGAATTTTGTATATACTGTGAAATTGACTTTCTCCTTTCTCCCAAAGTCCACAGAATCTTAATCAGAGAATGGATGTTTTTTATTTGCAACCAGAATGCTCTAGTTCAACAGATAGTCCTGTCTGGTACACATCTACTTCACTGGACCGAAACACCTTGGAAAATATGCTTGTACGGGTTCTTTTAGTAAAAGATATTTATGATAAAGACAATTATGAACTGGATGAAGACACAGACTAAAAAGGAACGTTTCAGAAGCAATCGGGATAAAACAGCATTAGATAGTCATGCTGCTAGATCTTTATTATGGAAACATTTCAAGTTTACTCCTTCTGTTTTGAGTTTTGTAGCAGTGTACCCACACTGGGTATTACCATGTAAATAATCTGTGAGTGAAAGTTGCCATTATTCTATGTAGTGGTTTTAGGATACTTAACAAATACATTCAAATTCTTTTTTTATTATTATTTATTTGGTTAGGTATGTTTGTAACTTTTTACATTACAAAATACGAATGAGAATGTGCCATGTATAATTTTTTTCTTGTAGTAAGAAACATCCATATTGCACAACTCTACTGTTGAAAGGCTTCCTTGAAAGGAGGCTCTTTTACTGGGTTCTTGACCAGATGGTTGTGTATGGGTAGCACTACTAAAAGTTTAGAACTTGCAGTGTCTTTCAGAATTTTTAAAATAAACTGTAAACTAATAGGCTGGGTTTTTTGTTTTGTTTTGGGGGGTTTTGTTTGTTTTGTTTTCTTTATATTTCAGTTACTGAAGCCTTACAAGGTTATGTAGACAGATGCCATCTTCTGTACCAAAAATAGACAAGAGAATGCTGTCAATATTGGTGTACTGTAATGTGAATCTATATTGGTGAAACAACTTTTTGTTCCCCTTATTAAAACCTTAGTGTCCTTTTCTCATTTGTGGCTTTCTGCATCACCCCAGTCAATAATTTAAAAAAAAAAAAAATATATATATATATATGTATGTATATATGTATGTATATATGTGTATGTGTATATATATATATATATATATATATATATGAATGAAGAATGATGTTGAAAACCTGATCATTGAGACATTTTCTTTGTAAAAATGTCCAATGAAAGTACAGAATTCTGTTTTCTATGCCAACCATAAGTATTTAAAATCCCATTCATTTATAGAACTTTGATTTTTTTTTTCCTCTCTCCACCCCCTAAAGATAGAGATCATATTGCAGTATCTGAATAGTACTCTAAAACTTAACCAATTTTATTAGGATTTTTGTATTGCCTTCAAATATGACTGATGCATATGTTGGATAAAATTATTTTTAGAAATGCCACTCCCAAAATAGTTGTTATAGAAAGTCAAGCTAGTTTAAATAAGATAGTATCACATTTTACTATGAAGATTACCAGTGTAGTAATTCTGATATTTCAGATGATTAAAGAACAGAGAAACTGATGGATAAGATAAAGTATATCTTGAGGGAAATCACATTCGGTGTTAGATTGTTTGGCTTTTAAAATTTAATTACTTCTTATAGAAGATTGCATTAAAAAACTTTGTGCTTCTGCATAGCAGTTTATCCGTTCAGACCTTTTCTTTTAGAACAAGGAAGTTTACTGAAAATCCTACTTTATAAAGACTGAGCAAAATGCTAGCTGCAAATTATTGTAAAGAAATCGTTTGGCTGACTTCATAGAGCATGTGTGTTAATCATATTGTCTTGTTTCTGATTCCTGACTCACCACGGTGACATTAGTTTTTTAAAATTATTGTGGGGAATTTGGGCTATTTTCCACAGTGGTTAGGCAATGTCTACATGTCCCTTAGATATTTCTCTCTTGCTTAGGATAAATGTTAGCATTCAGAAAGTTTTGCAATCATGATATGGAAAATTTCACACTTGTAATCACTGTATATTTAAGCAATAAGTAGCAGAAATGTTTTTGGCATAAAATCACTTTATAATGTTCTAACTTGTTTTATAAGTTTGAATAACATTTCTGTCCCTTAATTTTATATTTGTTGATTTGATAATGAGACTGACAGTAGCAAATCTGATACTACTTTACTAAAAAGATTGCTCATTGTCTGTTTAATGAAGAAAAGTGGGTAACATGTTTAAAATATATACTACAAAAATTTCCCCTTTTTCCGGAAGTACTTCAAGCACTTTTCCTATAAATGCGTATTGTTGATTAAAAGGTGGTTAATCCTAACCATCTTTTATTCTTCAAAGTGGTGCTATATTCCATCAAGCAATAATGTTTGCCCCAAATGTCATTTAACATTAATTCTACCAAATACCATACATTTCTGCCGTGGTACTACTATTAAGCACCTTGTCTTGCTATTTACATTTCCTTTATTGTACATTTTAGCTTTCCTAAACAGAATGTCTACATAATTTTGATCGTAACATTATTGAGGATTTAGAGCTCTTGTTTTTGTCTTGAATGCAATCTAAGGATTAATTAACTTGACTCTCAGGGGGAAAAGGAAAAAAAAACTTTATAAGAATTGTCTGTTCTGTGAAACTTATTTGACCTAGAATACATTTCATCGGTTCCAGGATGTCCTTAGTTTGTGTGGTCCTAGCTGACTGCTGAGAAAAAAGACAGTGAAATGGTAGTAGTTTCTTTTTGCTTTTAAGTGATTTCTGATTATAGCATCCTGTAAATATAACTTATTGTCTCTAGATATCTATTGGAGATGCTATATTTTTTTGTTCGGAAGATTTTGCCATTTTAAGTTTTTATTCATACTGATAAGGTTGACTTTCCCATGCAAATTGAATCTTCATTAGCACAATTTTTAGGTTATAAACTGTATTAGGTAATATAAGACATTAAAGGATTTTTCTAGGCAAGAAGCTCAACTTTTTTTTTTCTTTTTTGGCCATAAAAATACTTTTATTACACAGAGTTGTTACCAGTGTGTTAAGCATAATTGAGATAGGAAGAAGATGCATATTGTACTGTGCATTCAGACTTTTGTCACTTTTTCTAATGGAATTTCCCTATGTCCTGGCCAATTTGGAATGGGGTACATCATTTATGGAGTAATTTGGATGTGGGTAACTTGCTTATGCATAATATTATGGATTACAGTAATGACAAAGTCATAAAATTGCAAATTTTTGGTTTGTACTACTCTACTGTGGGTTCATTTAATCTGAGATCTTAAACATCTTGCAGTCTTAAATCACTATAAAAATTTACACTTTTATTTTAACAGTTACATCCAAAATGTATTATGTCACTTATGTTCTAACACTGACTGTAGGGTACTGTCCTTGTTCCCCTCAAACAAACTAGTCATGAAAGTGTACATGAAAATATTTTTAAAGAATAAATTTCTTTAACTAAATTATAATACTTCTGGATTTCCCCCCTTAATAAGCCCCTTACTCATTTTTAGAGAAGTTCTTTGTTAGTCCATTTTACTTTGTTTTTAGGGTAGAATATTTCTAATGCTGTTTTCCTGTATTAAGTACTTTTGTTGTTTTGGGGTTTGTCATACTTGAAAATGATATTAACAAAATCTTAGACATTTAGAAGTTGATACCCAGAACAGGTTAACTGTATCAGTCTGAGTCTGAGAGTAGAGACATCTAAAGTGGTGTCTCAATTTGTACTTTTTTTTTTTTTTTTTTTTCTTAGAAGCTAGATGATTAGAGGGACTCCTGAAATAAGGTACTGTGATCCCTTGCCTTATAATGAACTGGACAAAAGAAAGTTGTTCCTTAAAATCTGGGCAGATAGTGTCCTTATTAATTATTGAGTTAAATAAGTTCATGAATTTAGGCCTTTTGAGAAAAAAAGAACCAAAGAGAAACAGATTTAATCTGTAAATAGGAATTAAGAATAGAACCAAAGAGAGGGTCACAGACCATTTGGGTCTACCGTTGGAGGTCTATGTATCTTTGAAGGAAAGCAGGTGTAAATGCTAACTGACCGCATTTTATTTTCTGTTGTAGTGCATTGGAAAGAGCAGTTACAGGTCCTTCTGGGACTTTCAACTACATACATTATTTGGGCCTCAGTTTCTTTATCTGTAAAATGAAGGTAGTGCCTAGATTTCTGATTCTCAAATTAAACACAGTTGATTTTAGGCTTGAGTAGTAAATCTTTCAGATTTTTGTGTGAAGACTTATGATTATTTAGACACACATTTTCTTGGAGAAGGGAAAGATCTTTCTAAAACAGCCTTAACACAGGGAGTGTTAGTCCTGATTTTTCAAAGTCCTATTCAAATAACTCCTCAGAAGTAAATTCAGCACGTGAAAACTCATTATTATAAAACTTAAATAGCAGATCTTTCTTACATATTTCCTCTGTGCCAAAGAACTATTGCTAGCCATGGTAGTTAAGGAGGAAGAGAAAAGATTAAGAAGGCATTAATGTTGTAGCTGTGGGTTATAAAAGCGATACACTGTACAGGTGCATTTAACTCTTAGGGAACAGAATATATTCATAATAGTTTACAGCAGAGATAATGGTGTACACTCAGAAATGACCCTAAAAGGCTTTTATGGTCTAGAGTAGGTTTCATAGAATTGTCACCACCATGTTTTATGTAATCAAACATGAGATTCCTGTAACCTGCTGGATAGTGCTTTTAGCTTTGTTAAAAAATGGTAAGTGGCTCAATTTGACTATTTTGATGGCTCTGTTTTGATGGCATCAATCTTCATCTCTGGCTTTCAGACCAACTTATTACAAGAGTAGTTAAAAATAGCACACAAAGAGGGGCGCCTGAGTGGCTCAGTTGGTCAGGTGTGACCTTCAGCTCAGGTCATGATTCAGGGGACCTGGGATTGAGCCCTGCGTCCAACAGGGAACTTGCTTCTCCTCCCTGTTCATGCTTGCTTGCTCTTCCTCTGTCTCTATCTCTCAAATAAATAAAATCTTAAAAAAAAAAAATGCACCCAAAGAGGTAGCTTAGAGTACCCTCCTCATGCATCAGAGGATTCTAAGGCCTGAATCAAGGTGAGTAATTCAACTAGGTTATGTAGTACAGATGGAACATACAAGGTACAATATACTAAGGAAATTTTTTTAACTTAATATACTACGGATTTTTTTTCATAGTAAACGCTTTTGAAGGTAGAACCTCTGAAATACTTATAAGTCATGGGTATACTATTCTTAACACTGGAAATAAGATAAAATTTTTCCATTTTGATTACATATTTGTAGTTCTAAATTGATGTCAGCAGATGGCGATAGTATACAGCACAGGGTTTTGATTGTCTTTTTTCTTTGTTAATGCCACTTTAGTAAATGATGATCTTTGATCAGAAACTCATGGGAGATTTGGAATTCAGAATTTTCAAAAATAATATATGCTTATAGACTACATAACACCCTCACAAATGGGGCTTGGGGCAGTGCTCCATAATCAGTGTTTATGCAGCAGTAGATCAGATACTCACAGTAACTTGAATAAACTGTACAGCTGTAGAAAGCTTTATGTAGTTCAGGTCAGTATTTTTCACAACAGGAAAAACTAGATTTTCAGACTTTAGGATCTCAGAATTGGTAACAAGGGAACTGCAGACCTATAGTATAAGTGATGTCCTATCTAGTGTTTTCCTTCTAATAAAATACCTAGTTATTTTTTCTCTTCTTGCTTAGTTGTGATAGA
Organism: Mustela nivalis; assembly: GCF_964662115.1. NCBI lineage: Eukaryota > Metazoa > Chordata > Mammalia > Carnivora > Mustelidae > Mustela > Mustela nivalis. The sequence continues at coordinate 3,688,838 of NC_139034.1, forward strand.
GGTAATTGAAGGCTCTTTACAAAATTTGCATATTAGATTTAAAGAAAAACTGCAAGGAATGCCTAGGCATAAATAAAGCAGTTCTAGAACCATTATTGAATTCTGAAACTTAAAAATTTACTTTTGCTTTCCATTTTGCATCCATATTTGTAGCATAATTATTCTGTATAGATGTGATATGCCTTTATGAATAGCTACAGTCATATCATGGAGCCAGTCATTTATTCATTCAACAAATACTTCAATGATTTTTTTTTTTCAGGTGCATTAAGCCGGCGCTGAGAACACAATAGAGCATAGCAGCCAGCCCCTCCTCTCAAAGACTTGGTCTAGCTGGGGAGAAATGAAACAGTAAGATAGGGTCTCAGGCCTTACTGAGAACAATCACTTGTATTAGAAAGCAAACTCCTATTCAGTCAAGTTATTTATCAATATCCTACTCTTAGCTCATCTCTTAAATTCCTGACTACATTTCCAGATTTCTGTATTAGACCAATCTATTTCCATTCTGGAAAGGGAGAGGTGCCAGCTGCTTTTAGGGTGCAGAGATAGATGCAAATTGGAAAACAGCAGTGAATATCTTAGCATACTGAAGGTTCTTCAAGGTTATTAGTGTTTTCAGTCCAGTTTTTAATCACCATACAACAACAACAGAATACATTTCATTAGAATGTAAGCTCATGAAGGTAGGGAGGTTTTTTATTCCCTGCTGTATCCCAAGTGCTTAGCAAAGTTAGTGGCATATGCTAGTTAATAAATGTTGAATGAATTAATGACTATAAATACTTTGAAATTTAATAACTTTTGAAATAGAGGAATTAAGTAGGACCTATGATCCACGGAGTCACACCTAATTTTTGGTATGCCTTTGATCACTTCGTTGTGTTTCTGTAGGTGTGTCTTCAGTTTACTCTGTATACAGTGAGTTTCTATAAACTTTTATTTATGAGGGCAAAGGGGAATGGGATATATGTATTGATTTATAGTAGTGTTCAAAATATAGACACTTAAAAATGACTCGTGAAGTTTGTTAAAATGCTGTTTCTGACCGATCCCCTGGAGATAGATTTAGTAAGATTTACAGTGGGTCATAGAGCTGCATTTTTAATGCCTGGGTTAAAAACCAAAAGACCCAACAGTCAAAAAATTGGCCCCCACACATTTTAGAAAAAACAGAATTTAGTGGAATAGAACACAATAAAGGTGTTTTCCTTATGAGACTTGTTTTATATTTGGGTATTGGATGACATACATATTTCTTATGCTTTCTAGTCAAAACTTTGAACTTTGAAAGCCCTTCTCTAGGACACTCAGTAAGGGAAACTCCCCATCTGTGGAAGATTTATTGATAATTTGAGCTTCCCATTTTGTGTTCAAATACCACTTCATTTTATCCACATTGAGCTCCAGAGAGTTGTGAGCTATGGAGACTCATGCTTTTCGTTTTGCCATAAGTAAGTGGCTAGTTAAAACTAATGTGGATTATCTGAGATAAACCTATTTCTCTGCCTGTTTTCTATAAATTTGAGGGATGCAATTTTAATAAGAGAGGGAGTAGGATCAATAGTTACTGGAGTGTTTTTTTGTGTGATAACCCATGAGATTTGTTGGATTTCTCTCCAGTTAAAAGATCAGTAAAGCCTAGGGCCACACAAACAGTGCTGGAGCACCTATATATGGGAAAGTTCATGTGCCCCCACCCCCAACATTTTTGCTGTCCATTTACTCTTAACAGACATGAAAGTAGGTAATACTTTAAATCAGTCCCAGTCATCCACGAACAGCTTTTCAATGATAAAACAGATTTTAGTAAGCATATGCCAAGACAAAAGTTAATAAATAGGTGAGCATACAGCAAAATTTTGGAAGATAGCAGATGGAGATGGAGATGGACTTAGCAGAGCCATTAATAGCCATACCTAGAACACTTAACTCTGCCTGCCCTCAACTGCACATCTGCAGCAGGGTATGCCTGAGAGAGACCTAGATAACCATGACCCATGCTGCTCTAGTCCATCCATTGTCTCACTCTCCTAGATTATTATTTCATCCTTGTCCTCTCTTTTCACATCTCTAACACTTACCCATCCTTAAGCTTAGGAGTCAGCAAACTTTCTGTAAAGTACCAGAGTCCGTATTTTGGTCAACATGGTGGTTATGTAGATACTTAAATTTCTACAAATTCATTTATCGATAAAACTCATAATAATTGAGTACAACTTCTTTTAATACAGATCTATTGAGAAGGATGGAATGCTCTTTGGGAAAGAACTATTTTAATTGGGAGTCAAAGTTAAATTTGCTATCCTCAAAATCAATTGCAAATGTTCATCTGTTAGATTCTGTGCATTTCATCTTTAAATGTGTCTTTTCAAGCATAAATATTGCCAAATACTGATATCAACCCATGACCGTATGATTTTGATCAAGCATATTCATTTATGCAGTTAGATTCTTTTAACATGTTATTGTATTGAAGATTAATTACTAAACTGAAAATTGGATGGGATCTCAATTGCGCAGTAAATGAGTTTTGAAATATGGAGATTGCCATTCAGTTGCATTGATCTTTGTAACATACTGGTGGAACTATAGTTTGAGTTTGGGAGCTCTGCTGTAAATACATATGGGAATGGAGAAGCTGCTTTCAGCTTCTGAAAGCATAAGAAGTGTAAGCAGCTTGATGTTACTTGTGATTCAAGAAACATTAGTTATTGGAAGTTACTGCAATATGTTCTTTACATAAGCACTGTTTTGCCTTGTAATTTTAGGTTGAATTTATTAAGAACCCGTTATAAAGCCTACAACAGAAGCCAATTTCCAAAGTTACTCAGTGTTCAGTAATGTGGTTGAGTATGGTTATTATTCAGTGCCAGTGGCCCTGAACTCAAACCTTACAATGCTACCTTAGTACTGCTATTGTGGTAGGACAAGTCAGGATATTCAGCTTCTTACCTGACCTATTCACAGAACTGATGATGGTTAAGTCCACAAGAATGAAGTTCACCCTTGATATTGTGGGTTCATAAACACATGACAGATTCAACTGAAGTACCTGCGGAAGAACAATGCCATGAACAACTATCGGCTTTAAACAGTCACATTTCAACCAAGACTTTTTATACTCCATACATATTTTTGCCACCATTTGTTGCACACATCCTAGCAGATTACTTTTTCATGTTTTACTGAATTAGTCTATTCTCACCTTCATTGAAAATATTCTTGCCTGTAATTACCTACAGACTGTAGAGGCTAATTCTTCAGTCACTTCAAAGTTGGTTATTGACTCCTTGAAGACAGCAATACTGGTTTAAAAAAACTAAGAAAAACCACTTAAAATCATTTAACTTGTTTTTAAGTTTTTAAATGACTTAAAGGCTAAGCTTATCTGCATACCTTTCTTTGGTTATTGCAATCAGATGTGATTTAATTTACCATTGGTAAATGGCTTGCTTGGTTAACAATTGAGCCATTTGGAAACTTATTTTGGTTGCAGCCTTATGTGAATATTTTCATTTTTGTGAGGAAATTTGGCTGGACTAAGCTATTCCATTTTAATTTTTCTTATTTTTCTGGCCATTGTTTTCCTCTGAGCTAGAAATATTGTGATGAATGCTCAATCTGGTAATGTCTATGGCTATTACATTCTTTTAGCACAGCTATAGTGTCATTGCATAAAAAGGCAGTGCCATCTAATTTCATAATAATGCATGCTCCACTATGCTTTGGGAGTGTGACATTCAAAAAACATTTTGTTTTGACATGGGCTTGCACTGGTTTAAAAAAAAATGTTGATGTATGGCAATACACATGGCACTTGAGACACTGTCATGTTATAACTAAGTCTCTGAAGAGCACCCTGAACCTAGGAAAACACCACATACTACTCTGTTGAAACTAAACTGTGCCCTGGTGGTGTAGAAGCAGCCATAACAATATGTAGATGAAAAAGCATGACTATTGCAATAAAACTTTATTTGTGGACACTTAAATTTTAATTTCATGTAGTTTTCATGTGTCACAAAATACTTTAAAATTAATTTCCCAGCCATTTAAAAATATAAAACCCATTCTTAATGTGCCAGGCAAAAACAGGCTGTCAGTAAGATTTGGCCTGCAAGTCTGCATAGGAAGAAAAGTCTGCAAATTTGCCAACCCTTGCTTAAGTTTCTTCCCTTGATTCCTAGTTCAATGAAAATAATTAATGCAGTGTTAAAGCAGTCAAGAGACTTCTACCTATCCCACCATCACATTTACCCACCTAAGGTATATGGATTGTTTCTATTAGTATACAATCTCTTGTTGAGCCCATCTTAGAAAAGAAAAGAAAAAACCTCTTAACTCTACTTCCCTCCACCTCCACCTCATTTCTGTGCTTCCCTTTGTAGCAGAATTCTTCAAAATCATTTTCGATTCTCATGGTCTTTAATTTCTCTTGGTTCCCTCCCCCCCATCATCCCATTAATTGTGCTTGCTAATATCACCCATGACCTTTCTGTTGTTAAATCCAATGGCCAATTCTTAGTCATATTACTTAGCCTGTGACAAGCATTTCAAACTGCAGATCACTTCCTCCTTTTTGAAACATGTTTAAAACTTAGTTTCCAGTATTCTACATTCTCCTGGTTTTTCTGATTTAATACAGTTCCTCTTCCTCGGTGTTTCTTGCTACTACCCTCCTTATTCTCTGATCTCTTAAAGTTGTGGTGCCCAGAGGTCAGCTCTTGGGCTTCTTTTATCTAACTTAATCCTTTGGGGTGTTTATGTGGTCTCAATGACTTTAAGTGCCACTGATACACTGAAAACTCCATTACATGTATGAAATACATATCTTCAACCTGGGGAATAAATGAGTGACTTCATTTTGTTCTAATACTTTAAATGCACTAATTCAGTTTGTACAAATATTCTATAAACCAGGGGACAAAACTTTTTCTGTAAAAGAACAAAGAGTAACTATTTTAGGCTTTGTGTTCTTTTAAGGTTCGTTGCATGTTCTGTGAATTGGTTTTGTTTTTGTTTTTTTTTTCTTTTTTGCAACCCTTTAAAAATATAAAACCATTCTTGGGGCGCCTCGGTGGCTCAGTGGGTTAAGCCTCTGCCTTTGGCTCAGGTCATGATCCCAGGGTCCTGGGATCGAGCCCCGCCTTGGGCTCCCTGATCAGTGGGGAGCCTGCTTCCCTTCCTCTCTCTCTGCCTGCCTCTCTGCCTATTTGTGATCTCTTGTCTGTCAAATAAATAAGTAAAATCTTAAAATATATATATATATATATATATATATCTCCATTCTTAATTCACAAACACAGACTGTGGGCCAGATTTGGCTTGTGGATTGTATCTTGTTTCCTTTGCTCTAAGCTATTACAGTGTAGTTCATCCCCATTTTACAGATGGAGAAACTGAGGTACAAAGGCTGAATAACTTTGTCCAAGCTCACCATTTGGTAAGTGATGAAACCGGGGTTCCAATAAGCAATCATGGCTCCGGGCACTGTGTGCTTATTCACTGTAGAGTCTAGAAGGTGAATGTGTGTCTTCAAAAAGATAAGCTAACAAAAAGCTAGTGATTTATGTCCAGAACGTCCAAAAGTCTCAAGAATTGGAGGCGCCAGCTACTCTGAAGATAAGATACAGATTATTTAAAAGACTACAAAAGAGGGGCTCCTGGCTAGGTCAGTCAGAGGAGCATGTAACTCTTGGTCTTGGGGTCGTGATTTTGAGCTGCTTTTTAGGTGTAGAAATTACTAAAAATATAATAAATAAAAGTCTAAAAAGAAGCTGTTTCACCTTCTCAATCTATGCAGCCTTTCCCTCCTTGTAACTATAGAAGTCTAGAGCTTTAAGGGAGGGTCAGACAGAAAGGGCTGGGACTCAGAAACCAGGCATAAAACTGAGGCAGGAGTGAAAGGCTTTTCTGGAAACAGGAAGATTGAAAGTGAGAGTCCTGCCCCGTGGTGCCCAGGATGCTTGAGGCCAGGCTTCTCGTCCATCTCGCAGAAGATTTGAGGATTCCTCTTAGGAAACAACCAGCCCAAGATGACAGACAGATAGCTACAGCTACAATCTGCACAGTGAACTTGGGCTGAACTCCGTCAGTCAGGAAACCTACCCACACCCACAGAGCTCCCTTTTGGGTGTTTCACACTTTTAAGAAGGATGGACTAAACATTTGAGGAAATCTTAAATGAAAGATGGAGATCAAAATAAAAAAGGAGGTGGAAGGAAAGCCACAGTATAGGAAGAAAAAAAAATTAAAAAAATAGTGCACAAGGAAAGATAAACACAAGAAGCAATTGAGCTATGAAAAAGAGTATTAAGACTGAAAAATTAAAAATACAGTAGAAGAAACAAAATATTCCAGAAAAACTGGAAAACAAGGTTGGGGAAAATTGCATAAAACAAAGAGAAAAGATGAAAAGGGGCAAAATATGAGGAAAACAATTGCCTCTCAGATCTGCATCTACCCCTCTCCTTGCTTTGTAATATTGGAGCTGGGCTCCCATCACCACTTCTTTTGCTGATGTCACAATGTCAAGCCTTATCAGTAGAGGGCGCTGGAGAACATTGCAAGAGGAAGGGGCTTCCTCTTGGATTTCAGGCTTTGGTTTTCTTGTTTTCAGTGAAAGATGGTCAGCAGATCCTTAGTGGGCATCTTCGCAAAGATTCAGTCCAGGAGCTCTAACATCAAACAACTGTAAGTTCCAGAAAGAGAATGGAGAAAGTCGCAAGGGTAGAAAATGGCAGAGATGTAACATGGGGAAAGAACTAGAGAACAGGATTGTCCAGATTGAAAGAGCACAGAGTGCCCAGAGTACTTAAAAGCTTTAAAAACTCAGAACAAGACTCACCATTGTGAAATTTAAAAAATCTGGGTAGGAAGAAAAGATCGTAAAGGCTTCCACAGAGGAAGAAAAAAAAATCTAGAAAACATCACATACAAAAGATCAGAATCAAAATGTTATCAGAATTTTTAATAGCAGTGCTAGACATTAGAAAATAATGGTGCAATGCCTTTAAAATTCTGAGGGAACATGAGTTTAGAATTCTATAGCTAGCCAAACTATCAGAGTAAGGACATTTTCAGAATGCATATTCTCAGAAAGTTTACCTCTTAGGTAGCTCTGTCCAGAAGTGACACTTGCACCAAAATGAGATATAAATGAAGAAAGAGGAAGATATAGATCCAGGAAATAGGAGATTCAACCCAGACCTAAGACAATGAAGGGTGGTGAAGGGGGTGTGCGGTTTATCATTGTATTGTCTCTCAGCTATATTTTTACCCCTCTTTGCCCTGCTTTGTGATACTGGAGCTGAACTCTATATAAACATTTCCTTTACTGATGTCACAATGTTAAGCCTTGTCAGTAAAGGGCACTGGTGGACACTGTAAGAAGAAGGGGCTACTTTTGGTTTTCAGAATTTGGTTTTATTTTCACCGTAAGGCTGCCAATAGATTCTCAGTGGGCAGCTTCCCAGTGAGATTCACTGGCACCTCAGCAGTGGGTAGCTGGGTAGCCTTTGCACCTCTTCGTGCTTCTCTGCCACAGCCATACCCTCTCCACCTCGGGGAGAGGGCTCTTCCGAACTGGCCCTTCCCTAGGCATTCTCATCCATCCTGGAAATACTAATTTCTCTGTACACCTGGTATCTCTACTTTTCTTTCAGTCATTTTCCTCATTGCTAATAATTCTTCCTGTTAAATGTTCTCTCATCATATTACCGATTGACACACATAATACAATAAACACTAAAATGTATTTTATCGAGATAGGGGTGCAGTTGTATTGCAACAGTAGTAGAGGGGAGGGGCGTCTGTGTGGCTCAGGTCATGATCCCAGTGTCCTGGGATCGAGCCCCGCATTGCAAGGAGCCTGTTTCCCTTCCTCTCTCTCTGCCAGCCTCTCTGCCTACTTATGATCTCTGTCAAATATATAAAATCTTACAAAAATAATAGAGGGGAGATATCTCTGTGGATACTGAAGGGTGTGTGTAGTAGGAGAGCCAGCTCTTCTATGGTGGGGAATCAGCAAATTACATTTAAAAGTTAAAAACTCAAGAAAAAAAAACTCAAGAAAATATACTACATTTAAAAATATGGCTGACGGGATGCTCAGTTGGTTAAGCAGCTGCCTTCTGCTCAGGTCATGTCCCAGCATCCTAGGATGGAGTCCCTCAATGGGCTCCTTGCTCCGCGGGGAGCCTGCTTCTTCCTCTGCCTCTGCCTGCCCCTCTGTCTGCCTGTGCTCACTCTCTCTGGCAAGTAAATAAATAAAATATTTTTAAAAATAAAAAAAAATATATGGCTGAGTGGTGCCTGGGTGTTGCAGTGGGTTAAAGCCTCTGCCTTCAGCCCAGGTCATGATCCCAGGGTCCTGAGATTGAGCCCCACGTCAGGCTCTCTGCTCATCAGGGAGCCTGCTACCCTTCCTCTCTCCCTCTGCCTACCTCTCTGCCTGCTTGTGATCTCTGTCTGTCAAATAAATAAATAAAATCTTTAAAAAATATATGGCTGAAATGACCAAAAGAAAAGAGTTAAATAATATGAAAGTTATAGCCTTTGGGGATCAACAGGACAGCAAACAGGAGACTGCTAGTTTTCATTATATGTCTCTTAGTACTGCTTTATTTTTAAATTATTTAAATGTATTAAACATCTTAAATTTATTCACACTAGTCAAAAGGTGGAAACTCCTCAAATGTCTGTCTGATGAATAGATAAACAAAACGTGGAACCTGAAAAGAAAAACTGACATATGCTATAACATGGATGAAACTTGAGAACATTTTAGTGAAATAAGCCAGACACAGAAGGATGAGAATTATATGATTCCACTTACATGAAGTCCCTAGAATAGGCAAATTCATAGATACAGTAGAATGGTGGTTGCCAGGGGCTTGGGGGAGAGGGAAATAGGGCATTATCGTTTAAGGGGTACAGAAATTCAGTTTGGAAAGATAAAGTTCTGGAGATGGATGGAGGTGATGGTTGCATATTTATGCGAATGTACTTAATGCCACTGAACTGTACATTTAAAAAATAGTTAAAGCAGTAAACTTTGTCATGTCTATTTTATCACATTAAGAAAATTTAAACTTAATAAAATTGGTGCATTCAAGAACGAGACTCTGATAGAACATTAATTCACACCTGATGACTTGAAATATTAACATCTCTGAGTGAATAATTATGCATTAGCTTGAGAATGATATTTTGGGAATTTCATCATTTACCATGCTTAAGTTACCTATCTTCTCTTTGTCTTCTGGATTAAGTGGCCACTGTCTTGCTTCTTTTATCTCTGTCATCATTTCACTCCAGAGAAAAACATGCATTTATATCAAAGAGCAGTTTTCAACATGGCATTCCATGACTTGCTGAAAGGACATTTCTACCTCATTCGAAGAGTATTTACAGACCTACTATGGTATCAGGTCTGCTAGGCATTGGGTAAACAAAGATGAATAGTATTTCCTCAAAATATTCCTCCCAATCTAACAGAACAAAGAGAAAAAAGAGCCTGTGACATAATGTGAGAGGAGGCCAGGGAAAGCATTCCAGAGAGCTGGAAATGGTCTTCCAAGGTGAATGAGGGTTTGTCCTGTGATCATGGCAACAAGGGTGAAGTGGCCTCATGGGCATGTCATGTCTAGGACTGCCCAGCATCTTCCAAGCTCTGTTCCTTTACTCTTGCTTCCATATCTGTTATGACCATAGATTAGCTGATCTCTAAATTGTGTTTCTAATCTACACTGTTTAACTTAAGGAATGTGTGAAGTTTTTACTCTGAGGCTCATTACCATGCTGGAGGCTGTTGGAAGCACCCAACAAATATGTCTCAGCAAGTTTTCAAAAACAGTCACAATGTCATCAGGGAGATTAAACCCATTAGTGGAGACTTAGCCAAGAGGGGCAAAATGTCACAGGTGCTGGAGGGCATGTGTGTCAGGGGAGTGAAGGAAGGGAGTCATGGCCATGGGTAGATTTAGGTTCATGTTCCCCTTGATGGTGGCAATTGTAGCTGAGAAGGAGATGATGGAGCAGGTGCTGGCTCTCACACCTGCCAGCTGGGCCTGTGGCTGCCCCCATTAGAGACTAGCATGGTGGGCTGTTGTACTGGAGGGTTGTCGTGCTCACCTGGCCCTGAGAAATGGGAAATAGAACCCTTGCAGAAATAGAGTGAGCAAGGCTGGCTCCAGCCACACTGGTTGCTGGTTGGCTTCATTATTTGGCACCACTTAGTAAAACAACATTCTTTAAACATTTGCCTAATTTTTATTAAATAGAGACACTGACCTGGGAGTGGTGTTGGGTAAAAAGGAGGCCAGGAGGAAGGACTAAGCCTCTCCCCAAAGACTGGCCAGAAGTCTGCTCTGGCCTCTAATTTGCACACTCCACTCTGTAGACATGTGGTCAGCTAGATGCACCCTTCAGAAGAGGCATTTTTGTGGTGGTGGGGGCAACCTGTTATGGTTGGGTATGCCCTCAGGGAATCTCCTCTTCTCCCCAGATGGCTGACCAAAGCACATCTTCCCAAAACGTATGCTGTTCTTGCTGAGAGGGGTTCTGCAAATTCCAGTTTTCTCTGTGTGGTATGTAAGCAGAGAAAGTTAGGGGGCCCCCCAAAAAAAGACACAGCTTTTGTTTGTTTGTTTGTTTCTTTTTTTCTATAAGAAAAGTCATTTTAGGCACCTCCCAGCACCTTGTGAAAGAATCTAAGAACAAAATAGCCACTGTCAGGCCAAGAGATAACCTAATCATATCAGGGACAATAAAGCAGTGGTAAAACTCCTAGTGCTGATCCAAAAGTGAAGACTGACCTGACACACATTCTTGAGTTATCTTTGCAGGATCTAAACCTCTTTGAGCACTCAGATACTGGACCAACTGGAGCCAGAGACTTGTTGATGTTGGCCCTTGTTGGCTCTCCTGACTTTGACCTGGACTCTTCTCACCTTAAGATGACTTTAGCCCCATTTCCTTGCTGTGTGCCTCGCTGCACAACACCCTTCATGAATATATATGCACCCTTAGCTTAAAGCTTCCCTAGTTTTATTGTTTGAGGAGACACTGCTTTGGGAAAATCCCTGATATTCTCCTTGTGGCAAGTATAACCCTTTGTTTTCCTATTCTTTGGCTTGGTTTTGTCTTTTGGCATGACATCCACCAAGAAGCAAACACAGTTTCAGGTAACAGTTATATTTCTGGTCATGTTTTACTGCCCTTTTTTGGACTGGCATCCTGGCAACTGGCTGCCTGGCCTACCCCTCATCTCCAGTTCCAGTGGTGATCACTGGCTGTACAGCAGGCTACAATGTCTGGCACATGGTAAGTACTTAGTAGGAGCAATTACTATTATTATTAATTGTTATTATTGGAAGTTGACTAAGCTTACAAAATTCTTGAGAATTTTGAAAAGCAAAAGTAAAATTATGTCCTGTTTTTTTTGGAACCTAAAGGAAGAGGTTCTATATTTAAGTATTATCTGTGTCACTTAAGACCCACTGGATATACTTGAATTTGTTCCTTTGGGTAAGAAAATAGTATGTGTTGACTTAAGTTAATGGGTAATTCTAGCAGCTTCACATTCTTACATTTTTAATGACTTGTATGTATTGACAACTTTTTTTTTCTTCAGTGTGTACATGAAGGAGAGTTTTTCTCTTTGGCAGTGTGTGTTGGATTGCTTTGTTTGAGGGACATTCCAGCTAGTGATGTGGAGGAGCATCAAAAAAGAAATAAATGGGTTTATTTTATAACCGAAATAGCTTTGGAGAAACCCTCAAGACATAGATGAGTTTAACTCAAAGACTTTTCTACGAGAAAACAAGCCTTCTGAAATAAGAGGTAATTGTTTAAATTCTCATTCTTCTTCTTCTCTCTACCTAGTCTGATGATGTTGACCAGAAGCTTCTCCCATTGAATTAAATGTCTGAGACAGTCATGTGGGCAAGCTCTCAGTTAATACACAACAAAGAACTGTAGCCACATATTGACACTGTGTAATGAAAGGCTGATGGAAACACATTCTAGTGAGTGGCAGGAAATCGACGACATGAAGCAAAAAAGATATTAAAGAGTTTTTGCATCAGAGATAGTAGAAAATGATGAATTACTCTTTGGAGTTAGGATTTTCAAATAACAGCTTTCTGGACAATTCTCATTCTTCTTGGTGAAATATTCTGCTTTACACTTTTTAAATTTTGGAGGTCAGACTATTTTTTAAGAGCAACAAAGAATATTAAATTGTAAGCATAAGGGGAAAACATTTTAACACAACAAATAGATCTGAAATTTCACTTTCTTAGCATATTAATATTTCCCCCATCTTGTCCTTGTCCATATGTTCATATTACTTGTATATAAATATAATTATGTTTATATTCCACCTTTTTTTTAAAGATTTTATTTATTTATTTGACAGACAGAGATCACAAGTAGGCAGAGACGCAGGCAGAGAGGTGGGGGGGAAGCAGGCTCCCTGCTGAGCAGAGAGCCTGATGCGGGGCAAGGCGTTGTGTGAGAAACACAATTATAGGACAGCCAGTTTCTGCCCTCAGCAAGCTCATCATCTACAGTAGAGGTACCCCACTGTCCTATAATGATGTTTCTCAAATACCATGGTTTCACTCATATGTGGAATTTAAGAAACAAAACAAATGAGCAAAGGAAAGAGAGAGAGAGAAGGAGATAAACCAAGAAACACACTCTTAACTATTGAGAACAAACTGATGGTTACCAGAGGGAAGGTAGGTAGAAGATGGCTGAAATAGGGGATGGGATTAAAGAGTACACTTGTCATGATGAAAAAAATAATGATCATAAAATAAAATGATTAAAAATTATAAAATTAATATGTGCTCATCAAATATTACTTGTTTAAAGTATTAAAAAAAAAAGACTTTTTGATTCATATTGTCAAACTGCTCTCAAAAGAGCACTGTACTGAGTTATTGCCTTATCTGTAGCCCAGGAGCACACATGCCTCACCTTAGGGGAGAACTTCTCCCCTAACTTTACTCAAGTAAATTCAGAATGGTTTGGCAAACCTACTCCCCAAATGTCAACTGCTTTCATTTATGTATCCATCCCCAAACAGAAGACATTGGTGCTATGAATTAGTGAAAGAGTATCATTTCTCATGTCACTTAAGATACATGGGATGAGTGGCACCTGGGTGGCACAGTTGGTTAAGTGTCCAACTCTTGATTTTGGCTTGGTCATGATCTCAGGGTTGTGAGATAGAGCCCTGTGTGGCCATAGAGCCTGCTTGGGATTCTCTCTCTCCCTCTTCCTCTAACTCCTCCTCCACCCATTGCCACTGCCCACTCTCTCTTTCACTCAAAAAAAAAAAAAAAAGATACATGGGATGAGAGGGGTACAAATTAAGTGTCACGGTGTATAGAAGATAATGGAACTGTTCGGGGTTACAGCGAAAGACAGAAGACACTTTATTATCAGAGATGAATAAAAGCAATCACTAAAGAAGGGACCCAACAGGCATGTTAGAAGAATAATGAGTGGTCCACCTTCATTCAAGTGCAAAGTTCATGTGGAAAAATGGTGCTGGAAAAGCCAACAACAGGGTGGAGTTGGATGAGGAAGGATCTCAAAGCTTTATTTAAATGGGAGGCCACAAATTGGCTTTAAATAGGTGAATGACTTCAAAATGGAGCTTTAAAATGTGAATCTCAATTGTTTTGCTCAAGATGGGCTCAACAGGGACCAGTCTGCAGGTGGAGAAGACAATTAAATGGCCAGGATGTGGGTGGCAGAAATAGAAAGGGTTGCCAGGCAGAGGAGTTGGGACAGAAGAATCGATGCAATTTTGACTGAAGAAAAGGGAGAAGTGAATGATTATTCTGAGGTATTGAGTTTGGGAGGGTGAGAGATGCCACAAACTGAAAGAGGACCCATAGGAGGAGTACTCAATTTGAGGTAGTTCCTAAATACAGCTTTGGATATGTTGAGTTTGGGATCCAGCTGAATACTAAAGCTCAAGGGAAAGGTGGGAAGAGACTGGGTTTGATCACAAAGAAATACAGACCTAGAAATGGATGAGTCTCAAAAGGGAAACTTTACAAGGAAAAGAAGAAAGGACAGAAATTTGGGGAATGACTACATTAAAGGGGAATAGAAAGAAGAGACTAGGGCACAACCAGCAGCTTGACAGCCAATGAATACATTGCTGTGGGTGTGGGGTGAAGGTTAGAAAAGATGGGGATGTCTAGGATGTCAGAAGCACAAGGGCAAACGCAGATGTTGTGTTAAAAACACAGACTAGGAACTTGAGAAAGTAAACTTGCCGTCTTCTGAGAATTTTGTTGGTGAAAAGGAGGAGAAATAGGAGGTCAATTTCCCTTTTGAGGCTGTCCTGGAAGTAGGCACTTCAGTTGTTAGAGGGTGATTCATCCTAACTCATATTCCCTATAAAAGAATCCAGGAGGTGGGGCTGGACTTCAGTCCACCATTTCTCAGCTATCGGTGCAGTTTTGTCTTGTGCCTGTCCTCTGGAGAGTTGAAGGTTCCATTGGCTTCCTCTCATCACAACACAGATTCAGTACATGTGAAGAACTGGAAGATTCACCAGATTGAAGAAATGGAATAGGAATTGAGTTTTTAAAAAAAATTCAATGTTAACATCTGAGCCAAAAGAGAAAGGAAGAGAACCCTGTGTTTAACCTCCTTCAACTGGTGGTTTTTATTGGCTAATATCCTGAATCTATTTGTGTCTGGAGATTAGCAGAACTTCCTTTCTCTCCACCCTCATCCTAAACACCAGTCAGTATTGGACATCCTAACTCCAAAATACCACATGTCCCAGAAGTCCAAGCCTGGTGATAGATTCAAAGAATTTCAGAGTTGGAAGGGAACTTATGAGGTTGTAAACTACTGCCTGGAGGCCAAATCCTGGCATGGCCCTTTTGGGTAAATTTGTGTTAGTACACAGCCACACCCAGTGAGCCACATATCATCTATAGATGCTTTCTCGCAACAGTGGCAGAACTGAGTTAGTTCCATCAGTGACAGTCTGGCTCACAAAATCTAAAATATTTACTGTTTAGCTCTTTACAGAAAGTTTGATGAAACCTGGATTATATGGCTGGCTACCTAGGTAGCTGTGCTTTTATTGTGAAGAGACAAACCTTTCTTTTTCAACCTGGGCAAATTGTGATGCTTTTAAAAACATCAGGAATACTTTTTGGAAGTCAGAGTTTTCCATCAAGTAGCTTTGGCTGGATTCCAGATAGTTTCTATTCATTTAGCAATAGAGCTGGACTGGGCACATGGCATAAAAACAATTCTCAGACCTCACTTTTGTTTCTGCTCAATCCCTTGTCTTTTTAACCAGCACAATAAAAGTGCTTCAATAAGCAGGGTCAAGTAGAGAGAAATGTGAAAACGAGATTATAGGCTGTGATTAGAGGCTCCAACGTGTGCTGAATGGCCTTCAATCACATGGTACAAACTAAGGCCACCATTTATTATAAAACAAACTGCCCAGCTCTTAGAGGCATAGAATAGATGACAACTGCATTTTAAAATGTTTTGTGCAAGTAAATGAATAGTCATTTTGGAAAACATGGAAGCAAAGTTTTAAAATAGCTGAAAATGTTTTCAAATGTTCATATTTTTGTGTTCTTGAGGACTTTGGTTATTTTAGTTCTTAAGAAGCATGGAAATGATACTCTTCACTAGTTCATAAGCATCAAGGTCTTCTGTTTTGGGATGGATGCATAAATGAAAGCAGTTGACATTTGGGGAGTCGGTTCCAAACTATGCTGAATTTACTTGAGTAAAGTTAGGGGAGAAGTTCTCCCCTAAGGTGAGGCATGTGTGCTCCTGGGCTACAGATAAGGCAATAACTCAGTACAGTGCTCTTTTGAGAGCAGTTTGACAATATGAATCAAAAAGTCTTTTTTTTAATACTTTAAACAAGTAATATTTGATGAGCACATATTAATTTTATAATTTTTAATCATTTTATTTTATGATCATTATTTTTTTCATCATGACAAGTGTACTCTTTATTTTATTTTATTTTAAAGGTTTTATTTATTTACTTGACAGACAGAGATCACAAGTAGGCAGAGAGGCAGGTAGAGAGAGAGGAGGAAGCAGGCTCCCCGCCGAGCAGAGAGCCCGATACTTGATCCCAGGACCCTGGGATCATGACCTGAGCCGAAAGCAGAGGCTTTAACCCACTGAGCCACCCAGGTGCCCCGACAAGTGTACTCTTTAATCCCATCCCCTATTTCAGCCATCTTCTACCTATCTCCCCTCTGGTAACCATCAGTTTGTTCTCAATAGTTAAGAGTCTGTCTGTTTCTTGGTTTCTCTCCCTCTCTCTCTCTCTCTCTCCTTCCTTTACTCATTTGTTTTGTTTCTTAAATTCCACATATGAATGAAAGCATGGTATTTGTCTTTTTCTGACTGACTTCTCATAGCATTATACTCGCTAGATCGATTCATGTTGTTGCAAATGGCAATATTTTATTCTTTTTGGGGGGTACCTGGGTGACTCAGTTGGTTAAGCATGTGCCTTTGGCTCAGGTCATGATCTCAGGGTCCTGGGATGGAGCTGCCCATAAGGCTCCCAGCTCAGCGGGGAGTCTGCTTCTTGCTCTTCCTCTCTCCCTCTGTTGCATGTGTATACTCTCTCTCATTCTCTCAGATAAATAAAAAAAAAACTTAAAAAAAAAAAGATTTTGTTCTTTTTTTATGGCTGAATAACATTCCATTATATACATACGTCACCTCTTCTTTATCCATACATCTATTGATGGATAGTCAGCTGCTCCCATAATTTGGCTCTTATAGATAATATTGCAACAAACAGTGGGGTGCATGTATCCCTTTGAATTGTTTTTTGTATTTTTTTACGTAAATACACAGTAGTGTGATTACTGGATCGACCATTGGGTAGTTCTATTTTTAATTTTTTGAGGAGGCTCCATACTGTTTTTCAGAGTGACTGCTCAGTTTGCATTCCCACCAACAGTGCGGGAGGGTTCCTTTTTCTCCACATTGTTGCCAACACCTGTTGTTTTTTGTGTTTTTGATTTTACCATTCTGACAGGTATGTTGTGGTATCTCATTGTAGTTTTGATTTGCATTTCCCTGATGATGAGTGATGTTGACCATTTTTCATGTGTCTGTTGGCCATCTGAATGTCTTCTTTGAATTAAAAAGTCATAAGGAAATTTATATCCATCAACCCAGCAATTCCACTTCTCGAATTTTTCTTAAAGAAATAGGGATGTAGAAGATATTTACATATACAATGTATTATTTAAAATAATCAAAAATTGGAAAATAAGTGTCTAACAGTTGAATTTTGCTTAGACAAATTGCCATGCATTTATATGATAGAATGTCATGGAGCCTTTAAAATTAGGATTTTGAAGAAAAGGTATTAGCATGGAGAAATGTTCATAATATATTAAGAAAAAACTATCAATGAGTGTATAGTATGATGCTAATTTTGTACAGGTATACATTTAGAAAATACCATAAAGAAAAAGTGTTAATAAAGTGTATTTCCAGGTAGTGAGATTTTAAATGTCTTTTACATTTTTCTTAATGCTTTGGTGTTTGTACTTTCAGTATAATGTGTAGATTTTTTTCTTTTGGATTTTAGATTTATTGGGATTTTGAATCTATGGATTCATTAACCCTGGCAAATTCTTAGCTGTAATCTTTTGAAATATTGCCTTTGCTCCTTCTCCATTTCTGTTCCTTCTAGTATATTGGTTAGATATATATGAGACCTTCCCTATTTTTCCTGTCTCTGAACCTTCTTTTCATACTTCCCATTTCTTTGAGTCACCATGTAGCATACTGGATAATTTCTTCAGCTATGTAAATATTGTTCAGATCAGCAATTCTTTCTTCAGCTGTGTGTTAAATCTATCTACTGAGTTTTAAATTTCAATTATTATTATTGTATTTTTAATTTCTAGAACTTCTATTTGGTCATTATTTATGATTTCTTATTTTCTGCACATATTTGTATCTTGTCTTTTAGTTCTTTAAAATTGTAAATATAGTTATTTTATATTATGTGTCTGGTAATTATAAAATCTGAAGTCTTTGGAGGTCTATTTCTGCCATCTGTTATGCTTATTTATTGTCACTTACCAAGCCACATTTCTTTGGACATGTAATGAGTTTTATCTGTGGCTGTGTAAGGGTAGATTAAAAAATGAATTCTTTTTTTTTTAAGATTTTTTTTTTTTTTATCAGAGAGAGAGAGGGAGAGAGAGCAAGCACAGGCAGACAGAATGGCAGGCAGAGGCAGAGGGAGAAGCAGGCTCCCCGCCGAGCAAGGAGCCCCATGTGGGACTCGATCCCAGAATGCTGGGATCATGACCTGAGCCGAAGGCAGCTGCTCAACCAACTGAGCCACCCAGGCGTCCCAAAAAATGAATTCTTTTGCTGATGAGAGGGAAAGAAATGATTACTTCTCCTTCAGCTATTCACTCAAGGGTTTCTTTGAGATGTAGAATGAAGATAGATTCCTCTAGAAAGTATTTGCAGGTCTTTTTCCCAGTTTGGAGACACCTTAAACCCAATTCTGTATGAAGAGTTTATGTCAAACTGGCAGTGTGAATTCAGGCTACAAATCTGCATGAGAACTAGCTATGACTACAAGTTATCTGAGGCACCATGCCTCTTATCCACTTAGCACCTGAGATTAAAGCAGGCAAAGTTTCTTGTGGTCCTTGGAGAGGGAGGGATTTCTAATTCTTTTTTTCCTTCTAATTCTTAAGCTGAGTGTGTAGTCTTTTGGGGTGCCAGGTTTTTGGGTACTATTAGATTCCTTGAATGGACTTTAGCCTTAACCCTAGTGCTTCCCACTAGGCCATGGAAACTGAGGCTTAAGTTAATCCTTGACCCCTTTCTTTCTCACCATTTTGCACAGTGAATCTGACAGGATATCATAATGGTTTTAACTTTAATTATAACTAGAATCTTACCACTTCACAGCGCGTCAGCTCTTACCTCTAGTCTGAGCCACTGTCATTTCCAGGCTAGGTTACCCAATCTTCCTGCTTCTACCCTTGCACTCTATCAGTCTCTTCTCAATACAGCAGCAAGAGTGGCCCTTTTATAGGTCAGATCATTTTACTTCTCTGCTCCAAACCCTGAATTTCTCATTTCACTTAGAGCAAAACAAACTTTTTATAATGCTCTATTAGACATCTCAGCTCTCCAACCTCATTAACTACCACTGTCCCCTCACTCATGTTGTTCAAGCCGCATGACCCCTCTGGTGTTTCCTTGGCCATGCAAACTCACTCTTGACTCAGATAATCTCAGCTCCTTTAAGACTTTTCTCAAATGTCACACTTTACAGTGAAGCCTGTTGAATCTGCTAAATATTGTGAACTTTCCCACCCTACTGGACTTCTAATTCCTTTACTCTGCTGTACTTTTTCTTTTTCTTTGCATACACACTTATCAGATTCTAAGTATTGTCATTTTCTCATTTTTTGTGTTTATTTTTTATTATTCACCTTACTAGAATGCAAGCTGCTTCATGAGGGCAAGAATAATTCTTTCCTGAGGAATGCAAACCAAAAACTCTCAATCACATGGTGTGTGCTCAAAATTTACACTATTTGCTTGACTTATTTCGCTAAGCATGATTCGCTCTAGTTCCATCCATGTTGTCGCAAATGGCAAGATTTCATTTCTTTTGATGGCTGCATAGTATTCCATTGTGTATATATACCACATCTTCTTGATCCATTCATCTGTTGATGGACATCTAGGTTCTTTCCATAGTTTGGCTATTGTGGACATTGCTGCTATAAACATTCGGGTGCATGTGCCCCTTTGGATCACTACATTTGTATCTTCTTAATCTCACAAAACAAACTGAGGGTTGCTGGGGGGAGGGGGTTTGGGAGAAGAGGGTGGGATTATGGACATTGGGGAGGGTATGTGCTTTGGTGAGTGCTGTGAAGTGTGTAAACCTGGTGATTCACAGACCTGTACCCCTGGGGATAAAAATATATGTTTATAAAAAATAAAAATTAAAAAAAAAATTTACACTATTTGTGTGGTTTAAGAAAACCTAAGCCAAAAAATAGAACAAGGTGTTCCTGAGTTAGTAATGACCCCAGAACTCAAAACTAGGCCTCAAAGAATTCCAACAGAAAACGTTCTAAAGAACAAAAGCTCAGAAATACATATCACTAAATGCCCAGAACACAAAGAGTGAAACTCAGCAGAATTAAATTACGGAAGCAGCATGAAAACTGAAGATACTGGAATTATCATATGAAAGCATTAAATGACTATTTAAAGAAATAAAAGATTAATATATGGCAATCAAAAAAGACTTATGAGACTAAAAATGAATAAAAAAGAACTTTTAGGACTGAAAATCACAATGATAGAAGTTAAAACTCCGTGGATGGGTTAAATAGCAGATTAGGCACAACTAAAAATGAATGGGAGGAGACTACGCAGAAAGCCATTGACAGAGACAAAGAGATGAGAATAAGACAAGAAATTAAAAAGAAAATGTCTTGATGTAAATTTATTGGAGTTCCAGAAGTAAAGAGGCAATGTTTGAAGAGATAATGGCTAAGAATTTTCCAAAGTCCACAAGGGACAGCAGTCCACACTCAGGAAGCAGAAATACTAAAGGGAAATCCATTCATCATAATAAAAAATGCTGAACACCAAAGAAAAGAGAAAAGTCTCTCTTTTTTAAAAAAAATATATGCAGTGAGAGGTGTTCTTAAAAGCCTCCTTACAAATACAGAGAATGACCTTGTGCTTGTAATTATAATTCGCTTCAAGTGGCATTCACATCCCACTTAGATACACGTAATGGGAAAATTTCCATAACTTCTCTATATAAACACTAAAGAATGGTCTGGTGCTTACCTGCCAAAGTGCACAGTTTCCTCAGAGTGGGTTTCAAGGGGATTCTTGGAGACATGAGGTAAGAAGTTTTCTTAAAAATTTTTTATAGCACAAAAAAAGTGGCTTTTTTTTTTTTTTTTTAAACTGCCTGAAACTGCACTGGGAAGAGAAATCAGTTCTTAGAAATTTTTTTTTTAAGGATTTTACTTATTTATTTGACAGATGGAGATTACAAGTAGGAGAGAGGCAAGCAGAGAGAGAGGGGGAAGCAGACTCCCTGCTGAGCAGAGAGCCCCCGATGTGGGGCTCGATCCCAGGACCCTGGGATCATGACCTGAGCTGAAGGCAGAGGCTTTAACCCACTGAGCCACCCAGGTGCCACCCAAGTTTCTGCCAATGAATGTGTCCTATGTCAGCCGACAGCCAGCAACTGTCAACCTTCTGAGTGGCTCCAGCTGAGATCAAAAAGCTGCCTGGCAGGGTCTTTGCCTGGTTTGGGGATGAGGGTAATGCTGGCTTCATAGAAAGAGTCTGGAAATTTTCCTTCTGCTTCAATTTTTTTGAAACAGCTTCAGGAGAATAGGTGTTATTTCTTCTTTGAAAGTTTGGTAGAATTCCCCAGGTCCTGGGGAATCCATCAGGTCCTGGGCTCTTGTTTTTTGGGAGGTTTTTGATCACTGCTTCAATCTTGTTACTAGATATCGGTCTATTCAGGTTGTCAATTCCTTCCTGGTTCAATTTTGGGAGTTTATAGTTTTCCAGGAATGCATTCATTTCATCTAGGTTGCTTAGCTTATTGGCATATAACTGTTGATAATAACTTCTGATGATTGTTTCTACTTCCTTGGTGTTCGTTGTTATCTTTCCCTTTTCATTCATAATTTTATTAATTTGGGCTTTCTCACTTTTCTTTTGGATTAGTGTGGCCAATGGTTTATCGATCATATTGATTCTTTCAAAAAATCAGCTTCTAGCTTCATTGATACGTTCTACTGTATCTCTGGTTTCTACCTCATTGATCTCAGTTCTAATCTTGATTATTTCCCTTCTTATGTGTGGAGTTGGTTTGATTTGTTGTTGATTCTCCAGTTCTTTAAGGTGTAGAGACAGCTGCTGTGTTCTGGATTTTTCAATTTTTTTGAGGGAGGCTTGGATGGCTATGTATTTCCCCTTTAGGACCGCCTTTGCTGTATCCCATAGGTTTTGGACCAAGTGTCTTCATTCTCATTGGTTTCCATGAATTGTTTCAGTTCTTCTTTGATCTCCTGGTTGATCCAAGCATTCTTAAGCAAGGTGGTCTTTAGCTTCCAGGTGTTTGAGTTCCTTCAGAACTTTTCCTTGTGTTTGAGCTCCAGTTTCAAAGCATTGTGATCTGAGAATATGCAGGGAATAATCTCAGTCTTTTGGTATCAAAATGGATAAAAGAACTCAACATGAGACAGGAATCCATCAGAATCCTAGAGGAGAACATAGGTAGTAATCTCTTCGATATCAGCCACAGCAACTTCTTTCAATATATATCTCCAAAGGCCAAGGAAACAAAAGCGAAGATGAACTTTTGGGACTCCATCAAGATCAAAAGCTTCTGCACGGCAAAGGATACAGTCAACAAAACAAAGAGGCAACCCATGGAATGGGAGAAGATATTTGCAAATGCCAGTAGAGACAAAAGGTTGATATCCAGGATCTATAAAGAACTCCTCAAACTCAACACACACAAAACAGACAATCATATAAAAAAATGGACAGAAGATATGGACACTTCTCCAATGAAGACATACAAATGGCTATCAGACACATGAAAAAATGTTCATCATCACTAGCCATCAGGGAGATTCAAATTAAAACCACACTGAGATACCACCTTATGCCAGTTAGAATGGCCAAAATTAGCGAGACAGGAAACAACATGTGTTGGAGGGAATGTGGAGAAAGGGGAACCCTCTTCCACTGTTGGTGGGAATGCAAGTTGGTGCAGCCACTTTGGAGAACAGTGTGGAGATTCCTCAAGAAATTAAAAATAGAGCTTCCCTATGACCCTGCAATTGCACTACTAGGTATTTACCCCAAAGATACAGATGTAGGGAAAAGAAGGGCCATCTGTACCCCAATGTTTATAGCAGCAATGGCCATGGTCACCAAACTGTGGAAAGAACCAAGATGCCCTTCAACGGATGAATGGATAAGGAAGATGTGATCCATATAGAGTATTATGCCTCCATCAGAAAGGATGAATACTTAACATTTGTAGCAACATGGACGGGACTGGAAGAGATTATGCTGAGTGAAATAAGTCAATCAGAGAGAGTCAATTATCATATGGTTCACTTATTTGTGGAGCATAACAAATAGCATGGAGGACAAGGGGAGTTAGGAGAGGGGAGTT
Source organism: Mustela nivalis (assembly GCF_964662115.1). Taxonomy (NCBI): domain Eukaryota; kingdom Metazoa; phylum Chordata; class Mammalia; order Carnivora; family Mustelidae; genus Mustela; species Mustela nivalis. The sequence continues at coordinate 3,712,107 of NC_139034.1, forward strand.
GGGGGTAATTGGAAGGGGAGGTGAACCATGAGAGCCTATGGACTCTGAAAAATAGTCTGAGGGGTTTGAAGGGGCAGGGGGTGGGAGGTTGGGGGAACCAGGTGGCGGGTATTAGAGAGGGCATGGATTGCATGGAGCACTGAGTGTGGTGCAAAAACAATGAAAACTGTTACACTGAAAAAAAAATTATTAAAAAAAGAAAAGATGCCTGGCTTCCTGGCTAACCTGCAGGTGATCATAGTCCTGGCTGACAGCAAAAGTCCAGCCCAGAGAGAGTGAACCCTGCAGTCTTATAAACGAAACAGTTGTTTATGGTTGTATATTGCTGTTAGTTAAGCAGCATTATTGTGGAAATAAATAACTGACACACCCAGGTTCCTAAAAGGTAACTCTGGATTTCCCTTTTCCACTGAAATAACTGCCAAAGATGTATTCCATGGAGTAATGATATTTAAAAAGCATATGAAAAATATGAGATCTATTTGTATATATTTCATGATTCCTCTATTTTCAATAAAAATATTTATCTTCCATGTTAATTTGCCAAGAATTAGGCAGCTCTACTTGAAACCCTCCTTCCCTGTGGGTGGAGATATAAAATTGTACAACCACTTTGGCAAACACTTTACAGTTTCTTTAAAGAGTTAAATGTACACTCACCATACAGCCCAGCCATTGCACTTTTAGAACTAAAAACGATGTCTCCACAAACCATAAAAGACTCAATCTCTAAAAACAGACTGAGGGTTGCTGGGGAGGGGCGACAGGAGTGGGTGGTGGGGATATGGACATTGGGGAGGGTATGTGCTACGATGAGTGCTGTGAAATGTGTAAACCTGGCGATTCACAGACCTGTACCCCTGGGGATAAAAATATGTTATATGTTTATTATAAAAATACGTTAAAATATAAAAAAAATTACAAAGAAAAAAATATGTCTCCATAAAGACTTGTATACAAATGTTCATAATAGTCCCAAACTTGGTTCAAACTGGGTTAAAAATCAGCCATTCATGATGGTTAATTTTATATGTCAACTTGTCTCGGTCACAGTGTGCCCAGATATCTGGTCAAACATTATTCTGGATGTCTCTGTGAGAGTGTTTTTGGATGAGATTAACATTTAAATTGGTAGACTGAGTGAAGCAGATTGCCCTTCCCAATGTGGGTGATCTTTATTCAACCAGTTGAAGCCTTAAATAGAACAAAAAAGCTTACCCTCCTATGAATAAGATAGAATTTTCCTATCTGATAGCCTTTCACTGGCACATTGCTATTTTTTTCTGCCTTTAGACTTGAACCAAAAACATTGGCTCTTCCTGGATCTTGAAGTCTACTGGCCTTGGGACTAGAATTTACACCTTTGGCCCTCTGGGGTCTTCAGCTTACCAACTGCAGATTGGGACTTGTCAGCCTCTATAATCATGTGAGGCAATTCCTTATTTTATAGACATATAAGTATGTGTGTATATATACACACATATATATATTTGTATTTATATTTATATATGTATATTCCCCCTCCCCCCTGGGGAGCCCTAACATACCACCCAAAAGTTCACTAACAGATGAATGAACAAATAATGGAGTTCTCAGGAATAAAAGGAACAAACTCTTGAAATCTACAACAACAGAGATGAATCTTGGAAAAATTATGTTGTATAAAAAAAGACAGAGACAGATTACAGGGAGTTCATACCATATAATTCCATTTATGTGAAATTCTAGAAAAGACTATTCTATGATGTCAAAAAGCATGTCTGTGATTGCCTGAAGTTGGTGGTCAGGAAGAATTGACTAGAAAGAGCACAAGGAGAACCTTTTTGGGTGATGGAAATGTTTTTGAGTATGGTGATACATATTTGGCTTATACATGTGGCAGACAAAAATTGCATCTCAATAAAGTTGAATTTCTTTTTTTTTAAAGTATTTATTTATTTATTTATTTGAGAGAGAGTGAGAAGAGAGCATGAGAGGGGAGAAGGTAAAAGGGAAAAGCAGACTGACCATGGAGCTGGGAGCCTGACACAGGACTTGATCCCGGAACCCTGGGATCATGATCTGAGCCAAAGGCAGTCGCTTAACCAACTGAGCCACCCAGGTGTCCTAAAGTTGAATTTCTAGAAAGAATTATTCATCCCTGGCAAGAGAATAAACTTTTCTGATATGATATTCTTTGATGCTCTAGTCTGTCAGATGAAGTTTAGACAGTGAAGCAGAATCCAAGTTTTCATCCTTTTAGTCATTCACTCATTGGGTCACTGATAAGGGCCTACTATGTGCCAAACCATGGTCCATGGAGATATGGTCCCAGCCCATCTAAAGCATAGAGGGACAATGAGGAGCAATCCTTACTGGGTCCTCTATCCACTTCTAGGCCATAATACCCAAAGTCCCTAACCTCCTAAATGGCTCATTCTAGAGGTGAATAGTAAGTTGGAGGTTGGGCTGGTATTATAACTTGGCATATTGGTGTTCAGTGGGTTACAGCCTCTGCCTTCAGCTCAGGTCATGATCCCAGGGTCCTGGGATTGAGCCCCACTTTGGCCTCTCTGCTCAGCGGGGAGCCTGCTTCTCTCTCTCTGCCTGACTCTCTGCCTACTTGTGATCTCTGTCAAGTAAATAAATAAAAAATCTTAAAAAAAAAAAAACAAACAGAGGCAAATATGAAGAAGTCACCTTTAAGTTACGGACACCCAAAGGGTGTGAGAATGTAAAGAACTAGATAAGGAGATCAGGGCTTCAGACTCCGTAAAGCAGCCCTGCGTTTGGTTTCAAGTGTCAGGAATCCATTTGCAGGGTCTGTGTGAAACGGCTGACTAGACGTGGCTGGAGGCTAAGTCAGGGTCCCACATGCTGAGTGGGGCTGTTGCCCTCAGATATGTCCCTGACCAGGCAGTGGCGTCTGCTGACCTGCCACCGGGGCCAATTTGGGGGTTGAGTGGGGTGGCATCAGCGGTGAAGGCACCTGTGTGAGTGGAGCATGCACAGCAGGCCAACAGAGCAGCCCCAGCTGAGCAGGGAACAGACAACTTTCCAGCAGGCAAGTTTTCTCTTTGGACAGCTGTCACTGTTACACAGACCATTCTGTCTCCCTGAAGTTTTCCCCCATTTGGTGTCAAATAGCTGAGTGTAATCTTACACGCCAGTCCTGCAAATGTGACCGTACATAGGATAGCGATGATTTTTCCTCTTCAGTCAAACAACTCAGCTCCTTCATCAATTTCCTATCTGGTATTCCAGATCTCTCCAGAGTAGTTCTGGCGTTTTCAACACTGACAAAATGTCACCCCTCAGCCTCACTGCTATCTAGGGCAGAAGAGAAGTGGGAGGACCTGCGTTCCTGACTGGGCTGGGGGCTGTTTCCCATCTTCCCATGCATGTCACACTGCTGGCTCACTGGAGTTGGGTCATAGTTTCTCACATGTGCTCCTGCCAGGGGTATCTCTCACTTGTGGAGCTGGATTTTGGACCTAAATACAGGTTCTTACCTTGATCTCTATGTAGATTCACTGAGTTGGATACAGCCCAGCAGTCTGGGATGACAAGATATTGGGGGACTCTGTGTATCCCATTCAGCAAGTTCCTTCTGTCCTATTACCTATGTACTTATCTGTTTAGTGAACACACTTTTTGTATCTTCATCCATTTCATGGTACAAATGTTGAAGAAGGATGGGGCTGGGCATACTACACTTCAGGCAGGGTATGAAAAGTGTCTCTCGGGACACCTGGGTGACTCAGTTGGTTGAGCGTCTGCCTTTGGTTCGGGTCATGATCCTGGGGTCCTGGTATCGAGCCCCACATCGGGCTCCCTGCTCTGTGGAGAGCCTGCTCCTCCCTCTCCTTCTGCCTGCTGCTCTGCCTACTTGTGTTGTCTCTCTCTGTCTGTAAAATAAATAGATAAATAAATAAAAGTTTAAACAATAAACAAAAAATAAATAAAAATAATGAAATAAAGTTTTTTTTTTTTTTTAAGTATCTATCTACTCCCAAACACTGACTCCTTTGATGGGCTGACTAATGGTTCCCCAATCCCCAGAATTTGAGAATATTACCTTAAAAGGAAAAAGGGACCTTGCAGAAGTGACTAAATTAAGGGTCTTGAGATAGGGAGATAGTCATGGATTATCAGAGTGTTCCTAAGTGGAATTATCAGTGTCTTTGTAAGAGGGTGGCAACAGAGAGAAATTTGATAGCTGCAGAGGTGCATGAAGGTGGCGTGTTCATGGACAGGTTGCAGTGAGGCAGCCAGGAGCCAGGGAATCCCACAGCCTTTAGAAGGGGAAGAGACGAGGAGCGCCTGGGTGGCTCAGTCAGTTAAGTGTCTGCTTTTGGCTCAGGTCCTGGTCCCAGAGTCCTGGGATCAAGCCCTGCGGCAGGCTCCCTGCTCTGTGGGGAGGCTGCTTCTCCATCTCCCTCTGCCTGACACTCCCCTTGCTTGTGCTCTCTCTCTTTCTCTCTCTATGTGAAATGAAATGAAATGAATGAATGAATGAAGTGGAAAAGACAAGTGGTGGATTCTCCGCTGGAGCCGCTGGAAGGAACCAGCCTTATCAACAGCTTGACTTCACCTCAATGAATTTGGTCTTAGACCTCTGGCCTCCAGAACAGAGTAAAGAGAAATCTGTGTTGTTTTAAGCCACTAAATTTGTGGTAATATGTCACAGCAGTCCCAGGAGGCGAATACACTCACTTTGGCTACTCAGTGACAGTCTCCCAGGCATGCAGGTGTGTGTGGTCCTGGTCTTTGACTAGTCCACCAGCATGTCTTGCGGCAGCTGGTCCCAAACTGGCTGAAATTCAAGGGCAGTCTTACTTCTTGCTTCTGCCTTTTCACACTTGATGAAGAACCACAGATGGCTGTGGCTGCTTCCATCGCTTGGTATTCCCTTGTCCCTGGTCTCTCAGACCTCTCTCAGTCCTCTAATCTTCATGATTAGAAATTATTTAGAATTAAATTTAGAGATGATAAATAAATCAAACTTAAGATTAAGTACTTTGGTGTCAATCTTAGGGTTTGTATTCATTGAGTATATATACATATGTATGAATATATACATACACATATTTTCTCTTAGATCAACTTTGTTGGCATGTAAGTAATATACAGTAAAATGAGCCTGTTTTAAGGGTGTAGTTTAATGAATTTTGAAAAATATATTTGTGTAACCACCACCACAGTTAAAATGGAGAACATTTCATTCCGCCAGAAAGTTTCCATACATCTCTTGCAGTCAGGCCTTTCTAAACCCTGATCTTAGACAATTACTGATCTACTTCTGTCAGCACAACATACTGGTATATTGGGTATTTAATATGTTTGTAATCTTTAGGACAAGCTGGCATATTAGGGAATCTGACAAAATTGGCTTGTGATTTCTTTTCTTTCTTTCTTTCTTTTTTTTTTTAACCACATATTGGTTTTTTAATATCACTACATGCAATCTAAAACCAGGTCCAAAGAATTATTCAAACAAACATGACATAGTATGTAAAAGTTAGAAGAGCTCACTGTGGTTGTAAATCAAAATAAAACCTTGCTTCTGGAGATAATAACTAAGACTAGAGGTGATCATTAACATTTTTATAATAGTTTCAGCCTGACATGGGGAGAAACAGTAAAAGTAAACACAAATAACGAGTATTAAATTATATTTTTGGAGATCTCTTTTGTCTTGGCTGCCAGGAAGCTTAGAAATAAGTATTAGCACTCATTCTCAGTGAATGTATTTGGCTTGTGATTTCTATGTGAAACACATAATAATTATAGACTCATAATTGTTTTAAGATTTTATTTATTTATCTGAGAGAGGGAGAGCTAGAGAGAGAGCACAAGCAGTGGGGGAGAGGCAGAGGGAGGGGAAGAGGCTGACTTCCCTGCTGAGCAGGGAGCCTGATGTGGGGCTCATTCCCAGGACCCTGCGATCATGACCTGAGCCCAAGGCGGAAGCTTAACCGACTGAGCCACCAGGTGTCCCTAGACTCATTTTTAAGTTAAAAAGTTTAAGAGCATTTGACTGTGTGAATGATATTGGAATATACACAAGAATTTTGAAGTTCCTATATTTATTACTTTCACTTATTCAATTTTTGAAGAGTTACTTGAGGTTGTAAAGTTTTGTGAGTTCAAGGTATAGGTTGAGCCATTCAGGTATTTGAAAGAGTTAAGAATGAAACAAGTATATTAAATTTATAAATGCAGTTCAAAATGTTGAGAAGAGTTAAATGATTGTAAGAGTTTAATTGGTTTAACTAATTAATTGGTTCACCTAAGGTGATTATTCTTATTTTATTTAAAGTTTACCAGATTTATACATAGTATAACAAGATTTGTACAATGAACATCAAGGCTAAAGGAAAACAAGGTTTTGAATTTGAACTTTATTTTTTTAACTTGAACTTTAATAATGAAATATCAATTTGGAATTTAAGTAGTTGTAAAGTCCTTTCTGTGCATTAAAGTCTCCCTTGCTCATGACAACACACACAAACAAACCCAAACACACATACACTCAGTCTTCCTCCTCTAGTTTGTACAGTGCTGGACACCCTCACACACTGGATCATGAATCCTTGATTATAGGCCTTCGGGTTTCTTTCACAGAGCAGTAGCTCCTGCAGACCGTGGAAGTGGGGATGGGGGTTTGGGGGTGAAGGAGCTTGCCTCCTTGATGACATCATTAGTGTGATAACAGGTGGGTCTCAAAGTTAAACTTTGAGTGAACATTGGAAGGGAAACCTTCATACTTGTGTTTAGATCTCTGATATTAGTACTGGATTTTTAAAAAAATATTTATTTATTTATTTGTTTGAGAGAGAGGAAGAGAGAAGGGGGAGGAGTAGAGGGAGAGGGAGAAGCCGACTCCCTGCTGAGCAGAGGGGCTGAGTGGGACTCGATCCCAGGATCCTGAGGTCATGACCTCAGCCAAAGGCAGCCACCTAACCGATTGAGCCACCCAGGTGATGTGGTGCTGGATTTTCCTTAAGAGAAGAAAAAAAATTCTTCCTTTCCAGACCCCATTGCTTTCTCTCAGAACGTTCTGTTCCTGGTTCGTGGCATGGTACACTAATTCTCCTACCAGCTGATGGATGCCCTAGGGGAGGTAACGGTTTTCACAGCACCTTTGAGCAAGAGAAACAGAAGTTCAACCTGTTTCCTATGGCCCCATCCTTGCCATAGCTCCCATCTCTGCAAATGGTGTGCAAAGAGATTTGGTTTTGTATCTGCCTCTCACTCTGTCTGGCTCAGGTCCTAAATATTGTAAGAACAAACGTGAAAGTGCAAGGAGGGAGAACAGAGTCCACACTTGGTTCAGGCAGAGTCTTGTCTCTGCGGCCTCCGAGTCAAACACTCTCGCACACTGAGGCACACATGCGCACACACATTTAGATAAATGCTAAAATGCAGATGGGGGATAATGTGCTCTCTGAATGTCTTTTGAGGATCTTGGAAATACAATTCTTAACTCAGGGATGTTTTTAAGACCATTCTTTCTTCTGTGCAGGGGACCCTGCTGCACGTGTTTTGATAATCATTATCCCATTTGTCCCGCCGCAGACACGGTAAGCTAGGGATGATGAGTTGCAAGGTTGGAGCCCTGGGATTCAGGGGGCTGTGCTCTCATTCTGCCCTCTTCGGTGGCATTTGTTTCCTGTCCACCCTTGTCCTGGCTGCCTGCCTGCCTCCTGTCCATGTGGGATGTGGTAGGGAGGAAGAGTTTCCTAAAGGTTTATTATAAAAATGTATATACTTCTTCTGAGCTCTTTCAAGACAGGACTGCCTTTTGAGGATGATTTTTTCTCGTTTGGTTTGTTTTACACTTTCAGGGAAAATCAGAATGAAGAACAGCTCATATTCTACAAAAAGGTATCTGGTTTCTATATTTGGAAACGTGTCCAGTGGAAGCTCTTGGAGGCTACATAACTGGGGAGGGCAACGAGGGCCCCCTTGCCCACATTATGGACGACACGCCCTGCAGTTCCATGGGGAAACATAACATGTCTAGGTTTATGTTTGACTGCATCAGACACACATTAATCCTGCACACAGACGGGTAAGAGTCACTTTTCCCGGGAAAGTGGTGTCTATAACCTTCATTGAGGGACTGTTTAGACCTATTAGAACCCAAAAGACTGTCTTGCAGAAGTTGCAAGTTTTGATCCAATAGCTTGGATGTGTTTGGCTCCCATGGTGTGCAGCAACGGAGGCATTCTTATTCATCCATTCAATATTTAGCACATATTTATGGACAACTTAATTAAAACTCTAAGTCATTTAAAAAACTACAAACTCTTTTGTTTTTCTCACCGAAAAGTTAATGAAAACTCATTAAGTGGCTCAAAGATTCCAAATCAGGGACCATAGTAGGGTTCTGGGCAGGTTCAGAGCTTACCCAGCTGACTTCTTTTTACTACCCGCAACTCCACAAGAAGGCTTTGAGCCAATTGTGACAGGATACGGCCAGCTGCATTAGTCACCTTAGGGACCTGCTTCCTTCTGCGGTTTTCCTTCCTTCTTCCTCCCATGGTCTCCCTCATTTCCATAAGGAATAATTTTAGAGTGAATAATGACGACGGAAAAAGGGTGGGCAGAGATGATGTTGAAAAGAAAAAAGAAACTTCTGGAATGAAGAAATGATCTGTTTCCTGCTCTGGGTGTGTTCCCTAAGTGTGTTTAAATGCATGGGTTGTATTATATACTCGGGTGTTGTGTCCTGTATGTGTATATCTTAGTTCAATTTAAAACATTTTTTAGTTTTTGGAAAAAAAAATATATAAATTCGAATTCTAATTATGGCAAAATACACATAACATAACATTTATCATCTTAACCATTTTTCAGTCAATCCTATTAAATACATTCAAATTGCTGTGTCCTGTAGCTACCATCCATCTCCAGAACTTTGTCACCTTCTCCAACTGCACAACTCCCCCTTTTCTCTCCCTAACATGCTGTCTCCATGATGTTATCTATTCTAGGTAGAGGAAATAAGTGGAATCATCAAGAATTTGTCCTTCTGTGACTGGCATATTCACTTAGCATAACGTCCTCAAGTTTCATCCATGTTGTAGCCTGTGACAGGACTTCCTTTCTTTTTAGGGTTGAATAATATTCCACTATGTATAGAACTGCCTTGGTTTAAAATAAATTTTATAAGTACAACTGTGTAGGCCTCAGGAAATTTTGCTCAGGGTTACTTTCATGCATTTTCGCTGAGGCTTTACGGAGTGCTACTATAGGTCAGGCACTATGCACAGTATGATCTATCCATTCCCACTTGTTCCTCGCAAACTTATTTTCATTTTTCAGATGCAAAAACCCATCCACAAAGTCATAGGTTAAATAACTTCCCTGAGATCCCATGGTTGCAAAGGAGCAGTGCAGAGTTCTGACCCTTGTCTGTGACCTTGGAGGCGGCTGGGCCTGGAGTATGGGACAGTGTACCCTACAGGACCATAAACAGGAAGTTTATGTGTCCCCAGTGAGAGGACGCTTGCTAAGGGGCATGTCCCTTATAAAGCATCACGGAAGTCCAAACGTTCCAAGAGCACTGACGGACGATCTGCCAGCCTGGCTTCCATAGTGGGGAATGAAGCCCTCGGGTGTGCGCTCCGGTGCTGGCCGCGCTGGGCCGGCAGAGTCGTGTTCGGGTCTCCGTGGCCTCCGGCAGCAGGGCGCGGGACTGGCTGTGCAGCGGCTGCCACTACGCGCTGCACGTCTGCAGAAGCCCGCCCGACAATGGCCTGGGGACAGCGACCGCCCCAACCCCACTCTGCTCGCCCCGCCCCGTCGTCGCCCTCCCGGGGGTCTCCGGGGTACTGTCGCCGCCTCCCCTCCCTTCTCCTCGAGGGCGCTGCCGTCTGGTCGGGGGCTGTGGGTTCGGGCCACCATCCCGGGGGCCGCCACGCGGTGGCCCTGCACCCGAGGGCGCAGCCTCTTGCCAAAACCTCCGTCAGAATAGGCTTTGGCCCTTATGGTCGGAAATGGGAGGAATTTTCACCATTTCGTGTTTGGTGGGGTTGAATTTTGCATGCTGCGTTACCTTAGAGCCTTCGAAACAGCCAGGCGGGTCTCTTTTTCTTACACCGCGTCCCTGGAAATCATCCGGCAAATTGATGTGCGGATTTGCGAAAGCAGTAACAGCGAAAGTGCGGATTGCGTTTCTATTAAGGAGTCGGATACGTTACAGGTATTGCCAAGTGTCGTAAAAGCAAAGATGACAACTACACAATCATTTGCAATTATATACAGAAAAGTCGTCGCTGAGAACGATAAACTCCAGCCTCCAGAGACAAAGGGATCTCTCAGTTCTTGGAAGCCCGGTACCGCTTAGCAGGATCGTGCACGAAGGAGGAGTTAAGGGGACAAGACAAGGTTAACGTGCACATTATTTCCTCTGGAGAACATACAGCAAGAGGTAGTAGCAATGCTACGGGGAACCCTTAGAAGAGGCTACTTGAAGATTCTAAGTATCTGTGAAAAGACAGAACAGCCGCTGCAGAAATTTCTCAAACTTCTTTTGTAGGAAAGGTTTTTTAAAAATATATTTTATTTATTTGACAGACAGACAGCACAAGTAGGCAGAGAGGTAGGCAGAGAGAGAGGAGGAAGCAGGCTCCCTGCCAAGCAGAGAGCCTCATGAGGGGCTCGATCCCAGGACCCTGGGACCAGGACCCTGGGACCAGGACCTGAGCTGAATGCAAAGGCTTAACCCACTGAGCCACCCAGGCGCCCCTGTAGGAAAGTTTTTGCTCCTTATTCTATCTAGATGAAAAGTTTTACTTTGAAAGCCTGCTCAAGGATTATATCGATTAAAAACAACCAACTGCAGAGCTGGTGATTTACATTTAAGGCCACTTTTTATTAGCTTATAAAATGCTTATTTTCAGTTACAATTTAGTTGAGGAAAGATTCTATTATAACAAAAAATAAAGTTTTAGTAAGAGTCTTGCAAATATTATGATCTAAATTACACTTACATACCAAACGTCTTCAAATATAATACTAGAAACAGTTCACTGCTCTTAGTGTTATTTGAATTTCTAGCTGACCATAAAAAGTTTTGCTAGGACCTTCTATAAGGCAAAGAGAAAAAAAATATCTTGGGCAATAAGAAAACTTAGAATGCATAAACTTCAGCTCTGCAGTGTAATGATATACAATTACAATGAGAAATACATTTTCAGACTTTAATGTACAATGCCTTCCTGTTAGAGGGTATTTAAAAGTTATTTAGAGAATATTCTGAACTCCATGGAGGTGGGGGGTGGAGCAGTGGCAGGAATCTACTGATCTTTACAAAAACATTTATCTTTTTAAATCATGCAATACTTTGTAAAAGAATTTATTTGGTGGAGAGCCACAAATCAATGTTACAAATACCAAAAGAAAGGTTCAAAAGAAAAATATTCAGCAAACGGACTTTTTTTTTAAAAGATTTTATTTATTTATTTGACAGAGAGAGATCACAAGTAGACAGGCAGGCAGAGAGAGAGAGGGAAGCAAGCTCCCCGCTGAGCAGAGAGCCTGATGCGGGACTCCATCTCAGGACCCCAAGATCATGACAGGAGCCGAAGGCAGCAGCTCAACCCTCTGAGCCCACTCAGGTGCCCGCAAACATACTTTTTTAAAAAAATCCTAAAGAAAGTGTTGGTAGGGGAAAAAAAACCCTATATTGAAAAGAGACTTAAATCTCATGAATTTAATCTTTTTAAAGAATGTTTGAATTCTATTTATAGTTCTAATTCCAGGTGTTCTTGTATAGGAAAACTATGATCTAGCCATTTAACAAAAATGGAAAGTCAGGATGGGTCAGAAATATTCTGGCTGGTTCTTTTCCCCTTTCTATTTTCTTTTGAAACTTAAGGTATCTTTTCTGTTAATTTCATGGGAAAAATAATTCTTTAAAATATAGTTTAAAAAGGAGAAAGTGAATGATTAAGAAATGTCTTGGAATTTTAATAAATGAATCTGAAGATGGATTAGTAATGCTTGACATTTTATCATTATCATGGATTATGTAGTACCAACAGGGTAATTGAGCTTCTGCAAATACAGATGCAAGAGAGTAATTGTCTTGCATGCTGCAGATTAAAACATAATATGAATAAATAAATTAGAGCATCTGAGTATTAAAAGAAACTTATGGAATTAAAATTTTTTCCATTAAATCAAGATAACAATAATTTCAGTGAGATTTTAAAATAATTATCAGGCTAAAGAAAAAACATATCTAGAATCCTGACCATAGGGAGAGATGATGTTTACTTTTGTTGCACATCCTAATGCTTTCAGTGACTGGCTAAATAGAGAGCATCCTTTCACACTCCCACATCCCCGTGAGGGAGAAGGACCCTAGACTTCAGAGTCTCAAATAGCAACACAGTGGGACACCTGCTTTCATTTTTGACATGAATTGAAATCAGAACACTGCTCTGAAAAAATACTATGGGCACTGTTTTATCACAGAATATTACTTCTTTATAAATGAGTGGTTTTCAAGGAGGTGAATCAAATTTCACACTCCTACTCATGCACGACACGGGCCAGCTAGACTATGGTCAATTCACAATATTGGCGTCTTCATCAACATGTGGTGGATAAAATCCAATTTTAAAATGTAAAAACTAAATACAATTATAGCTCTCACACTTATCTCCAACCCCAGCCAAAATCAAATTGTGGGTAAATCAGAAGCTTTCTATTAACATTTATTATGGGAGAACCTAAAGGACCAGTGTTCACATCCACTTTGGCTGTCTATTAACTGAATTGTGACCAAAGCTATTTTTTTTTTTTAAATCAGAATGCTTTTTTTTAAAAAGATTTTATTTATTTACTTGACAGAGAGAAATCACAAGTAGTCAGAGAGGCAGGCAGAGAGAGAGAGAGAGAGGGAAGCAGGCTCCCTGCTGAGCAGAGAGCCCGATGCGGGACTTGATCCCAGGACCCTGAGATCATGACCTGAGCCGAAGGCAGCAGCTTAACCCACTGAGCCAAGAATGCTTTTCAAACTAAGATTTGTTGGTGGCCCTTCTCACCCCAGAGAACTAGGTCCTACTGCATGAAGCCTAAGGCATCCACTGTAGGTGATGATCAATCTTCTCTCCTCTGCAATCTACAGTGATGAGTTGGGTCCTAGCCTGGGGAGAATGGAGAAAATAGCCACTCAATTTTCTGTAATTCTCAAATCTGTTTGAGAAAAGCCTAAAGGATATTTATGGGAAGCTGGCATCTTTCAAGCTGAGGAGATTATCTAAGTTCATTCTGCAGCAAGCATAAGGCTTAATGAACTAGTTGCACACATTTATCTGAGAATGGGAATTGCAGTCTTCTCATCAGGTTGCTAGTGGGTCACTCTTTACCATATAAAACACAAATTACGTTTTGGAGTGTAACCCCCCATAAGTCATCGGGAAATTGGTGTTGATTTACACAAAGGAATGAATCAAATTGGCAAGTGTTTGGTGTTTTGCTGAATAAGGGCTGACAGCACTCAGTGGAAGTTGGAGTGTGAGAAGGACGGGGCTCAGCATTACCACTGTTCATTGGTTTTCAAACAAACAGCGACTCAGACACAACAGCAGGGTGTGCAGTACAGAAAATTCTGCCACGTTCCAGCCACACCCATGTAGAGAAAGAGCCTTCGCTGTCAGTGCAGCAATCTGCGTGGGTGACAAATGGGGCACACGTCCGAAATCAGCACATGCACTTACACAGGAAGTAAAACCCAGATACTTTTATTTACACTTTAGAAAGCAAACAGGCTGCCCACAAAGAATGGTTAGAAAACTCAAAGAGTTTTATTTTGTACTGTTAAAAAAAATGTAGGTCATTGATTCATCTGTATAAATAATTTTTCTGGCAAGAGTAGTTAGCTTTTAACCTTCCATTCAAAAACTTCACAACTTGAAGTACTTGAAATGCACTTAAATTTACCCTGCCTTTATTTTTTTTTAAATGGTACATTCGCATAGCAATTAGCTGACTCATAAGGTCAAAATTTCTTTTTAAAAAGTTCAAAGTTTTACTAGTACGTAATGGGACAAATTAGCAGTCCCTTAGTCAGTATTCATTTTAATAGTACTATTTTTCTTTCATTTCTTCTGAAAGAAAGTGGGGGAAGATAGGCATTCCTGTACAATTCAGATCAAAGCACAAAGTATCAATTTAAAAATAAATACCTAAGGCATACATGCCACACTTTCATTTCAATTTCCTCAGCTGTTTAAAAATTATCTCAAGTGTTGCTGCATTTTTCCCTGCTTTCTTACCAGCAACCTCTGTGGCTCTTGCCTGCACTGACTCTGCCTCTGGAGGGTAGCTGCTCATTGTCACTTGTCACGAAGCATACAGTTTGATATCCTGGGCTTCACAGGCAATTTCAGAAACTCAAATGACACTATATGGACTTGCTCTAAATCTTTTTTTAGTGCAGTTTGGCAAATATCCCAAATGAAGTTCAAGGTATCAAACAGAGATAGTGCTAAGTGTGTCTACAACTTTCTGGGCAGCCCAGAGGCTCTGGAGAGAATAGGAATGGTAAACCTAATTGCCCCGAGCTGAAGTGACTGCAGACACCTGTTGCTTTACCACAGCAGAACAGTTACCCACAGAGACAGTAGGAGCCCAAGGCTGGGCAGCAGCACCTGCAAAGGTGGCCCAGGTTGCTGGACTCTTGGCTTGTTGGGAATGTCTTTAAAGGTCAACAGCCCCTGCACCCACTTTGCCCCTACCTCCCCATCTCAGCAAACGTGGACGTTCTCCCCACTCTACCTCACAGTGTTAAGAACAGCAAGCATGGACACACAGAAACCTGCTCTCTTCAGGTTGATCTTCCCTTCCTCCACTCCAGTGCTCTCTCACTCCAGGCTTTCTCTACCTGCAGACTGGAACTGCTCTTTTGTTTTTGGTTGCTAGAAAAGAGGTTATTATAACGCTGTCTGGAGAGACCACCACTAGATGGCCAAGTCATTGGGTCTGGCCCGACCGCCACTGGACTTACTAGCCTTGCTTGATCGTCCGGGGTCTGCTGGGAGCAAGGGAGGCACATGCATCTCCACTGCGGTGGTCACTGGCTGCTCCTCCCCATCATCGGGAGTCACTTCCAATTTGCTCTCTCCCAAGCTGCTGCCGTTCCCATTCTCCAACAGGCCAGGTGCATTGCTTCCCACACCACCCTCCTGAGGGAGCTCCTTGGTGCTGCCTGTAGGGCTCAGGGATGCAGAACCCGAAGCTGGAAGGGAGGCCTTCCTAGCAGAAGTCTGCTGCTCAGCCTCCTGGTTGGCCCAGTTCTGCTCTGTCATTAGCAGGTGGTGGTTGCCGTTGTAGAACTTCGCAGGGTGGTCCTTCCCAGGGGCCTCGGACAGGGCTGCCATGTCAAAGTCTGTTGCTGGTGGAGGGGCCCCGGGGTAGCCCGCCCCTGTGGCCTGTCCCAGAGAAGAGGCAGAGTGAGCATAGTAAGGTGGGAATCCGATGGTAACCGTGGGCGGGGCCGAGTGGGAGGGAAGAAGGAGTGGGCTTACACCCCCAGGTTTTGTGGCCCCTACCCTGGATTCAGGGGTGTCTGAGCGATAGTTGGTCATCCCTTGTTTAAGCTTCTTCCAGCCCAGGTGGTAGATCTCCAGCATGTTGAGTAAGAGGGACACGCAGGCCACTGCCAGCATGAAGATGATGAATATGGTCTTCTCCGTGGGCCTGGAGATGAAGCAGTCCACCGTGTTGGGGCAGGGCCACCGGTCACAGCGGTACAGTGGCTTCAGCTCAAAGCCGTACAGAAAGTACTGCCCAGCGATGAAGCCCACTTCGAACAGTGTCTTAAAGATGATGTTGAAGACGTAGGTCCGGAGCAGGGCCCCGGCGATTCGGATCTTGCCCCGGTCATCCCTCACCGGTGGTTTGTCCTTCTGGCTGTGGCTGCCCGACCCACAGCGTGCAGCCGGCCCGTCGCTCTTCAGCAGCTCTTCCTCCCGCTCTTTCTTCTTCTCTTCCATGCGCACGATGTGCAGCACATGGCCCAGATAGATGAGGGTGGGCGTGGACACAAAGATGATCTGCAGCACCCAGAAGCGGATGTGGGAGATGGGGAAGGCTTTGTCGTAGCAGACGTTCTCGCAGCCGGGCTGCTGCGTGTTGCACATGAAGTCCGACTGCTCGTCTCCCCACACCTCCTCGGCTGCGGCGCCCAGTACCAGGATCCTGAAGATGAACAGGACCGTCAGCCAAACCTTGCCAATGACCGTGGAGTGCTCCTGTGCGTTCTCTAATAGTCTCCCCAGAAAGCTCCAGTCGCCCATTGCTTCAGAGTGCTAACCTGCAAGGGAACATCGCTGGTTAATAGGAAGCCTAAGGTTGGCAAGCTGTAGGGTCCAAACATCCCTAGGGGCAGGCCTCGGCAGATGGCGCTGGAATATCGCTGCTGGGGGAGCTGTAGTCCCACTTCCAAACCAGGGAGGCGCTGCAGAGCTTTCTGCAGCACGAGTGTGCGTGTGCGTCCACCATCGCGCTGAGCAGGGTTACAGAAACGCCCTCAGTGTCCGCATAACACGGAACTACTGTTACAGGACACAAGCGGTGACACCAAGGAGATGCCCAAGAGCGACTTAAGCCCTTCCTTCAGCGATGAGGAAACTAGAGCTCCAAAGGGAGATAACTTGCCTGAGGAGAAAATAACTCTCCCCTGGCTTCTAACTCCCCATCCTGCTCTCTTCCAGGGCCCAGTCTCCAAGGCAGCTCTGGTGCTGTGGGGTACACAGCTTGGGTCCTTTACTAACCTCGCCCTTTCTGTTCCTGTGAGATTACAGCAACTCTCCCCCTGATGAATTCATAACTTCTACCACACATTAACCTACTACCTATTATTTCCTTTCTTTTTCACTTTGCAAATGTTCCATGCATGGTTAACTCACTGCACATCCCCAGGCAGGAGCCTGTATCTCCGTCTGTAAGATGGGACGATGGTCATTTTTTTGGGTGCGGTGAGCTGCATCCTAGGTGGAGGGAGGGCCCGCAGGCGGCCTCTGGGAAGGTAGCAGTGTTCCGCAGACACAGGGGACCAAGATTACAAGGTGTCCTCCCTGTCGCTACTGTTCAAACAGGCCAAATGCTTCCAGCTAAAGCCAAAAGAGCTCTGTTCTCTCATTCTTCGCTAAGGAAAGCGGCCCAAGCTCTAAGTGTATGTACAAATTCCGGCAGCCTTAAAAACACTCTTCTCTTCTTGAATTTTAAAATGTTTAAAAATATTAACTATTATGAATTGGTTCAGAGGCAGATAAACAAAACAAAACTTTATTCACCATGATCTAAAGAAAAGACAACTGTTAACCCTCTCCTAGAATAAACTTTCAAGCCTTTGTTTTGGTCATTTGAGGTCTTTAGAAAAATATTACCATTCACATATCGCACCAGCCTCCTTGTCCTATATTGTGACTGGTATCTGTTCTATTTGGCATGTTCTTGGCAGGTAAAATATTTTAATTTAGAAACTTAATTACTGAACGTGAAACAACGCACTCTTCCATGAAGGAATGTCAGGTGTTACATACTAGGTTACATCCTGCTTCTCCTCAACCCAGCTCCTCCTTAGACAGTCATGGGGTCCCTAACTGGCATCTCGGCCCCTAGCCCCGGCCCCTCCCTTCAATCTGCTGGAGATTCTCCTCTGGGGCATAAGACAAAAGGCTTGCATAGTGTTGACCATCCTTCAGTCCCTGAACAAACACTGGTGATACCAAACTTCCTGTGGTCCCTAGGACTCTGCGGTTAGGCCTTTGCACGTGCTAGCTCTTCAACTTGAAACTTGGCTCCAATCCAGGGACTGGCCTATTGACCTGTCACTTACCTCCTCTCTCCCTTCAAGAGTGGCCAACTCAGGCTAACACAGGGGCCCTGTGTTTTCTCTTCCCCCTTATCATGGCCCTGGCTTAATGGCTCTTGCTCTCTTTACATTCCAGGAGGTTCTTTCCATCCTCCCACACCTTCTAACATCCTCTCTCCTTGCTCTCCCTAGACAACCACAGCCTTCTGAGTATCTATAGGAAACCACCTTTAACCACCTTCACTTCTTGTGAACTTTCTCCTTTACTCTAGTTTTGAGCTTGGGGTTTGCATGCATAACCTTTCCTCCTTGATGTCTGTAGTGCATTTCTGGAAATCTCTAAGAAAAGATTGGCGTGGGGTAAATACTTAATACTTAAATACTTAATACTTCTTCCTGCTACCTTCCCAGTCTTGTTGAGCACAACACAACGTGCTGAAAAGGAGTCAAAGCAACATGCCTGATAGGTTCTCCCCATAAGCCTGGTAGCCCATAACACCATGAGGAGGGTTCGCTTCTCACAGAGGCTGAAAGTGTTGCTGCCATTTCCTTGCAGGGCCAGGGAGGCAAAAAAGGAAATTTTTCACAGTAAAGACCCAGCCCTCCCCAAATGCCCATTCTGCACCTGTTGAGAAACATGGGGCTAGGTAAATATTTATGCAACTAGTAAATCAGATGAGGAGGATAGGGCAGGTGCTTGTGGCATCTTGCTACTCTTCTTTGCTGGCTCAGCCTCTCCAGAGTTCTTTAGGTTCTTTAGGTCTGGGTGCTGCAAAACACTTTCAGATAGATAGCCTTCAAGTTCCATCATGACCTCTGATTGTAACCTAGAGAAACACGATGTGTCACCATCCACATACTTAGCTGGTACTCTGGTAGTTGCTGAGACTCATTAAGTCCTAAAGATGGGATGACTAAGAGTGTTTCCGAAATGGGGATGCCCATGGCTCATGCTCTGTGTGGTAGCATGCACTGGAAGACTTTTCTTGGAAAGGAGCTTAGTAATGTGTATGAAGAGATATAAAAGCCATGATACCTCTAACCTGTAGTTCTACTCCTGTAACATCATACCAAAGAAATAATCAGAGATTTTGATGAATGGATAAACATGGATATTTACTAGGAATTACTTATAAGAAGGAATAATTGGAAACAGAAGTGTCCACTAAAGGACGACAAGTTAAATACATAATAGTGCCCAAGGCTGACACCAGAATCTGGCTTAACCCAGATCCTACTCCCATTCTTCCTCTCCCTTGCCTGCCTGACTGGGAAGGGAAATGCTTGCTTTCCTACTTCTTTCTGTTATATCCAATAAGGTGTAAGAAGTTGGCTCGGGGAGCTTCTGGGAAAGATTTTGGTTTTCTAATAAAAGGGCAGATGCTACCTTTGCTGTCCCTTCCCCCTTCTTCCCATAGTGAGTACAGATGTGGTGCCTGGAGCTGGGCAGTCCCCTTGCAAGCATGTGTCAATAAGTGTGAGGGAATGGTCAAGAAAGTCCAAGGCACCTATTGTGACATTATGGACCTGCTGGATCACACCCAACAGCAATCTCCAGATTTATGTGAAGGAAAAATCTCTATTTGATCAAGTTAGGTTTTCTATGGCCTATAGACAAAAGAATTCCAAACTGATACTCTCCTTTTAATTCTTTATACAATAAAGACAGGCATAAATGAAAAGCTATGGTTCATTCATAACTACCAAAATAACATTCATAACTACTGAAATACAAGGTATTCACTAGATATAATTTTTAAGATCGTTAATGACATGAAGAGATATTCATGCTGTAATGTTAAATAACAAAAGCCTAATACAAAATTCTAGTCTGATACCACACATTTTACACATTCATCTATGCAAAAGGAAGAGCAAGAATGATACCGAAATGTTAACCATAGTATTTCTAGAACTGGTTGATTTTCATTTCTTTTCCTATTCCTTTGCATTTTCATCATGTTTATCATCATAAAGGATTAATGACCATGACTTTCATGTTTCAAAGTTCTAGTTTTTGAAAAAGTCTGATTCCTCTTATTATTCCTTAATTACGGTTTCTACTCCATAGACCTCTTGATAAGCACACAAAAGACAAATACAGTAACATTATTGGCCCAATGTTAGAGGAGAATGGTCCTGGGATCTCTGAGATGCAACACGAACCCTGACAATGGTTATCACTGATGGCACAGAGCATAAATTGGATTCTCCCGCCATGGCAGTCTGCCAATTTCTTCTAAAGTAAGGACCAGGCTGTTTGTATCCCATCACTGACTGCTGAGTCTTATTACTACTACACTTCACACTTTGGATTTATTATTTTTTTTAAAAAAGATTTTCTTTATTTATTTGATAGAGAGAAAGAGAGAAGGAGAGAGAGTACACAAGGAGGGGGAGTAGCAGGCAGAGGCAGAGGGAGAAGCAGCTCCCCCTGAGCAAGGAGCTGGATACAGCTCCATCCCAGGACCCTGGGATCATGATCCAGCTTAACTGACAGAGCCAGCCAGGCACCCCACAGTTTGGGTTTTGTTTTGGAAATGTATGAATGAATGAAGAAAAAAACTAACAAGAGGACCGAACCATCTATGGGAAGACTAGCAGTATGGGTTGAGATCAGATCAAAATCAGAGCCTCCAAAGCAGAAGCGACATCCACCTCTCTTCAGAGCCATCCAAGTCTGCTCCAGACACCACGCAGATGTTCTTAAGATGTTTTGTCAATCTCACTTTTTAATCATATACCTAAGACCAATTCCGTGAGAAAACGACAGGGGAGGAGTGAAGCACACCCAGAACAGCAGAGCTCTGCTGGCTACGTACGAACAACAGACAACAAAGTGATCCACTTTGGGCTGACATCAAGTGAGACAAACACGGTGACTGAATGAAATATCTTTCTGCTTGAAAGAGAAAAATGGGTTTTTTCTTATTGTCAATGTACAGAGTCAATTCAGGACAAAACTAGAGCAATTCCTGAAAGCTCACACTGGGAGTGCTTGTGAACTACTTATAGAGCACCACAGCTACAATACTGAGCACTTTTTAGAGAACTGGTCTACCTCAGTGGTAGTGGGATTCTATATTCCTTGGATGCCATATGAATCTCCATGAGATGACATTTAACTTGTTTTTACTTTGATTTCAATGAAAACTTAGATTCTGACATTACTGCAAAACAAGATCTTACATTGTATAGCTTATGTGGCTGCTTCCATGTTCTTCTGAGAGTTATACTTTCCCTCTCAAAGTTATACAGTTTCCCCTTGGCCTTCAGGATATGCTGAGTGTCCCTTCAGATCCATCAATGGCTATTTGTCTAGTTACAATCTTGTGCTCAACTCTGGGCTGCACATTCTGTTGAATAGTGTGGAGGTAAAAACATGGTCTCTATCTTGAAATCTATTTGTGGAGATGGGAAACTTCAGGAAAATGGGGGAGCTATGTGGGTGCAGAGGGATTCCAGAGAAAAGAGATTTTAATACCGGAACACGTAGCCAGGGAAAGCCAGCCAGGGAAGGGTGATATTTGAGCTGGGTTTGGGAGAGGGATTTTGGATAGGAGAAGAGGGATGGGAGTGAATTTCAAGGCCAGAATGGCGTTCCCATGGCAGTGTGATCTGGCATGGCTGAAACAGGGGCCTTGTACTAGAGCAGTGAGTTTAAATGGCTGCTTCTGCTCAAAACAGCTAGACGGGCTGCACTCTGAACATAACAGCCGCTCAGTAAACACTGGTGGGATGAATGAAAAGACATCGAGAGCAGAGAGATATGCTGAAAGCGCTGTTCAGAAAAGAAAGCGTCCCTCTAACAAGGACTCAGGAAGAGTGGTAATCTCTGAGTGAGTGCTGAAGGCCCCAGCTAGATTACAGCGGGGGTGAATGGAAAAAGGAAGGACAGAAAGGAGACACAGTCTGCAGACAAAAATAAAGCAGAATGTAGAGTCTGCCTAGTCAGAGACTGAAAGAGAGAGAGGCATGGACAAAAGACAAGCCTCCTATTTCTGAGCCCAAGTGGGAAAACCAGGGGGCCATTTGAAGAGAAAAACATTTGGGAGGCGTGTTAATATGGGATTAGAAGAAAGGATGAATACTCTGGTTTTGTGACTGTATGAATCAAAAGTAGTGGTGGGAGATATGAGTGAAACTGTCCAGGAGGAAGCTGGAGGCATGGAAGTAGAGAAGACTGGGCAGAGGGTCCACAGTGTGCCTCCACCTCTCCTGAGTGAAGAAGGTAGAGCAAAGAAAGCACCAAGGACAGAATTCATGGAAAATCCAGCGAAACAGAGGAGGAGCAGTGTGGGAAAATACTCACTGCACACAGTGTGTGCAGCCAGTGCTTTGGTGAAGGATGGCAGGACTGACCAAGTGAGTAAGAGCCCAAGACTAAGCAGACAGACAGCAGCAACCCCCAGATAGTGTGGAGGGAAGGGGCATTCCTCGGGGGAGGGGGGCAGACAGGTTCATATTGTTTGGGCTGTATTTATTTTGTTATCAAAATAATATCAAATAACATCAAAAGAGAAGACCCTTTCTTCCTTATGGAATTGACCCCAACATTAGCTTTACCTGAGCTACTAAGATTGAATGTCTACATTTTACTTTGCCCAAGAAGCACCAGAATCCCCCTCACCTGCTGGGAATACTGTTCACATCAGAAGGCATATTCTCTGAGAGCGGCCAACAGGACTGGAGAACTAGGGCAACACAGAAGTGAGGAAGCCAAAGGAGGGTTTTGAAGAAGGAGGTGACTAACAGTGTCAACATTCTTTGGCGTGTTCAGATGGATGGACATAAAGAAAAGGCCCTTTGATCTCCCAGGGAAGCCACTGATGGTCTTTAAATGCTCAGTCCAGTGGGAGCTCTGGGGCAGAAACAAAAGTTCAGGCCCGTGGTTAAAGAGGTAGAATGTGGGAGAGAAATGGAGACATGGTATGGAGAGCATTTGTTCAATAAGTCTAGAACTTAAAGGAAGGAGAGATGCAAAATGGATAAAAAGTGGGGGAATAAGGCTCAGAGGAGGCATTTCTGAGATAGGGAGGGCTGTGGATGTTTGGCATCAAAGTGGTGGAGTCATGGGTACAGGAGGGCGGAGGGACAGTCAGCCTGCTCAGCACCAGGAAGGAGCAAAAGGGCGGGAGAGGGGCTGAGAAGGCAGATGTAGGGCGAGTGCTCTCCAAAGTGATGACAAGACTCTTCTCAGTGAGGTCAAGCCAGAGGTCGTCTTCTCAGGCCAGGGCAGGACTTGAGCTCCTAAGAAGAAAAAAGGTTTGATAACTAGGGAACAGAGAGGATGAGAAAGGGACTGGGCTCCCCGAATTCCTTGCCCAGCCAGACCTATCTATGTACAAGTTGTGGCCATGCAGTGAGGACTGAGTGAAAGCTACTACGTGGGAGGCATTCAGCGCTGAGCAAAGCAGAGGAGTGCTGTCTGGTCTGGGAAAGACAGTGGACAGAAGAGAAGTAAGAGATGTCAGACACTGCTGTGGGCAGACAGAGTGCTGCGGGGCAGCACAGAGGGAAGTACAGGGGCTGCGGAGGACTGGGGGCCTCCCTGAGAGGGTGACATCTGAGTGAAGAGCTGGGCCTCAGAAAGGAGGGACAAACATTCCAGGCAGAGCAAGGCTTCCAGCCGAGAGCAAACCTGGTGTGCTGCAGAAGGCGAGGACAGTATGGGGGAAGCAAAGCCAACCAGGAGCAGACAGGCAGACAAGCAGGTCAAAGAGGAAGTGGGGAGGTGGACAGACTTTGGCTTTTACTCCACGTGAGATAAGAATGTACTGGAGGACTGGAACAGAAGAGTGACACAATCTGACTTACATCCTCACAGATTCCCTCTGGTTGTTGTGTTGGGAACAGGCATGGGGTAAAGGGGGCTGTGGGCAAGGGAAAAGCAGAGGGTCTGGTGAGGACACTGTACTATAATCCAGAAAAGTGACAGTGATGACAAATAGTTGAGTCTGCACAGATTCTGAAGGTAGGTCCAGCACGATGTGCTGACAGGTCAAGGGTTGGGGTAGCGCTCGGGAGACGCCAAGGTTTCTGCCCTGAACAGGAAGGGAACTGCCATTTACCAAGACGGGGAAACCAGAGGAGTTATAGGTTTGAGAAAGGCATGGGAATCACAAGTTCTATTCTGAAAATGTTAAGTTTGAGATACCTATTAGACGTGTAACTGTTAAAGCTGGAGATAAACATTTGGGAGTCATCATCAAACCCTGAGACTGGACTGAGATTATCTAAGGGCAGGGGAGAAGGACAAGGAGGCTGAAGACCATGCCCTGGGGCACTCCAGCATCTTCAGGTTGAATACAGAAGGACAAACTTGCAAAAGATCTGCTTATTAGGAAATGTAACTCTTAGTTTGGAATAACACCCAAAATGTATCATTTATATTCTGCTTGATTCTCTTTTGTACCAATATTTTGACACTGAAAACATTGTTACTTGGGGCACCTGGGTGGCTCAGTGAGTTAAGGCCTCTGCCTTCAGCTCAGGTCATAATCCCAGGGTCCTGGGATGGAGCCCCGCATCGGGCTCTCTGCTCTGCAGGGAGCCTGCTTCCTCCCCTCTCTCTGCTTGCTTCTCTGCCTACTTGTGATTTCTCTCTCTGTCAAATAAATAAAATCTAAACAACAACAACAACAACAACAACAAAAAAGCATTGTTACTTGGTCAGTAAATTAGAGGTAATACAACATGGAGTATGGCTAGGCAAACTAATTTTTTGCCTGTTTGTGATTGCTTCGAACATTGTGGAGTAGGATTTTGAGTCACGTATAGGCTCAGCCAGAAAGAGTTCTATGTTCCATTAGTAACGTCTGCTGGGGTTTGGGATGAGGCAGCATAGCTCAAATGCTAATTTTCTTTTTGCCATTCCTGACTTGGCACAAATATTAAAAGAACATGGTAGGCTGAGCTAGTCACAAAAATGATACAATGAAAAAGGGCTTATCTAGTTATCTTCTTCCCAGGTGGAAAGCTGTTTTCCATTAGCTTCTTTTACATCTACCTGCCTCTTTTAAGTGCTCCCATTTAAGACCATAAGTTCCAGATGCCACAGGACCTAGCCCATGGTACTATGTACTTACCACACTTTTTCCATAATTCTGGTTTGACTCTTTAAAAAGGAACCAGAAATCAGAAAAAAATCACCAAAATAACCAAAGACCCTTTCTTCTTTTACTCTACAACATCAATTCCAATGTTTAGCTTTGTCTGAGCTTCTAAGACTAAAGAGCAAGAAGGGAACTAGACTTTTAAAACCTGGCCCAATGTCACTTAACAACACAGAGGCACAGCATTGGGAAAAGTTCAACCACATAGACAAGCATGAAAGAGGAAAAAAACGGAACCTCTGAAGTTTCAGATTAAACAACACGCAACATTGTTTTCCATCTCCAGAAGACAACAACTGATCACACCAACCAGCAGGACACCTAATGGCAACAGTTCTAGATATACTTGGTATCTGGTACAACAAGTCCCCCAACTCTGTTCTTCATATTTTCTAGACAATTTCTGGCCTTTCATTTTATCCATACGAAATTTAGGTAGAGCTTGTCAAGTTCCACAAAAATCTGAGACTTGGTTTTAATTGGAATTGCATGATACTTAAAGATAAATCAAACTTAGCTCTTTACAATCTAGTTTCCCCACCAATAAACACAACTGATCCACTGATGTTGACCTTCTTCATGCCTTTCAGTAGTGCTTTAGGATAATGTTCCTAAAAGATTTACACATTTTTTTGTTAGATAGATTCCTAAATTATTCTTGTTCTAGTTTTTTTTTTGTTCCAAATAGTTTTTTTCATTATAACTTTTGATTATTATTGGTACTTAGGAACATTGTTTTAATATATTGATCTTTGTATCCAGCAATCTGTTAGAAAGACTTACTAGTTCAAATAGGAGATTCCTTTGGATTTTCCAAGTAACACATAATCATATCATCTGCTGTTAAGGACAGATTTGTTTCTTCCTCCCCTTGTTCTAATTCCTGTTATTTCTTTTTCTTGTCTTCTTATACTGGCCAGGACTCCTAGCACAATGTAGAGTTGGTGATATCTTCTCTCATTTTTTTCTTTAACATGAATGCTTCTGAAACTTTATCATTAAGCATGATGCAAATTTTATTAGGTCAAGGAAGTTTTCTTCCAATCTTTGTTAATGGTTTGTTTGTTGTTGTTTTCTAAGTCATGAGTGAGTATTGGATTTAGTAAATTACTTTTTTCCTGCTATTGTGATTTTGAGATGGTGAAGTAGCCTATTGGTCCTGATTTTATTTTTAATATTCTATCACATTCAATTTGCCACTACTTTATTTTGGAGTGCTTGTTCATACCCAAGATTGGTCTCAATTTTTTGTACTACCATTGGCTTTTGGTAAAAAACCTATTTTAGCCTGAAAAATTAAAAATTCTCTGAATAAGCTTGTGTAAGATTTTGCTATAAGAGTTTGGGATTAATGTCTTTTTGAGGAAGCCAGCCTAGATTATAAATTCAATTTCATTAACTGTTATTTGCATAATTTGGGTTGCTATTTAAATGAATTTTGATAGTTCATGTATTTTATTTTATTTTTTAAAAAGATTTTATTTATTCATTTGGCAGACAGAGATCAGGAGTAGGCAGAGAGGTAGGCAGAGAGAGAGAGGGAGGAAAGTAGACTCCCTGCTGAGCAGAGAGCCCGATGCGGACCCTGGGATCATGACCTGAGCTGAAGGCAGAGGCTTAACCCACTGAGCCACCCAGGAGCCCAGTTCATGTATTTTAGAAAATTTTCCATTTCTAAGTTTCAAATTTACTGGCAGAAAATCAATCATGGTATTTTCTTATGATTTTGTATGGTATTTGTACTTAGAATCCTTTATTTGGGGGGCACTGGGTGGCTCAGTGGGTTGGGCCTCTGCCTTCAGCTCATGATCTCAGGGTCCTGGGCCCCTGAGCCCTGCATCAGGCTCTCTGCTTGGTGGGGAGCCTGCTTCTCCCCGCTTTCCGCCTGCCTCTCTGCCTACTTGTGATCTCTGTCTGTGTCAAATAAATAAATAAAATCTTAAAAGAAAAAGCAACAGCAGATCTTTTGTTTGGTTCCAAATCTTATTTAAGGCTTTTAAAATATTAGTCTTAGTTTTCTTTAGCTAAACAACCAGTTTTGACATGCTTGAAAAAGAATGAAAGTTTATTTTGTTATTTTTTCCAATGTCTTATCACAATGCTATATTTGTAGTATACAGAATAAATCTACAGAAAGTCCCTACGGATCTTTAATTTAAAAAAAATTTTTTTTTGAGGATTTTATTTATTTATTTGAGACATATAGTGAGAGTGGGCATAAGCAAGGGGAAGGGGCAGAGGGAAAGGAGAAGCAGGCTCCCTACTGAGCTAGGAGCCCAACATGGGGCTTGAATCCAGACCCTGGGGTCATAACCGAAGCCAAAGGCAGACGCTTAACCAACTGAGCCACCCAGGTTCCCCCTCCATGGGTCTTTTAAATAGATAATGTGATTTTAGTATTTGCTAGTATTATTCTAAAATATGCATATATAATTTAAGGGTATTCTTTATCTTAGTGTAAAATTGTTTATTACTGTACAGATTCAAGGGATTCCTTATTTTATTATTTTTTAGTTTTTAAAAGATTTTATTTATTTATTTGACAGAGAGAGAGAGATCACAGTAGGCAGAGAGGCAGGCAGAGAGAGAGAGGGGGAAGCAGGCTCCCCACTAAGCAGACCACCCAACATGGGGCTAGGTCCCAGGTCCCTGAGATCATGACCTGAGCCAAAGACAGAGGTTTAACCCACTGAACCACCCAGGCATCCTGGATCCCTTATTTTAAATGGAAAAGCACAGGGTTTCTATTACTTAACTTTTCAGTAATCTCATGCTCTGGCAGGAGACATAACTCTCACACAGATGATGTCTCTCAGAGAGACGAACTGATTTAATGAAATTATAAAACACTAATTTTCTAACTTTTTTTATCAATAATTTTAAAGCACTGTTAGAATCATATATATTTATTGTCAGAGAACAAATCTCCAGAAACATTAAATTGTTTTAAATTATACTTTATCTTTTCAGATTTTATTTTTCAAGTTATCTCTACGCCCAACATGGGCCCCAAACTTATAACCCCAAGATCAAGAGTTGCATACTCCACTGACTGAGCCAGCCAGGTATACCTTAAGTTATACTTTTATTCTACTTATTTTATTTACTAAATAAGAATGGATAGACATCACTTGCCATCCATGTGTTATTATTATCCCTCTATTTTCTCTTTCATGTGGGAATTTTTTTTTTTTTTTTTTAGAATTTATTTATTTATTTGACAGACAAAGATCACAAGTAGACAGAGAGGCAGGCAGAGGGAGAAAGAGAAGCAGGCTTCTTGCTGAACAGAGAGCCCGATGCGGGGCTCGATCCCAGGACCCTGAGACCATGACCCGAGCCGAAGGCAGAGGATTTAAACCACTGAGCCACCTAGGCGTCCCTCATGTGGGAATTTTTTCTTTGGGGGGATTGGATTTTAAATTATTTATAAAAAGTCACGTGCTCTTTAAATCTTTACTTGGCTAAAGTAAGTATCGTTAACACTTCTCATCTTTAGTCAAAGTGAAAAACTCAGTTTTTCTTTTGTTTTTGACATTCTGTAACTGAAAAGCGAAGTAAGAGCTAATTTTGAGTTGGAAGCAACTTAAACAACTATATTAGTTTAAAACAAATGTCTTCAATTTTTATATTTAAGAATTACAAAATTAAAAATATCCTTAACTTCTAATCCACAGTATTTCTTCTTGAAATACTTGAATAAAATAAATAATCCTACCAGAAATTAGTATTAAGTCACCATTTCTACAATTAGAGTTCTAATATTAAGCTAGAAAATTAACAGCTGGTTGAGCTTCACTTCAATTGACAGAAAAATGTAAATAGTCGAGTATAATTAGAAACATGACTCACTTCCAATACTATTCATGCTATACTGGGCTTCCTTTTAAAACCCTCCAAATGTGTTCCCTGTTCCATTACCCTGTGGAGTCCTCCAGTTTCTCCTGCCAATTATTAAATGGCATTAAAAGTTTTAAAAATAACTTCTGTGAAAGACCTAAGAATACCACATGAAGTTTTCACTTATTTAAACATTTTACTTACACATTTTGGTGTAATTTAGCAATGATTTTAATGTGTTTCAACATTAGTCCTCAAAATTTTAGTAACTGAATAATGAAAAAAAACATCACTACCCTTGAAGTAAAATTCAATTTACCAATATTTCCTGAAAGGTGGCTTGGTGTAAGGGTAAATAACAATAAAGAAAATTATAGGGGTACTTCCACATATTAGTGCTCTGAACAGGATCTTGACTAAAACACAGACCAGGCTGTGGGAATCATATTACCAAGCGCTGACTTCATATAGTCTGGTCAGTTAAAAGGTAATTTCCCCTTATAAATCCAAATTACATCCTTCAAGAATCTTGCTCATCCGTGGAGGAAATATAGAATCACAGCATTTTAGAGCTCAAAGAACCTCAGAAGTGGTCTGGTTTATCCTCTTCATTTTACAGATGGGGATATGGGAATATGGAGGCCCCGAGAGGGTAGTGTGATTTGCCGAAGGCTACGAAGCCCACAGTGCTGAAGCCAGCATGAAAACTCCTGACTTTTTACTCTTGGTCCAGTGTACCTTCCCCTTCCGCGTGACTTCACGGGATTATGCACCAGGCCGAACGTTGAGATGACAACAGCTGACTTTTTAGTTATATTGCTCTACCACACATTAAAATGTATGTTTAGAAAAATGGGTTAGAGTCCATTTTAAGCTTTTGCTCTTTTTCTTCCTTTCCAAAGTGGCTAAAATTGTTAAATATTATTGACATGCTAAGAACAGTCCTGTTACTCCATCATATAAATTAGCAATATCATTTTAAAGCAAATTCAGCTATTATCTTTACTCTTGTTTTAGTGAACAAAATCTCACAGCCTTATAATTATGATATTTTATTTTTCCATTTGTATTACTGACACAAATTACATCTGTCAAAATGTTTTCTATTTTTGCAATAATAATTTCTATAGTATAAATATAATTTCACTTTTCTTGTTCAAACCCACTTCTATTAGTATACAACAGAGAAATCTCTTCTATGTTCTAGATTAAAAGATTCATTATAAGGTTAATATGAAATGGAATTTCATGAGTGGAATGAGTGTTAATTCGTAGAGATAATCAGGTGGTGTGAATGAAAAAAATGTGATTTTTATGTTTAGTATCTTTAGTTTGTCAACAGGAAATTTAAAGCAAACCACTAATTCTTCAAATTAAAGAAAAGATCAGAGCGCAGAAACTGTTTACATCAACTATCCTGAAGTCATACTTCTGAAGACCAAAGATTTTAAAAAAGCAGTAGAGTACTAACCTAATTATCATGATGAAGAATTTTCCACCACTGTCAGAATGAAAATTATAATTAAACTTTATCACGATTTTATTCCCTTTATGCATTATATTGAAATGGCAAAAACATACTGTTCTTAGAGACACAGGTATGCTGTTAATGATCACATGTATTAGGCGTTTTTACTAAATGTCAACTTAGTAAGCACTTATCAAACACCTATCATGTGTGGGGCACGGTGCTACTAATTAAGAGATGGTCCTAACGCTCAGGAGTTTCATTCACAATCTATGGGCGAGACAGACTTGTAACAAAATGAATCAAAATATAGTAAGACAAGCGTTATATAGTCTTGGTGATGGCCACAACACAGTGGAGCAGAAGAGAGAAGGCCACTGTATGTTAATCATGAGTTTGGCTGTTTCTTACTTAATACAGAGAACCATGCTGTCTGCACAGGGTGAAATACTTCTCAAAGGCCTTTCTGCTGTCTAAAATGTTCTGGTAATTTGGTACAGTACAAAAATAATGTGTTTACTCATGTATTTATGAACGATACTGGGGTAAAATCCTAAAAATACATATATTCTACTTATTCAGTGTTAGGTGCATGTTCAAGTAATGGTAACATCTGAAGGCTAATTATAGTTTAAATTCTTTACATACATGAGACTTTATAAAATGGCTGTGATACATACACAATTACTTTTAAGGCTCAAACGTGTAGTAAACGTTATTTTTGTTAAGAAAACAAACGCAACTTAAAATGTAAGTAACATTCAACGAAGCTGTCACTATTGTTTTTCTTATTTGCAAACAGTGAAATTTTGTTACAATTTGATTATCTTAAGATGGCTTTAAGCCTGTTAACATCAACTGGTTAACCTAAATAACTTTGTTTAGTTTGTTATAGTAGTAAAGTTTTTGTGAATTACTCTACACTACAGAAACACGTGCATTGCCCTTGTGAGATGCTTATCTCAACATGAATCAAACTGCTGAGCCACTGGAATATGTGCCAAATTAGCTGCTGTTTACTTTGAACACACTGACCCTTGGAAAATAAGTCTCCCCTTTCCCCCTTTAATCTTTTAATATTTGTTTTGCAATATATCTCACAGGACATTGATGGGCTGTCAATGAAGTGATGTACATATCATAAATCATCAATTTGGATTCTTGAGTAATATAAACCCAAGCACAATTCACGTCTCAGCTGTTTCTATACAACCATTTTTAAGTGACATGTTTTGGCGGTATCTCGGTAAAGTAAAAACTGGGGAACTCCACTTGTCCCTAAAGTCCCAGTCACAGATATTCATGAACTTAGAGCTCTGTAAACTGGGATGAATTCTGCTCACTAGAGTGTAGAGGAGACTGCAAGGCAAATACACCCGCATCGCTGCAATTTACTGTCAGAACAGCCCCTAAAAGAAGGGATGACTGTAGAATGCAGATAAGTGTTTTTCCACTCTTCTGTAAATTCTTTATACTTAAACACACCATAACAAGCATATAGGTCAAGGAATTGGATCGTGGTACTTACAATTAAAGCGTTTCTTAAAAGAAAAGAAAAGAGAAAAGAAAAGAAAAACTTTCAATAAGTTTCCTTAAAGAAGTAGGCGAGCCAACATCTCCTAAAAGACACCAACACGACTCTGTAGAAAGCGTGGCGATGCTAAACGCTAGCAGCTGAACTCCGTGTCTTGCGGCTGTGGTATCTGTTCAGAGTGTCCAAGTATTTAAGCAGTCCTTAAGATCCCATTAGATATGAAGTCCTAGAGCCACTCCAGCTTCCCCACTCAAGGGGGAAAGCACCATCAAGAATACATTTTCAACCCCAGCCCTCCGCCATCCACCAAGGAAAGCCATTACGCAGCAGAGAACTGGCGCTCCCAGAGATCTCCAGGAGCAAAGAAACATCGGTTATTCCCAAAGTTCTCCAGAAAGTTTCCTGAGCCCCGCTCTCTAGCCCTGCCGCTCCCACCACTTTCCCAAAGATTCCCGAAAGAATTCGAAGAGGCCGGCAGCCGCACACAGGCAGCGGGGCTCGGGCTCCCGCTCGCTCCGCCCCGGCCCGCGCGAGCCCATCTGGGGAGGTCGGAGGCGCCGGCGTCCCGCCAGTCCTTCCGCCCCGGGGCTGTCCCCCGGCCCTCAGCGCCTGGACCTCTGGGGCGCCCGGTTCTGCGCTTACCCCGCTCTGCCGCGGCGGCGACCCGGGTGCTCTCCTTCTCGAGAAGGGCTCCCGGCCGCTCTGAAAAGGAGAATTTCTCTTACACGTGCGGTGCAACTTAACGCGTGCGCCCCGCGCAAGGGCCCGGCCTCCTCGCCCCGGCGGCCATCCCCGCGGCCCCAGTGCGCCCAGCGCTCGCGCCCCCAAGCAGCAGCCGGGGCCGCCGCGCCACGCCCCCGCCGCCTCCACCTCAGCCTGGGGGCCCAGCAGGGGCGGTGCCAGGGAGCAGCGCAGGGCCCCCGCCCCGCCGCCCCACTGCGCCCCTCATTCTCATCCCGCACCCGCATACCGCCGCTCGTCCCCCATCCTGCACACCCACCTGCAGCCGCTTCCCACCTCGCACCCGCAGATACCCATTATCTCCCGCCAGCCTGCACCTGCCCCACACTACACATACAGTCGCACCACGCCTGCACCCCTCATTTCGCAACCATAAACTCATTCCCACTTGAACTTGCACCCGTCACCCTGCAACCGTCCGGCTTTCCCACCCGCACCTGCATCCTGCGCCCTATCCACGGGGGCGCCCTCCTGCTCTGGATGTGGAGCCGGGGGCTCTTTCCTGCCGCCGGGCTCCCGCGGGCCTCGTGTCTGTCTCCTCTGAAAGCACGAGGCCGGCAAGGGAGGAGGGCGAGGGCGAGCGAAGGGCGCACTGGTTCAGGCCCTGCGGGCCCCAGGGGTGCCCTTCGCGCGCACGTGCGTCGGCCGGGCCATCCAGCTTGTCCTCTCTGGGCTGAGCCGCAGCGCTGGGGGCTCTTCTGAACCCGGTGGGTAGTTCGCGCGTGGGCGTTGGGGCGTCTTGCCGTCTCCCCTTCCCTGAGTTTCGCCGCCGGGGGACGCGATTCCAGACAGCCAGCGCTGGGCTGGGGCCACTGAAAAGGGGGTTCCCACGTAACCTGGCCGAATCGACCAAAGAAGAGCCAGGGCCGCAACGTGGATGCTGTCGAGGGCCGTGCCAGAGCAAAGGCTGGAGCGCGTCCCGGGAAAGGAGCCGAGGAGCTATAAATAGTGGCCGTGAGCCTGGTTCCCGTCAAACACACTTAATTTAGCCGGCGGTCATAGGGATTCTTTTGTGTGTGTGCGTGTGTGTGTTTTTAAAGACCTTGCTCCGATGCACTTGAGACTTGGCCCTGCCCAAGGTGACAGGGAAGGTGTTCCTGCAAGTCACTCCTTCTTTATTGGTAGTAGTGACCAGATGCTAGAGCAAAGGTTAGCCTGCTTGCCCAGACTGGGGTGAAGGTTTTAACATCTTTCCTCCCCAGAGCTGGTACTGCACACACTTCAAAGGAAAGCCAACGCCAAAAGGCCACCTAGCAAGGAAGGAATCCAGTCCCTGCCTGTTACTGTCTCCGCTCAGTTTCGGTGGACTCTTGAGTTCCCTCTGCGCCTCCGGGTTTGCTTTTGCATACTCAAGGTTTAAGCGTGGGGGCTTGGCCTGGACAAGATAGTTAATAAATATTAGTTGGCTGAATTTTGCTGGCCATTCTAGAAGCTGAAAATGATTGTAGAATTACCTTTATGAGTGGTGGGTTTATTGCAAGAATGTGGCGAGATTAGAATCTTTGATTGTTTTCAAATTTCCATGGAGCAGCTTCCATTGATTACCCTCATTAGAATTTAGATCTGTTCTGATTAGCAATGTGCTTGTCCTAGGGAATTTACTTATTCAGTTCTGATCTGAACTGAAGGTTATCCCAGGGATGAAAGAAAAGTAAGCTTCTAAAGGCAAATCTAAAGTACCTACTTCCTTGAAAAACTTGAAGGTGTATGTATGTAGTAGGTGGTGGTCATGTAGACTTAGTTTTTCTTTTTTTTAAATTGAGAAATACTGTTCTATAAGACCTTCAAATATTTTTCTTTATTTATTCATTATTAAAGATTTATTTGTTCATTTTTAGAGAGAAGGGGAGAAAGTGTGTGAGGCAAAGGGAGAGGGAGAGAATCTCAAGCAGACTCCCGGGTGAGTAGGGAACCCTATGCAGGGCTGGATCCCACCACCAGAGACCATGACCTGAGCCAAAGTTGAGTCAGAAGCCTAAGGATTGAGACACCCAAGCATCCCTTTATTTTTATTTTTAATTGAACTGTAGTTGCTATAAAATATTAATATTAGTTTCATGTATATAACATGAAACTAAGATCTTAATCATATGATATGCTTTTTATTTTAAAGATTGTTTACTTCTTACTTAGTTTCAAGAAAGGTTGTGTTTAGAATAATTTCAGGGTAAAGTGTCCATGTATACGTACATACGCATATATGGCAAACTGATTAAAGCTGAATTCTCGTTTGACAGGTCCCATTTCCATATTCTAGTAACATTTCTAGCAAAAAAGGTATACAGTGGAGAAAGACTTGACTGCATTGTTGCTCTTTGAGTTAGGAACCTTTCACGCAGGGGTGTTGGAGAGAGAGCACCTGGCCCTCTTTTCCCTTCTACCAGCCACTCAGATGCGCTTGCTTAGGGTGCCCCCTGGTAGTCGTGGCTGGAATTACTTTTCCGAGTCTGACTAATCTGCATAAATCTTTGTGCTTTGTACATGTTAAAGAAAGTTCAACAAATATTTGTTGAATATTTAAGCCTCCCTAAAAGTGGCAGCCCAGAGTAACACAGTTATCTTGTATGCGATCATGTGAGAGCAGAATTTAATTAATCCATCTTAAACCCAAGTTAAAAAAAACCCTGTAATTTGACTTTTTTCTTTTACTTTAAAATTACTAGTATAGATGGTATCATTCATTACCTACTCATACCACTTGGCAATGCATAGCATTTTATGTACTTTGTAAATATACATGTTTTATAGTATTTTTGTAAATTAATTCAACTACTATTTATTAAACTTCAGTTCATATGAGACCTCAGGCTGGAGGGAGATGAAAACTTTCTCCACCCAAAGAATTCACTGTCTCTGTGCCAGTCTGTCCCCTGGAGGAATTTATAATATGTTCTGAATTACAAAGTATTGATTCACAAATAAACACTTGAAACATATTTACTTCATATGAAGGCAATAATAGTGAATAGTAGTGAATAAAAAAGCATAATAATTTAAATAGCTTCTGGCACAATTCTAAGTGTTCTGTGCACATTTCTTAAGAGATGTAATCAGACACATATGTGGTGGAGGCAAGTTAAGTGTCCTTTGGGCAATTAGGAGCAGGACTCTTCAGTGTGAGTCTGCTGAATTTCTTTCTTTCTTTCTTTCTTTTTTTAAGATTTTATTTATTTATTTGACAGAGAGAGATCACAAGTAGGCAGAGAGACAGGCAGAGTGAGGAGGGGGAAGCAGGCTCATGGCCAAGCAGAGAGCCCGATGTGGGGCCCAATCCCAGGATCCTGGGATCATGACCTGAGCCGAAGGCAGAGGCTTTAACCCACTGAGCCACCCAGGCGTCCCATCCCTCTTGAGGATTTCCTAAGACAGCCAAAATCTTAGCAATTCATAATATATGGGATGAATGTCTTGAATAAGCTCTCATCTTAAGGTTTTTCAAACCAGTGTGAGATCATAGTGTTGATCTTTTTCTGCCTTTGGCCTCCATATCCTCCACCTCTCTGCTCTGTAGACCGCAGCTCGGCTGGTCTGGCTCATTAATTTCTCGCTGCATGACTGAAGTTGAGTGTGGGGTAGGGGAGGGACTAGCACTTGCTTTCCTGATAAAGGTTTAGAAATCTAGAGTTCCCATCCCTGGTGAGTATTCCTAGCACAGGTTACACTGGAGAAAGGGAATTTCTGCTTCTGAATTTAGCACTAAACTTGTCTTGGGCCATGAAGTGTCAGTCCTCATGATTCCCCATAAAGCCCGATGGCCCAGCTTAGTGATCCAATAACCTCAGGCTCCTGTTTCACTGGGAGATCGTTCTTCAATTTCCTAAGCATCTGTTTTCTCTTTCAATTCTTGCAAGAGTATGAGAATCTATGAAATAATTTCTTTTTTTTAAGAGATTTTATTTATTCATTTAAAAGAGAGCACAAGCAGGGGGAGGGGCAGAGGGAAAAGGAGAAGCAGGTTGCCTGCTGAGCAGGGAGCCCAACACAAGGCTGGACTCTGGGATCATGACCTGAGCCAAAGGCTTAATCAACTGAGCCACCCAAGCACCCCAGCATAACACACATTTTAAAGAATCTTTTTTTGTTTCCTGATGAGAGTTAAATCTAAATAATTTGAGATTCCATCTCCTGTGGGAGTTTGCTTTGTAATCATAGTGACGATAAAGCAAATGAATTGGACTTGACTACTAATCTTATTACTGAAGCATACAGTTTCATGAATACTTTAAGAATTACATTATTCTTACACAAATGATTATATCCAACTAGTAGAAGGATGTAAAGTGTATTAACTGAATCCTCTTTGGTGAAGTTTGTGTGGTGTGCACACGATGCAGAAATTTTAGATTAATCTGCTGGGAAGTTCATTTGTAGCCATTCTTTCATTTCTTCTGTTGTTTATTTTCTAAATTTCTATAATTGCTAGCTTGCCTAGTCAGGATGAGGTAGGACTGGGAAAACCATGCTGGTATAATGCCCAGAAAAGGCAAAAGGAACAACATGCGGTGGAGGAACAGTGGGCTTTGTGGGAGCTGTGCACAAATGTGCATGGAGGAGGAACTAGAAAAAAGAAGAACTAAACTCAAAGCTAGCACAAAGAAGGAAATAAAGATTAGAGGACAGATGAGTGAAATAGAAAATAGAAAAACAATAGAAAAAAATCAATGAAACCAAAAGTTGAGTGTTTGAAAAGATCAATAAAATGACACGCCTTTGGCTACCTTGACTAAGGAAAAAAAAAAGACTAAAATTACTAAAATAAGAATGAAAGTGGGTCATTAATACCAAATCAACAGAAATAAAAAGGATTTTGAGAGAATACTATGAAAAATGTATGCCAATATATTGGATAGCTACTAAGACTAAATCATGAAGAAAGAAAATCTGAATAAACCTATATATTAAGGAGATTGAAACAGTAATCAAAAATTTAATTTAAGAAAGCCCTGTACTCAATGGTTTCACTGGTGAATTCTGCCAAACATCTAAAGAAGAATTAGTACAAATCTTTCTCAAATTTTTCCAAAAAATTGAAGAGGAGGAAACACTTCCTAACTCATTATATAAGGCCAACATTCCTCTGATACCAAAGCTAGACAAAGATGCTACAAGAAAGTAAAACCATAGATGAATGTGTCTTATGAACTTTGATGTTAAAATCCTCAACAAAGTACTAGCAAATAGAATTCAGCAACATATTAAAAGGATTATACAGCACTGACCCAGTGGAATTAATTCCAGAAGTGCAAGAATGTTTCAACATGTGCAAGTCAATCAGTGCAATGCATCACATCAAAGAACGAAGGAAAAAAACACCTGATCATCTAACTGACACAGTTAGAAAAAAACACCTGATCATCTAACTGACACAGAAAAATCATTTGATAAATTCAACACCCTTTCATGATAAAAAACATTCAACAAATTGGGAATACAAACTACCTCAACATACTAAAAGTCATATATGAAAAACCCACAGCAAACATCAGACTCAATGTTGAAAGACTGAAAACATTTCCTCTAAGGTCAGGAGCAAGGCCAGGATGCTTTCACCATTTTGTTCAATATAGTACTGAAACTTCAGCCAGAGCATTTAGGAAAGAAAAAGAAAAAGAAAAAGTATTCAAATTGTAAAGGAAGAAGTTATCTGTGTGGTCTTATATGAGAAAATCCTAGGAATTCCATATACTCACACGAACTGTTTGAACTAATAAATGAATTCAGCAAAATAGCAGGACACAAACTCAACACACACAAAATGGTTGCTTTTCTTTTTTTTTTTTAAGATTTTATTTATTTGACAGAGATTACACGTAGGCAGAGACGCAGGCAGAGAGAGAGGGAAGCAGGCTTCCCGCTGAGCAAAGAGTCCAATGTGGGGCTCCATCCCAGGACCCTGGGACCATGACCCGAGCTGAAAGCAGAGGCTTTAGCCCACTAAGCCACCCAGGTGCCCCAATGATTGCTTTTCTATACACAATGAATAATCTGAGAAGAAAATTACAAAAACCATTTAATTTACAGTAGCATCAAAAAAGTAAAATAAAATACTTAGGAATTAACCAAGGAGGTGAAAGACTTGTACAATGAACACTAGAAAACACTGCAGAAGATATTAAAAAAGACATAAAAAATATGTGAACACATCCTATTTTTCAGGGGTTGGAAGACTTAGTATTATTAAAATGTCCATGCTACCCAAAGTAATCTGTAGTTTCACTGCAATCCCTATCAAAAACCCAATTTTTTTTTCAAAAATAGAAAAACACAGTCTAAAATTTATGTGGAATCTATATGGAATCTCAAGGAAATCTGAAGAACCCCCCCCCCCCAAAAAAAACCCAAAGAACAAAAAACAAAACAAAAAAACCTTGAAAAAGAATAAGACTGGACAAACGCTTTCTGATTTCAACACTTACTACAAAGCCACAGTGGTAGTGGCATAAAGACAGACTCATAGAGCAATGGAATGGGATACAGAGCTCAGAAATAAACCCTCACACATATGGTCAAATGATTTTCGACAAGAGTGCCACAACCATTCGATGGGGAAAGGACAGTCTTCAACAAATAGTGCTGAGAAAACTGGAGATCCACATGCAAAAGAATGAAGCTATACCCTTACCTAACATTGTATGAAAAATTAACTCAAAGTTCATGAAAGACCTGAATGTAAGAGCTAAAACAATAAAACTCTTAAGAGAAAACATAGGACAAAAAGTACAAGAGATTGGATCTGGCAATGATTTCCTGGATATGACACTAAAGGCAAAGGGATAAAAGAAAAATAGACAAATTAGACGTTATGAAAATTAAAAAAATTTATGCATCAAAAGACCCCATCCATAGAGTAAAAAGACAGTCTATAGAATGGAAGAAAATATTTGTAAATTATATAACTAATAGGGGATTAATATCTAGAGTAAGTAGAGAAGTCTTAAAAATAAGTAATTAAAAAATAACCTGATTCAAAAATAGGCAAAGGACTTGAATAGACATTTCTCCAATGAAGACATGCAAATGGCCAATAAACACATGAAAAGATGTTCAACATCACTAATCATCAGGGAAATGCAAATCGAAACTACAATGAGAAACCACCTCACACCCATTATGATGACTACTAACAAAAAGATAGGGTATGAAAGTGTTGACAAGCATATAGAGAAACTGGACACTTTCTACACTATTGGTAGGAACGTGAAAGGGTACAGCCACCATCTGATCCAGCAATTCCACTTATGGGTACATACCCAAAAGAATCGAAAACAGGGTCTCAAAGACATATTCGTACCCATGTTCATAGCAGCTTTAGTCACGATAGCTGACACATGGAAGCAACCCAAAGTTCATTGACAGACGAATGGTTAGGCAAACTGTGGTATATACATACAATGAACTACAATGAACTCACCTTAAAAAGGAAGGAACTTCTGCAATATACTACAACATGGATGAACTCTGAGGGATTAATGCTAAGGGAAATAAGCCAGTCAGAAGGGCAAATACTGTATGATCCCACTTATATGAGGTACCTAGAATATCAAACTCATAGACACAGAAAGTGGAAGGGGGTGGCCAGGGGAGAATCGGAAGTTAGTGTTTAATGGGAACAGAGTTTCAGTTTTGCAAGATGAGAAGAATTCTGTGGGTCAATAATGGTGATGATTGCACAACGGTGTGAATGTGCTTAATGACCCTGAACTGTATACCTGGAAATGGTTTCACAACAGTACATTTTATGTGTTGCGTATTTTTAAAAAGTGAAAAAGACCCCCACACTTTCTATATGACCCCCAAAACTGTGAATGGAATGGTTACTGGGCGGGGGGAGCAGTTATGACAGGGAGCTTGGACAGGGACTGAGTTTCATCTTTTCAGGTTGAAGAGAGCATGATTTCTAAAGCAAGTGGGAAAAAGGTTGATAAACTGTAGACGGGCAAGTGTGTAGGAGGTCTTGCCTGCTGGGTTAATCAGGAAGCATTGGTGCTTGATGCCCTTCAGAAATAAAGTTGCTCTTGGTTGAGAATGGGCTTATTTCTGGACATAAAAATATAGCCATTTACATCTCCTTGTTGCTTTGTTCTCAAGGTGCTTAATCTTCCTTGAGCTTCGCAAGAGAAGTGTGAGGAAAGAAGCATAGAGATCACTTCCCATTTTACAGAGGAAGAAATGGAGCTGTGGAGCTGAAATGGTTTGCAAACATTTTCCACTGCTGGTAAGTAGTTTATGAGCCCACATCTTTGGATCCTAAATCTAGTATTTAACATTTGTGAGACTTCTGAGATTGGCTAAGAATGAATTTAGTCATTTATAAATTAGGAAGAGTCTTGGTAACATTTAGAACTATTAGCACTGTTAAGTTGCCAGATTGTGGTTCTAGGATGATTTTTGCCTGTTTGAAAATTAGGGAATCCAAGACAGAGAAAGGATAAATGACTTTTCAAAAGGACAAAATTCTTCAGTGGAAAATGGATTATATGTCTCAGATTGAAGTCTTAAAGACAGAAGAAATAGGACAGCAATCTGTACAATGAAGGTGAAAACCTTGGAATTTGCCTCAGAAGAGATTTACTGTTATGGAGTTATTTTTTGCTTTGGTTCCTCTGCCCTTTCTGGTTATAGCATGGGGTATTTCATGTAGTTTGCTCAGGCATGTGCTGCATTTGGTATGCCAAAATAGCTTCATTACACGTGAACCTGGATAGTTTCTGGCAAATGGGCTGCCCTTCAAGCCTTCTTACTCAGCCTAGCTCCCTCAGGACTGAGTTTAGCATGAGGGGTTTTCAAAGTTATAATTGGAAAGTGGTCTGTCCCCTCCAAACTACTGGGGACCACTGCGGGTATCATCAAAAGGCATTTCGTGCCAGCCAGTCACTTCTCCCTTGGACACCTTGAAAATGGAATTTTCACAGTTGAGGCTACAGCTTTGTAGCTGAGACCCTTTTGGAAAAGCCCAAGGATCATTCATTTTCACCTGCACATAGAGCTACACTACCTCCCTGCTAGCATTTCCCCTTCCCCCACTGACCACACCTGTAACAAGCCCCTTCCTGAGTGTTCTGTAACCCACTGTACATAAGGCCTTCCTAGCTACTTGCCTCTATGAAACCCAGTCTCCTGGGGCATAGGTTGCAGCTGAGTTAAGAAGGGGCAGCCACTCCTTTTCCCACACCCATGGGTCTCAAGTGTTGGAGCCCACATCAACGTTCCTGCCTGGTTACTTGTCTGAAATCTTTCACTCTATCCCAATTCCTGATGTCCTCTGAGGTGGCTCAGATTTCCTTCCATTTAGGATGGTCATTGAAGCACAAAGAAAGATGCCTTTAGGAGGTATAAGTGTAAGTTCCTCTTTTATGTTATAAAAAATTTTTTCATAGATAATGAATCAAGGCAAATAGCAGCACCAGTCCATTGTGTTAATAGGATGGTATTGCTGGAAAACATCTTGTGCCAACAGAGGTAGACTTACTAAAAACCAGTATCCAGAACAAGGAGGTGTGGTCTTTCTACCCTCTGCTATTGGGACCATATTTCAAGGACTGTAGTTAGTTTTGGACACAGTCCAATCGAAGTGTTGTTTAAATGGGACATTGTCCATTTAAAAGGTGGCTGACTCATTTAAAAAGATGCACCAGGGACTGAAAACCACAAAGTATGAGGAATGGTTGAAGGGGCGAGGGTATTTTGCTAAGAGAAAGGACTCAGAGGAGATTCTTAGTGCATTTGATGAGTACTTGCTATGTGCCAGGGACAGGGCTAAGAAGTTTACTTATATGAGCTCATTTTCTTAAGAGAGAGAGAGAGCACATGCACAAGCAGGGGGATGGGAGACAGAGGGAGAGGGAGAGAGAGAGAGTGTTAAGCAGGCTCTATGCTTAGCCCAACATGGGGCTTGAACTCATGACCCTGAGATCATGACCTGAACTGAAATCAAGAATCAAAGGTTAATAGACTGAGCCACCCGATGCCCCTTATATTAGCTTATTTAATCCTCACAGTATGTCCATGGAATGGATGAATGAAAAAGAAAATATGGCACGTGCATACACACGCAGAGGAATATTATTAAGCCA
Organism: Mustela nivalis; assembly: GCF_964662115.1. NCBI lineage: Eukaryota > Metazoa > Chordata > Mammalia > Carnivora > Mustelidae > Mustela > Mustela nivalis. The sequence goes on from NC_139034.1 coordinate 3,754,696, forward strand.
TAAAAGGAATAAATTATCTTGCCATTTATGACAATATGGATGAACCTTGAGGCATTGTGCTAAGTGAAATAAATCAGACAGAAAAAGATAAATTCTACATGATCTCATTTATGTGTGGAATCTAAAAAGAGAAAAGACACGTAAAACCTTCCCCACCCCCCACCAACACAGTTAATGCTGAGGTAGAGGGTAAAGGGTGGGCAAAATGCGTGAAGGAGGTCCAAAGATGCAAATTTCTAGCTATAGAATGAATTAAGCCATGGGAAGATAATGTACAGCACGGTGACCATAGTTAATAGTACTGTATAGCATATTTGAAAGTAGCTAGAAGAATGGATCTTGAAAGTGCTTATCACAACTGAAACAACTTTTTTTTAATTTTAAATTTTTTTATTTTTTATTTTTTAGAAACATATAATATATTTTTATCCCCAGGGGTACAGGTCTTTGAATCGCCCAGTTTACACACTTCACAGCACTCACCAAAGCACATACCCTCCCCAATGTCCATAACCCCACCCCCCTTCTGCCAACCCCCCTTCCCCCAGCAACCCTCAGTTTGTTTTGTGAGTTTAAGAGTCACTTATGGTTTGTTTCCCTCCTAGTCCCATCTTGTTTCATTTATTCTTCTCCTACCCCCTTAAGCCCCCATGTTGCATCACCACTTCCTCATATCAGGGAGATCATGCTTAGCGAAATAAGTCAAGCGGAGAAAGACAACAGAAACAATTTTGTAACTACGTAGAGCAATGGATGTTAACTGGATTTATAGTGGTGATCATTTTGCAATATATACAAATATTGAATCATTACATTGTATACCTGAAACTAATATAAATAACGTAATGTCTATTATACCCCATTAAAAGAAATCCTCACAGGAACCCAGTGAGGTTCACAGGGTCCCCAGCTTTCCAGTGAAGAAATGGAGGCTCAGAAGGGTTAATTAACTTGCCCAAAGTCACACAGATAATAAGTGGCAAAGCAAAGATATTAATATGAGTCTGCTGGCTCTCAAGCCTTTGCTCTTAAACAGTAGTATGTGTGTGTGTGTGTGTCCCAGAAAGTTTAGGCTTGTTTTGTGTGCCCTCCAAAGGGACAACTATGACCTAGGACAAGTTACTGGAGAATGGCTTTTGTTTCAATCCATTACAGATGCCCTGCTGGCATTCCCAGGAAGTGGCTGACCGCAGGATGTGATGGTCCGTGCTGCTGGAAACCCAGCAGGGTAAGGTGGTAGAGGTAGTTGGAGTGTTTGAGTGGGGGCTTTGCCTTTGAAAACCTGGTCAGGGAATGCATCTGTGCAAGGCTGGTGGAAGATAGCCTCCTGGAAGGAAGGGATGAATTCAGATCTAATAAAGACTGTCTTAGCACAGTGTGTCAAAGCATTAAATAAAACCCATTTGCTGACCCAGTTGATTTTGGAAATTCGTCAAAAGAACGCCTGAACCTTCTTGCGTAAGGTGCTGGAGGAGAAGGGTGTGCCTTTGAGTCATCCCCTGGGAGGCCTGAGGTTCCTGAGACTTGACCCTGCCCAGCAGGCACTGAGTGAGACTGAGACGGAAGAGGAATGGGTGCGTCCTGAACTTCCTGATCCATCTCCTTAAAGTAACCTTAGCTCTTAGAGGAAGGACAGAGCATGATAGCACCATAAAACTTCTGGAACTGAAGTTTGGAGGTGCTGCTCTTCATGGTGTAGCATAAATGTGTTTTGTTCACAGATTACCTTTTTTATTCCTTTTCTAGTCTTTTTCTTTTTGGTCTCTATTGGCTACATTTTCTTCTCACTTGCCCTTTTGCAATCCTCTCATTTTAATTTTCCTTTTGCCTAATGTGTAATTTCTTCTTTCCCTCACCTAGTCCTAGTTTCCTCACCTAGTTGCTCATCACTGATTAGTCTTCTGCACCTACCTTCACTTTGAGACCTTCTCCCTGACCCCTTGCCAACTGTGTCGGGAATGAGCAGAGATGGTACTGGGAAAACTTTTCCAGTTAATCCCTGCTGACAAATTCCCTGCCATCATGGTAGTTATCACACAAATATATTTTTCAGAATAACTAAGAGAATGTCTGAGTTCAAATCACTGGTCTGCCCCTCATCGGCTCTCTAGCACTGGGCAAGCTCCATATGCCCAAATTGGTACAAATTGGAGATTATCCACATAGGATTGTTTTGAAGATGGTTCTCAAAAAATGACATTCATTATTATTTCTTGGAAACTTTTGTAGCAATTTGTCATTGCTGTGACATTTATATTAAAATCTATAAAACTATCAGTCTTCAAGAGATTAGGAAAAAAATAACCTTTCACTACAGATAGTTTGAGAAGCACTTGTTTAGATGTCATTATTTCCTCTTTGCAAAAGCTGCTTACTCTGAATAGAGGTGTTTACATAATAAGTGAATTCTTCAAGTGTTGAAAGAATGAGCTGTAAAACATATCCTCATATTTCACTTTGGGCAGAGAATAAACAGGTGGAAATGAAAAAGCCTTGCTTCTGTTAAAGGAATCTCTGTTTCTCTCTTCCTTTTGCCCTTCTTTAAGTTCCCTTTTGTTAATAGGGCAGTTGTTGGAGAATTTGTCTGTGCTTCTCTGACCCAAACTCCGCCTCTCTGTATTCACACTTGATGAACCCAGACCAGGATTCACTGACCCCTCACAAGAGGACAAAGGTAATTTCCTGCATTCCTGCTTATTCAGGATTTTGTTTATTTGCTATGAATGGACAATGTATTTATAAATAGTTAACAGCTACCAAGAGTATAGATGTGTGTTTCATTTTCTTAATGGATAATATCATTAACCCTCTTGAGAAAAAAAAAATATTACTTTTAAATGATTGACTTGTAACGTCCCCAAGGAAAAGTGTGTTGCCACAAAGGCAAAATGGAAGGTTATGTGTGTGCAGAAATTTCAGACATAGCATTCTGCTTACCAAGGCCAGGTCAGGTGTTAACCAAGGAAAAGAAAGCATAAACCATTGAGTTCTGTTGACAGGTCTTACCTTGCTTTTTCCTCTAAAAGAATGAGGTGTGTTTAATCCTTTTATTTCTGTCAGACAGCACAGACCAGTAAAGCAGATGCTCTCTAGCTTGAAAATTGTTCACTTAGCAATCGTCTGAGTGCAGGTAGTGCTGTTGTGGGACTTCTGGGGAAGCTAATGTATTTACTAGGTGCCTCGAAGAACTTATAATTTGTCAATTTACCAAACAGCTGGGTCAAAGAGACTGAGCAAGGTCTAGGGGTGCCGTGGTGAGTGGAGCTGACCACTGCTTTCTTGGAACTTTTTCCTTTTCTTAAGATTTATTTATTTATTTATTTTAGAGATAGACAGAGAGATTTGGGAGGGGTAGAGAGAGATGGAGAGAGAGAATCTCAAGTAGACTCCCTGTTGAGTCCAGAACCCGATGTAGGATCATGACCTGAGCTGAAATCAAGAGTTAGACATTTAACTGACTGGGGCACCAGGTAACTTTTTCTTGTAGTCTAATGAAATAATCATTAAACAGGTAAATACACAAGCAGACATATCCTGTGTTTCATCAAATCGAAAGTACCATTGATTATAAAACATACCATTACTTACCTCTACCAAAATAAAAGCTATGATTATAATGGTAAGATGTCATCTGTTACAAGACACAAAGCTCTATTTCAGAGATGCTAAAATTGAAAGAACTATTAGTCTTAGGCTCTGCATGTATGGGAATTAACTTAGAAATTAATTAACTGTTAATCATGATGAGTGCTTTCAAAAGGAATAAAACCACATAGAGTTTCTATTAAGAAAGGCCTATTTTAGATTGGATGACAGTTAAGTTGAGAATCAAGGGATAAGGGATTGTGAGAAGTTTGAGATGCTGTCTTGAATGGGTGATACAGGAAATGAGTAAAGTAGGAGTGCAGAGGAGAGACAAATCAATTTGAGTGGGAATAGTCGGGTAGGAGTTGAGCTGGATTTTGAATGATTTCAATGGCAGATGGAAAGGAAGGCCAAGACAAAGGACACAAAATTAGCGAAGGCAAAGAGCAAAAGATATTAAGTAAAAATATCCATCCTAAAATTTATATGGAATCTCAAGGAACTCAAAAAAAAAAAAAAAAAAAAAAGAAAAGAAAAACAAATTTGAAAGGGAAGGACAAAGTTGGAGGACTCATATTTCCTGATTTCAACACTTACTGGAAACTTAAAGTAGTCAAAACAACATGATATTGGCATATATATACCAAAGGAATAGATTAGAGAGCCCAGAAATAAATCCTTGCGAATATGGCCAAATCATTTTTGATGAGTGTCAAGACAATTCATTAAGGAAAGGACAGTTTCTTTAACAAATAGTGCTTGGAAAACTGGATACCTACATGAAAAGGATGAAGTTAATATCCTTACCTAATATCATATACAAAAATTAACTCAAAATGCAAAGATATGACACTAAAACTGTTACTTTTAGAACAAAACATAGGGCTTCATGACATTGGATTTGATAGTGATTTCCTGTCTATGACACCAAAGGCACGGGAAACACAAGGAAAAAAAAAAGACAAATGGAGTTCATGATAATTAAAAACTTTGTTCATTAAAGGACATGACCAACAGAGTGAAAAGGAAACCCACAGAATGGGAGAAAAGATTTGTGTGTCATGTATCTGATAAGGGATTAATAACCAGAATATAGAGAGAACTCTTAAAACTCAAAATGAAAAGCAAAACGGATTTGAACATGACATGAGAAATGAACAGATATTTCTCCATGAAGACATACAAATGGTCAACAAGCATAGAAAGATGTTCAATATCACCTAACAGGGAAATTCAAAAGCAGAAATGAGATACTACCTCCCACCCATTAGGATGACTAATAAAAACTACAACAACAACAGAAACGCCAGGAAATAAAAAGTGCTGGCAAGGATGTGGAGAAATTGGAATCCTTGTGCACTATTGTGGGAATGTGAAAGGATATAGCCATCGTGGAAATAAATTAAAAATGGAATTACCGGGGCACCTGGGTGGCTCAGTGGGTTAAGCCTCTGCCTGTGGCTCAGGTCATGATCTAGGAGTCCTGGGATTGGGCTCTCTGCTCAGCAGGGAGTCTGCTTCTCTCTCTCTCTCTCTCTCTCTCTGCCTGCCTCTCTGCCTGCTTGTGATATGTCTATCAAATAAAAAAAAAATGGAATTATCAGATGATCCAACAATTCCACTTCTGGGTACATACCCAAAAGAATTAAAAGAAGGGTCTCAAAGAGATATTTGTACCCCCGTGTACTAGCAGCATTAGTCACAATAGATGACACGTGGAAGCAGCTGAGCATCCACTGACAGACGAATGGTTAGGCAAACTGTGGTATATACATACAATGAACTATAATGAACTCACCTTAAAAAAGAAGGAAATTCTGCAATATGCTACAACATGGATGAACTCTGAGGGAGTTATAGTAAGTTGTATTAAGAAATAAGCCAACCACAAAAAGACAAATACTGTATGATCTCAGTTATATGAGGTACCTCAAATGATTAAATTCATAGAGACAGAAAACAGAATAGTGGTTGCCAGGGGTTGAGGGGAGCAGATAGAAAGCTGTTTACTAGGGACGTTTCAGTTTTGTAAGATGAAAAGAGTTCTGGAGATTAATGGTGCTGATGGCAATATGAATGTATTCAATGTCACTGAATTATATACTTAAAAATACTTAAATTTTTACTTAAAAATAGTAATTCATATGTTGTGTGTATCTTAATACAATTGATAAAAAAGATAATGGAGCATGTCCACAGGTCCAAGAAGAGATCATTTGGGCTGGCGTAAAGGACTTCATGAAGGAAGGAAGAAAAGACGAGTTTGGAAGCATAGACTGGCATCAGATGCAAAAGACCCTTGGATGACAAACCTGTAAGGCAGGACTTTATCTTTCAAGCAACAGGAAATCCGGAAATCCTGGGAGGATCCTCCCCTACTCCCCACCCATGCGTGTGGATCCGGAGGTGAAGAGATGGAATTAATATATCTTCCCAGAAAGAGCCAGGACCAAGAGACTGGTCATTCACAAGAGTGAGACCGGCTGGGGATGAGTAAATGGACAGCTATACAAAACCAGATCACACAGAGACTGGCAGTGCCAGATTGGTCTGAAGGTAACAAGTGCAGTTGTGCAATTTTCCTCAGCCGGAACAGGTTTGCAGAGAGAATGCTTGGTGAGTCACTTCATTGCTGGGGATCACCATGCTGAGTGTGTCTTCAGGTCAGTGAGTCGAGGGGATGTGGTCTTAGTGATAGGGTCTGTGTGGTGAGGTACAAAGCTGGGAAGGGTGGTAGGCAGGGAGGACTGGGAGGCTCTTGAGGAAAAGATCTAAGGGAATGGCAGCTGTGGAAGCTGAGTGTACCAACTCTTGGACTTTTTTGGGCATCTGCCATGTGATGTTGAACATGGTATGCTATTAGGAAAGGCTGAAATGGTATGGATTAGACCATTCAATTCTCAGAGAATACTCTGTGTAGGTTACAACAAGGGAACAGAACAGGATGGAGTGTTCTTTCAGCTAATACTTTACCTCCTGTGCTGAGGAAGGTTGCAAATCTCACACTTGGAATATCTTGTTAAGAGGGTAAAGAATGCTCACCTCTTCAAGCCCACAGACGTGGGACATGGTAACTGAATGTTAACATTTTCAGTGATGAGCTGGAGGAGGGGGACACACCACTGACTGAATGGTATCCATAGCACTTGGCCTCCTTAGTGGGTTGAGGAGGAAGCTGTGGGGGTCCTACAGTCCCCTCAGCCCTTTGACATTGTTGACAGTCAAGGGTTGAAACCTGGCCATCAGAGAGCTGAAAACCCAGGAGAATCATCTTCTCATTCTCCCTTTCCAACCCGTGACAACCACAATTACAAGTTCTGTCTCTGTGAATTTGCTATTCTAGGTGCCTCACATGACTCTTTCTTTCTTTCTCTCTCTCTCTCTCTCTCTTTTTTTTTTAAGGATTTTAGTTATCTGTTTACTGAAAGATGGTAGGGTGGGGGGAGGGGCAGAGGAAGAGGGAGAGATCTCAAGCAGACTTCATGCCAAATGTGGAGCCTATGTGGGGCTCATCTCACGACCCTGAGATCATGACCTGAGCTGAAACCAGGAGTCCAACACTTAACTGATTGACTGAGCCAGCCAGGTGCTCCTCATGTGAGTGTTTCTTTATGACTTCTGAGTTAGAAAATAAAGAACTCACTTAAAAGCTCTCTGCTTCTTTTTGTCTCTTAGAAATAAGAGTTTTTTCTCAATGACTAACTTATTTTTTACTTTGAGGGTTGGAAGAAAGAAGTATGTCTCTGTATCTCTTTGGCCAGGAATTCCCCCAAACAAAGTAAGTTCTGGGCAGAGAGGAACCTCTCAGAGGTATTGAAGGATGCTCCATGTCATGTGACCATGACCCAAAAAAGTGGGTGGAGATCTTTAGAGTAGACATCTACTCTGTGTGACATCAGGGTGTTGGCACATCATTCAGTTACACCAGAATTTCCTAAAGTGATGGACAGGAAGTCTCCGAGTCTTCCAGAAATGGCGGAACTTGAAGTTGGGGAAAAAAAGGCAATGGGAGAAATTGAGAGGGTTTTTTAGTGGCCATAAGGGGTATCAGAGGAGGGTGACTGTGGATTCCAGTTATGGAATGCTGACACTGGTTCTGGGCAATGGTATAGGAAGTGAGCGGGTCTCTGAAGGAAGTCCTGGGGTTGGCATTTACTGGGCACACTGTTCTTCCTCACCCATCTCTCTTCCAGGCTTTTTTCAAAGCACGCCACTATCAAGCATCCCCAGGCATTCGAGGGAGAAAGAAGCCCTCTTTCTTTGTCCTGTGGATATAGATTCAACAGATACTTGACGCTGAATGGAAGGGAGAGGTTGGCTTTCATGAAGTTTTGCTTACTCCTAGATCTACGTTAGGGTTTGCTGAGGGAAACCCCTTGAGCACCCCTCCCATGTTCAGAACCAGATGAGAAATAATGCACAGAATAAACAGAGGAAATAAAAATGTCAGCTTTATAAAGGCAGGATAAGATGGCTTTTGAAACTTCTTTCTTCTTTCCAAAATGGATAGAATTAGCTACTGACTCATGGACCTGGATGCTTCAGCAGGGACACAGTCTGGAGGCCAGCTTACCCCACAGCACAGAGCAGGCCAGAATGCACCCCTTGGCCTACAGAGACCAAACTGGAGTGGCCAGAGGGCACTGAGTTAAGTCTTTCCTCTTGTGGAGAGACACGGATGATAGACGAGAGAGGGAGAGAACACTTGTGATGCTGTTCAGTCAGGAGCACCCTCATGGAGACAGGAGTGCTGGGATGGAGTCCCACATGCTCCAAGTGTAATAGTTGTCTTTCTGGGTTTTATTTTTCAATTTCAGTGGAAGACTTGCCAGCAGTACAGGCTGCCTTATTCACCTTTGCACTTCAGCATTTAAGAGGAGAATCAACACATGTTAATTCTTTGTAAGTATCATTTGAGTAAGTGGACTGGGAAGGAGAGAGGAACACCTCTTTCCAGAATTTAGGTTGGGAACTCCTGGATCTCATATTCTCCAGTTGCTTGGGCTTGGGGTGAAGCACCTAAGGAGCTCTGCTGCATCCTTAGGGCACAGCAGTAGCATGGTTGACATCATTTGCTGATATCCTAGAGAATTCGCCCTGGCCTCCTTGTCAGGTCTATTGCTGACCATGTTCTCGGTGGCCTGGACCTTGGTTGTCTCATTGACCCTCTAGGCTCAGTGCCTGCTAGCTGGTCTACCACAACACACACTGGCAAGTATTTGTTAATGCATGCTTGTCATCTGGATGGTGCGTAGGGCTTGTGGGCCTGGACACCATTACTGCGGCTTCCCCTGTCACTTTTACACCTAGTTAAAGGCACCAACCTATTATTATTCTTTCCTCATGGAGGACTTTGTTGCTTCTTCATTGGTTGTTGAAGAAGAAGCCTTACACCCTTTTAAAAAAAAACCATCCTAACCCAGTCTTGCCTATGATTGGGACTGACTCAGAAGTAAAAACAATTGCTGAATCACCAGCACTTCCTATAACAGCCCAGCATTTTCATTAATTAAGGCCTCCCTTCCCCATGTTGAATCATTCCAGCCTGAGATCTGAAATTAGGGTGCGCCCCAGGTGTAACGAGTTAGTTAATAAGCACAACTTGGTCTGCACTTTATTGGGGCTCCAGAGCACAGGCCCTTCCTGCCATCCTCCTCCTGCCAGTGTGGCTGCTTCCTCCAGACAGGAGGAAGTGAGAGTGTATGGATTGATATAAGATCAGCTTCCTTCTATTTGTCTGGGCATAAATATTTCAGAATTCAAACACACATACTCTTGACCTTGTAAAGGTGGGGTTTTTGGAAAAGCTTATTTCCCTCCCAAACCTGTTTTAGTCATTGGTGTTACTCCATTTTAAAAAACAGGTAATGTACTTAACGTTGAGTGTCAGTTGTTGAAATACTAGGGAAGCTTAAAATAATTCATCTGTTACATAAAAGCTTTCCTGGGCATATATTCCAAGTGAATTTTATACCTTTGAAGGTCACAAAAGGCTAAAGTCTTTCCCATCCCAATGTGGCCCCTTGCTGGCTCTTACTTTGAAGCATAGTTTGCTCATCTGTAATGTGGGCTCCTCCTGAGTTAATAGCAGCGTAGAAGAAAAATGCAGGCATGGAGAAGGAGAAACTAGCTCTATGGAGATCTACTATGTGCCAGCTACCTTGCCAAGAGCTTTCTTATACTGATATTTAAAAAAAAAATTAGTCTGAATATTTAAAAAGTCAATGCAAATGTTGGTAATTATTATAAGTTGTATAACTGTGGGAGAAGTCTGTTAATCTCTCTGAACTTAATTCTTTACCTATGAATCCAGAATAATACCACCAAACTCAAAGGGTGTGTAAGACTCAAATGAATTTATAGAAGTAAAGGTGTTAGTTAAAACTTATAAAGCAGCTTGTATGTATTAGCTAGTATTATTGATGTTGATGATAAACCATTAAAAAGCTGCTTGCGAGTGGCTTTGGTAGTCTTCCTAAAGGGGTATATCTTTCCAATGTGGGTGGTGGTGTAGTCAATGACAGTGTGGCAGAATAGCTATGTATCCTTTTATCTAACCCAGACTTTAAATACACCTTCTGATTAGATCACACTTATCAGTTTTAAAAGGAGCTCAGAGCCCAAACAAACACTGCTGGTCAGCCCCTGGAGCTGCCATCCCAAACTTTGGAGGTGGAACTCTTTTTCTCTGAAAATAAGCAGGAGAGTTTTTCATGGTTTTTGTGTTTTGTTTTCAGAATGACACATGCTTTGAGATCTTTTAACTTAAGAATCCTAATGGTCATGAAAGAAACTAAGGTAGCCATTCTGGTACTTTGTTCTACGATGAATCATTTGTATCACATGAAGTCAGCTCAAGAAATTGTACTTTCCTACCTAGAGGGTATCAGAGTCTCTGCCCACTTTCTTACTTCTAATTTCTGCTGTTCAGGCATGACAGTTAGTCATGTTGGGTCTTACTCTCTCACTCTCCAAATTCATCTGTTGACAAGTCATGATTATTAATAGACTATTTAATATATATTTCTTTTTTATTGTTAAGATTTTGTTATTTGAGAGAAGGAGAGCATGAGCGAGGGGGAGGGATAGAGGGAGAGGGAGAAGCAGGCTTCCGGCTGAGCAAGGATCTTGATGTGGGGCTCGATTCCAGCACCTTGGGGCCCATGATCTGAGCTGAAGGCAGATACTTAACCTACTGAGCCACCCAGGTGTTCCTTATTTAATATATATTTCTGCCGTTCTTTCACTAAATTAATTTGGCCACATATTATTATATCTGACTATTCCACTATCTTTCTAAACAATGTGCCTGTCTCCCTTCGGTCTTTCTTCTACAACCATCGTGGAGTCAGTTATGTTTCTGGAGTCCTGCTTGGATTGCGTGCTTCCTCAGCTCAGCAACGTTCAGGGGTTTCCCACTGTCTGTAGAACAAACTCCGTCCTCTTTACTTCTTTGTTTACCAGTTCCACCGCAGTCCCAGACACCTTCCCATCCTCCTCCAGCACCCTCCACTACACACCCAAGCTTTTGTCTTTCCCCTTTGCACATTTGCTCATGTCCTTCCTCTACGTGAAATGTGTTCCCCCTATTTCCATCTCATCCCACCTCACAGGGAATGTGACTATTCCGCTTCTTTTGCTCTCATCCTCTGCAAGGTCTCACAGCCCAGGACTGAGTTTTACAGGTCTTTTAAAACTCCTGCAGAACCTTGCTGTGACTGAGTTTGAATCTAGAAGTATTTGGTGTTTTTTCATTTAGTTCATCCTTGGAGTTAACTGGGTTTTCTCATGAGCCTGTGGAACTTTCCTGTACTATGCACATGCATAAGTGACTCATAAAATCAAAAGTGCTGGCCATTTGCCAATTCTAGTCCGTTCCCCCTCTTTTGACAGTACCACATCTTAACTCTGCTCTGACTTTGTTAAATTAACACTTGTTAAATTGAGCACACTGTGCCAGAGGGTGAGCTGCAATTCAACCACAGACCACAAGAAAAATTGAGAGAGAGAAGCTTATTACCCACAGATTGTGAGGCCTGTACACAGCATATCTTGAGGAGCAATGAAGGAAAGTCGAGGCGAGGTATAGGCAGAGAGAGAGGTAGGACCCGGGGCACATGCCTTTATTAGGTTCCATGAGTAGAGTGTTTTGGGAATCCTGGGCTAAGTTCGGATTTGTCAATTCAAACCGAAAAGAGCCAGGTTTTGGTAAACTCTATGTGCCCTCCGATGTAGGGCACACAAAAGGGGAAGGCCCTGGAAGGAGGGAGACTTTTATCACAAGGCTGGGAAGGTCATGTTGGGAACTTAGATTTACCTGTGACTCTGCAGCTGCTGTTGAGAGCATGGGCTTGCGTGAGGGGCTAGGGTCAGCTTAAGGCTCTCACAGGCCACTTGGCCAGACCAAGTAGACGCCGAGGCAGCAGTACCCTGCGGTAGTTTAGCTAAACCCTTGATGATCTTCCAGGCCAATAAACAAAACATTCATTACAAAGCAGAAGGAGCCCAAAGGAAATCATTAAAAACAAACAGACAACAACAACAGGTGTTCATTCCTTGTGTTTTATAAAGACGTCGACTTTGCTACTTCCTACAGCACTGGAGTATGTTTTTGGAAACCCAAAGGTAGTAAAAGCCTTTTTTTTTTTTTTTTTTGGAGAGAGGGAGTTGGGGGAGAGGCAGAGAGAGAGAGGTAGAGAGAGAATCTTAAGCAGGCTCTATGCCCAGTGCAGGGCCTAACTCCAGGCTCGATCTCACAACCATGAGATCATGACATTAGCTGAAATCAAGGGTTGGACACTTAACCCAACAGGTGCCCCTCAGAGGTGGGAAAAGACTCTTAAGAATGAAAATCCTATGAAAAAAATTAAATTTGTTGTACCATTTATACAGCTGGAAGTTTGCTGGCTATTGGAAGCAAATTCTTCCCATTCCCCATATGCTTGTGGATATAGAGGATATGTTTACTATTAAAATTTCTGCTTCTGTTTGGGATAGAAATGAAAACTAGACCAGATTAGTATAATGAGTTCTAATTCATACCAGCTTAAGGAAATACGTTGCTAGGAGAAGTAACAACAACAGAGGAACTTAGAGAAAGTTGAGTCTTTAAGAGCTGACCATGGAAGGTTCCCCTCACCCCAACCATTTTTATCACTATTCCTGATAATAATTTTTATTCATAATATTCTCTACAGAGAGAATATTCATAATATTATCTACAGAGAGCACTCTACATATTTTTGAGACTGGGAAAATTCACTTCTACATGTTACTTGAATTTGAGGCAGAGTAATTTTCTGGTACTTCTTTCCTAAATGACTTGATCAGACTTGAACACAATTGTTTTTCATAGGGCAGGGAAGGACTCAGCTGTGTGTTCAGACTTGTCCTATTAATGTTTATGGTTAATATATATAGGCTTAGGAATTTATTCTGGGGCATTATAGCACTAATAAAATAGCATAAAGACATGAGCAGTGTTTGATGTGTATCTGAGTTCAAAATACTTCTAAACACACTGTGATCACAATTGGTGTTTTTCAATGGCTACCATCCATTGTCTCTTGTGTTGAGAAAGAGATCTTTCTTTTTTCACTTTAAAAAGTTATGGTTAAATATAAAAATAATAAAATATAATAATAAATATATAAATAAATATATAAAATAATATAAATAAATATATAAAATAATAAAATTATAAAAATATATAAAAAATTTACCATATTAACCATTTTTAAGTGCACATTTTTAAGCACATTCACATTATTGTTCAATCAACACCACCACCCATCTCCAGAATTTTTCATCATCCCAGACCGAACCTATTGAACAATTACTCCCTGTTCCCCTCTGGCCCCCCACCCCTGGAAACCACCTTCCTGTTTGTCTCTATGGATCTGACTGTTCTAGGTATCTCACAAAAGTGGAATCATACAGAGTTTGCTTTTTTGTGGCTTATTTCACTTAGTTTAACATCCTCAAGTTTTATCCATGTTGTAGCCAGTGTCAGAATTTCCTTCCTTTTTAGGTCAAATAATATCTCATTTATGTATGTGCCACCTTTTGTTTATTTTTCTCTCTGCTAATGGACACTTGGAGTTGGTCCCACCTATTGACTATTGTGAGTAATACTCCTATGAACATAGGTATTCAAATATCTATTGAAATTGAGATCTCTTTCTTTTGGAAAAGGCAGGGCAAATGGGAAACAGTCATGCTTTTTCGAGTTATTGGGACTCAAAATTGCCTTAAATCCATTTTTTTTCAGGTTTTGAAAAGTAGATATCATGATGAATAAGGAACCCGAAAGTCTAAAAAATTAAAACCTGAAAAATTAGAGTATATACTTCCTTACAACATAAGGAAGGAAGGCCAAGTAACCCTGAATCTTTAAAGATTTGCTGCATTAATATTAGATGATGAATTAAAAAATGTAAATAAGAGATTCACCTATCCACATAGATGAGTGTTAAGTAAGAAATAATCTCACCATGGCATTTATGCTCCTAGATGGTAAGATTTCAAAATCCAGGGACACCTGGGTAGCTCAGTCGGCTAAGAGGCTGCCTTTAGCTCAGGTCATGATCCCCAGGTCCTGGGATTAAGTGCCACATCGGGCTCCTTGCTCAGTGGGGAGCCTGCAATTCTCTCTCTGCCTCTACCTGCTCGTGCTCTCTCTCTCTCTCTGACAAATAAATAAAATCTTAAAAAAAAAAAAGATTTCAAAATCCAAGTGACGAAATACTTTGAGAAACCTGAGGGAAAACCTAAATAAGAAACTTGAGAAAAGCCACTGACTATAACCACGAGGTTATAGAAGTTTGCTAATATTGCTTATTATAGTATTTAGGAGAGGAAATAGTATATGTTTATGTATGAATTTTTTATGGTTACCCTAACAAAACAACAACAGCCGAATATATACAAATTGGAAATAAAAACTCAGAGCAATGGAAGCAATGAGGTTTTTATGAAGGGTAAATGTGGCTGTTTAGGTGTAGGGGTTTTTATATTTTATTTTTTTAATTTAATTTTTTTATGTGGTTATCTGTTTTGTGTGTGTTGAGTTTGAGGAATTCTTTATAGATCTTGGATATCAGCCCTTTGCCTATAGTGTCATTTGTGAATATCTTTTCCCATTCTGTGGGTTGCCTCTTAGTTTTGTTGACTGTTTCCTTTGCTGTGTAAAAACTCTTGATCTTGATGAAGTCCCCAAAGTTCATTATCACTTTTGTTTCCTTTGCCTCTGGGGACATATCTTGAAAGAAGTTGCTGTAGCTGATGTTGAAGAGGTTACTGCGTATGTTCTCCTCTAGGATTTTGATAGATTCCTGCCTCACGTTGAGGTCTTTTATTCATAAACATTATTAAAATGTCTATAGTGCCTAGAGCAATCTATACTTTCAATGCCATCCCGATCAAAATTCCACTGGCATTTTTTAAAGAGCTGGAACAAACAATCCTAAAATTTGTATGGAACCAGAAGAGACCCTGAATTGCTAAGGAAATGTTGAAAAAGAAAAACAAAACTGGGGGCATCATTTGCCTGATTTCAAGCTTTACTACAAAGCTATGATCACTAAGACAGCATGGTACTGGCACAAAAACAGACACATAGACCAGTGGAACAGAATAGAGAGCCCAGATATGGACCCTCAACTCTATGGTCAAATAATCTTTGACAAAGCAGGAAAAAATATACAGTGGAAAAAAGACATTCTCTTCAATAAACGGTGCTGGGAAAATTGGCAGCTATGTATAAAGGATTGAAACTTGACCATTCTCTTACACCACACAATAAAATATTTTTAATTTCTTAAGGAACCTCCGTCCTGTTTTCCAGAGTGGCTGTACCAGCTTGCATTCCCACAACAGTGGAAGAGGATTCCCCTTTCTCCACATCCTCTCCAACACATGTTGTTTCCTGTCTTGTTAATTTTGGCCATACTAACTGGTGTAAGGTGGTAACTCAGTGTGGTTTTGATTCGAATCTCCCTGATGGCTAATGATGATGAACCCAAGATCTATAAAGAACTCCTCAAACTTAACACTCAAAAAACAGATAATCACGTCAAAAAATGTGCAGAAGACATGAATAGACACTCCTCCAAAGAAGACACACCACCGCCCCGCCCCCGCCCCCGCCACGGCAGAGGGAAGCCGTGCCCTGTAGTTACCCTGGTTGACGGCAGATGGCAGCAGAGAGAGGCTTTCTACATCTCTGGGGGTTCTATTCCAGGCTTCTGAGAAACATGGAGTGGTAGAAAAAGTCTTTGGTAAGTTATTTAGCTTCTCAAAAAAAATGGAAACAGCCAAACTAACTACTACTAACTAACTAGTCTCAGGTCTTTTCATGGCAAAAGTCTGTCATCTTTCATGATTTAGCTTTTTGTTTATGCGGGTCCCCAAAAGAAACTATTTCACACCCTGAACTCTTTCTGTGGTGCTTTGGTGTGCCTGTCACATCGTGCTAGTTCCACACCATACTGTTTTGTAAAGTAACCATGTCATACACATCTTCCCTCTGCATTGTGAGCCTTCAAAATGATCTTTGCACTCGCCAGGGGCTTAGAACAATGCTCTGCACATAGGAGGAACTAATAGATGTGTTTTTAAAATGGATAGTGAAATGATAAATATTCTTAAATATTTTTGTAAGATACTCAAAGTTTGTCATAATATCCTTACTATTAAGATAAAAACTTGTGAATTAGATGCAGCTAAGTACATTTATCCTTAAAACTCCAAACTCAAGTCATACTGATAAGATGAACTGACATTGAGCTGGAAGGAAATATTGGGTGGTTGTTCCATACTCAACATTTTTATTGGCTTAAATAACTATAGATAAAGCAGGCTAATTACACTGACAGATGACATAAAGCTGGAAGGAATTGCCAATAATCTGAATACAGGGCTCAAAAGATCTGGATGGACTGGAGGGATGAGCCCAAGTCAGCAAAATGAAATTCAACAGGGAAAATGTAGAGGCCTGCGTTTAGGTTGGAAAAATGTTTGTATACAAAGTTTGGTAGGAGGTGGGGGCAGGGCAGTGGAAGGAAAGGGGAGAGGGAGAAGTCTGAAAACTCGGAACCAGTGCAACTGTTCATGAACAAGGCTATGGTTCAACAATTTATGACCCAGTCATTCTACAGAATACTGCATATCTTTTAAAAAGAACAAGTTAGATTTATACATAGTGACCTGGAAAGATTTCCAAAGCATATTACCAGGTGAGAAGTTATCACAGAAAAAAATGTGTAGGAAATGCAAAGTGGTTATGTATGTGTGTGTGTATATGTATAGAAGTAACTGCAATTGCATAGAGAAAAGACTGGATGCCTTTACATGGAGAAGTTAGTACTTCTAAGCAGCGCTGTGAAATGAGACCTTCACATGTGACTTTATTTACTTCTTTAATTTTCAGTGCAAATATATTTATATATTAATTCTGTAGTTACATAAATCACCTTGGTGGTCTTGTAACTGAAGGTGAGGAAAGGTGATGAGCGTTCAAAAAGCTCCCTTGAGTCAATGTGTCTAGAAGAGTTACCCCAGTGCTGGGCCATGCTAGAGGGCTGCATCTCCCTTCTGGAAGACACTCGTGTACTGAAGCCCCCTGTCCTGAGGAGGAGCCTGCAAACTCCTGGTACTGTTACCACTGCTTGACTGCCAGAGGTCAGAAAACATGTTTTATTTATTTAAGAGAGAGAAAGTGAGAGACAGAGCATGAGTGGAGGGGAGAGGCAGAGGAAGAGGGAGAAGCCGACTCCCATTGAGCAGGGAGCCCGATGCAGGGTTCAACCCTAAGACCCTGAGATCATGACCTGAGCCGAAGGCAGATGCTTTACCAGCTGAACTACCCAGGTGCCCCTGTTTTTTTCTTTCTTATTTACTGGTAACTAGTAGGTTGGTACACAGTAGTTGCTTAATACTGATGAACGAATGTATGACCAACAGGGAAATGTGGAGCTGGAAAATAAAGTTGGGGTTGAACTGGGATCTGTTCTCAGCTATTTAAGGTTATTAAGTGGAAAATAGACTTACTTTGGGTCCACCAGAGGGCAGAACAGATGCTGGTGAGCTGGTGTTCTAAACAGGCAGATTTGAGCACAATGAGGAATTCTTCTGATGACCTCCAGCCCCAGGCGGTCTGTACTATCTGCAACCCGCCCCCCCCCCCTCCCTGCCCCCGCCTTATTTGGCCTCATCTCTTCCCATTCTGTCTCTGACTCTGGTGTCCAGGCCTTTCTCGCTCCCTGGATGACTCTTCCCTGAGATACCAGTTTGACTTGCTTCTCCATTTATTCTAGGCTCTTAGCAGAGAGGCATTCCCTGACCACCCTGTCCTGAATAGCGATTCTCATTGTCTCTGGCCCTTCCTATTTCCGTTATGCACTTTTGTTTTTCTCTGTTGCACTTATCTGCAGCATATATAATCAACAGGGATTTGTTTGTAGACTGCCTCCTTCAACATGAAGGCAGAGATTTTCTTTTGTTTGCCGTCCCGGTGCCCAGTAGTTCCTGGCACTCAGTTGGTACTCTGTAAATATTGGCTGAGTAAATGAATAATTCAAGATGCACAGGAATGGAATGGAGTGCCTCAAGACTTCAGGACTCCTTCTTAACCCTATCAATACGGGGGAAGATGGGGAGTCTCTATGGTTTCGGCAACTAGCTTCCGGAATTAAGTGCATTGGGAGAATTCGAGTAGTTCAACCCACCACACCCTTTGTGTGATAGGACTGTCTGCTATTGGCCTTTGAGTAGGATGTTACCTCCCAGAGGGGCACTGTCCCTGTCCATTCAAAAGAATGAAAGACTTTTTGCCAGAGCAGCTGGCAAAATGAGATCATATGCATAAAACATTTGGTTATAGAGACTCTAACTAGATGAATGGAACCTTATGGCCCTGTGGACTTTTCTCTCAGTAGAGCAGCATTGCTGTTATCACCCTTTTTGTGCTATGACATTCGCACCCAGACCCTCCTCTCTCTTCTCCCTCTCTATTGTGCTTAGTTCAGGCTTTGTGTAAATATGCATTTTTTTTCCAGTGGCCAGTTTATCAAGCTTTGCTGGAGTCCTTTCTATCTAAAATACCACCAATCATCTTCCCAGCTTGGGATCTATCTTACGGAAAAGAGATGGCAGTATTTTACCTAGCATTTTACGACATAGCAAGCTTTTAAATCTATTATCGTATTTGGTTGCCAGTAAACTTGGGAAGTGTTCAGTAAGCCCATTTTTAGATGAGAAACCTGAGGTCCAGAGAAAATAAGTGAGCTCCAGCCTACTCACCATAAACCCTTTTCAGCATGTTGCCTGTTGCTGTCTATTTGACCGCTGAGGTCAGTGGTAGCAGTGCTGGGCAGCTCAGGCCAGACCGCCCTGGAGAACAGTAACTTTGTCCTCCGAAGTTGGCCCTGATTCACTCATACTAATTGCAATTCACCTTTGACAGTTGTATATTTACAGAAGAGTTGAGACCACCAGTGCCAGTTTACTGCAGGTAGAAGTAGCAGCTGGACTGCACCTGGGGCTTCATAAGCTCCCAAGGTCACATACCTTGATGTTCTGCAGGTGCCGGGGCCCTCCTGGAGGCTGGCTTGTATGAGGCCAGTGAGGCTGTGGCCTTGATGTAGCTAACCAGACACAAGATCCTTTGGCAGAATCTTTAAAAACCAACCAATCAACCAACAAGCAAAGTTTTCTCTTACCTAGCACGAATGATGAATTTGAGATGTATATTGAGGATTAAATTCAAGTTCAGAGTTCAAGCTCTAATTTTCAGGCATGTGGCCAGACTGCTCTATAAGTTCTTAAAAGTGGTCAGCAGTAATCTGTAATTACTTTGACCCAGTCTTTTAAAACCTTGAGAGTAATAATCTTCATAGCTTTCAAGAGTGAACATATCTATTTAAAAAACCATGTGCTGTTTTAACAGGCTGCATGCTGAGCACCGTGGAAGATGGCCAGGGACATTTTTTATCCCCTTTCTATTACTAGGATGAAAGTTGGCTGGTTTTTGTCTGCCTTTTTTTTTTTTTAAGATTTATTTATTTTAAAGAGAGAGAAAGAGAGATAGTGGTGAGGGGAGCATATAGGGGAAAGGGAGAGGGAGAGAATCTCAATCAGACCTCGCTGCTGAGCACAGAGCCAGATGCGGGGCTCCATCCCATGACCCAAGATTGTGACCTGAGCCAAAATCAAGAGTTGGCTGCCCAACTGACTGAGCCACCTAGGCACCCCTGTTTTTTTGTCCTCTTAAATCCATTAAAAAAGTATATGGTGTGTGTGGTTCTCCATAAAAATATTCTTAAGTATTAATGTGTAAAACACTTTGAGGTCCTTGGGCTGAAGTTTCATTCTACTGAAAGGATGGAACCATTGTTGGCTGACAGGGGAGAACACTTGAGGGCCAGGCAGGCCTTTCAGCAGGCACTCACACACACACAGGGACAGGCTGATCTGTTGGGCCTATTTCCCAAAGAGGGCACGAAGGAAGAAAAAGCAGTTTCGCAAGACCAGCTTTGATTACATATAAATATACAGAAATAAAATCCCTTAGAAAAGACACCTTATAGAATTTTTCTCATGCCTCGGCCATACTTTACCATAAATCACATTTTTAAGCATCAGCTTTCATGATTCTTCTAGGAGCAAAACAGGTCACATAAACCCATCTTGGCATTCTCCAGTTTAGAAAGCCAGTCCATACATCAAACTGCATGTGTTTGTCAGAAACCTGTTTGAGGGCAGCATGTGGTTGGGCAAAAATAATCTCTCCTTCTCTCTCCCCTGTCAAGCTTTCTATAACAGAGACTTTTCTGTAAGTGGGTAGAAGAATCGCAGAACGGTAGACAGATACCCTGGTAACTTAACCATTTGGGGTTACAAAATAGAAAATATTAACATACAAAACAGGCTATAGATAACACTAAAACTTGCTCTTCTATTAAAAACTATAATTGATTTTAAATAGCTATTATGAATTAATTATATTTTAATATTTTAAGTGACATTTGAGATATTACAAAATTATTTTAGTTACAAGCATGTAATTAAAGCTATTTATTATTACAAAATGTTTTTACTATGCTATTCTTGGCAACAGGAAAATGTTTACCCTCATTAAAATATGTCGAGTACCATTTTTTGGAAACCATGTCAAGCACAATGATAATTTTAGGGTTCAATTTGTCCTATAGAACTGCTAAATATTTTTCTAAACTCTAGTTTCTATTTAAAAACAAAGGTCTATCAGTTCTATTTTCACTTAAGAAAGCTGGATGCTGAAATGGGAAGCAAACTTTTGAAACTCATTTTTAGTCATCAGAATTTAGACTCTAGTCTTTTCATCTGTTCTTTAAAATATAGTAACTACTCCTCTGGAGCTCCATTTTGCTCTGCACCATTAAATTGTACAGTGGCAATAAAATATTCCCAAGCAACCTCTTTAAATCAGTGTTCCTACCATTTACCACAGTAATGGAAAAGGCAAACACTGTAAAGGAAAGAAGGTGTCTTGTGCCAGACTGCAGTTGAGGGTGGTTGGTGGTCCTTCCAGTCCACATTTCTCATGCAGAATTACACCTAAATTTTGGAAACGAGGCCTTTTGCTGTTATAAGCCATCACTAAGTACTTCTAGGTGGTTTCACGTGTGAGAGGCTGAAATGCTTCCATGTGCTACATATCACAATTAAAAGAGCAAACAACTTCTCAGGCACTGCAAATTTTTCAAAACCGAAAGGCCGTATTTTAAATTCAGTGATAGTGTCTAGTTGCACACATATCATAATCTGAGCCTTGGAAATATGAGGAACATCTAATGACAGATCAAAAGAACATACCCATTTTAAAGTTTTCACTTAAAAAAAAAAAGCATGACAGAGTTTGAAGCATTAGATAACCCTGCCCATTGTTAGAGACTAAAACTTTCCAAGCGAATAAAAGAATCAAGGATCTCTATGTTCACCTTTAATTCAGGGAATGCGGCAAAGGGAGCCCTAAGGGAAGAAACCCAAACTTCTCAGCCTCCTCTTTAGAACTCAGAGTTTCTCTCCTTTCCTCAAAGAAAGAGAAACAAATGCTGATGTCCTTTATTTAAAATTTGAAAGTACCTACACCCACAACCCCTTCCAGCATGGGGTTTTACTAGAACTAATTGTAGTACAAATCAGTATAGGCATAGAATTATGCCTTTGTTTTCAAGCTTCAGGAGAGTAAAGCTCTGCTGGAGGCATCTGGAGTTTCACTGAGATCTAGAGCAGTTTCAAATGGTTGCGTTTAAGATAAGAATCTTGATCTTGGGAAATGCTGGTGACCGTGCCTGGACAGCAAAGCACCTGTGCCTCATCCTTTTCTCCCTATCTTTTATCCACTGGCTGGGTAATGTGTTAAACTGGTTTTTTTGACTTTCCGGAACAATATCTAATTAGCAAATAACACAATTCAGTGACATTCAACAGTATGCAAATTCCAGACACTGCAATCATAAAAACCGTGAAGACAGTCTTTTCTGTGGGCCTGGAAACAAAGCAGTCCACTGTATTGGGACAAGGCCATGCGTTGCATTTCACCAAACGCTGCATGGAGAACCCGTCATACATAATATAGAAGACATACATGAAGACTGCTTCAAAGATGACCCGGAAGAAGATGCTGCTAGTGTAGGTCCACCACAGTGACCCTTCGATGCGGACCTTCTGGGTTTTGATCTCTTCAATGTCTTTAAATTCACTCTTTATCTCTCCCTTAATGAACTTCCTTTTCTTCTCATGTCTCCGGTAGGCAACGTGCATGGCCACCAAGAGAGCTGGTGTGGACACGAAGATCAGCTGAAGGGCCCAGAGTCGGATGTGAGAGATGGGGAAATAGTGATCATAGCACACATTTTTGCACCCAGGTTGGAGAGTGTTGCAGATAAAATCGGCTTGCTCATCTCCCCACACTTCCTTTGCGGCTACTACCAAGATCATAATGCGAAAAATGAAGAGGACTGTGAGCCAGATCTTCCCAATACTGGTGGAGTGTTTATTGACACCCCCCAGAATAGTCTGTAGTGTGCTCCAATCCATCTTCTCCTCCGGGTGGTCTGCACTGGAAAAGACAAAGTGAACACAATATAGGAGTGACTAGTCAGGACAGAATTTGGGAGACTTCTCTGGGTCCCAGGTAAGGCACCAGTCTTAAATCTCTTCTTGAGCAAACACCAACTCTTACACAACCTCACCAAAAAAGGTCAAAACAAAACCAACCTAGTTTGCTGTAGGATTAGATGTGTAGTTCTCAAATCACCTGAAACATGTTTGTATGTGTTCTCTAATAAAGAGTAGCTTATTCACCTGAATAATTCACCAGATGTTTAGCACATAATAAAGATTTGGGGGTTGGGGGAGGAGCACCACAAGCAAAAGTATTCACTAACTTAAAGGTACTAATTAGTGCTGACCCAACTCTCTGCAGACTCTGCTTGAGTTACTCAGCACTCCATCAGCACTTAGCTGTTCCATCCGCCTGCTAGTCCCAAGTTTTGGATGGTACCATGGGGACTGATACTAGCTGAGGCCAGCCTTTCCTTAAAGGCCAGTGGGACGTCTTCCTGCAGAGTTCTTTCCTCTCTCCCTCCTTCTCTCCTTCCCTCCCTCCCACTCTCCCTTCTTTCCTCTCTCTCTTTGTTCGTTTTAGATTTTATTTATTTATCTGACAGAGAGAGCACAAATAGGCAGAGGGAGAAAAGGAAGCAGGCTCTCCAGGGAGCTCGATAGGGAGCTCCATCCCAGGACCCTGGGATCATGATCTGAGCCGAAGGCAGATGATTAACCCACTGAGCTACCCAGGAGCCCTTGTGCTACTTTTCTTAAAAATATTTCAGTTCACTTTCATGGACTTGGGGTGCAGTAGTGAAAGGACTGGTACCAATGGTAAAGTTTATATTTAAGGCACTCCCAAGTTAAAATTTCACAAAAGGCTTCACTTCCTTTTTCTACATAGAAAGGAACAGGTTAGAATCAGTCTATCTATGGAGCAAAGTTACTCTGCATGGATTTTGGCAAACATTTTTATGGATTGGTGGTCCTCACTGCTGTGCTGGGACTGATTGCTTGGTCAGTACTGAGGGATATCTGTTTGGTAATTGTTGTAATCGTATATATATATTTTTTGTGGGTTTTGGTTTTAATTTAGAAGTGTTTCTAAAGAGGCACATTAAGAAAAGTGACAGAATATTTAACTCGGTGATTCCCCCCCATCTCTGGCCCTACAGGGTGAGTCACTGTATTGAGTGTAGAACCAAAGCCAGCAGGGGTAATGTATTACTCATTGAAAAGGGATTTGGAGAAGCCTGTGGATCAATGTTTCATGAGACAGAGGCTTTCTCTTCAGCCCAGAATAGGAGGTGTCTTCGTTTATTCATAGTTACACCCCGTCTGTCTCAATCAACCCCTTTTGTAAACAGGATTCCACCACTCTACAATTCTGGTGAGTGATTTGTTTTCCACACCTTCTAAGCTGATAGTAAATCCTCCTTCTTCTCTTATGTTAAATGCTCTCCTCATTTTGAGCAAGTTAGGTCCTGTTTCCTAATGGACTTCCTAAGCAGGCATGGAATGAATACCTTTCATCACTGTGCCTCATCTTGGTCTCAGTTGTGGGGTATCAAGGTCTGGCTGAAGCCGTCCAAAGTGACCTTGCCCAGAGGAGGCAGGAGGGAGGTGGAGAAGAGTCACAGCCAGGAGAATTATGTACGACTAAAATGTGCTCAAGAAACATTAGCCCTACTCAGCTCCACAACAGGACACATCAACTGGAAGAAACCAGGGTTTAGTCCCCAGTTCAGCCCTGACTCTTCAGACACATACTGTCTAGGAGATCCTTAGGTGAACAAAAATTCACCTTTTAGCCAAACAATTTTATGAAATTTAGACAGTCTAGTTCCTCTCTGGCACTTACCAACTGGAAAGCAGAACATTCACTGCACTAAACTGTCCATGGTTTAAGTTAATACATCTGGCTAAAAACCTACGGGTGAGGCTTATGCCTTTGCCTCTTCCAGAGTACCAAAGATCACACATTCTTCTGTAAACCAGTCCAATCATCATCAGCTGAGAAAAATTCAGTTAGAAGCACACCCTGTATTATTAGTGTTTTTTAAAGTTCTTGGTTGAGTTGCAACTACCTGTTTTAAAGGTCCTTTTAGGAAGAGGAGCAAATTAAAATTTGTTTCCCGAATGAGGTAGAGGTTAGAGCTCAAGATGGAATTGTTCTCAATATTCAAATCACCCAGGGAGCCGCTCTCTTGCGTTTCTTGACCTGGCAGATGGGTCATGCGGAGGCTCCTATCTGGCCCACACCACCCTGTAATTGTTTGGAGTTCTGCCAGCAGGGAGTTGAGGAGCTGGTTCTGTTCTTCAGAGAAGGCACTGGGTGAATCACCGGGTTGCAGAAAAGGCAAAAGGAATTCTTTACCCCTTAACTTTTCAATCCTTACTTTCTGGATGGTTGACCTCCCCACAGAGCGCCCCACCCCCTCACAGGTGTCTGTAATTGCGCCTGACTGAGCATGCTAGTTTTGAAAGAGACTCAAAGGGCTAATGGGGACATGGCTATCACCAAACATTTCAAGACAGAGTCACAAGTAAATGGTCACGGTCATACGGGTCCGGCTGTCAGAAACTGAAAGACACACACCATTTAGGCTTATTTCCCCCCTTCACTGAGGGAACACTGAAAGGTCAAAGCAGCCATCCTAAAGAGTATGTTTCTCAGCTGCACACTACCTCATTTGTAAACAACTGTCCTAAAGCTTTCCTTCCAGCTGGAAAAGCCATCTGGAGATAAACGTTCTTGATGGTTTCGGAGAAAGAGAAGCAACCGAACTCAGATTAGGCTGCGGTCTGGGTCTCTGGGCTCACAGGGGCAGGGAGCTCTAGGTAATCTCCGCCGGACCTCGACCTGAGTGATTTTCTTTGCAAAGGCAGTGTGAGGAGGTAAAGGTCAGTTTCCTCCTGTGAAGGCTTCCTGCTTAACAAATGAAATTGATTTTTCTTCACGAACTAAGCCTTCAGCCAATTAAAAACTTCTAGTAGCTGCAGTTAGAGCAACCCGGCGGCGGTGCGAGAATTTCCTCGGAGGAATAGTATCGACAATCAATTACGCTGAGGTCAAACTGTCTACGACGGGCTGGCCTCCCCTCCCCCCGCTCGCGCGCCGAACCCGATCACTGCCTCTGGGGTTCTGTTACCACGTCCCCTTCCCCGGCGCGCCGCTGCAAATCCGGCCTGAACAGCCCGATTCAAATTTCAGAGCTCGGCTGAAGGAACTTCCTTTCCCGATGTTCGCACTCGCGCCCTGCCCTCCGCCCCGGGTCCGCTGTCGCGACCGTCCGGGACAAGGACGATGCAGGGGCCTCAGTGCACGCCGGGTGCAGCTGGAGGGATCCGGGTTTCCCCGCCGCGTCCAGGTCCCCCAGATGGCCGTCCCGGGGTCCCTCCCGGCGCCGGGTCCACTACCCCAGGCCGTCCCGGGGTCCCTCCCGAAGCGGGGTCCCCAGCCCAGGCCGTTCGGGGCGCTGAGGGTTGGGCGCCGGCGTTGCGGCCTCACCTGTGCGGGAGGGAGCGCTCCGCGAAGTCGCGGGTGGCGACTGTGCGCTCCCGCGGAGTCTGGGCTGGCGCTGGCGGGGGCTGCCTAGGCGCTCGCTGTGCGCTGCGGCGCCGCCGACTGGCTGAGAGTCCGCGAGAGCGGAGCGCGCCGGGCGCGTCAGGGCTTCCACACCTGCCGGCCCTGCGACGCCTTTTAACTGCACGCCACACTCCGCCTCTTCCCTGAAGCTATTTAGAAAGTTACGGAGGGGGCGGCTCCTCGCTGTCCCGCCGCCCCCTGTGCTGCGGGCGGGGCGGGCCGGGCCTCCCCGGTAGCCAGAACTTCCCTGGGACCCGGTTCCCTCTATCGCCCTGCCCCCGGCCCCCCAGGTACTGGAGATCCTGGGCTCCGCAGTGCCCCAAGCACACCGGCGCGCCTGGAATCCCCTGGGTTCCCAAGCGCCACGGGCCCCGTCGCCACCCTAGCCCTTCCGCGCGGGGTCAGAGCTGGGGGAAGCTGAGCCTAGTGACCTGAACAGGATGCAAACCCCAGGCCTCGGCTCCCTGAGTTCTGGGGATGGGTGGGGTTAAAGGATAGTTGTTGTTGCCGTTATTGTTATTTCTACTTGGACTAGTTTGACAGTACTATTGTATGTATGTATGTGTGTGTGTGTATGTATATATATATACATACACACTTTAATTATTAGAAAAACAGATGTTCCCAACGATTTGAAGATTTTACTTCAGGCCGCGGAGGCTCCAGTTCCTTGTGAGGCTCTCCGGTGCACCAGGGTGGCGCAGGGTCTGTTTCCTCCTTGGAATTTGAGTTCAGAGAGGGCGAGCAGGTGGGGCCATCGAGACTGGTCAAGTTCCTGCTTCTTTCTTCCCGCAAAGGCAAACTCAGCCAACGCCACCTTAAATTCCCTTTCTGAATCGACCATTTTCAAACAAGGGCTGTGGTTGGAGGTGGTGGGGGAGACAAATTTTGCTCTTGCCAAGGCTGGCATGAGGCTTTTCCGAGGGCCCTGGATGTGGGTGTCCAGACATCTGCACCGTGGCAAAGGGTGCGGCACCTGGGCTCTGTCCGCTTCTTCCTCCCTTCCACAGGTGGGCTATCACAAGGCGGTTACTCAATTTGGGGTGGGAGAGACCCAGATTATTCAGAAAGAAAGTATGAATTAAGTCTACAGCCCCCCCCCCCCCCCCCCCCCCCGTGCACACACACCGTGAAAGGGGACCACGAATAGGCTTTTTGGATAAGATCCCGGGCTGTTCCGTTCTTTTGGAAGCTTGATCTCGGCTTATGAGGTCTCACTGTCCATGTTCCTTTGGGTATTTTAATATCTGGAGATGCAGTAGATGGAGAATTAAAACTGCCATAGCAGGCCCGTCCACATTGGGAAAGGAGTGTCAAGCCTCAGCGGCTGTTACCTGCTCAGGTAACTTGGTTCATGATTCCTGCAAAGAGCAGCCAGTGTGGAAGTGCAGGCATGCTTGCTCTCATGCTCATCTTTCCTTAGGTGAATTTTGTGTGAAGCAAAGATGATGATTCATCCTGACAGAGAAGATCTAGCCTCAGAAATGGATTTCCCATGATTGCCACCATTAGCGTGAAAGCATTGACTTTTCCTTATAAAATTGGCGTGCCATTGCTATGGGCCAGTTTAGGCCATTCTTGTATGGGTTAACATGAATTTTTTCCCGCAGTTACTACCCCACCTTCCAGCGCTTAAGTCTTAGTCTATGAGGGAGTGTCTGTTCATGAAAAGACAAAGCCCCAAGAGCTGACAAAAGCCCTTACATGGTCCATCTGAGAGATGTGCTGAATCGGCTTTTTAGAAATTACAAGGCAAAGATGGGTGGAGTAGAAAAACCTCCTGGGTTTGAGCACACTTCAGAGTTGAGATAGGAGGTGTCTTGGGACTGTGGGGAGCTGGTGGGTAGGCCCTCCCTTCATTTTTTTTCCCCAGGGCAGCAGGGGCAGTGCCATCTGGAACTCTGGGCTGGAATGAAGGAAGGGTCTAGAACCACCGTAAGCTTGCTGGTAAAGACAGTTTGGAGATTGAAAGTTGACTCACTTTCTCACATTGAAAAATTTCACCTTAGGTTTTAGTGTCAGTCTCCTGATTACAGGTTGTTGTTCAACTTCCTTTTCCGTGTTTTCCCAGACTTATTCTCCCTATTTGCATAATTAGTGTGTGGCTAATTGTATATATCAGAGCCACTGCTATCTGGGGCTATATAGCTAGACTTACTATAGCTCTTAAGTTGTAACCTGAATTTGTTCTGTTTTGTGTGATTTGTGTTGTTTTTCTGTGTGTTGGTGTTTTCTTCCTTATCAGACTTGGGTTCCTCTAAGACACAAAATCTTAAATATATGTTTTTGTGTCCTCCAGAGTTCAGGAGGAAAAGAAGAAGACATAAGATGGGAAAAGAATCTCAAGTTTGGGTATTTGAATTCATTTCCACATGAGCTTAGATATATATATATACAATTAGCAAATCAAAGCACAAATTAGTATTTTTGTAAATCCTATAATCGTTTTGTGAATGGCATAATCTCTTGCTGACTTTTTTCTTTTTGGTAAAAAGCATCATTTTGTTAAAGGGTTGCCCTGTTTTCACATATCTTCATCTTTGAACATACCAGTCCTTAGAGAAAGCTCTGCCCTCTTCCCAGCACCACAGCACATGGCAGAGGATCAGGGTGAGTCTGCTGCTTGATTGGCCTACCTTTGTCTTATTAATTTATAGGCACTGAACAATATAGGGAATATTTTTTTACTTGGCCTTATGGAAAAAACACTGGTGTCTCCTGAATTGGTCTTGAATGATGCAATTCCCAGGAAAAATTGGTCTTGAATGAAACAATTCCCAGGAATAATTGAACTCAAATGAAGCAATTCCCAGGAAGAAGCAGGCACTTATCGAGTAGCTATTGGTAGTTAACTGATGAAGAGCTGTGATAGTCACACCTTGTCACTTTGGAGTGTCAAAGATACATATGACGAATATTTTTATGAACATGCTTAGGAGCAAGGAGGCAAATCCCAGGTGTTTATAACTGAGTTGAGCTTTTTTGGCAGGTATTTAAAGTGATGCAGTTGTCAGGTTATAAGGTAAAATGCTAATATTTAAAGCTATTTGGCATTTTAATTTGACATCTGTTTTAAATAAACCAGAAAGAAAAAAGTTGCTCCTCTGTAAGAAATCAGTGTGAGAAAAATGTCATTTCTTTACTTATTTTAATGGATGATTACTTGCCAGCTGCCCCTTGGATTCCCTCTGGGAATGATGATCTGAATCTACATAGAAATGTCTCAGTAAAATTTCTGACTCACAAATCATATGTAAGATAGAGCAGAAAATATTTCAGGACAAGAAGAGTCTTGTGAAAGAATGGAGCCCCTGTCCTAACCCTTGACAGTTTTAGAGCAAGTTAGAATCATTGAATGTCTCTTAACTGTTAGTTTTTAGAAACATTAGCTACTGGTCTAAACTTACTTTCTTGACTTTTCTGCTGAAATATTAATCATATTAATAATTGACAAAAAATCCAGAAAGTTCAGCCTTCCTCAAAATTGCAGTTGGAAACTGAAGATATAATGAACCCTTGGCCTATCTGGGTAATAACAACTCACATATGATAATATAATTTAAAAGAAGGAGTGGTCCCAGTGTGAGCCTTTTGAATTTTTGTGAATAATTATTACAGGAGAATACTGCTTCATTATGATTTCTCTTTGCATCATTGACCCATGCCCTCATTATGTACTCTGAAAATAGGTAATATCAAATCACTTAGGGAAAAAAATCAGTTGTTTACATCCAAAGAGTTAAAAAAAGAGGAAAGATCTCAGACTTCAATAATTTGTTTTTCTCTTCACTTTCAAATTAAAGGTATCTCATAAAAATTCCAGCTTTTGAGTTGTGACTAAAACTGTTATAAACCCTTCCATTTTCCTCATTCTGTTCTTATATTCACACGTAAAATATTTGGGAGAAAATTCATGTTGTTGGATGTGTCTCAGTGGCAAGGCAGTGGTTTTACTGGATGAGCATATACTCTTATTTGCAAAAATATCAGTGTAGCTTTTTAATGATTATTTAAGCAGACAGTGGAGCAATCACAAAGACACTTCCAAAGGTATTCGTATCAAAAGCACATGTTGGTCAGAAATGAATTGAAAGCTATAACTCCCTAAGCAAAGTGGTAGAGAAAATTTACATATAGTGAATATAAAAATTATACTCCATAAATTATGGTGACTTGTCAAAATGAAAATTCTGCATCATTCCAAAGAAATAGAAGAGATTTCTACATTTTAGTTTTCAGTACAACAACATTGTGTTATATATAATTTTAAAGAGCTTTTGGAACATTTAGGGTACAGTAAACATTCATGAGTTGCTTTAGTAAAAAAAAAAATACAGACATAAGTTTGACAAGGGACTATAGAGAGATTCCCTGCTTATATTGTATTTGATAGGCCACAGCAACTTTCTGTGAAATGCTAGTGGAGAATGTCCTGAATTTAAGTTTGTCACTCTCAAAGCCACTGATTGCATGGTCAGTTTTGCTCCTGAGGTCCCATCATATGGATATTCTCTGACTTGGAAAGCCATCTTCTGGAATTGGAGATGAAGTCTTTGTGTCTTAGAATTCAAAGCTGGATTTGCATGTTAGCTATTAACCTAAACTTCTTAAACTGTTTCAGAGCCATTTCTACTTTGGGCAAAGAAGAACATATTGTTATGGAGAGTTCTCTGATTTAATCTCACGCTTAAAAAAAATTCTGTGTCAGGAAAAAGAAAAGGCATTTGCAATACCCAGAGGGCACAGTAGATGGCACTGGGAAGACTTGCAGGGAAGTTTTTTTTAAAAAATGCAAATACTTGGAAGATAGTGGGAGAAAAATGGATAATCTTTTTTTCTAGTTTAGTGTTATTTGTCCTGGGAAAGAAATTTCTTTCCTCCCGCTCCCCCCAAAATTAAATGAAATAGAACAGTATAGAAAATATCAGAATGAATTGCTCTTAGTAAGGTTTAAGTAACATTCTATGCAATGTTTCACAAAATATTTCCTGTGTTTTGATACTCACATAGTCATGTGTGTACTGGACTCAATGTAAGATGTACTTCTTGTTGTAGATCCCTGTCACCAGTTGGACATTTGCTGTTCTATTCCCTCTCCAGGCAACAAAGAAATCACTGTGGCCTAGGTAAAGTGGTGTTGGTACTGAGAGGAGCGATATCTAAGCCCTAAGAGCAGCCTCCTAGCTCTGTGTTGCCTTATTTGAGCTCATAGCCCAGTGGTCTCAGAAACTCCAAGCTGAGAATTACTGGTGGTTGGGTTGCTTGAGAACTTTAGTTCAAGCTGGTAAATGACCTCCTTCCATTAGACCTGTTTTTCTAGTGCTCTCCTCCCTATCTGAGTATGCTGTGTTAAGGACTCTCTCTAATCTGAGTGTGTATATATATGTGTGTGTGTGTGTGTTTTAATGTCTAGTATGCTCAAAAGTCATGGATCAGTCTTAAAAAAAGATTTATTTATTTTAGAGAGAAAGAGAGAGAAGGGAACCAGGTTCCCTGTTTAGTGGGAAGCCTCATCTCACGACCCTAAGATCATGACCTGAGCTGAAACCAAGAGTCCGATGCTTAACCGACTGAGCCACCCAGGTGCCCCATGGGATTAGTCTTTTTAATGGATTATGTATTTAAAGAACCAGATGGAGAAAAAGTACTATTAAACTATTGTGCTCTGGGAAAGAGGAGGCAATAAACATTATGTCTTTTATGATTTCTTTACTGTCTTTGAAATAAATCAGTGGTGGTGAAGAATTTAGAGTACTAGGCTCCTCTCTTTAGCGATATGTAGGCTCCTGTGTATACTCTGTATCATTAGCAGAGATGGTATTGGTCGATTTGGAGATTCTTGATATCATCATCTCAATCACCATGTGATGGGAAACATTCATTTTTTTCTTCTAAGCTATATGATATTGCATACTAGGTTATTAGGTGGATAGGCCTTGGAAAGACAGTTGCTGCTTATAATCCACCAAAGGAAAAAAATAGGCCGTTGCAAATGTAACATTTTTTTTTTAAGATTTTTATTTATTGATTTGACAGACAGAGATCACAAGTAGGCAGAGAGGCAGGCAGAGAAAGAGGAGGAAGCAGGCTCCCTGCTGAGCAGAGAGCCCGACGCGGGCCTCGATCCCAGGACCCTGGAATCATGACCCGAGCCGAAGGCAGAGGCTTTAACCCACTGAGCCACCCAGGCGCCCCAAATGTAACATATTTGAATGACTATTTTAGAGTGTGTAATTGACATACAAAAACACATAAACATAAATGAAAGACTCTCTGGGAATAAGCCAATACAAAGGTCATTGTGTTAATCATTTATCCACAACTTGATATCCTGAAGTAAGCAAAATGTTTTATGTTTATTTTATTGCATAACTCTTTGAGGAGAGTATTTTTAATCTCATTCTATAGATGTGAAAAGATGTCTTAAGAATCAAGACATTCAAAATACAATGAGGTAAACATTTTTACTCATTTCTTTTGTGTCTTTTCAGAATTTATATATATGAAGATGAAATGAATGTATATGTAACTTAAATCTATATGAATATAGATGGCTTTTCTTCCCTCTTTTATATAAAAGGTAGAGCATTGTATACCCTATTTTACACTTTGATTTTTTCACTTAATATACCATGGGAATATTATTATACAAATAAAGAGTTTCCTCATGCTTTCACATAGCTTCATACTGTTCCTTATATGATTACATAATAATTTAATAAAAATCATTTAATAATAGCCATTTGAATTGTTTCCAATCTTTTGCTATTACAAACAGCATTATGGCTTCTGTTTCTAATTAAAATATAGCATACATAATACCATTAATCCTATGGTAAAAATAACAAAAAACCTGCTAAAATGAAAGTCTTTGGCAATTGTGGAAGAACAGTTGGGCAGATTAAACGTTATTGAACTGACTTATAGGAAGTGATGGTGAGCAGAGAGCTGCAGCTGCTTTCACATCTGGAGGAAAGCTCTTGGTTTATGGTGAAGCAGGTCTCTCATAGAAGAAAAGACTTTATAGACTTGAGGTAAAACAATCAAGACACTAATAACAGTATGGGTTTTCAGATAGACTGGAATTTAGAAGTGCCTCAAATGCAAACATAAATGACTTGGCTTAACAATCAACTTCCCCCATCCCCACCCCCTACACCAGTATTACAGTAAAATGTCAGTGTAGGCAAGGCTGAAAAACAGAGAATTACACAATTTCAGTGTTTGAATTTCAAAATGAGCCAAGGCTATATCACACCTGTGTCTCAACCTCCTCCTAGTTCAAACAATGACAAAATAGAAGAGACTAGCACTCCACAGCGGATGTGTAGGAAACTGAGGTTGGACTGAATGGCAAAGTGAAATGTCCTTGTTTCCATCGGATATTAGAGGTACACTCAATGTAATTAACACTACAGCTCAGTCCCAGATCAGTTTGATTCTTGATGAGATCTGAATGATCAAATCCTCATTCTGGTCATCTGTCAGAGAAAAAGACTTGCACTCAACTGGAAATACGAAAACAAAACACTCTGGAAATTCTTTTGTATGAAAAATCAACATTGAGTGAAATATTACAAGGCATGTGAAGAAACAGGATAATGAGATCTATAATCAGGAGGAAAAAAAACAACAGTCAATAGAAGCAGACTCACAAGTAGGTTGAATATGAAAGCATTGGGAAAAATATATAAAAAGCAGACCCAAATTGTAGGGAAGCTAGAGTGACTATACCATGCAGCGTACCCCTCAAAACAAGGAGATTACCAGAATTAAAGAGGCAAATAAAATGGCATAGGGATCATTTCATCAAGAAGACATCAATCCTGGGGCACCTGGGTGTCTTAATTGTTAAGCATCTATCTTCTGCTCAGGTCATGATCCCAGCGTCTCTGGAGTAAGCCCCGCATTCGGCTCCCTGTTCTGCAGTAAGCCTGCTTCTCCTTCTCCCACTCCCCCTGCTTGTGCTCCTTCTCTCATTGTGTCTCTTTCTGTCAAATAAATAATAATAACAAACAAAAATGACATCGATCCTAAATGTATGCATGAAATAACAGAGCTCTAAAATATATAAGGCAAAACTGAAAGCACCAAAGAGAGAAATGATCAAATCCATATTAATTGAATGACTGAGCAATTGTTAGGACATTATACAAAAATCAACAAGGATATGGAAGATCAAAACAATACAATCAACTAACCACATTTACCTTTATAGAACACTAAGTCCAACAATTGCACAATATACATTTTTTTTAAAGTGCACATGAATGTTTGCTGAGAAAAAAATACTGAACTATGAAACATGTCTCAATAAATTTTGAAGAATAGAAATCACACAGAGTATATTTTCTGATCTTCTCAGTATTAGTTACCTATCTACCATCTCTATATCTCTATGTCTATCTACCTACTTAGCTACCTACCTACCTACACATATTTGGTACTTATACCAAATATTTGGAAACTAAACAATACATAAATGGGTAAAAGGAGGAATCATAAGAGACCTTTCAAATAGAATGAATGAAAATGAAAAACATCAACATTTGTAGGATGCACCTGGAGCAGTGCTAAGAGATAAATTTTTACTTTAAGAGTATATATTAGAAAAAGAAGAAAAGTTTAAAATTGATTACTTACATTTCTACCTTAAGAAGCTTGAAAAAACGAAAAAAATGAAACAATGTTAGAAGAGGAAGGAAAAAATAATAAGAAATCAATGATCAGAAAACAAATAATACAGGGACACCTCAGTAGCTCAGTCAGTTGGGCATCCATCTTCAGCTCAGGTTGTGGTCTCAGGGTCCTGAGATTGAGGGTAGAGTCGAACTCTTGGCTCAGTGGAGAGTCTGCCTCTTTCTTTCCCTCTCACTCTCAAGCAAATAAATAAGATCATTTTTAAAAAGAAAACAAATAGAGAAAATCAAACAAAGCTAAAGTTTAGTTTTTTGAAACTATTAACAAAATAGATAAGCTTCTTATCTTCATTAGTTTGGGCTGCCATAACAAAATAGCATAGACTGAGTAGCTTAAAAAACAAATCTTTTTTTCTCACAGTTTTGAAACTATGGAGGCTGAAAGTCCAAGATCAGGGTGCCAGCATGATTGGGTTTTAGATTCATAAAAGTTACATTAAACATGCTATGTGAATTGCCTGATGGAGGATTTTTCTAAGGTGTCACAGAAGGGTGGGTGTATGAAGTCAGGGGAAAGAAGTATATGGTGGAGTAGCAGGAATTTTCTTGAAACCTAGGTTAGAACTCAGTACCGATCCCTTCCTCTAGATGTTTTCTAAAACCTTGTAAAAGTAGAAAAATTGGTAGTTTTGAGTTTTAGTTCATGTATCATAGAAATATTAAGAAATAACAAAATAGAAAAAAGGAAGGAAGAAGAGATAAGGATGTATTTGATAGATATCTCTTCAGTATTTAGGGAAGACTTTTTAAGAAATTATGTATTTTGAGTTAAAGAGATTTGGTAACTGAGGCAAAAGATTTTTCCAGGTGATTTGGACTTCTGGCAACATGTCAGTAGGACCTATTCTAGAAGATTTCTCTTCCCCCTTCAGACGTAATAATTCTCAGCAAAATGTTATTTTAAAATTGTGATAAATAACTAAGTGAAAGAAATGAAGACATAGAGGTTCCAAGGTGCCAGAAATGAAGAGAGGGTTCAAGATCAGCACTGTGAGTAGTAAGTGAACCTGTGGTGGAAGATAAGAAGATAAATCTGAATGCAGAATTTAGAACCTCAGACTGATGTTAATTCATCTGGAGAGCATTTATTTTTGTTTCTGAAAAGCAGTTATGGTAGGTACAGCCATCAATCCAATCAAAGACTGAATTGATTCAAACTTGGCTTTAGTCACGGTGAGTTGTCTGACTTCAGGTTGCTGTTACTCCTAGTAAGCCCTTCAGAGGTTCAGACTGAAAGGGTGGAATATTTACTAGAACCTGTCTTCTGGTGGGCCCCCAAATTCAAATTTCATTATCTCACCCCATGTAGTTGCCAGAAATTCTGTTCAGTCTTTGAACTTTGATTTTGCACACGCTCTCTCTCTTTTTTGCAAATTGGCAAATGCCTTGTGGATATGATGGTTCATTTCCCAGCTCATCTTTTCTGGCCAGGATCTTGGCCCTTTAAGTCTTTGCTACTCTGGTAGCTCTCTGAGGTTTTTACACATGTTTTCTCACATGGTTCAACTTCTCTATGTGTTCTCAGCAGTAAGGTTTGTCTTGGATAAACTAACCCACCATTACTTGAGCCAGAAAAACTTGCTTGATTATTTGAAACTATATAATAGATAATGTTAAAAAATCTGGATCACACTTAAAAAAATTTTTTTTATAAATATCATTTGATAAAATTTTAGAAATTTTATTACTTCAAATGATCTGTTATGTTAAACTTATTTGTGATAGTCATTTGTGAGTATAGGTTTTCTTTTTTATTAACATATAATGTATTATTTGCCCCAGGGGTACAGGTCTATGAATTACCGGGCTTACGCATTTCATAGCACTTACAATAGCATATACCTTCCCCAATGTCCACAATACAACCACTCTATTCCTACCTGCCACAAATCACAAGGTTTAAAAGAAATAATTGTTATTTTGATAAAATATAAGATTGTATATTCTATTTTTAGTGATAAAAATCTTTTGAGCATTATTTTTATTCAGTGTTTATGTTAGTAACAATAAAAAGTCATTGCTGTTGTCAAACTATGCAGGTCACTTTCAGTCTTGTTATTGTGCACCTTCCTCCCACAAGGTCTTTGCCCTGGGGTGTATAGTGTGTGAGGGCAGATAGGGTCTTGGAAAATGCCTTCAGGAAGAACTGAGGTTTGGTGTCCCGTCTGTTTTAGTTTCTCCATCACTCCCAGCAGTGTGATGGAGGAATGGGTCAAAGACACCCAGGTTTGAGTCTTTGCCTTTTCCTGTATCAATTTCATGGCTTGAGGTGAAATGCCTCAGCTCTCTGAGACTATTTCCTCTCTGTAAGATGAAAATTTACATCCCATCTTGTACAATGCCCAGTGTAATGCCTGGCTTGCAGTAGACACTTGAGAAATTAGGATCTCCAATTTAAAGAGATTTATTTGCATCAAGGAGGAAGTAAGAGTTGAAGAAGAAACAACTGGAGCCAGAAGTCTACCTACTTCTATCATTAGAGGAACTATGTGTTTTGAGCAACTACCTTCATTGAAATAATTGCACTCTGCCTCAGGTTTGTCTGGTATTTATATCCAAGGCATCTGCAAAGCCAAGATGTACAGCCACTCTGACATAGAGGAAACTGGGACACTGTGCTCTCACCTTGTGATGGGCTTGGCTTCTGACCTTTTGTCTATATCAGAGAAGATAAGGGAGAACAGTTTGAAAGAAAGGAGAAAGAAGATAGCCACAGGAAAACAAAGCAAAGGAGCTGGCAGAAAAAGAAGTGAGGCCTGTGGCACCAAAAGAAGCAGAAAGTTAAGTAGGATAAAGACAGAAAGTAGATCCTGAAAAGAATTTATCAGAAGTCTTTAATGTGGTTTTATTTGTGAGGAGAATGATGGGTGACCACAGGGTATTTGAGAGAGCTGCTTAGTAGCCTGGAGAATAGACTGACTGACCAAGGGGGACATTGTCCACTGAAAAGCTGAGGCTCAGGGCTGGACAGAGCAAGACAACTGCTGACACAGGTGTGAATGCCTGAGCTTCTTCTCCTTCCCTGTGTGGAACAAGTTGCTGAACAGACAAACTCATGTTTTGAGTCCATAGGGGCCGAAAAGGAGCAAAACAATCTATAGTATTTATAAAACAGTTTTAATCATCCTGTGGCTGAACACAGCACACTTTTTATAGATGCATTTCCAAAGTGGAAATATTTCAGGGAGAGCTATTTTCAAAAAGCCCGCTTGATATGCTGTGTGTCCATGTTTCTGAAGACCACTTGTATGAGGATAACCAAAGAAAATTTAGAATATTGATCCCCCTACTTCCCCAGGCTGACTAAATTAGATTCTGTAGACAAATATTCTAAATGACATCAGGCAATTCTTGGGCCCACCAGCATTTGAAAGGTTTGTCTGCTCCATGGGAACCTGGACTGAGGCTGCTTGTATAAAAAAGCAACTCAGAGATTTGTTAAAAATACAGATTCCTGGGCTGTGTGTTTGAGGACCCATGGTTTGTAGCCTATATTAATTTGGCCCTTATGATTTTGTAATTGGACTTTGCACTATTTTGACAGATGTGCTTCAGGGGAAACTTAAGATCTTGAACCTATATATGATAGCTCCAACTGATGAGGATATATCCATCTTCTGTTTGTGTTAGAGCAGTCATGTTTGGGGAGGAGGCACAATTTAAAATTTCAAATCCCGAACATCTTGTAAGTAAATTGGAGATTGTGACACATTTTGAAGGACGAACATCTCTTTGGTATTAGTACCGAACCTAAATGTTTGCTCCTGGTGAATGTTGGGCATCCCCCTTCTCTGAGCAGAATCTAGAAGACCACTCATAGGTCTCTTTTAGGGCTAATGTTTAACCTGAAATGATTAATTCTTCTCTCAACTTATGCCTTTTATTTTCTGAACATTGA
Source organism: Mustela nivalis (assembly GCF_964662115.1). NCBI lineage: Eukaryota > Metazoa > Chordata > Mammalia > Carnivora > Mustelidae > Mustela > Mustela nivalis. The sequence continues at coordinate 3,793,559 of NC_139034.1, forward strand.
AGATTTAGATACTGATTATCAGTAAAAAGGGACTGTCTCAGTCTTGTATACACTGTCTTGTATTATGTTCTGAATAGGAAACTAATCTCTTAGTTAATAAGAGATAAATAAGAGAAACATGATATACAAAGAGTGCTTGATACAAAGAGTAGCTGAGTACTAATTATAGTATAAAATACTGGGGTGCCTGGGTGGCTCAGTCAGTGGTGTCTGCTTTCAGCTCAGGTCATGATCCTGGGGTCCTGGGGTCCAGTTCTGCATTGGGATCCCCACTCAGTGGGATGTCTGCTTCTTTCTCGTCCTTAGCCCCTCCTCCTACTTGTGCTCTCACTCTCTCTTAAATGAATAAAAAGACCTTATAATCTAAAATACCACATTAACTATGAATCCATCAATTGAAAAGTTATGTTAGTAGAAAAGCTAAAAATAAAGCATTTTATTGTCTGTCTAATGAATCATACCCAGAAATATTTTAGGTTAACAGGTATCTTTACATTTCTAAGGTTGGTTAATGTTGGCTCTGGTTTCACAATTAATTTAATTTCTCATTTTGGTGAATTTTTCTCACTGTGCTCTGACAGCTGAATGATTTCAAGGCATTCTGTTATTTCGCCAACTTTTTTCCCTCCTAAAATGACCTGAAAAGGCCTTGGCCAGCCTTGCTCTGTTCTTCAATCAGCATTCACCTAAGTACTCTTAGTGGGTGGGAGAAACCATAGCAACGGCAGTTCTGGCAGTTGGAGAAGTTGTTTTTAGGGCTTTGGAAAGCTACTGTTGGGTCTCCCTCAGGATGGCAAGCTAATGAGCTTTCTTTCCTTCCCAATTGCTATGCTACAAAGCCCAGAGAAGAGGTATTAGTAATCAAGGCCCCAATTGATTCAATACATTTGGTGGCTCTCGCTACTTGAAGGGTCAAGTTTTGGGGATAAAGTGAATATGTTCTCCTCCTTCCAGAAGCCCCCACCCAAGAGGAGAAGCAATGAGAACATAGGAGTACAAACACCCCAGGCTGACCCTGGGAAGGAGAGTAAGGAGGGAGTGGTTCTGCATGGGGGAAGGCAGGGAGAGTCTTGGGAATGAAGACTTTGAACTAGTTTATAAGGAAAGGCTAGAGGAACGGACAGGCAGAAGGACATTCTAGGCAGGAGAAAGTTGATGTGATGCCCAGAGGTGAGGATAAATAAGCAGTCCTCAGGAAACAGTGGGCACTTGGGCAGCCTGAGGTTGGGGAGCACTAAGACATCAGTAAGAGAAAGTTGGAAGTACACGCTTATGTGAGAAAATTTGGGATTTTACTTTGTGTTCAGTGGTAACCTTTCCCACTTTCAGGTTCAGTTGTCACTGTTTTCTCCCTGGCAGTTCAGGAGCTAACCACACTAATTTGCTACTCCCTGCATATGCTATGTTGTTTCCTACCTGCCTGTCAGAAATATCCATTCCTTCCTTTTCTCCTGCCCAACTTCTAATTATCCTTTAAGATTCACCTTCTTCAGGACATTGCCCAGATGTATTGGCAGTCCCCCACCCAACAAATTCCAATGACTCCTGGTTTATTACTATCACTATTGTTGCACTGTCACATTACTTTAGAATTTTCTGTTTGTAGCTCCCAACTCCTCCACTAAACTATAGAGAGTCAAGATATCTTAGTCATCAGTCTGTCCCCTGACACTCAACAAATGACCTGAGTCCTAGGAACCTCTTAGTACAAATGATAGTTTGAAACTATTAGAATAGTCCCTTTTACAACCTGTAAAAAATTAAAGGAGCTAAGCTATGTCCATGAATGGCTGATAGCACCATAAAGAGATAACCAGACATTATGTGTCTCATGGTGGGAATATACAACATCAACTATCAAACACTCTTGCAAAAGAAAAAAGTCTGCTAAAGCCTTTAAATTTAATTATCAGTTTATAGAAAATACAAAAGATAGAAGAACATACTAAATGCTTCAATCAGCAAAGTTCCTTAACATACCAACAAGATCTAAACCGACTGAAAAAAAAAATAGATGCAGAAGCCAAGATGACAGAAATTCTAGAATATCTGATAAAAATTTTTAAAGCAGTCATGATAAAAATACTCCAACAGGCAATAACAAACATGTTTGAAACAAGTGAAAAAAAAAATAGAATGCCTCAGCAAGAAATAGAAGACATCATTAAAAAAAAAAAAAGACATAAAGAAGAACCAAATGGAAATTTTAGAACTAAAAACCATAATAACCAAAATAAAAAGCTCAGTGGGTGACCTCAACAGCAGAGAGATCAAAAAGAGAAAAAAATCAGTGAGCCAAAATAATAAAAATCACTTGATCAGAATAAGACCGATAATACAGAATGAAAAAAAAAAAAAAAAAAAAGAATGGAGTCTCAGAGATCTGTATCACTCTAAGAAAAGTCCTAACATTGGTGTCATTGGAGTACCAGAGAAGAGAAGAACGAGGGCAGGACTTAAAACACTGCTCAAAGAAATGATGAGAGAAAACTTTCCAAATTTAGCAAGAGACATATACCCACAGATTCAAGATGTTAGTCCTAAACAGGATAAATCCAAAGAAGTCATGGCAGAACACATCATAATTAAACTTCTGAAAACTAAAGACAAAGAAAAATTCTTGAAAGCAGCTGGAGAAAAACAATACCTATTACTATAAAGAAAAACAATCCAAATTATAGAAGATTTTAAAAATGATTTTATTTATTTATTTGTCACAGAGAGTGCACAAGCACAAGCTGGGGGAGCAGAAGGTAAAGAAAGAAGCAATCTCCCTGCTTAGCAAGGAGCTCAATGCAGGACTCAGTCCCAGGATCCTGGGATCATGACTTGAACTGAAGGCAGCCACTTAACTGACTGAGCCACCCAGGCATCCTTACAGAGGATTTATCATCAGAAATCATGGATGCCAGAATAAACAGACATAATATTTTTTTTTCTGGCACAATACTTTAAAAGTCAACCAAAAATTCTAATACAAGTAAAAAAATTCTTTATGAATAAAGAGGAAATCCAGGCATTCACACATGAAAGAACACTCATAAAATTTGTCACCAACAGACGTATCTTAAGAGAATGGCTAAAGGAAGTTCTTTTTTTTTTTTTTTTAAGATTTGTTTATTTTATTTATTTGACAGAAATCACAAGTAGTCGGAGAGACAGGCAGAGAGAGAGAGGGAAGCAGGCTCCCTGCTGAGCAGAGAGCCCGATGTGGGACTCGATCCCAGGACCCTGAGATCATGACCTGAGCCGAAGGCAGCGGCTTAACCCACTGAGCCACCCAGGCGCCCCAAGGAAGTTCTTTATATAGAAAAGAAATAAAAGAAGGAACTTGAGAACATCAGGAAGGAAGAAAGAATAGAATAAGCAAATATATGAGTAAATACAATAGGATTTCCTTCTCTTGAGTTTGTTTTCTTTTTTTATTAAGATTTATTTATTTAAGAGAGAGAAAGAGTGCCATGTGAGTTAGAGAGAGGGGCAGAGGGAGAGAATCATCTAGTAGACCCCCCACTGAGCATGGACCTCTGTATGGCACTTGATCCCATGACCCACCACATCAAGACCTGAGCCAAAACCTAGAGTCAGACATATCGACTGAGCCGCCCACACACCCTCCTCTTGGGTTTTTTTATTTTTATTTTTAAAAAGATTATATATATTTATTTGACAGAGAGAGACACAGCAAGAGAGGGAATACAGCAGAGGAGAGAGAGAGGGAGAAGCAGGCCTCTCGCCAAGCAGGAAGCCCAGTTCGGGGGTGATGCCAGGACCCCAGGATCACAACCCAAGCTGAAGACAGACGACCAATGACTGAGCCATCCAGGCATCCCGGGTTTTTAAAAATTTAACAGTTGAAACAAAAACTATAACACTGTCTGATGTGATTCTGGATGTATGTATGCAGAGGAAATATTTAAGACAATTATAGATGGAGAAGGATAAAGAAATGGGAAGGGAGTAACTTTTCTATGTTTCACTTAAACTGGTAAAATGATGATGCAAGCAGACTGTGATGTTATCTATATGTAAGGTAATACTTATAGCAGCTACTAAAAAAGCTATACGAAGATGCATGCAAAACCACTAGGTAAATAAATATGGAATTCCCTGATATGAGGAAGTGGTGATGCAACATGGGAGCTTAAGTGGGTAGGAGAAGAATCAATGAAACAAGATGGGATTGGGAGGGAGACAAAGCATAAGTGACTCTTAATCTCTTTTTAAAAAATATTTTACTTATTTATTTGACACAGAGACACACAGTGAGAGAGGAAACACAAGCAGGGGGAGTCGGAGAGGGAAAAGCAGGCTTCCTACTGAGGAGGGAGCCTGATGCAGGGCTTGATCCCAGGACCCTGGGATCATGATCTGAGCCTAAGGCAGATGCTTAACTACTGGGCCACACAGGTGCCCCTAAATATGGAATTCTAAGAAACATTTTAGCAAACCACAGGAAGTCAGGAAAAAGAAAACCAAAATAGAAAATAGGCATTAGAAAAAGAAAACAAAAAATAAGTGGCTTAAGTGGTGGACTTAAGCTTTAAACTACCAGTAATTAAATTAGATGTAAATGGTTTAACTATACCAATTAAGATACAGATTGACAGAAAGAATTATAAAACATGATCCAACCAGATCCTGTCTACAAGAAATTCACTTCAAATATAATGACATAGGTAAGCTGAAAATAAAAGGATGGAAAAAGACATATGCAAACAACCAAAGAGAGCAGTAATGGCTGTATTAATATCAGATACAGTAGGCTTTGGAGCAAAAAAAAAAATGTCATCAGACACAAAGGAGCAGCATATAATGATAAAAATGTCAACTGACGGGGCGCCTGGGTGGCTCAGTTGGTTAAGTGACTGCCTTCGGCTCAGGTCATGATCCTGGAGTCCTGGGATAGAGTCCCACATCAGACTCCCTGCTTCTCCCGCTGATCTCTCTCCTCTCATGCTTGCGCTCTCTTTCTCTCAAATAAATAAATAAAATCATTTAAAAAATTTAAAAAAAAAAGTCAACTGACTAGGAAGACATAACAATCCTAAATATGTATGCACTAAACACAGAACTAAATAATATACAAAGCTAAAACTGAGAGAGCTGAAAGGAGAAATAGACATATCCACAATTAAAGTTGTAAACTACAATACCTCTCAACAATTGATACAACAACTATACAGAAAACTAGCAAGGACATAGAAAAACTCAACACCGCCCTCAGCCAATAGGTTCTAATTGACAATTCACTGGAGAAGAGAATATACTTTTTTTTCAAGTGCTCTTGGAACATACGCCAAAAGAGACTGTGTTATTTTTAAGTGTATGCAGGATTTTTTTTTTATCAGGTAAGCTAAGACATACAGACTTGGAAATGACTGACATGAAGGAAGAAGTGTTAACTCACAGCTCTCTAGAAACAGGAGGTGCAGTATGCCATGCAGGGCCACATGGGGAAACAGCAATGTCAGTCAGGAGACAGTGGGGGTGCAAAGAAAATATGGGCAAAACTCTTCATTATTGTTTCTGTGGGAAAGGCAAGGCAGGGTAAACAGTCTTAGGATTGGCTAGTTTGAAAAAATTTCAGCCAGTTGTCTGGTATCTGGCCCTGGGGTGATTAGGGCAGGTGGATAGTGGCCCAGCCCTTTGAAAGCCTGCTAAAAAAAAAGGTAGTTGAGGTTATTGGTTTTAGATTGGTTTGTTTGATTATGAAAGATGTACTCATGGGGAGTTGTTTGCTATCTTTAGGAATTAGCTGGCCATGGGAGGGGCAGTCTTCCCAGAGTTAGTAAGGCCACAGATGTCAAAACATCAGAATAAAAAGACATTCTTAATAAATGGGCCATAAAACAAACCTCAATACATTTAAAATGGTTGGAATAATAAAGAGAATGTTCTCTGATCATATTGGAATCAAAGTAGAAATCAATGACAGAAAGATAACAGGAAAATCTCTAAACACTTGGAAACTAAAACATACTTCTAAATAAATAAGTTAATACATTTTATTGAATGAAAAAAACCACAGCATATCTTAAATTCCACATAAGAGTGAAGTCATATGTGGAATTTTCTCTAACTGACTTATTAACCTCTAGATCCATCCATGTTGCTGCAAATAGCAAGATTTTATTATTTTTTTATGATCTAGTAATATTCTATTGTATATATATACCACATCTTCCTTACCCATTCATCTATTGATGGACACTTGGGTTGCTTCCACATCTTGAGTATTGTAAATAATAGTACAATAAACATAGGAGTGCATATATTTTTTCAAGTTAGTGTTTTCATATTCTTTGGGTAAATACCCAGTAGTGGGATTACTGGATATTATGGTAATCCTATTTTTAATTTTTTGAGGAAATTTGTACTCTTTTCCACAGTGGTTGCAACAGTTTGCAGTATGTCTGAAACTAAAATAGCACTATATGTTAATTATACTGAAATTAAAAACTAAAAAGAGAAGAATATATTGAATCTTCAAAACAATACTCAAAACTCAATAAAAAGACAATGTCATTAAAAAATACAACATATCATTAAAATATATGTTTATAAGAATAAATGAAACAAGATGGGATTGGGAGGGAGACAAAGCATAAGTGACTCTTAATCTCACAAAACAAACTGAGGGTTGCTGGGGGGAGGGGGTTTGGGAGAAGGGGGTGGGATTATGGACATTGGGGAGGGTATGTGCTTTGGTGAGTGCTGTGAAGTGTGTAAACCTGGTGATTCACAGACCTGTACCCCTGGGGATAAAAATATATGTTTATAAAAAATAAAAAATTATATAAAAAATATAAATAAAAAAAAATTAAAAAAAATACAACATATCAAAATATGTGGAACACAGCTAAAAGTGTGATGAGAGGAAATAGTATAGCACTGAATGCATATATGAAAAGAAGAAGAGGCTTGAATTGATAACCTAAGCTCCCCCTTCAGGAATCTAGAAGAGGAAATGCAAAATAAACCTAAAGCAAACAGAAGGAAAGAAATGATAAAAATTGATTAAATTGAAAACAGAAAAAGAATAGAAGAAATTAACTAAACAAAGAGCTGGTTCTTTGAAAAGATCAATAAAATTGACCAAAATTCTAGCAAGACTAACAAAGGGGGAAAAAAGAGAGAGGACAAAAATTACCAATATTAGAGTCCAACAGGGCATATCACCTATAGACATCAAAAGGATAACAAGAGAATACTATGAACAATTCTATACTTATACATTTTACAACTTAGACAAAAGGGATCACTTCCTCAAAAAATGCAAACTATTGACATTCATCCAGTAGGAAACAGATGCCTTGAAAAGCCTTACAACTGTTAAGGAAATTGAATTTGTAAAAAACAAAAAACTAAAACCCTGAATAAATGTCCAGATAGTTTCAGTGGGGAATTCTACAAAATATTTAAGGAAGGATTACCTTCTATTCTACATGATCTCTTCTAGAGAATAAAAGAGGCAAAAACACTTCCCAATTAACTTTGTGATGCTAGTATTATCCTGATACCAAAACCAGACAAAGACAATACCAACAAAATAAAACAAAACAAAACAATCCCCCCCGCCCAAAACCAACAAAACAACAAAGAACCAACATCCCCAGGAATATAGATGTAAAAATTCTTTTTTTCCCTGCCTTGTATTTTTCTTTTTTTTTTTTTTTGGAGGGTTTCAAGTTTTTATTTAAATTCTAGTTAGTTAACATATAGTGTGATATTGGTTTCAAGGGTAGAATTTAGTGATTCATCACTTACATATAATACCCAGTGCTCATCACAATAAGTGCCCTTCTTAATACCCATCAACCATTTAGCCCATCCTCCTTCCACCTCCTCTTAAACAACCCCGTTTGTTCTCTATAGTTGTCTCTTAGTTTGCTTCCCCCCCCCCCTCTTTTTTTTTCTGTCTCCTATACTCATCCACATATGAGTGAAGTCATGGTATTTGTCTTTCTCTGACTTATATAGCTTAGAATAATATATTCCATTTCCATCTACATCATTGCAAATGGTAAAATTTCATTCTTTTTGATGGCTGAGTAACATTGCTGTGTGTGTGTGTGTGTGTGTGTGTGTACCACATCTTCTTTATCCATTCATCAGCCAATGAACATTTAGGCTCTTTCTGTAATTTGGCTATTGCTGAAGCCCAATGGATGTTTAGGCTCTTTCCATAGTTTGGCTATTGTAACAGCTAATGCTGCTGTAGATACTGGGGTGCATGTATCCCTTCAAATTTGTATTTTGTATCCTTTAGGTAAATACCTAGTGGTGCAGTTGTGGAGTCACAAGGTAGTTCTATTTTTGATTTTTTGAGGAAACTCCATACTGTTTTCCAGAGTGGCTGCATCAGTTTGCATTCCTACCAACAGTGTAAGAGGTTTGGCCTTTCTCTGCATATTTGCCAATATTTATTATTTCCCATGTTGTTAATTTCAGCCTTTCTGACAGGTGGAATCTCAAGTGAGGTGGAATCTCATCATAGTTTTAATTTGTATTTTCTGGATGATGAGTGATGTTGATCATCTTTCCATGTCTGTTAGCCATCTGTATGTCTTCTTTGGAAAAATGTCTATCCATGTCTTCTGCCCATTTCATTAACTGGATTGTTTTTGGGGTTTTGGGTTTATAAGTTCTTTATAGATTTTGGACAATAACCCCTTATCAGGTATGTCATTTACAAATATCTTTTCCCATTTTGCAGGTTGCTTTTTAGTTTTATTGTTTCCTTCACTGTGTGGAAACTTTTTATCTTGATGAAATCCCAATTATTCTTTTTTGCTTTTGTTTCCCTTGTAGATATAAACACTTTTAATAAAATATTAGCAAATGGAATTAGTAATATATGAAAGGAATTACATATTGTGATGAAGTGAGGTTCATTCCAGGGATGCAAGACTGATTCCATATTTGAAAATCAGTTAATATAATCCAACATATTAATTGGCTTAGAAAGAGAAACCACGTGATTATGTCACTTAATGCAAAGATTTTTTCCCACAAAATGTAACACCCATTCATGATAAAAACTCTCAGAAAAATAAAAATAGAGGGGAAACTTCCTCAATTTCATAAAGACCATTTATAAAAACCTACAGTTAATATTACACGCAGTGGTAAAAGATTGAATTTCTCCCCACCCCTTAAGATTGGGAAAAAGGATTTCTATTTTTATCATTCAGATTCAACATAGGATTGGAAGTTCTAGACAGTGCACTATGGCAAGAAAAAGAAATAAAAAACACATAGAACAGAAAGGAAGATATAAAATTATCCTTATTTGCAGATGATATGGTTGTCTATGCAGAAAATCCCAAGGAATCTTCTAGAACTAATGAGTTCAGCAAGATCACAAAATACAAAAAACAAAACCAACCCCCCAAACTCAAATCATTTATTTCTTTTTATAAAATTTTATTTTTTCAGTGTTCCAAGATTCATTGTTTATGCACCACACCCAGTCCTCCATGCAATACGTGCCCTCCTTAATACCCACCACTAGGCTCACCCAATCCCCCACCCTCCTCCCTTCCAAAACCCTCAGTCTGTTTCTCAGAGTCCACAGTCTCTCATGGTTAATCTCCCCCTCTGATTTCCCCCAATTCATGTTTCCTTTCCTTCTCCTAATGTCCTCCATTTTATTCATTATGCTCCACAAGTAAGTGAAACCATATGATAATTGACTTTCTCTGCTTGACTTATTTCACTTAGCGTATTCTCCTCCAGTCTGGTCCATGTTGATACAAAAGTTGGGTTTTCATCTTTTCTGATGGAGCCATAATACTCCATTGTATATATGGACCATATCTTCTTTATCCATTCATCTGTTGAAGAGCATCTTGGCTCTTTCCACAGTTTGATGATTATGGTCATTGCTGCTATGAACATTGGGGTAGAGATGGCCCTTCTTTTCACTACATCTGTATCTATGGGGTAAATACCCAGTAGTGCAAATGCAGGGTCATATGGTAGCTCTATTTTTAATTTCTTAAGGAATCGCCACACTGTTGTCTAAAGTAGTTGCACCAACTTGTATTCCCACCAATAGTGTAAGAGGGTTCCCCTTTCTCCACATCCTCTCCAATACTTGTTGTTTACTTTCTTGTTGATTTTGGCCATTCTAACTGGTATAAGGTGGTATCTCAATGTGGTTTTGATTTGAATCTCCCTGATGGCTAATGATGCTGAACATATTTTCATATGTCTGTTAGCCATTTGTATGTCTTCTTTGTAGAAGTGTCTGCTTATGTCTTCTGCCCATTTTTTGATGTGATTATCTGTTTTGTGTGTGTTGAGTTTGAGGAGTTCTTTATAGATCCCGGATATCAGACCTTTGTCTGTAGTGTTATTTGTGAATATCTTCTCCCATTCCATGGGTTGCCTCTTTGTCTTGTTGACTATTCCTTTGCTGTGCAGCAGTTTTTGATCTTGATGAAGTCCCAAAAGTTCATTTTCACTTTTGTTTCCTTTGCCCTTGGAGACATGTCTTGAAAGAAGTTGTTGTGGCTGATGTTGAAGAGGTTATTGCCTATGTTCTCCTCTAGGATTTTGATAGATTCCTGCCTCACGTTGAGGTCTTTTATCCATTTTGAGTTTATCTTTGTGTATGGTGTAAGAGAATGGTCAAGCTTCATTCTTCTATACATAGATATACAATTTTCCCAGCACCATTTATTGACGAGACTATCTTTTTTCCACTAGATATTCTTTCCTGCTTTATTGAAGATTATTTGACCATAGAGTTACAGGTCCCTGTCTGGGCTCTCTACTCTGTTCCACTGGTCTATGTGTCTGTTTTTGTGCCAGTACCATGCTGTCTTAATAACCACAGCTTTGTAGTAAAGCTTGAAATCAGGTAACATGATGCCCCCAGTTTTGCTTTTTTTTTTCAGCATTTCCTTAGTAATTCAGGGTCTTTTCTGGTTCATAGAAACTTTAGGATTGTTTGTTCCAGCATTTTGAAAAATGCCGGTAGAATTTTGATTGGGATGGCATTGAAAGTATAGATTTCTCTGGACAGTATAGACATTTTAACAATGTTTATTCTGATCCATGAGCATGGAATGCTTTTCCATCTTTTTGTGTCTTCTTCAATTTCTTTCACGATTGTTCTGTAGTTCCTCAAGTATTGATCCTTTACCTCTTTGGTTAAGTTTATTCCCAGGTATCTTATGATTCTTGCTGTTAGAGTAAAGGAATCTATTCTCTAATTTCCCTTTCTGTATTTTCCTTGTTAGTGTATAAGAAAGAAACGGATTTCTGTCAATTGATTTTGTATCCTGTCATATTACTGAATTGCTGTAGATTGGGGGTGGAGTCTTTTGGGTTTTCCATATAAAGTATCATGTCATTTCTTTATACTAGCAGTGAACAGGTGGACTTTGAAATTAAAATAAAAAAATTATTTACAATCAAAGAAAATGAAATAAAAGTAAGTCTAACAAAACATTTACATGCTGAAAATTACACAATGCTGATGAAAGAAATCAAAGAAGATATACATAGTGAGACATACTGTGTATGTGGATAGGAGGATTTGACATAGTGAAGGTGTCGATTCACCACAAATTGATATACAGGTTTAATGCTATTTCTACCAAAAATCCAGCAAGATTTTTTGTAAACATTCGTAAATATAGACATGATAATTCTAAAATTTATGTGAAAAGACAAAGGAATTAGAGTAGCCATAAGCAATTTGAAAAGGAAGAACAAAGTGAAAGGAGTCTCTTTAGCAGGTTTCAAGGGTTATTTATATAGTATAATAATAAAGACTATCTGGTATTGGTGGAAGGATAGACATTCAGATCTATGGAACAGAACAGAGAATCTAAAAATAGCTCCACACCAATATGCTTAATAGATTTTTAACAAAAACTCAAAAACAGCTCAATAGACGAAAGATAGCATTTTCATCACAGGATGCTGGAGCAACTGGACATCTGTCTACAGGCAAATAAATGAATGTCAACTTAAGTCTCAGACCTTATATAAAACTTAACACATAATGGACCACAGACTTAAATGTAAAGTGTTAAACTATACAGCTTTTAGGAAAAAAAAAATATAAAATATTTGAGATTTTGGATTAGGCAAAGACTTCTTAGACTTGACACCAAAACCACAATCACACAAGGAAAAAAAATTGGTAAATTGAATGTCATTAAAATGAAAAACTATTGCTCTGCAAAAGACCCTGTTAAGAAGATGAAAAGCTAGAGTGGAAAAAAAATTTATGAATTATTATCTGTCCAAAGCCTAGTATCTACATATATAAAAGCTCTATAGTTAGAAAAAAAAATCTAGTTAGAAAATTAAGATGATGTAGAGATCGCTAATAATCACATGAGAAGGTGTTCAACTTCATTAGCCATTACAGAAATGCAAATTAAACACATCTATCAGAATGGCTAAAATAAAAAATAGTGACAACACCAAATGCTGACAAGGATGAGGAAGAACTGAGTCATCCATACATTGCTGGTGAGAATGTAGAATGGTGCAGCTACTCTGGAAAACAGTCTGGTAGTTTCTTAAAAAATGAAATGTGCAGCTACCATATACCCAGCAATTAGATTCTTGAATACTTGTCACAAGAAATGAAAATGTGTTCACAGAAAAACCTATATATGAAAGTTCATATTTTTCATATAAGCCCCAGACTGGAAACAGCCTAGATGTCCTTCAGTGAGTGAATGGTTAAATATATTGTGCATATCCATACTATGGAACATTACTTAGCAGTAAAACAAAAACAAAAACAAAAACAAAAAAGATTATTGGTGCACAAAACGGCCCAGTTGAGTCTTCAGAAAATTACACTGAGGGGAAAAAAATCCAATCTCAAAAGGTTGCATACTATATGATTTCTTTTATAAAAACATTCTTGAAATGAAAAAAACTATAGAAATAATGAGCAGATCAGTGGTTGCCAGAAATCAGAAAGGCATGTGGTAGGTGGAGATGGGATAGGAAAGGATTGGGTGTAGGTATAAAAGGACCACATGGGGGATCTTTGTGGTGATGGAAATATTCTGTGTCTTTACTGTATCAGTCAATGCAGTGGTTGAGATCTTATAGTATAGTTTTGCAAGATATTACTATTGAGAGAAACTGTACAAGGTTAACATAGTCCTTTGCATTATTTGTTATGCTTACAGGTGATTCCACAATTATCTCAAAATAGCAAGAAAAAAAGAGAGGGGTCTGCATAGGACAACTGGGGAATTATGAGCCATGACTGGATTTTGTAATGTGATGGTGGCATTATATTTTAATTTTAAAAGATTGGTCTACTCTTATAAGACCCATATTGAAGTATCTACTGATGAAATGATGTGTCTGGAATTTGCTTCAGAGCAATCCAGAGTGGGGGATAAGGAGATGAGAGTCTCCTGGGAAAGTGAAAAAGCATGAATACATCATTGTTGGAGCTAGGTGGGAAGTGCGTGGGATTTTTTATCATGTTATATGTGGTCATCCAGCATGGAGCTGTGGGAACCAGTGCAGCTTGGTGGTTAAGCCATTGCCTTTAGAGACAGTTGGACTTGTTTCAAACTTTGGTTCTGCTACATATTACCTCTGTGACTTTGGGCAAGTTATTTAACCTCTCTGTAAAATAGGATACTATCTCAGGGTAACTGCACAGATAAATGAGATTGCCAAAGATAGGGTGAGAAAAAGAAAGGTCTTCTCTCAAGGGCTAGGAGAGGGAGGGAAGTCAATGCAGGAAGTAGAGGAGCTGTTGGAGGAGGAGACCCAAGTTTAGGTTGGGCAGTTTCTTGTGCCTTGGGATCCAAAAAAGAGGTCTCAAAAAGAGTTTTAAGAAGATGAAAACTGATAAAGAGCCTTGAGATTTGGTGTTCAGCAAGTCATGGTGCTGACAGTGGCTTGGGTTCAGTGGTGAGAATGAGCACAGAAGATGCTGAGAAGTGGATGGGGAAAGAAAGTATGGCCCACCACTCCTGACCTTGGTGCAATGGTATGGAGAGAAAGTTCCAGAGGGAAGGAGCATTAGGGGCTTTAAAGAGCAGAAAACAACTGAAGAGAAAGAGTTGGAAAATAAGAGAGGAGGGACCAATTAGGTGGTGTTGTCATGAGGGGGAACAGGAGTCCCCAAATCATGGTGGGAACGCAGTTCCTTTCTGATACAGATTGGTATTGCTACTAAGGCTATTTTAGGTGCCCCTGGTATTTCACCTTGTCCTTCATTTGATCCTCATTTGATTAGATATTTAAAAAGAAAAGAACATTATAGGACATTGGGAATTATGACTTCTAACTAGATTTTTTAATAGGATGGTAGGATTATAGTTTTGTTTTGAAAAGTTATTCTTTGGTTTTTATAGATTGATACTGAGGCATTTATGAGTGAAATGATATGTCTAGAATTTGCTTTGGACTCTGAAGAAAATGAGAATACTTTGTTTTTCTGGAGAGATGTTTTGGAATCACAGAGCCATGTGATGTGATCACAGAGCCACATGACACATGTCAATGTGTCAACAAGCTCTTGTGGACACTTATTATTCATTAGGCTTCCTCATGCAGAATATGCCATGCCAATGTTGCCCCTTTACATGGCGGTTTCATGTGTTTGTGTGTGTGTCTTACCACTCCAGAGTTACCAGTCTGACTCACCAGCACCCACCATCCAGGCATCTGTGTTCAATCTGGAAATCCCTGGAGAGAAAGGTTTCCTCATCTGTGGGTGTGAAGCTGTGTGTACATATCTCAGTCATCATGGTCTGAAGGATTCAGATAATGAATGATTCCTTTGAGGCAAGCTTTGTGTGAGAGCTGCATCTGACTTCCTTAACCTCCTCTCTATAAGAGCTGAACTGACCCTGTGTCCTAAAGCAGACAAATCCTCTCCAAGCTAAGAACTGGGTGGGCTGCTAAGCTCAGCTTCTGCTCATTTGATGAGGATAGAAGAATCGGGGTTGAACTCCTGGACAACTCTACCCACACAACCAGCAGCCTGCCCACCAAAAGTAACCTACCCACACAACCAGCAGCCTGCCCACCAAAAGTAACCCAAACAATCTGAGGGTTTTGAAGGGGCGAGCGGTGGGAGGTTGGGGTACAAGGTGGTGGGTATTATAGTGGCATGGATTACATGGAGTACTGGGTGTGGTGCAAAAATAATGAATACTGTTATGCTGAAAATAAAAAATAAATAATAAAATAAGTAACCCAACCAACTCACATTACCACGTGAGGAATGACCACATTGAGGCCAAGACTGAACAGAAACCTATAATGCAGATGAAGGCATAAGCAAAGGGGCTAGTCTTTATTGAGGTTAGCACATTCATGTCAGCTGTTCACAATGATTGCAAATTGTCTAGTTTTAAAAAGCTTCCTACTTCCATACAGTTCTGTCTACATTAAGGAAGCAATAAAAATATTTTATACAATGAACAATTTCCACCTTAAGAGTATCATGATAGTTCATAAGTTTGTCAACAGACAATGCAAAACACTATTTACAACAAGATAGACTCTTTGTAAGTTCAAATTTTAGATACTTCTGGCATAATTATAAAACTAACATCGTATGTTTTCCCATGTAAGAAAGACCAGTCATTATAAAAATACTTTATATAAATTCAAAGTCAGAACTAAAACATTCAATCCTATAAAAATATCTTTTACTAATCAAAGTATCAATTTCTATGTAAATGTTTTTTTATCAACAACAGTTACACGTTTAAATTTTCAGGAAATACCTAGTATGTCGGACAGTCCACATAACATGTTAAAGTTACTTCAAGGCACAGTTGTAATCCTTTCTTAGTTTTCAGAGATAGACCACATATTTGATTTTGCTGCATATTAATGGAACAATTATTCTACAAAATGTTAACTCAAGTATCTATGTATTATGAAAGCATTTATAAAGACAAAATCTTCAGCCTATGGGAGGGATTTTTAGATAGGCATTGCCTTTAGGAGAAGGCACCACTTTTGTTAGGAGTCAGCTACGTTGTGCTTTGAAATGTTTAACTGGGAAAGCCTGTGATGGCATTTTGACCACTATCTGAAATCAGCTCGTTCATTTCATTTTGCTTACTCTCTTTTAGGGCGTGATTGGGATGATTTCTTTGTGTTCTTTTTGATCTCCTAAAACATACTTTCAGCAGCAGGTAACACAACTCGGCCACGTTAAGCAGCATGCAAATTACAGATGCAGAAATCATAAAAATGGTAAACACGGTTTTCTCAGTAGGTCTAGAGATAAAGCAGTCGACAAGGTTGGGGCAAGGGTCAATCCCACATTTCAACACCCAAGGCAGATGGTACCCATTGTAAAGGAAGTAAAACACGTACATAAAGGATGCTTCAAAGATGATTCGGAAGAAGATACTGCTGGTGTACGTCCACCACAGGGACCCCTCTATCCGAACCTTCTGCTTTTTAATGTCTTCTAAGTCTTTGAATTCATTTCTTTTCTCTCCTCGCCTAAATTTGCGGGCGGCCTCGTGTCTGTAGTAGGCAACGTGCATCGCTACCAACAGGGCCGGGGTGGAGACAAAGATGAGTTGCAGGGCCCACAGCCGGATGTGGGACACAGGAAAAAAGTGGTCATAGCATACATTTTTGCATCCTGGTTGCAGAGTGTTGCAAACAAAATCTTCCTGCTCATCACCCCACACTTCTTGAGCAGCCACTACAAGGATCATGACACGGAAGATGAAGATTACGGTGATCCATACCTTCCCGATGCTGGTGGAGTGTTTGTTTACACCCCCAATGAAAGTGTGTAGGGTACCCCAGTCCATGTTGGCTTATTCCTAAACAGACAAAAATTAGCCAAGGTTAATTAATGGAAAGTTCCTTTGATTTTATAAAATAGTATAGTTATATTAGAGACCGGAGCAAATTTCTCTTAAAGTATGCTGTGGTGGGCACTTGGGTGGCTTAGTCAGTTAATTGGTTAAGCGTCTGCCTTCAGCTCAGGTCATGATCCCAGGGTCCTGGGATGGAGCCCCATGCAGGACTCCCTGCTCAGTGGGGAGCCTGCTTCTCCTTCTCCCTCTGATCCCCACACCCCATTCCTGCTTCTCTCTTTCTCTCTAAAAGAAAGAAATAAATAAAGTCTTTTAAAAAAGTATGCTGTGATATTTTATAACTTCAACCTCCTAGGTTGCTGGTAGGTTTTCTGGTAGGGAATGCACTTAACAAACCAGCACCCTCAGACTGTTCAGGGCTCCCAGATGCTGCAGACCTTCACCAAAGCCAAGGAAGTGGAGCCGGGAAGAAGGAACCAGAGAAATAGTTTTGAAGGATTTAGAGCATACCAGTCTGTTCCAACTCCACCGGCCAGAAAGCAATAAAGGACTTTGAAATATTTATAGATCTTAAAACTTGTTCATATGCCATGGAGTAGGAAAAGTTTTAACACAGAATATGAAAAGAACATTTAATTTCCTAAGTCCAAACTAAAATTGAACCACTTACATTGTGGCAGAAATGAGAAAATGCAAATTATGGGTTTTTTTTGTTTTTTTTTTGCAAATTATGGTTTTAACTTAGCCTAGACTTTAGGGAAGCATATTAATTTTTTCAATGAAAATGAAAAGATAGGCAGAATTCCACAGCTAAAGACCTGAAAAGGGTTGTTGGGGCTGGGGAAGGGTGCAGACAATTCATTAGTGTGTCATACAGTTCTGAGGGAGTCAGCTAAGGGAGGGAGAAACTTCCAGCAGCATTGAGGAGCTCAGATTTTCAAACAACAATAAGATGGAAGACAGCCCAGATCACTATACACAAGAGGAGGGGCCCAGACTTGTAACAACAATGTCAAAAAATTTAATCAGTAATTGAGCCTAAAAAAAAAAAAAGAGTAAAATTAAAAAAAAACATGAAAAAGAAAGAAAAATAAGATACTTGAGTCAAAAGAAAAGAAAGGGGTTGGAACAATAGAGCACAACGCAAAATTTTACCTGATAACAGAGAAAATGCAGACTATTCCCTACTTTATCAAAGAGAAATTATTTAAATAATTATTTCTAAAAACATGAAACAAGAGAGGTATGGAGCTAGTACCTACCTTCTGAAAAAGAGATTCTCAATGCCCACAGTAAATATATCTTTGATCTTAAAAACTCATCTTTGGGGGCACGTGGGTGGCAAGTATATTAAGTGATCGACTCTTGGTTTTGGCTCAGGTCTGATCTCAGGGTCGTGAGATCGAGCTTGCCAGAGTCTTCTTGAGTTTCTCTCTCCCTCTTCCCCTGCGCCCCAGCCCCCACGCTCTCTCTCCCTCAAATAAATAAATAAATCTTTAAGACATTTAAAAAAGTAAAAATTCATCTTGGATAATATGAATTATAAAATTAATTTTTAATTTATAATGAAAGTCATTATAATAAATTTTCCTAATTGTTGCTAATTGTTTTCTATCCTGGAAACATTTCAGGAAGTAGAAACACATTTTGATGTTTAAACATCAAGCTATTCACCTATCCTATTTGTTAATAAAATGAAGATGTTCTGTAATTAACCAATAAACATCCCCCATTGCAATTTGGTTTAATTAAGGACCCAATCAACAAGTTTTTGATTTATCAAATAGAAGTCCACATTTTCTTACACCCTCCAAAGTGCAAAGAATTTAAATTCCTCCACAGGTAAGAATGCAGTTTTTCCGAGTTCTTTATCAACAGGCTTGTGAACAACAGCACACCTGTGGCCACCTATTACCTGCCCTTCTAGCAAGCAAACCAATCAAGGTGCAAAAGCACAACTCAGTCTGAATGAATCTGGAGAGGCTGAAGCCATGGGAGAGGTCAGGAGGTCAGAATTTCTTCAGAAGAATATGGTCCCAGCTTTCTAGAAGCAGGATTGTTGGCATCCATGCCTTAGGGCTTCTCCTTCTTAAAAAAACAGGGACAATTATGGCAGTAGTTTTATTTCTTTTGGCTTTTCTGGGTGCCCAAATTACACATTCTGAAGTTCTATCCAAGTAGCAAAGCTGAACAGAAAATAATCTATTTTATAATATTTTTGACCTCCACTAAAAATCAGTAATTTCCCCGGGCTTTTAAAGGGAGAAAAAGAGATGCCTAGGTCACTAAGAAAAATGAGTGACTACGCCCACATACAAGTGTGTCTAGCCTGCTGGTCACTCAAGACAATCAGGCTAAAGGCAAACCACCTGATCTGCTCCTGCAGGAGCAACAAAGGCCCTATTACTTCTCACAGTAGAAATGACAGGAAGTGCTGCTCTCCATATTCTCTGTCCCTCCCTTGCTCTAAGTGCGCTGCCCAGAAGCCATACAGTGAATGCGACCCCATGTTTCCTACAGTAAGAAATTCCCTTTCATTCTTCTGTCTAGTCCATATCATTCCTGAGGGTCTTGTGTATATGGGTCCTGTGTATCATTGTTTGTGTGCTAAGAGCAGAAGGACAGCTTGCCTCACAACTGTCAGGAGCCAGTCAGGGAAAGGGACTGCCCCAGACTTCCTGATACTTTGCTGCAGTCACGGGAAAGGCCTGGCTACCCCCAGGACACTCTTCCCACTGGAGGAGCCCAAGAGAGGAAGAAGCTGACTAGAAGATTCAGCTCCACTCTTCCTCCTGAACTGAACTTTCAGTGGGTTGAAGCCACTTCTGGCTTGAAGGGGAGGAGACTACCCACTGGGCCCAACCCACATCTGCCTCTCCCTGTAAAAACATAACTCCTGGGGTAGCTTTCCATCAATATTTGGGTTGTAGAAGATTTGAAGGCTGAACGCTCTTTGAAAATTACTTTCCAAAATAGCTGCATCCGTTGGAACCCTTTGCAATTAGTATTAGTAAACAAAACACCTCCTTCCTTTCATGCTTTAGAAGGCTACAGCCAATGGGAGCAGCCTTTTCAATAAAAAGTAAAATATTAACTCTTGGTGAAAGAGAAGTTTATCTTAACTGGTGCCTCTCTCTTTCAAGGAAAGAATACATCTGTCTAGCTTCCCTAGTCTTGTCTCCATACAAGACTGTGGTTATACTTCATGGCGCCTGGGTGGCTCAGTGGGTTAAGCGCGCAACTGGATTTTGGCTCAGGTCATGATCTCAGGCTCATGATCTGAGTCCTGAGATGGGGCCCTGCCTCCAGCCCCCACGTCTGGTCTGTGTTACTGATCTGGGAGCCTGCTTAAGATTCTCTCTCTTCTCTTTCTGACGCTCCCTTGCTTATGTACTCTCTCTTTTTCTCTGTCTCAAAAAAAAAATGTGGTTACACTTCAAGTTACAAAGATAAACTGTCTTTGGTTTCATAGTATATCTAAATCAGGGTGAATAACTCCATGTTGCATTCTTGATACTAAAGCTCCAGTCTGGATACCTAGTTCTAAGAATAAGTAAACCATTAATCTTACCTCTGATGACAAACACAACATTATGAAGATAGATGGTTCCTTCCCTTTTACAATTCAAATAAATAAAGTAATAAAATTTCTTGATTGTTTTAAAACTTAAGAATTTAATCATAACCAGTTTGCTTAACAATGCTATTTTAGTTTCACTGATGACAGAACCAAAACTAAAGCTTTAAAATTATAGTCTTACCACTTAGCATACACAAAAAGGGGGAAAGTGTCTTTCTAGAAAGTTCTATTTCCCTTTGGATGACCTTTTCAAAGTTATTCACTGAATATTTAATAGACGAGAACAGAACACATTTCTCATGATTTCGACATTAGCTTTGGGTACTTGAGGGGTTTTATACTGAGAAAAAACAATGTCAAAGCATAACAAGCACATCTGGGCCTTACTTCCAAGGACTCACAGCTTATTGGCCTGGAGAAGAATTAGATAAGGATCCCTCCTCAAGGGCTTCAGGCTTTCTTCTACACCATTTGATTGGCTAAAAGCCTATGTTGACTTGATATGATATGAATGATATGAATATAAATCTTTGCACAGTTTCAGTTCAGTGACGATGTCACCTGTGGATGGAAAAATCGTAGATGTGGCCATATTTCTTTAACTACTTCCCGTGTGTCTATTGCATGACCTTTGTGGGTAGTTTTTCTTTATCCCCAGAACTGTTATGAGGAAAGTCTAGAGACTGCCAGTTTCCTGAGGCTTCATACTTTGAATATCAATAAAATAAAAATAAAATCTTTAGTGTAGATTCTTTTCCTTATCAAAATAGTAATAATACCCATTCCCTGAGCAATTGAGAAAAAGAGTAAGGGAGTTTGAGAAATTGGATATGCTTCTTTATCCCACAAATCAGCAGTCCAAAAAAAAAATCTCAAATTCTCTTTTTAATCAAGAAGAATCTATGTCTGTTGTCTCTTGAAAGCTCAGGTCATTCAAGGGACAACCTTATCTCTGATTTTTAAATTTAATGACTCAAAATTTTATCAGCTGTCCTTTTAGAGTAACAGCTAGTGATAAAATGGATTTAGGATCTATGTACTTCTTCAAAATTAACTCAATAAGAAGGAAATAACTTTTTCTATGTACGGAGTCTAAATATAAACATGGACAATTCATAAAATTACATGCGTTTCTTAATCCATTTGAGGAGTCCAAGAGTTAAAACATTTTCCATTAAGCAATCTCTGTTCATTCAAGCAAACCTGTGTCCTTTCCAAAGATTTAAGTCTAACTTGAGTTGAATGACCATGAAAATAAAAAAGGAAAAGGTGCTCCATGGACTCAGTTCCATTCTCACGGTTCAAGCAAGTAAAACAGAAATCCTGATAAATTATAATGCAGCCACTGGAAATTATGGCCTCATGACCAAGACGCTTGTATTGAAAATTATTTTCCCACAATTTAATTCTATTTAGCATTTTAACTAATGTCTACAAACCACTCATAACTCCCGGACTATTCAGATTGAATCAAAGGTGCATGGTGAGGGTCTGCAAGTAAGAATTTTCCTTTCACTCTACTCAATTGTTTAGTCAGACTTCTGCAGTTCTTTTCTTTCTTAAAGCTGTTATAATTCAGAACATAAAAAGTAAGAAAAAGAAAATGAAGTCACTGTTACTCACTGTTACCAGTACAAGAGTTGGTTTTAAAATAAAAACATGAGTGAAGTCCCTGCTGGACTGATTCGTGTCTTCCCAGTTAGGGTCACTGTCCCCACTGGCCCAGTGGGGGTCCCAACTCCCACCTCAGTTATGTCACAGGCTAGAGAGTGTTGAGGTTCTCTCTTCATAACTTCCTTCTTTCCTCTTTGGCAGGGTTCAAACAACACCCCCAAAGGCTCCGCCTGATCCAAACAACAGACAAAGCTCTCCACAGGAGCAGTTTTGAGCAGCATCCTGCAATTCTAAGGAAACTGCTTTGGGGCAGGACATTTTCTTCTAGAACACTGGTTAGATTCTGGTTAGATTCTACTAGAACTGGGGCAAGAAAGAACTTCTATGGCATAAAGTCTACTGAAGGGAAAGAACAATGAATGAGACATGATAACATTCAGTCCAAGCACTACACTGACAGTGAGACCTAGGGGACACTGCAGTCACTGCTGTACCAGGTGGCCCTGCAGTGGCTGCACGCCTATACCCCCTCCAAGCCTTCATAACTGCATTCAGGCCACACTCACC
The DNA here is from genome assembly GCF_964662115.1 of Mustela nivalis. Lineage (NCBI taxonomy): Eukaryota > Metazoa > Chordata > Mammalia > Carnivora > Mustelidae > Mustela > Mustela nivalis. Next base: position 3,816,128 of record NC_139034.1, read on the forward strand.
TGAAGTTCAATCCGGAAAGGAGGCCAGGCCCGTCAAAACATGCGATGCAAGGGAACACCTGGGACTCCTCTCCTTCACTAGACAGGAAGTACCTTCTGGTGCCTCCACCTTTTAACTGACATGTGTCACCAGTGACTCTTAATTATTGTTGTCCAGTAATTGTCCAGTAATTGCATTATTGTCATCTGCGTTTCCCAAGTTCCTTGGGCATACATCACGCAGCCAAACGGGTCAGTTCCACCTGGGACTTATCCACTAGCCCGGTTGAACCGGCTTTCCTTTTTCCCAGGTCCAAGCAGGACTTCGTCAGGGTTGCACGAAAGCAAAGAAAACCCAAAATGCAGCAAAGGAAGTGGGGGAAAGGGGCACGGGTCCACACCCTGGCCACTGACACACACGAGGTAGTGTATTTATCAAACCTGTTGTGCAGGTCGAAGGGGGACCATCTAGGGTAAAAGTCAAACCCGTCCATCCTCTTTCCTTCTGGTGCGCAAAGGACTCCAGGAATCCGGTCGGGGCCCCAACAAACGCTCTATGATGCGGATCCACAGCAGATAAGGTTGCCCTGGGCAACCTCAACACGCGGACACCCACCCCTGCCCGCCGCCCAGCGATCGGAGGGCAACTATGCCCTGCAGCCACAGGGTCCACCATGGAGCGATCGCCCCCAAGATCGCCAGAGAGGTGACAGGCTGCCTACCTCACCTGCTCGGGGTTCTCCGGGGCAACTACTGCGGGCGAAGGGCCGAGATGGCGCCGCACGCCCACCGCCTCCATCACCGCGCCCCCAAGCCCGCCGCCAGCATTCAGGGGGCGTCGTCCCGGTCGCAGCGTGCCCGGCTCCCGCTTACCTGCTCGGCAGAACTGAGGCCGGGGGTCCAGAATCCGGGGGCGCGGGGTTCTCCGCGCAGGGCGGCGCCTCCGCCCCAACCCGGCAGCAGGTCCGGTTGGGGCGCCGCGGACTCTTCGGCCGGTGTCGGGAATGCGCAGTCGGCGCTCCCGCTCGGCTTCGGGTGCAGGCCAGGCTCCCACCTGCAGCGCCTTTTAACTTCGCCCCACCCCGCCTCTGCCCTGACGCTTCCCGGCTGGCAGCGAGGCGCGAGAGCGCGGAGTTCCGACGCGCGCCCGCCCGCCCCGGGCCGCCGGGGGCGAGGAGGGCCCTCCCTCGGGGGCGCGGAGAGCTAGGGTTGAGTACGGGAAGCTGGGGGTGTAGAACTGGCCCTCCCTCAAGGATGCGGGGAGCTGGGGGTATGGGTTGCAGGACGGGCCCTCCCTCGGGGGCGCCGGGCTCTGGGGGCTGGCCCGACCAGGTCTTGAAAGGGTGGGGGGGCTCACGTCTCCTGGCGGATCAGGGGGTTCGCTGGCAGAGCCCGTGCTCCGGGTGGGAGGCCAGTAAGCCCGAAAGCCAGGTCGTACTGGCCAGGTGCCCTAGGGAAAAAGGACTGGGCGATTGGGTCTGTAGCCCTTAGCGAGGTTTTCGAAGGAGGAGGACTCGCTGGAATCAGTGTTAGGGACAGGTTGTGTTTTTAACAGGACACATACTCCTTTTTTTCCTGGACACTTGCACTCTCTTATAGCCGTCCAGGTACTTTGCAGGGCCTTCTCCTAGAGAGCAGCCTGGAGGCACAGTGACTACTGTTCTTTATTAATGACCATTTATAGGAGTTGAAGAGGTTATTTTTATTAGTTACCTCCATCCTTTGACACCTCCTCCAGGAGAAGCAGAGCAGGCTTCCTCTGCTAGCCTAGCGTTCCACGTAAAGACCCAGTTGGCGCCCTCCTTTCACAGACAGGGCTCAGAATGCCCAGGGTAGGCACAGGGTCTGGTGCTGGGACTGCTGGGATGGAAATGGTGGGAGCTGTTTAGGGACCCGGCTTCACAGGTTCAAACCTGTTCTGCATCAGACAAGAGGTGTATGACTTGCTTATTTCACAAAATTGGCTGGTAATTAAATGTCCGCACCTAACCATACACAGTTGTTGGGTCATCTCTCATGCAACAGGACTAGTGGTGGTTCTTAAGATGCCTCTTTAAGGTCCTGAAAAATGAACCAAGGCTATTAAGGTCTACCTCCCGAAATATATATATTTATTTGACAGACAGAGATCACAAGTAGGCAGAGAGGCAGGCAGAGAGAGAGAGGGGTGCTCTCTGCTGAGTAGAGAGCCAGATGTGGGGCTCTATCCCAGGACCCTGGGATCATGACCTGAGCTGAAGGCATAGGCTTTATTTAACCCACTGAGCCATCCAGGCCCCCCTCCCCCGGAAATATTTTGAGGAGAACAAGATTCTCACAGAATTGCCCTGCCTCAGATAAGTTTAAAACACTTTGGGGGTGGGCCCTGGAATGTCCTTGAACGTAAGGTTGGTGACACACAAAAACCCGCTTTAGGCTTTTTCATTAGACAGAGTTTCTTTCTTAATGTACCCTGTGCCTTGAACGTTCCCTCAGTCTTAAGGGTTTTTGGCTGGTTCTCTCCTGCCCTCCTTTCTAGTCTCTCCATCATTCCCGCCAAACAAATGCACCAGCAGGGCACATCTGTTTGCATAGTAACATAATTCAATTGTAAAAGCATACTGTAAACCTCTTTGGGAATTACTAACAGTTTAAGCCTTTTTTTGCATTCCCACTACACTAAAGTACTTTGCACATAGTAGATGCTGCTCCGCGTGTATATGCGTATTGACTGGCAAAGCCCCAGCAACATAGCAGATAATCCTAGAAATGGCTTTTATTCCTAAAGCATGACTGCCTACATTCCCACTCCTTAGAGCTGCTTCTGTGTAGCATTGTGTTTGAACACTTATCTTCTGGACCAAGGGAAGTTGTACCATGACCCTTCCAGGAACGAACTTTTGAACTGAAGTAGTAACAAAGAATGTGTTAGATTTGCTCGGGTGCCCAAAAAGGGAACTATCTCAACACTGCAAAAGTATCTCTTTTCCTATTTGGTTTATCTATGGCTTTTCACTTTGCCTTTTAATGTTTAATCCCATCCAATTTTAACTTATCAGATCCTGTTGCAGTAGAAATTTAATATTGATTATCTAAATGTACAGACTTGTTGAGATGTTTCTTGAAAACTGCAAGTTAAGGATTTTATACTAATGAGAAAGTCACCTAGAGTGTTGACTGGTTTGTTGACCTGTGTGACAAACATGGAAAAAATTTTTGACCTGATTGCAACCTTACTCTTCACTAAACAGTATCACACAATTCTGAAGGCAAGGTTTTTGGAGTTCTGGTTGTAATCAGTGACATGAAACTCATTTGATTGATATCTTCCCTCTGCATCTTAAAGATTATTTCCAGAGGCCATAAATTTAATCCACACAGAATATGCGGAGTGTCGATCTTCCTTTGCAATACCAGGGAGGTTTGAAAGGATGATGGTGAGGTAGTCTCTTGAAATTCTCTAAATTCTCTGGGTGACCTCTATTGCCTTTACAAGAGAACAAGGGAGACTTCAGCCCCCCACTCCCCACCAGTGTCCCCTATCCCATATTCCTCCCTTTTGGCCGCTGGTGCAGACTAGCAGTCTAAGGTGGAAATACAGCACAGGGACTCTTCTTTGTAACGGACACAGTCCCAAACACCTGGAAGGGAGAGAACTGTAAATAAATAAAAATGAACAAAAGCCTATATTGAGCAGGCCTATATTAGGCAGAGGACATGGAGGAGACAGTTTCTGTCTTAAGAGTTTTCTAGTTTGATTTTTCAAATCCATGTGCAGAAATATTGTAAAATGCTGTTAAAAGGATAGTATGATATTTTACAGGTTTCTGGGAATCTACTTTTGTGGGTCTTGGGTGAGCCCAGGAACTTTCGTTTTTATTGATTATCTTGAGTACTGCTGATAGAGGTGGTCTGAGAGCCATACTTGGAAACATGCTAGTTATGGATCTTCTTTGCCTTTTGATATTTTTTGAAAGATTTTTTTCCCTTGTATTTCTTTTCATTTCATTTCAATCCCAATATAGTTAATACACAGTGTTATATTAGTTTCAGGTATACAATATGGTGATTCAACACTTTTATGCATCAAACCTAGAAACAGAGTCTTTTAAAAAAATTATTTATTTATTTGAGAGAGAGAAAGAGAATGAAAGCAGGGGCGAGGGAGAGGGGCAAGCAGTCTCCCTGCTGAGCACAGAGCCTGCGGTGGGGCTAGACACGGGACTTGATCTCATGACCCTGACAAAATAACCTCAGCCAAAACTGAGTCAGACCCTTCACGGACTGAGCCACCCAGGCACCCCTAAAAACAGACTCTTAACTACAGAGAACAAACTGTTGGATATCAGAGGAGAGGAGGCTAGGCGGATGAGTAAAATAGGTGATGGGATTAGGGAGGGCACTTGTGGTTTTTAATTATGGTAAAATACATATAAACTCACCATTTTAACCATCCTTAATTGTACAATGCATGGAGACACGTAGTTTATTCAGAGTGTTGTGCAACCATCACCACTGTTTAGTTCTAGAACATTTTCATCACCCAAAAGGAAACCCAGTACCCACTGAACAGTCATTCCCCATTTCCCAGCCCCTAGTTAACTACTAATCTATTTTCTTTTGTCTCTATGGATTTGTCTGTTCTGGATATTTCATGTAAAGGGGGTCATACAATATATGTTTTTTTGTATGTGTCTGGCTTCTTTCATTTACGTTAATGTTTTCAAAGTCCATCCATGTGTCAGTGCTTCATTCTTTTAATGGGTATAAATACCACATTTTATTTATCCATTCATTTGTTGACAGGTACCTTGTGATTATTGCAAATAAAGCTGCTGTGAACATTCATGAGCAAATTTTTGCATGAACACTTATTTTCAAATCTTTTGAGTATAAGCCGAAAAACGAGAGGGACCTCTGGGTCATGTGGTCACTCTATGTTTAACTTGTTGAGAAACTGCCCATTTCCCATTGCAGCTGCACCATTTTACAATCCCACCACCAGTGTCTGAGGGTTTCACTTTTTCCACATCCTCACCCACAGCTGTTATTTTCCTTTTTCGTTTTTTGTTACAGGCAGCTTATGGGTGTTATGGGTTTATCTCATTGTGGTTTTGCCTTCCTTTTCTTTGATGTCTAATGACACTGAGCATCCTTTCATATGCTTTTTGGCCATTTGTATATCATTGGAGAAATGTCTGTTCGATTATGGATATTATAATGTGACAATGTGATTTCCAGATACGATCTCAACAAATACAGAGTTCCTATGATGGGCAAAATGTAGGTTGATGCCCAACTCTGGCAGTTCTGTGTTCCCTGTGGATTTTGCTGTGATGAGGCAAGGTTTTTGTTTTTTTTTTGAAGATAAAATATGTGCCTGTGACGGCTAGTGAAATTGGGAAGGGGTGCAGCAATGGTCTCACCCTGAAGCAGTCATCAAAAAGAATGTCTACCTGCCATTATTCTTTCTGGCTGTCGGCATCAGAAGCTCTGCGGCTTGCCTGAGATACAGGATACGACTCTACAATTGTTCTCTAGTCTTCCATGTTGCCTTTCAAGTAGATGAATTGAAAGGGCGCCTTGTGGTTTTGGTCCTTTTTTTAAAAAAAATGATAAGCCTTTTATTTTAAGACAGTTTTGGATTTATAGAAAAATTGCAAAGATAATACAGAGAGTTACCACATACCCTCCCTGAATTTCATGGCCTGGGTGGGGTGGTAGGGCACAGAGCACTTGGGACAGTCTGCAGGCTGGCATGAGTGTGTGGCAGCAGGGATGAATGTGGTGTGTTCATGTGATAGCAGGTGGGGGTCAGGGACTGGCTGGCCTGGGTGGAGCGGAGTGCTTGTGTTGGGAATACGTGATCAGACAGGGCCAAAGTGTATGCCAGAGGATATCAGTCAGGAAGAATTTAAACTAGCTATGAAATGAGGAAGAGGGAGCACAATGACACTTGGAGTGAACTGAATCTGGCAATTTTAATGAAGTGTGCATTCATCATGAGTTAGTGCGATGTGACTGCCCAACAGCCATTGTAGTTTTGGGCACCATCAATACGAGTTTGGTGTCTCAGTGAGGTGGATGCTTCTCCCCTCTTTTCTAAGCTGTTGATCTCACCCAGTGGGAGTTGACACATTTCTTTACAGGGGAAACTAAACAGAATGGGCAGGCAGTGGGTTTCTATTAGGGGAGAAGTCAACCAGAGGCCAAAGGACTCTTAGCCAGGTGCCATCTGGATGGGGGACATACTGGTGGTCTGCAAGGTAGAGAAACATTGGTAACATAATCACCCTTGGGAAGGAAAAAAAGCTGAGTTCAGAGGTTCAGTTTTGAGCTTGAATGATCTAGAGAATCATATTTCTCTTCCATTGACAAAAAGAGATATTGGCAAAGGAAGCTGCCTTGGGAGTGAGTGATGTCTGGTGAGGCTAACTGTGTGGTGTTGGTGAAACACTGTTGAGGAAGTGTGGCTGAATGTTGGGAGTGAAACGCTAGATCTGGGAATTCAGTCTTGTTTCTTTTTTATTTTCCTTTTTTAAAGATTTTATTTATTTATTTGACAGACAGAGATCACAAGTAGGCAGAGAGGCAGGCAGAGAGAGAGGAAGGGAAGCAGGCCCCCCGCGAGCAGAGAACCTGATGCGGGGCTTGATCCCAGGGCCCTGGGATCATGACCTGAGCCGAAGGTAGAGGCTTTAACCCACTGAGCCACCCAGGCGCCCCTTCACTCTTGTTTCTGACTTCCTCCTTACCATTCACTCCTGTCTACTCCATATTTTCCAAACTGTCCTGCATTTTTCTCAACTGAGGTTAAAATCCTATCCATCTTCCATGAACTTGCTTTTCTGCAATTGTTCTTTGAACCTTGTTTCTCCCCATTTACTCCTGGACAGGGATCTTCCCTCATGGACTCTCCCCAGCCCCTCGGTCCTGCACCTATGCTCCATGTGCAGCAGTCCCTCTGCTGCAGTTGTATATGCACCTGTTACCTCTCTTGCAATGATTTCCTTAACTGTTAACACATTTCAGGACAGAATCCACGCCTTACTTACCTTTGTATCATTGCCCCTTCCCCACCCTTAGTACCACCCACCTAAGGCACAAACCATATCTGCTGCCTCTCTATAATTGATCGGAACAAATCAATCGCATTAAAGTGGAATTGAGTCAGTATATGATCACCACTTGAAAGACTGAATTCTATAGAAGGAGTTGGGTGGGAGAGAAGGTGGAGGTGTAAACATTGAGATGGCAGGAAAGAGGAATTGGAGCCAGTAACAGGAGAGAAAATATGGAAATAGAGAGGCAGAAGGCTAGCCCAAGGAGGGGAAGAGTGCAGTAGTATGGCTGACTGGGTGGGGACAGAGTATTCAGGAGGCATTGTATTAATCAGTATTCTCCAAGGAAACAGAACCAATAGTGTATATATATTATACATATACATATATGTATATATGTGTGTATATATATATATTTATTTTAGGAATTGGTTCACATGACTGTGGGGACTGGCAAGTCCAAAATCTTCAAGGCAGTCCAGCAGGCTGGAGACCCAGGGGAGAGTTAATATTGCAGCTTGAGTCTGAAGTCAGTCTGGATGCAGATTTCTTTCTTCTTTGGGGAACACTGGTCTTTTTTAAGAAGTCCTTCAACTAATTGGATTAGGAGACCCAGCCACATTATGGAGGGTAATCTGATTTACTCAGTCTATGGTTTAACTGTTAATTACATCTAAAAAATATGTTAACAGAACATTTAAATTAGTGTTTGGGGCAGCTCATTGGCTCAGTCAGTTAAGGATCTGATTTCGGCTCAGGTCACGATTTCAGGATCCTGGGATGGAGCACTGTGTCAGGCTCCCCGTTTAGTGGGAAATCTGCTTGTCCCTCTGCCCCTCCCCCTGCTTGTGCTCTCTCTCTAATAGATAAATAAAGTCTTGAAAAACAAAAACAAAAACAAAATTTAGATTCATGTTTGCCCAAATACCTGGGCTCTGTAATCTTGCCCAGCTTATGGATAAAATTAACACAAGTGGTTGGTTCAGTCTTCCTCCCAGCAGATGAATCCTACCAAAGGGAACAAAGCTTTAGTGCCACCACAGTAGACAAGGTTACTTCTCCTTCAGGGATTAACAATGGAGCTGAGGAGCCAGCCAGTAGACAAGCAAGTGAAGTACAGCACTGAGGGCTGTGATAAGAGTGGTCAAAGGCAACAAGCACCATAAATAGTACGACTATGGGAGCAAAGCAGAGGCTTCTGAATACAGAGGAGACTGGTTAAGACCTTAATTTAATGTCTGCCATGCAAGTCAAAAGAAACCACCACAAAAAGTTAACAATTATTTGTTATCCTGTCTGAAGTGATTTTACAAGTAACATTAATTCTCCCCAATGAATATGTGATATATTAATAGTAAGAAAAATAAAGATTAAAAAATAAACTAGAAGGGACTAGGGATATTGTAGGGTATGCCTTTCTTCCTTCTTTCTGTAAAAATAATGAAGACTATATTGGAGGCATTTTTCTAGGAATGTTCCCTTTGGGAAAGAAGAAATCGCCTGCTAATAAGGTGTTGAATTAATTACAAATGTATCCTTCAGGAGCAATGAACTTCTTATATGGAGCTTTGTTTGTTTGCTTTTTTCCATGACCATTCTGCAAAATATGTCTCCTGACATGACACATAGCCACTGCAATCCAGGTATGTTACCAGCTGAAGGTTTCTGGGCAGGTTTCTGAGGTGAACATAGCATACCACCAGTTTTTTTAAATTGAGGGCATGGAGATAGGAGTTAAGGAATTTACCATGGAATATTAGAAGGCAACACGAGTAAATTCACATTAACTGTGATAGGGAAATAAAAGCAGACAATTTAGGTCTATTCCCAACTCTACTTAGTAGTTTCCAAGTGGGCTTTTTCAATGGCAGTTTTTCTAACTTCTGTGGCAGATGATCAAGATCAGTGAGCCTTCTCTGAGAAAGGCACTTGAGATCTCAAGTTTTTGTAATGTGGTTTGTCTACATGGGTTTCATCACTTGGGGACAGAAGTACCTGGCTCTGGGGTTCTGAACTCAGCTCACAGCAAATCGGAACACATTTTCAGCTGAGCTTGAGCATTTCTTCAGAGAAGACATTCTGAGTCCTGGGTGGGATTAGAGGAAATGCAAGAGGATGGGAAAGAAGGCCCCATGATCCCTCTGCTTTCCTGCACCCTAAAAATTCCAGCAATAGCAATGCGGTCCTTCTTTCTGCTTCCCAGCCAAGTGCAGCCATACTCCAAGGGTGATATCATAATGTTTTTGTCACTTGTTAATAAATACCAAGGAACAGGCATTATCTCTACCTTCCAAAAGTCCCACAAAGCAGTAATACTGTCCCTTGGGAGGCACTTGTGACTTAAGACACCTCCTAGCTAGGTGCCAGAATTAAGATTCAGACTGAGTATCATTCAGTCTCCAACTATATAATTGTTCCCTACAGGCTGCTACCTTTGAACGTGCCCTTCTGGAAGCTCCCCTTAGCCTCCACTCATCTGCTCTCTCTTGCCCCTAATTATACCTCTCCCTCAATGCTATATTTCACTACTTCTCCAATGGTGATTTTCACTACCCTTCTGCTTTTTAGTGTGGGGTGAGATGTCAGCTGGCTAATCAGGCTTCTGAGTGCTCTCTATGCTATTCTGGCTTTGGAAGACCTAATTACAGCTCCAATCCCAGCTTTTATTGTTATATTGTTAATGAATCCTGGACAAAAGAGCTTGCCGTCTTAAAAATGCGAAGATGAAATATAACAGGTGAAGGTTCCTGATAGGACCTGGGCCCTGGGAGGGTGCTCACTGAAAGCGGATTTCTCCCCTTCCTCTCTTTCTCCTTCTCTGTCTTATTCTTACTCTTTCTTCCTCAGTAAAGTGGGGATATTTTAGCGTCTCAGTATTGTTGGGATCTTAAATGCGACCATGTGTATGAAAGGAAAAGCACAGTGCCTGAAATATAATAACAGCTCAATCTTTGCCCCATGCCATTTCGATACATTTCTTACTCAACAAAAAAATGTCAACAATTGACAATATGCTTTTGTGTCACCTTCCCCCACCCTTGCCTGGTTGTCTCTTGTCTTGCCAGGTTGTAATTTGATGGTGTTCTTGCAACATGAGTTTGGGGAAACAGCTTCCAATCTCAGCTGGGATGGTGCTTGTTTGAGGTTTGGTGGCCCCATTTGTTTCTGGGCTCCCTGTTGTGTCAGTTAGTGCCTTGGCTCTTTGGAATTGGCTTTCTGGGGGTGTTCCTGCCTCTTGTTCTCATAAGTGTCCAGGTTGTCTGTTTGAACCTGAAGACATTGCAGGGAGACTAGAATGTCCAGAGGAGGATTTGAAGAAAAGTTGGGGGGAAAAACTTGTGGCTCAAAGCTGCTCCATGGGTTTATTTTGCCCTCATTTATTGAAACATATTTTTCAGAATCTCTGTATTCCTCTATTTCATTTAGATCTGGCTGATTTAAAGCTGCATATCTGTCACTGTGAAGATTTAGGAGGCTTAATATTCTAGAGAACTTCTCCTGTTACAGTTAATCTTGCCTAGCTCATCCCACATTTTTCCTAGTTACTTCTACTACTTAGGATGAAATAAATCAATTTGAGAAATGAAATGTGAAAAGAGTAAAGCAGCTTTTAGGGAAAATAAAGAATAAAGGGCAGCTCCTGGGTAGAAATAAGGTAGAAAGTTGGCCCATTCTTACTTGGTTGGGTCTTTGCTGTATCATTTTATTTATTTGGAAATATTATAAATTCTTATAAATGACCTTTATTTCCTAATGTCAATATATAGAAAAGCTTTACCAATTGACCCTAATCTCTTTCTTCCCATCCTGAATTATTTGAAAGTTTCTAAAGTACTTAGAAAGAGAAACAGCTATTGCTTTTAAGAATATATTGAGGGGCGCCTGGGTGGCTCAGTTGTTAGGCCGCTGTCTTAGGCTCAGGTCATGATCTCAGGGTCCTGGGATAGAGTCCCACATTGGGCTCTCTGCTCAGCAGGGAGCCTGCTTCCCTCTCTCTCTCTGCCTGCCTCTCTGCCTACTTATGATCTCTCTCTGTCAAATAAATAAATAAAATCTTTAAAAAAGTATATCCTATTTTTTTAAATTTTTTTTTATTTTTTATTTATTTATTTTTTTAAATTTCTTTTTTTTAAATTTTTTATTTTTTATAAACATATATTTTTATCCCCAGGGGTACAGGTCTGTGAATCACCAGGTTTACACACTTCACAGCACTCACCAAATCACATACCCTCTCCAATGTCCATAATCCCACCCCCTTCTCCCAAACCCCCTCCCCCCAGCAATCCTCAGTTTGTTTTGTGAGATTAAGAGTCACTTATGGTTTGTCTCCCTCCCAATCCCATCTTGTTTTATTTATTCTTCTTCTACCCATTTAAGTCTCCATGTTGCATCACCACTTCCTCATATCAGGGAGATCATATGATAGTTGTCTTTCTCTGCTTGACTTATTTCGCTAAGCATGATACGCTCTAGTTCCATCCATGTTGTTGCAAATGGCAAGATTTCATTTCTTTTGATGGCTGCATAGTATTCCATTGTGTATATATATATATAAAAAAGAATATATTGAGAAATAGCACTAAACAAAAATGTATTGCCTAATAGAAATTATTAGGGAATTGATGCAAACATTTACATCACCATCATTTTTATGCACATGGATGCTTTTAAAAGATTTTAGGTTTGTTCTCTAGTTTAATACTTTTCCAAAGAGAAGTTTTACACTGTTAATTTATTAGCAAATCTCTTCTCTAAAGTAGTAAAAAAGTAAAATTTTAATTAATTTTGAATCTTTATGAGTTAAATTATCTTCAATTAGTGCAAAGTTTCTTCCCACAGCTTGTGTTCCATCTCTGCACTGGATGACCCATTATTTTGTATTCTATTCTAATATGTATGTTCTTCCATTCATGCTAATAACTGGGAGGTGACAATACTTTTGTGTCTGATATTGTGCAGCATTGAACTGTCTTTCCAACTTAGGCCATGGGACTACACCTCTTCTTGGATCTGGTTAGTAGCTCATCCCTTTCTTCTCAGATGCAACTACCAGGAAAGAAAATCTTCTAATTGACTTGATACTAGAATATTAAAACAAGTACAGACTCACATGATGTTGCATCTCTCTTTTTCTATGTGGGAAAGTTGGGAAGAATAAACCTTGGGAATAGTAAGATACAAGGAAGCTGGAAAAGATTTATTGTTGGATAGCCAGTTTTCCATAACCATGAGGCTGGCTATAACTTTATGAAAGGATTAGGCTAAAACTTTAAATAGTGTTGATTCTCTTCAACGGTAAAAGCTCTTCCTTCTGTTTTCTCCTTTCCTACCAATCTCACATACCTGATCTCTAGAAATTGGAGGTCTCACATGGACAAATCTCTTGGGTGTCCAAGAGGCTGGACATTTAGATATGGGGTGCAGATTGGGTATGGTATCTCACCCCATAGTGCTTCATAAATGTTCATTGAATGTATGAAATATATAAAAGTTCCAATGGCATTCCAAAAGACTCAAATTAATAAAATTATGAATGAAAAGGGAGATATCACAACTAACACCAAGGAAATAGAAACAATCATCAGAAATTATTACCAACAGTTATATGCCAACAAGTTAAGCAACCAAGATGAAATGGATGCATTCCTGGAAACTTATAAACTTCCAAAACTCAATCAGGAAGAAACTGACAACCTGAGTAGACCAATATCTAGTAACAAGATTGAAGCAGTGATCAAGAACCTCCCAAAAACAAAAAACAAGAGCCCAGGATCTGATGGATTCCCTGGGGAATTCATCAAAACATTCAAAGAAGAAATAATACCTATTATCCTGAAGCTGTTTCAAAAAATTGAAGCAGAAGGAAAACTTCCACATTCTTTTTATGAAGCCAGCATTATCCTGATCCTCAAACCAGGCAAAGACCCCACCAAAAAGGAGAATTTCAGACCACTATCTCTGATAAATATGGATGCTAAGATTCTCAACAAGATCCGAGCTAATAGGATCCAACAGTACTTTAAAGATTATCCACCATGACCAGGTGGGGTTTATCCATGGGATTCAGGGATCATTCAACATTCACAAATCAATCAATGTGATAGAACAAATTAATAAGAGAAGAGAGAAAAATCACATGGTCTTCTCAATTGTTGCAGAAAAAGCATTTGACAAGATATGTCATCCATTTCTGATTAAAACTATTCAAGGTATAGGGACAGAGGGAACAGTCCTCAACTTCATAAAATCTATTTATGAAAAACCCACAGTGAATATCATCCTCAATGGGGAGAAGTTGACAGCCTTCCCTTTGAGATCAGGAACACAACAAGGATGTCCACTCTCACCACTCTTGTTCAACATAGTATTAGAAGTATTAGAACAACACTCAGACAACAAAGAGAAATAAAAGGTATTCAAATTGGCAGTTGAAGAAGTCAAACTCTCTCTCTTTGCAGACATGATACTTTATATGGAAAACCCCCAAAACCCCACCCCCAAACTACTAGAACTCATATAGCAACTCAATGTGGATTGATACAAATCAATCCACAGAAATCAGTTGCTTTCTTATACACTAACAATGAAAATACAGAAAGGGAAATTAGAGAATCAGTTCCATTTACTACAGCACAAAGAACCATAAGATACCTGGGACTATACCTAACCAAACAAGTAAAGGATCTGTACTTAGGAACTACAGAACATTCATGAAATAAATTGAAGAAGACACAAAAAGATGGAAAAGCATTCCATGCTCATGGATCAGAAGAATAAACATTGTTAAAATGTCTATACTATCTAAAAGTCCTTTGGAGGCTTCTGGTTTCTGGTCCAACAAGTAGGGATCTTGGAAGTCATCACTCTTGTTCTGACAAAAAGAAAAAAGTTAAACATACTGAAAATCAACAACTCCTCTTAGATCCATCAGAGAGTTGAGGTCACAGAGAAACCACTGCTCCCAAACTGGAGAGGGAAGCAGACACAGAGAATAATAGCTTTCCAAGAGCAGAGCCAATACTGTTCCTTTAACCCAATACATCATGTCTGCTTTTCAACAAAAAATTGTAAGGTATACTAAAAGGCACAAAAGAAAATCTTAGATTCAAAATAACTATCAGAACCAGATGCAGATATGGCAGAGATTTGGAATTACCCAACTAAGAATTTAAAATAACTGGTTAATATTCTAAGGGTTCTTCTGGAAAGTGGACAACATGCAAGAACAGATGGGTAATGTGAGCAAAGAAATGGAAACTCTAAGAAAGAAATAAAATATAAATCTAGTGATCAAAAGCACTGAAAGAGAAATGGAGAATGCCTTTGATGGGTGCATAATTAGACTGGTCATGATTCAGGAAGAAATCAGGAATCTTAAAAAATATGTCAGTAGAAACCTCCTAAACAAAAAAACAAAAAACAAACAAAAACAAAAACAAAAACAAGGAGAAAAAAAAAGAAACTAAAAGGAAAGAACAGAATACTCAATAACTATAGAATAATTACAAAAACTGTACCATCGGTGTAACTGGAATGCTAGAAGGAGAAGAAAGAGAAAGGAAAAGAATAAATATTTGAAGTAATAATAACTGAGAATTTCTCAAAAGTAATGATAGAGACTAAACCACAGATGTAGGAGCCTTAGGGAATACAAAGCAGGATAAGTATTTAAAAATCTACATCTAGGCATATTGTATTCAAATTGCAGAAAATCAATGAAAAGAGAAAATTTTTATTGAAGTAAGAGGAAATATACCCTCTTCATTTATAGAGGAACAAGGATAAGAATTACATCAGACATCTCTTGTGAAACTATGCAGGCAAGAAGAGGGTGGATGGAATGAAATAAAGTGTTGAAAGAAAAAACCTGACCAACCTGTGATTCTCTATCAGTGAAATTCTTGAAAAGCAACGGAAAAATACAAATACTTTCTGATTCCATTTTATGAGGCACCTAAATTAGTCAGATTAATAGAGATAGAAAGTGGAATGGTGGTTGTAAGGAGGTGGATGGAGGAAGACTGGGGAGTTATTATTTAATGGGTATGGGAGTTTCAGTTTGGGAAGATGAAATGATTTATGAATATGGATGGGGGAGAAGAGAATGACTGAGCTACAATATTAATATTCTCAATGCTACTGAAATGTACACTTAAAATGCTTAAATTATAAATTTCATATCATGTATATGTATATCACTGCATAAATGTATATTTATATCATGTATAATTTATCACAAAAATAAAAATATTTTAAAGTGGAGGAAAAAGAACAAAAACAAAATAGAAGAAATAAAGACTTCCTCAGACAAACAAAAATTGAGAGAATTTGTCAATAGTAGATTTTCTTTGCAAGAAATATTATAAAAGAAATTCTTCACAGAAAAGGAAGATAATATAGACCAGAACCTGGATCTACGTAAAGAATGAAAGAGCAGAGGCACCTGGATGGCTCAGTGGGTTAAAACCTCTGCCTTCAGCTCAGGTCATGATCCCAGGGTCCTGGAATCCAGCCCAGCATTGGGCTCTCTGCTCAGCAGGAGCCTGCTTCCTCCTCTCTCTCTCAGCCTGCCTCTCTGCCTACTTGTGATCTCTGTCTGTCAAATAAATAAATAAAATCTTTTTAAAAAAAGAAAAAAATGGAAGAGCATTACAGAAGACATAAATGAGGGTAAAAGGCAAAAATGAGGGTAAAATATGATCTTTTAGTTTTATTACTCTTAATTGATCTAACTAAAGAGTTTGTTCAAAATAATAATTGCAAAAATTGTTCAGTTATATATAAGTGAAATGTGAAACAACTCTGTGATATGATGATCTGATGATGTGTAATACTCTGATATGAGGTATGTGAACTATCCTTGAAGTAGAGAGTTGAAATGGTTATTTGAAAGTTTACTTATAGTAGTTGAAAATTTGCACATCTAAGAGCAATCACTAAAAGAAAACAAAAAAAAGTATAATTATTTGCTGAAGAGAAAAAGTGCAATCATACAAAATACTCAATCAAAACCAGAGAAGAGAAGAGTGGAAGATCAAAAACAAAAACAAAAGGCAATAAATAAAAACAGTTACAAATATTTTATATTAAATCTACTATACTGTAATATCAACTTGAATGTGAATGGCCTAAATAGACCAATTAAAAGACAGCGACTATCAGAGTGGATAAAAATATACAAAACCTACTTACTTTTGGGGATGCTTGGCTGGCTCAGTAGATAGAGCATGTGACTCTTAATCTTGGCATTGTGAGTTTGAGACCAGCATTGGGTGTAAAGATTAATCAAAAAAATAAGATAACGTAGGAGATTATCTAGACGAAATCTTGGGTTTGATGATGACTTTTTAGATACAATCCTGAAGGCACAATCCATGAAAGAAAAAAAAATTGGTAAGTCAAGTTTCATTAAAATGAAAAACTGAAAGGCAAAGATTGGAAGAAAATATTTGCAAAGCACATATCTATCTGATAAAGGACTGGTACACAAAACATGCACAGATTCTTAAACTCAACAATAAGAAAATAGAAAACTCAATTTTTAAAATGGGCAAAAGATCTGAACATTACACCTCACCAAAGAAGATATATACATGGTAAATAAGCATACAAAACAATGCTCCACACCATAGGTCATCAGGAAATGCAAATTAAAACAACAATGATGTACCACTAGACACTTACTAAAATGGCTAAAATTCACAATAATGAAAGGACCAAACACTGGCAAGGATATAGGGCTACAGGAACACTCACTCCTCACTGATGGGAATACAGAATGGTGCAGCTACTTTGGAAGACAGTTTGGCAGGTTCTTATAGAACTAAACATTGTATTACCATATGATCTAGCAATTGCACTCCTTGGTATTTATCCAAAAGAGCTAAAAACTTATGTCCACACAAAAACCTATGTGCAGATGTTTATAGCATTTTTATTTGTAAGTGTCAAATCTTGGAAGCAACCAAGATGTCTTTCAGTAGGTGAATGAATAAACAAACATGATGTCTCCAGACAAGGGAATATTATTTAGTGCTAAAATAGACGAAATATCATGAAAAGACATGGAGGAAGCTTAAATGCATATTACAAAGTGAAAGAAGCCAATTTGAAAAGGCTACATACTATATGATTCTTAACTATACGACATTTTGGAAAAGACAAAACTATGGAGACAGTTAAAAGGTCAGTGGTTTCCAGGAGTCTGAGAAGAGGAAAGAGAAACAGGTAAAGTTTAGGGGATTTTTAGGGCAGTGCAATAATTCTATATGGTACTATAATGGTGAATACATGTCATTATACATTTGTCAAAACCCACCCAATGTACAATACCAAGAGTGAACCTTAATGTAAACGGTGGACTTTGGGTGGTAATGATATGTCAGTTTAGGTTCTCTGATTTTAACCAACATACCATACTAAAGCAAGATGTTAATAATAAGAGAAACTATACGTTTGTATCTTTAGGATAAATACCCAATAGTGCAATTGCTGGGTCATAGGGCAGGGTTGGTGGGGGGAGGGGATTTGGGAGAAGGGGGTGGGATTATGGACATTGGGGAGGGTATGTGCTATGGTGAGTGCTGTGAAGTGTGTAAACCTGGTGATTCACACACCTGTACCCCTGGGGATAAAAATATATGTTTATAAAAAATAAAAAATTAAAAAAAAATCACCTATAAGCCATAAAAAAAAAAAAAAAGAGAGAAACTATATATAGGTAGACGGGGGGCATATAGGAATTCTACTTTCTGCTCAATTTTTCTGTAAACCTAAAACTGCCCTAAAAAAGGGATCTATTAATTTTTTAAAAAACCCTTTGTTTCTTTAGCTTAAGATCTTACATTAACTCACAGAATCATATTCTGTAATTAATAACATTCACATACAAATAAAACATTAAATATTTAAATACTTAATTATATTCATAAATGTGTTCTTTATTACATTGTTTCCTTAGTAATTTTCTTTTTCATTCATTCAACAAATAAGTGAACACTCACTGTGTTTCAGACCTGACATGGTACCTGGGTCATAGTGCATGAATAAGTGAATGAGTGAGTGGATGGGACCAGCCCTGCTGGAACACATTTAACTGTAGCTCTTTGACTTTTGGCCTCCCTCATCTTTGTTTGATCTACATATCTTTACATCAAAAGCTGTTCTGTCTTCCACAAACAGGGTTACTCACTTATAATTTCTATGTTGTGGTCAGGTAGAAGGTTTAGGGGTTTCATATATTTTTAAATGATTTTATTTATTTATTTGACAGAGAGAGAGAGAGAGAGAGAGCGAGCAAGCACAAGCAGGGAGAGCTGCAAGCAGTGGGGAGAAGGCTCCTCACTGAGAAGGAGTCAGATGCAGTGCTCCATCCCAGGACCCTGGGATCATGACCTTAGCTGAAGGCAGATGCTTAAACTACTGAGCCACCTAGGCCCCAGGGTTTCATATTTTTATGGCAAATCAACAAAGAAAGGGAACCAAGTGGACCTGGAGAGTTCATTTTAGAACTTCTCTTTCAGCTCTCATTCTCCACATTTTCATGTCTAGGTTTCTCAAAGCATTGTTTTTATGAGGACCAAAGAGGACTTGGACACAGTTATTCATCTACTAAGCAGTTATACCCTTATTTAAGAAAAGAGCTGAGAGCCAAGCCATGTTATTTGTAGAATCTAACCTACCTTCAGCCTTTGGTTCAATGGACTGGCCCTATCTGTGTCTAGTGGTCAAACTTTGACCCAAAGTCTAAGCTATTTTATCTTTGTAGGCACCTGTGTCAAAGCTCCATAGCTGATTATCCAGGCAGACAGAATCCTCTATCTTAACCGATGAAACAAGATAGTGTCCCACTATTTCTCTTTTTAATTTTTAACAAGAAACTTTGCACAGTTACCAGAATCAACCACATAATCTTACTTACTTGACTGGAAGGATCAACATCCCTCTTAGTCTTAAGGGAGGTGACACGGATTATGTCTTTGACCTGTTTCTGTCCCAGCCAGTGTAAGAAAAACAGCTTAGCATCAATCACCCGTAACTAAAACCCTTGTATTTGGCTGGCATCAAACTGTAATATCCTTCCTAACAGATCATTACAAGCGTGGAAGCCATCGTTTGCTTATTTGAACAGAGGAAATAATATCCTGTGAAAAATGGATAACAAAGGGTTTGACTCAGTCTGTCCCTAATGTGCTAGTTTTCCAGTAAAGTAGGGAATAAGGAAGTATCATTTATAATGCTAAATTTCATTACATAGCAAGGAAAGGGGGGAAGGGAGAAAAGAACAATCATGGTGGTGAGTAAATACTGTAAGAAACGTTGTCCCCAAACTCCCCCCTTCCACCCTTCCTTTTGAGTTCTGTCTTTCAGGTCATGGCCAAGACAATCTTCCAGTCTCTGGCGTGAAACCTCATTATCTTCAGGCAGACCTCCCAACCCCCATCAGCCACTATCTTGATTATTTCTTCTGATTTCTCTCCTCTTCTCTGTCTTTTCAATGCCTTTATTCAGGCCCTTTTCACCTTTTCATCGGATGACTCATTCATTGCATTCACTCAAACAAACATTTGTTGAGTGTCCATAGATGTGTGAGGCACCAGAGACATGCCAGATATGGCTGCTGTAGGACCCGCACGGGATCTTGGCAGAGAAGAGAGACATTAAACACACAATCACAAGGAAGGTCTGAGAGTGGGTGAACAGCAAGTAAACCAGGCCGTAGGGTTCAAGGACCACATTGAGGCTGTGATGTTCAGTGAAACCTGAAAGGAAGGGATTTGAATTGTGAAGATACTCAGTCAGGAAAAGTCTGATGAATAGACTGGAGTTCCAACTTAGCTCTGCCATGTTCTTCCACTCTTGACATTCCACAGTGCTTCTGTTGTCAATAGATACTCCACACCTCTTAGCATGCTACCCAAACTGTAAACTCACTTTCTACCTTTACCTCCCACACATTCTGATACAGAGTTTATATTATTATCACACACTGTTTCACTAGCACAAGGTGCCCTTTCATATCCCCAAGTCTTTGTGGGTGTTGTTTCTTTTGGGTTTTGTTTTCTTCAGTTTGAAAATTTATTCTTATTCTTCAAGGCTCAGCTAAGAGGTAGCTTTCCTTGATTCTCACTAATAATAGTGATTTTCAGAGTCCATAGTCTCTCATGATTCACCTCCCCTTCCAATTTACCCCAACACCCTTCTCTCTAACTCCCCATGTTTTCCATGCTTTTTATGAACTCTGAAAAACAATCTGAGGGGTTTGAAGTGGCGGGGGGGTGGGAAGTCGGGGTACCAGATGGTGGGTATTATAGAGGGCATGGATTGCATGGAGCACTGGGTGTGGTGAAAAAATAATGATACTGTTATGCTGAAAATAAATAAATGAAAAAAAAATAATATTTTCCCTCACCTTTCTGTGTTATTCATACAATTACTTTTTATCAACATCATTCTGCCATATGTCATATTGATAAGTTATTTGAATATTTTTAGGGTAAAAGATTCTTGAGGACAGAAACATCACTGTTGCCGTTCTAGAACCCAGTACCAGTACCAGCACCCAGTACCCAGCATCAGCTTCTGGCACCTAATATAGCACCAACATCTGCTACCTAGCAGCAGCACCCAGCACTAGCACCCCAAACTCAGGAAAGTGCCATATATACAGATAGTTTTCAGTAAATTTTTGTTAAATTGAATGGGCACTCATTTCCCTAACCCAATTAATGATTTGAAAGAAGAATTTTCTTTAATAAGAAATCTCTAGAAAATTACAACCTTATGTATATGGCATTACTGTAAAATTTTTTTGCATGTAATTAAAAATTAATATCCTATTATAGGTAATACATAAGTCCATGTAATTTAGTGTGTTGTAAGGAGTGACACTGAAATATTTTCTAAATTTGTGCTGAATGAACAAGGTGAAGCCTTACAGAGGTATCACAGATGTAATTTGGAAGATGAAGGTGAAACCCACTCAAGTTTCATGTACTCAGTAGGCAAAAATGGCAATAAGACAAAGAATAATTTGTATTAAGACCAGATCTCCACTATGCTTGTGCATTAGCTCTTTCCCACCAGAGAACTATGTGGGTTGTTAGTGCCTCAAGATGAACCTTTCTTATATTACTCAATGATGAAGGGAGGCAGTTCAAAATGTCTTTATTAAGTGTTCAGTGCTCTACAGTTTATGAAGAGATTTCACATACATTATCTCATTTGAAAACAATTTTCCAAAATAGATGAGTTAGATATTTTCATTTTATGGAGGAAGGAACTGAGGGTTCAGAAAGGCTTGTTCATTTCTTCATTTAGCAAGTATTTATTGGATGTGGTTCTGCCAGACACCTAATGTAAGGTGCTTGCTGGGGCAGGTCTTCTGATTTCTCATCCAAGCTCTTTCTACCACCTCATGTGACTAAAATGAAACATCAGCAGAAATGAAATGTAGGGAGTGGGCCAGAATAACTGAATTCTGCAATTTCTAGGTGTTGGAGATGACGTATCTGGGATATGTTTCATACCTGGCTTCTCCACTTGGATTGAATGTTGAGCCTCAAATAAAGAGGCTGACTTTTCTGCTTTGGAGTATCCTTTGACACTCCTGGAACATGTTGAATCTTCAGCATGATCCCATGGAATATTTGAGCTGAATTTTTTTTGTGTGTGCAGTCATGCCTAGACATCTATTTAAGCTACTTGGGAACTTAGTTGCCTAGATGTTTTTGATCTATGTTCACTGGGCAGTTGCTTTTAAAATGGATAGACAGGGGCACCTGGGTGGCTCAGTGGGTTAAGTCCTCTGCCTTCAGCTCAGGTCATGATCCCAGGGTCATGGGATCAAGCCCCACATCAGGCTCTCTGCTCAGCGGGGAGCTTGCTTCTCCTCTCTCTCTGCCTGCCTCTCTGCCTCCTTGTGATCTCTGTCAAATAAATACATAAAATCTTTAAAAAAAAAAAAAAGGATAGACAACTTGGAAACCACCACCATGTCTATGTGAATTCCTGCTTGGTATAAACTGGATACTTCAGTGCCTTGATACAAAACCACTAGGGTGACTTCATGGAGCCAAATAAACACTTAGTCTTGCAAAGATTAGCTTGCTCAGAAGTGCATAGTGAAAGAGACAGAGGTTGCTTGCTGGGCAGTTTCAGACGGGGCAGCCAGAGGTCTACCCAGTGACCAAAAGGAGCTAGTCTCTCTGCCCCAAGTAATGGCTCAGGTGCAAAAAGACAAACCTCATTGGCAGGTGTAGGGGTGCCCCAACTCTGGAGCCTCATTCTTCATAGAAGCTACTCATGTAGCTTTCAGGGTTCTCACAAAAGCATGCACCAGCAAGATCTTTGCACTGAGGGAAGCCTAAGGATGTGGCTTCCCGTCAGGTGTTCACATGTTCCAACTTCTGATGCAGTTATAAATCAGGTTGTTTCTACCATCAATAATGCTACTTAGTGATAGCTACATATTCCATCTTTTATTTTCTTTTTAAAGTAGGCTTTATGTCCAGCATGGAGCCCAATGTAGGGCTTGAACTCATGACCCTAAGATCAAGACCAAGGCTGAGATCTAGAGGCAGATGCTTAACTGACTGAGCCATTTAGGCATCCTACATGTTTTATCTTTATCTGTTTCCAAGAAAACAGAGTCCAGAAGTTAACCACAGGTCGAATTCTTATACAGAAGGGAAGGATTTTGTTAATCTTTTGTCCGCGTCCCCATCCAGACCTGGTTATTATCATTTACCTTCTTTTCTTCATATGTCAGCAATATTACAAGGACATATAAAGGCACTTGAAACATTTCAAAGGAAAGTTCAGGACATTGCTATAATTTTTACCATCCAGTTATTGTTTAAGTTCAACTTAGGAGGTATTGCCCATATCCCCAAGGTAAAACCTGTTTTCTTCAGATTGATGTAAACAATAGTGCTTGATGACACAGAGGTGCTGAGTAATGATGGGACTCTCTGCTGTGGTTTTATGGGCAGCGTTGTCCATCATTCCTGAGTTACCCCTGCTGGTATAGGCTTACACACCTGTCTTGCAAGAGTATACATGTAGTTCTGCAGAGTCGACAGAGAGTGAATTGCCAATCAGTTTTGATGATGGCATGCCTGTGTCAGAGGAGCACACCCAGAAAAGATGCTGCTTGCCTGCACTTACTCAAGTTTAGCACGCAGGTACAAATTGCAAACTCTGGTTGGGTTTACCCTGGTCTTTAATCTTTAGCACTGCCTGATTATAACTCAAGTCTATATAAGGATCAGTGAGAAGAATGGAACTGTGTAGTTATCAGACAGCTACCTGCAGCATACACAAACACTGTAAGTTTTAACTAATTAACAGGTACGACTGTGATTCTAGCATTGCCCTTTCTTCTCAGTAGGGTAGTGGTGGGAGTGGCTGGGAGAGTGGATCAGTACATTTGGCTACAATCTATTTCATCTAATGTCTTATTTGGGACCCCTGATCTCCCTTATCCACTTCTACATGTCTTCTTGTCTGTGTTCACCTGTTTGCTTCTGAGTAGAGTGAGCTGTTCATCTCCCTGACTGTGTCTCCTGGCCAACCAGTGACCTTTATTTCAGTAAGTGAGAGAAACCACACTAGCAGAGGCCTTGACTGTAGTCCAGGAGACTGTGGGGCAGGTGTCAGCAATGGCTTTAGCTCTATGCACCAGGCCTTTGAGGAGTTGCCAGATGGCTGCAGCAGGGTTGTGTAGATGCTTGGTTTCTGTTACCCACATCCCTCTAAAGCAGAAGCTATTGTACTGTTTCCTAAAAGGTGTTTCAGCAGAGGGTAGGATAACAAAAGAGGGGGCAAAGACCTAATAGTTTGTATACAAATTGTGGTTTATAAAGTGTATGTGGATTCTCACATTTAATGACCTTCCGTAGCTCTGCTCTATTACCCCATTTACCCATTACAACATTGTGCAGTCTTCTTTGGCAGCAGTCTGAGATTCTTTCCTGTTTATTCAGGTGATATTTTAGTCCATAGATCTTCCAGCTTACACATACAGTTTATCAGATTTATCATTCAGGATTAGATAGTAGTATTGGAATCAAGGTATACATTATCTTTTTGTTTACTAGTATTATAAAATTTACTATCAATTGACTACAACTTGCCTTCTAATTGGACCTTCTGTTTGAGTTTTTAGTTTATCATCCCTACCTGGAATGTGACATTTGCCTACATTTTCATGTAGGCAAAACCATGAAGCATGTGAAGTTTATCACTCATCTTCCCTATTCTCCCATTATCTCCATCTTTGAGATTCATTTCTCCACCTATGCTTCTTTGCTTTTTCCAGAGACATATAACCTGTTTTCCATTGCACTAGATCTTGTTCTTGTGTCACATTTGTTTTAAGAATTGAGCACATAAAAGTTCAAGGTGTTGTTTTGTCTAATTATTTAAATCTGGTAACATTTCCAGGTATTCTGAAAAATGTTGAAGGAGCTATTTTGAAGCAGAGAATGCTACTGATTGTTTTCTATGCCAAAGGCTGGTCCAGGTGGTGGTAGAGGGTGCCATGGTGCATGTTCTGGATTTTAAGCACTCTTCCTTTCTCATATACATATTTAAAACCATAAATTCCTTTCTAAGCACTGTCTTATTTGCCTTCTACAAATTTTGATGTTAGGTTAAAAATTCTTTTTCTAGGGGCATCTGGGTGGCTCAGTGGGTTAAGCCACTGCCTTTGGCTCATGTCATGATCTCAGGGTCCTGGGATCCGAGTCCTGCATTGGGTTCTCAGCTCAGCATGGAGCCTGCTTCCCACTCCCTCTCTCTCTGCCTACCTCTCTGCCTACTTGTGATCTCTGTCTGTCAAATAAATAAATAAAATCTTTAAAAAAAATTCTTTTTCTAATTTACCTGGTAATATCTTCTTTGACCAGTGAGTTAATTAGTTGTGTTTATTGTTTAATTTATACATACATGGAGTTTTTCTATATATCTTATTATTAATTGATTTTTTAAAATTTAAATTCAATTAGCCAACATATAGCAGTACAGCATTAGCTTCAGGTATAGAGTTCAGTAATTCATCAGTTGTGTATAACACACAGTGCTCATCACATGCTCTCGTTAATGCCCATTACCCAGTTACGCTATCCCCCCATCCACTTCTCCTCCAGCAACCCTCGGTTTGTATCCTATAGTTAAGAGTCTCTTGTGGTTTGTCTCCATCTTGGATTTCATCTTATTTTTCCCTCCCCTCCACTATGAGTCTCTGTTTTGTTTCTTAAATTCCACATATGAATGAAACCATGTGATAATTGTCTTTCTCTGATTTTGCTCAGCATAAAACTCCCTAGTTGCATCCAAGTCAGTGTCAATGGTAAGATTTCACCCTTTTAAATGGCTCAGTTAAACATAACTGAGTTATGTTTAACTGAGCCATTTAAAAGGATATATATATATATATATTCAACTTGCCTTCTACTTGGACCTTCTGTTTGAAGTTTGAGTTTATCATCCCTATCTGGAATGTGACTATTTTTTTACATTTTCATGTAGGCAAAACCATGAAGCATGTGAAGTGAAGTTTATCACTCACCTTCCCTATTCTCCCACTATCTGGGATAATATTTATCATTCGTGTGTGTGTGTGTGTGTGTGTGTGTATAATATATATATTATATATATATATATGCATATATATATATATATATAGTCTTTATCCATCCATCTATCAATGGACATCTGAGCTCTTTCCATAGTTTGGCTATTGTGGACATTGCTGCTATAAACATTGGGGTACAGGTGCCCCGTCGGATCATAAATTTGTATTCTTTGGATAAACACTTAGTGGTATAATTACTGGGTCATAGGGTAGCTCTATTTTGAACTTCTTAAGGAACCTCCATAGTGTTTCCCAGAGTGGCTGTACCAGCTTGCATTCCCACCAACAGTGTAAGAGGTTTTCCCTTTCTTCTCATCCTCGCCAGCACTTGTTATTTCCTGACTTGTTAAATTTAGGCATTCTGACTGGCGTGAGGTGGTAACTCGTTGTGGTTTTGACTTATGTTTCCCTGATATTAGTAAGGAGCACTTTTTCATGTGTCTCTTAGCCATTCATATGTCTTCTTTGGAAAAATGTATGCTCATGTCCTCTGTCCATTTTTTACTTGATAATTTGTTTTTTTTATGCGTGTTGAGTTTGATAAGTTCTTTATTGTTCTTGGATACTAGCCCTTTTTCTGGTAGGACATTTGCAAATATCTCCTCTCCTTCTGTAGGTTGTCTTTGGGTTTGTCAACTGTTTCCTTTGCTGTGAAAAAGATTTTTATCTTGATGAAGTTCTAATAGTCATTTTTGCTTTTGTTTCCCTTGCCTCAGGGACGTGTCTAGCAAGAAGTTGCTGTGGCTGAGGTTGAAGAGGTTGCTGCCTGTATTCTCCTCTAGGATTTTGATGGATTCCTGTTTCATTTAGGTCTTTCATCCATTTTGAGTTTATCTTTGTGTATGGGGTAACAATGTGGTCCAGTTTCATTCTTTACATGTGACTGACCAATTTTCCCAACACCATTTGTTGAAGAGACTGCCTTTTTTCTATTGGATATTCTTTCCTACTTTGTCAAAGATTAGTTAACCATAGAGTTGAGGGTCCATTTCTGGATTCTCTATTATGTTCCATTGTACTATGTGTCTGTTTTTGTACCATACTGTCTTGATGATTACAGCTTTGTGATAGAGCTTGAAGTCCAACATTGTGAAGACATCAGCTTTGGTTTTCTTTTTCAGCATTAATTTGGCTATTTGGGGTCTTTTCTGGCTCCATAAAGATTTTAGGATAATTTGTTCCAGTTCTGTGAAAACTGTTGATGGTGTTTTGATAGGGATTGCATTGAATCTGTGGATTGTACTGGGTGACATAGATATTTTAGTACTATTTGTTTTTCCCATTCATGAACATGGAATGTTTTTCCATTTCTTTGTGCCTTCCTCACTTTTTCTTCCTTTTTCCCTTTCTTTTCCTTAAATTATTTTTATTAACATATAATGTAGTATTTGCCCCAGAGGTACAGGTCTATAAATCATCAGGCTTACACATTTCACAGCACTCCCCATAGCACATAGGCTCCCCAGTGTCCATAACCCAGCTAACATCTCCCTCCCCCACCATCCCCAGCAATCCTGTTTGTTTTGTGAAATTGAGTCTCTTAGGTTTTGTCTCCTTCCCAATCCCATCTTGCTTCATTTTTTCCTTCCCTACCCCCACAACCCCTTGCCCCACCTCTCAAATTCCTCATATTGGAGAGATCATATGATAATTGTCTTTCTCTGATTGACTCATCTCACTCAGCACAATACCCTCTAGTTCCATCCACATCATTGCAAATGGCAAGATTTCATTTCTTTTGATGGCTGCATAGTATTCCTTTGTGTATATATACCACATCTTCTTTATCCATTCATCTGTTGATGGATATCTAGGTTCTTTCCATAGCTTGGCTATTGTGGACATTGCTGCTATAAAAATTTGAGTGCACATGCCCCTTCAGATCACTATATTTGTTTCTTTAGGATAAATATCCAGTAGTGCGATTTCCAGGTTGTAGGGTAGCTCTATTTTCAACTTTTTGAGGAACCTCCATGCTGTTTTCCAAAATGGCTACACCAGCTTCCATTCCCACCAACATGGAGGGTTCTGCTTTCTCTGTATCCTCGCTATCATCTGTCATTTCCTGACTTGTTAATTTTAGGCATTCTGACTGGTGTGAGGTGGTATCTCATTGTGGGTTTGATTTGTATTTCCCTGATGCCAAGTGATGTGGAGCACTTTTTCATGTGTCTGTTGATCATCTGGATGTCTTCTTTGCAGAAATGTCTGTTCATGTCTTCTGCCCATTTCTTGATTGGATTATTTGTCCTTTGGATGTTGACTTTGATAAGTTCTTTATAGATTTTGGATACTAGCCCTTTATCTGATATGTCATTTGTGAATATCTTCTCCCATTCTGTCAGTTGTCTTCTGGTTTTGTTGACTGTTTCCTTTGCTGTACAAAAGTTTTTGATCTTGATGAAGTCCCAATATTTCATTTTTGCCCTTGCTTCCCTTGCCTTTGGCTGTGTTTCTAGGAAGAAGTTGTTGAGGCTGAGGTCAAAGAGGTTGCTGTCTGTGTTCTCCTCAAAGATCTTGATGGATTCCTGTCTCATATTGAGGTCTTTCATTCATTTTGAGTTTATTTTTATGTGTGGTATAAGGAAATGGTCCAGTTTCATTTTTCTGCATGTGGCTGTCCAATTTTCCCAACACCATTTGTTGAGGAGACTGTCTTTTTTCCATTGGGCATTCTTTCCTGCTTTATCGAAGATTAATTGACCATAGAGTTAAGGGTCTATTTCTGGGCTCTCTATTCTGTTCCATTGATCTGTGTGTCTGTTTTTGTGCTAGTACCATACTGTTTTGAGGATTATAGCTTTGTAATAGAGTTTGAAGTCTGGCATTGTGAAGCCACCAACTTTGGCTTTCTTTTTCAACATTCCTCTGGCTATTTGGGGTCTTTTCTGGTTCCATATAAATTTTAGGATTATTTGTTCCATTTCTTTGAAAAAAAATTGATGGTATTTTTTTGATGGTATTTTTTTTTAAATTTTTTAAATTTTTTATTTTTTATAAACATATATTTTTATCCCCAGGGGTACAGGTCTGTGAATCACCAGGTTTACACACTTCACAGCACTCACCAAAGCACATACCCTCCCCAATGTCCATAATCCCACCCTCTTCTCCCAAACCCCCTCCCCCCAGCAACCCTCAGTTTGTTTTGTGAGATTAAGATTTTGATGGTATTTTGATAAAGATTCCATTAAATGTGTAGATTGCTTTAGGTAGCATTGACATTTTCACAATATTTGTTCTTCCAATCCATGAGCATGGGACATTTTTCCATGTCTTTGTGTCTTCCTCAATTTCTTTCATGAGTACTTTATAGTTTTCTGAGTACAGATTTTTTGCCTCTTTGGTTAGGTTTATTCCTAAGTATCTTATGATTTTGGGTGCAATTGTGAATGGGATCAACTCCTTAACTTCTCTTTATTCTGTCTTGCTGTTGGAGTATAGAAATGCAACTGATTTCTGAGCATTGATTTTATATCCTGACATTTTACTGAATTCCTGTATGAGTTTTAGCAGTTTTAGAGTGGAGTCTTTGGGTTTTGCACATAAAGTATCATATCATCTGCAAAGAGTGAGAGTTTAACTTCTTTGCCAATTTGGATGCCTTTAATTTCTTTTTGTTTTCTGATTGATTAGGCTAGGACTTCTAATACTATGTTAAATAGCAGTGAGGGATTCTCTAATATTTTTGATGCATTTACTGAGCCAAGCTAGTGTCTTGGTAATCATCATTCTGAACTCTAGTTCTTACATATTACCAAGGTCTTTATGATTATGTCCCTAGTCATAAGAATCAGGACTGCCTCTTTTTTTGTGTGTTTGTGGTTTTTCCAGCTTGTCATTTTATCCAGATAAAAATATATGAATGAGATAGTAAAATACTATAAGGGTGGCAAAGACCACAGAAAAATATATGCCAAGCAAATCAGAAGAGACCTGAAACCAGGGGGAGAAGAAAGGGGAAACATAAAAAATAAAAATATGTATATATTAGACTGGTGAATAGAACAGAGCCACCCACTTGATTTTGGGTGTTTTCTGGTCTCTTAGAAGAAACTACCTCCCAAAATTTTAAAGAAAGAAAAACTTATATATATACAAAAATGAGGGTAAAAATGGTGAAAGGATGGAATATGACTGTAAAGATGAAAATTAAGAAAGATTCTGAGAAACAAACTGAGGGTTTTGGAGGGGTGGGGGGTGGGAGGTTGGGTGAGCCTGGTGGTGGGTATTATGGAGGGCACATATTGCATGGAGCACTGGCTATGGTGCATAAACAATGAATTCTGGAACACTGAAAAGAAATAAAAAAATAAATAAAAATTTTTAAAAATTTTAAAAAGATTCTAAAAAAGGAATTGATAAGTTGGTTGGAAAAAGAAAAAAAAAGAGGAGAGAATGTGATCAGGCTGGAGCTAGATTTAGGATATATATTGATCTTAGAAGAAATTATATCCCAAAATTTTAAAGAAAAAAAAACCTGTATGTATACAAAAAATAAGGCTAAATAAAATGAAGGGATAAAGTATTACTTTAAAAATGAAAATCTAAAAGGTTTTTTTTTCAATAAAAAATAAGATAAAATAGTTTAAAAATGTTAAAATAGGAAAGAGGAAAAGTTAAAAAATAGAATTAGAAAAATATTTTAAAAATTTAACTTTGCAAGCCTAAAGGATCATGGACAAAAAGCCATGAATTCTATGTGTTGCTTTTCCCTAGCTCTGGAGTTCCTCATTTCCCATTGATTGGTGAACTTGTTTTTGGCTGGATATTCGAGCTGATCTTCTGGGGGAGGGACCTCTTGCAATGATTCTCAAATATCTTTGCTGAGGCAGAATTGCACTGCCCTTGCCAGGGGCCTGGCTAAGTAATCAGCTTGGGTTTGCTCAGTAGCTTTTGTTCCCTGAATGCTTTCCATAAAGCTTCAGAGGTCAGGAATGAAAATGGCAGACTCCAAATCTCCAGCCAGTAGTTGCTGAGAGTTTGGAGCCCCACTCCTCAGTGAACCCTCAGGGAAAAGCAGTCCATCTTTCCTGTCTATCTGGTCTTTGTCTTTGGCCGCACTTCATGCTCACCTGGCCTATGACTGAGCATTCCTATCTCTGGTGCATGGCCCCATTTGGAGTTTCCAAACCCAGCAGATTCCTGCTGTACACTGCTGCATCACTCCTACTAGAGAAAGAAGGAATGGGTCTATCCTGATCTGCCACTTTTGGGGTCTCTGCTCGAAGAGCAGTGGCCCGATTGTGCTTTGGATCATGGTTTAAGGTAACTCCAGGCTGAGAGATCAGTGCTTGGCTCCATCTCTGTAGCCAGCTTTGCCTCTATGACACCTGGCAGCTCTGCTGCACTCAGACAGTCTTTCTGTGACACCATGGGTCCTGAGACCACACTGTCCCTGTGAGGGCTCCACTCCTTGCTTAGCCTCTGGAGTGATGTCCCCCAGTGGCGCAGACTTCTAAAAGTTCTGATTTTGTGCTCCACTGCTCCGGGAGCTGGCCCCTCTCCCTGCAGTCTATCCTCCCATCACTTTGGATTCACTTCTTCACACATCCTACCTTCCAGAAAGTGGTAGATTTTCTGTTTCTGGAATTGCTACTCTTCATCTCTTCTATCTCCTATTGAGTTTATAGGTGTTCAGAATGGTTTGATAATTATCTAGCTGAACTCCTGGGACCTAATGCTATTTAAGTCTCCTACCCTTCCACCATCTTGCTTCCTCTTTCCTCAATTTTTTTTTCTTGATGTAGTATTCAGTGACTCCTTATTTGTGTATAATACCCAGTGCTCATTACAACACCTGCCTCATTAATACTCATCACCTGGCTACCTCATTACCCTATCCCCTCTCCTCTGAAACCCTCAATTTGTTTCCAGAGTCCTTAGTCTCTCATGGTTTGTCTCCCCCTCTGATTCCCCTCCCTTCAATTTTCCCTTCCTTACCCTCATGTCCTCCCTGCTATTCCACACATGAACTGGAAGGGATTATGCCAAGTGAAGTATATCAAGCAATTTCTTTTGTAAGTGTTCTGTGGTTTTCAAAGTACAGATCCTTTACCTTTTTGTTTAAGTTTATTCCTAGGTATTTTATGGTTTGGGGTGCAATTGTGACTGGGATCAATTCCTTAATCTCTGTTTCCTCTGTCTCATCATTAGTGTATAGAAATGCAACTGATTTCTGTGCATTGAATTTATAACCTGTCACGTTGCTGAATTTCTGTATGAAATCTAGGAATTTTAGGGTGGAGTCTTTTGGGTTTTCCACATAAAGTATCATGTCATCTGCAAAGAGTGAGGGTTTGACTTCTTTGTTAATTTGAATGCCTTTTATTTCTTTTTGTTGTTTGATTGCTATGGTGAGGACTTCTAGTACTATGTTGAACAACAGTGGTAAGAGTGGACATCCCTGTTGTGTTCCTGACCTTAGGGGAAAAGCTCTCAGTTTTTCCCCATTGAGAATATTCACTGTGGGCTTTTTGTAGATGGCTTTTATGATATTGAGGTATGTTTTCTCTATCCATATATTTTGAAGAGTTTTCATCAAGAAAGGATGCTATATTTTGTCAAATGCCTTTTCTGCATCAACTGAGAGGATCATATGGTTCTTGTCCTTTCTTTTATTGATGTGATGTTTGATTGATTCACGAATGTTGAACCACCCTTGCATCCCAGGAATAAATCCCATTTGACTGTGGTGAATAATCTTTTTAATGTACTATTGGATCCCACTATCTAGGATTTTGGTGAGTATTTTAGCATTCATGTTCATCAGGGATATTGATCTGTAAATCTTCTTTTTAGTGTGGTCTTTTCTGGTTTTGGGATCAAGGTAATGCTGGCCTCATAGAATGAGTTTGGAGGTTTTCTTTCCATTTCTATTTTTTGAAATAGCTCCAGAAGAATAGGTATTAGTTTTTCTTTAAATGTTTGGTAGAATTCCCCTGGGAAGCCGTCTAGGACTGGATTCTTGTTTGTTGGGAGATTTTTGATTACTGCCTCAATTTCCTTGTTGGTTATGGTGTTAATGGATTTTCAGTTTAATTTGGTTTTGGTTAGAAAATAACCTCTGTAAGATTTGGAAAAAGACTCTTTCTTTTTTTTTTTTTTTTTAAAGATTTTATTTATTTATTTGACAGACAGAGATCACAAGTAGGCAGAGAGGCAGGCAGAGAGAGAGAGAGAGAGAGAGAGAGAGAGGGAAGCAGGCTTCCTGCGGAGCAGGGAGCCCGATGCGGGGCTCGATCCCAGGACCCTGAGATCATGACCTGAGCCGAAGGCAGCAGCCCAAACCACTGAGCCACCCAGGCGCCCCAGAAAAAGACTCTTTCTTAAGGGCAATTCTACATTGGCAACAAAACTGAAAGAATGGTATAGAAATTTCCCACACACCCTCTGTCTCCACAAATGCAGAGCCTCCCCATTATCGACATTACTCATCAGAATGTTACCTTTTTTTTAAATCAAAGATGAATCTACATCGACACATTGTAATCACTCCAAATCCATAGTTCACCTTCAGGTTCACTCTTGGTGTTGTACATTCTATGGGTTTTGAAATGTATAATGACATACAACCACTATAATATCATAAAAAGTATTTTCACTGCCCTAAAAATGCTCTATGCTCTGCCTATTCATCTCTTCCTTTGGGGCAACTCCTGATCTTTTTATTGTCCGCATAAGTTTTTGCTTTTTCCAGAATGTCATATGGTTGGAATCATACACTTTTCAGATTGGCTTCTTTTTTTAAGTAGCATACATTTAAAGTTTTCCTATATCTCTTCATGATCTGATAGCTCATTTCTTTTATTGCTGGGTAATACTTAAATGTTCTAATGCACCACAGTTTATTTACCACTCACCTACTGAGAATACATTGATAGCTCCCAAGTTTTGGCAATTAGGAGTAAAAGTGCTATAATTCACTTCTGTGTGGACATAAGCTTTCAACTCCTTTGGACAGATATTAAGGAGTACCATTTCTTGGTCTTACAGAAACAGCATATTTAGTTTTCTAAAAAACCACCAAATGCCTTCCAACATGGCTGTACCATTTTGCATTGCCACTGACAATAAGTGAGACTTCCTGTTTGTTTTACATCTTTCCCAGCATACGGTGTTGTCAGTGTTCCACATTTTGACTGTTCTAATAGATGTATAGTGGTATCTCATTTTTGTTTTAATTTTTATATTCCTGATGACATACAATGTGGATCATCTTTTCATATTATATATATATATTTTTTGCATCTGTATATTTTTGGTGAGGTGTCACAGTCTTTGGCTTATTTTTGAATTGAGTTGTATATTTTCTTATTGTTGAGTTTTAAGAGTTCCTTGTATATTTGTATAGCAATGATTTATCATATGTGTCTTTTGCAGAGCCTATGCCTTGTCTTCTAGCTTCTTGATACTGAGTTTTGCAGAGGAGACGTTTTTAATTTTAATGAAGTCTAGCTTATCAATTTTTTGTCTTGGATTATATCTTTGGTGTTGTATTTAAAAAGGCACCACTACATTCAAGATCCTCTAAACTCTCTTTTATGTTATCTTCTAGGAGTTTTACAGTTTTGCATTTTACTTTTAAGCCTATGATCCATTTTTAATGAACAGTACAAACTCTGTGTCTAGAGTAATTTATTTATTTATTTTGTATGTGGACGTCCAGTTATTCCAGCACCATTTGTTGAAGAGACTCTGTAAGATTTTAATCTCTTGAAATTTATGGAGAATTGTTTATGGCCCAGCACATGGTCTGCCCTGAGGCTGCATGTGCTGTTGAAAAAATGTGTATTCTACAATTGTTGGGTGTAGTGTTCTATGAATGTTAACTAGGGCAGGGAGGTTGGTGGTGTCACTCAGATCTTTCATCTCCCTACTAATTTTTTTGTGTTGTGTTGTTCTGCCAATTAACGAGCGAGAAGTGTTATCTAGCTATGTTTGTCTATTTTTCCCTTTATTTCTAACAGTTTTTGTTCATGCATTTTTGAACTATTGATAGGCACATGCAGATATAATTGTTAGGTATTTGTGATGTTTAACCTTCCATCATTATAACATTCCTACCACTTAATTTATACAGGACTCTTTATCCTGAGGTCTGTTTTGCTATATATTGGTATAGCCTCTTCAGCTTTTATATATATAGTGTTTGCATAGCATATCTTTTTCTGTCCATTTACTTTCAGCCTAATTGTGCCTTTGTATTTAAGTTTTTTGTAAACAGAATATAGTTGGATTTTGCTTTTTTCCCCTAGTCTGCTAATCTTTGCCTTTAATTGAAGCTTCTAGTCCACTTATACTTAATGAAATTATTGATATTATTGGATTAATTTTGCCATTTTGCTATTTGGTTCCTATTTCTCTTTCTTGCTTTCTTTCTCCTACTTATTCTTCGCCTTTTGCTTTCTCTAGAGTTAATTATTTTTTAGTATTCTATTTTCATTATTCTATTTATTTTACTCCATTTTAATTACTCTATTTATTTTATTAATTATCTTATGTCACTATGTCTTTTGCATTATTTTTTAACAGGTAGCTCTAGAGAAGTAATTCTTAAACTTCATATCCACCTGGATCATTTGGAGGCCTTGTTAAAATACAGTTCATTGGGCCCCACCCCAGAATTTCTGGTTCAGTGTATGAGAGTGGGATCCTAGAATATGTATTTCTAACAAGTTCCTAGATAACACCAATGCTTCTGATGAGGGGAACACCCTTCAAGAATACTGTTCTAGGAATTAAAATCTGCACCTTTAACATTTTACATTCTACTGAGAGTTAGTATTGTGCTATATCATGTGAAATATAAAAGATAGAAAACTTGCAACAGTATGTTTTCAGCTACCTATCAGCCAAATCCTTTGTGCTGTTGTTGTCATAGATCTTCTATCTATATGTTTTAGAAAGCCCACAATACATTCTTTTTCTTTTTGCACTAAATAGTCTTATGCTTTTTAAAAAATAGTCATTTGCTTTTTAATGAAATCAAGAAAAGGAAAGAAAATACAGACTCACTTATATTTACCACATATTTGCCATTCCCAGTGATGTTTATATTTCCTGGAGACCCTATTTATCATCTGATATCATTTCTTTTCAGCCTGAAGAACTTGCCTTAATGTTTCTTAAAGACCATGCTTATTTATAATGAATTCTCTCAGTTTTTGTTTACATGAAAATATTTTTACTCTGCATTCATTTTTAGAAGATATTTAAGATACTTTTTCTGGGTTGATGAGTTTTTATTTTTTCTGGGTTTGGGACTCAGAAATCTTCATTTTTCACAACACCCCCAGGTCATTATTATGTAGAATATTGTAGGCCATAGTTTAAGGAAAACTATAGTAAGCACTTCACTAATATTCCTATGTAGTGAGGCAATAACTTGTAGTCTTGGTGATGGGATAGTGGAGATGAAGTGGTTTGAAGAGCAAATGAGAAGGTATAAACAGAAAGTGTAGACAGTGTTACACTTATTAATCTTTCCTTTTAAAATAAATTAGGTTAAATCTGGATTGCAGTCTGTTGATCTACATTTTTTGGCACAAATGTGATTGAACCTTGATTTCATAGACGTATTTAAACTGTAGATTTCTTCTGTCTATGCTTCAGCTAATTTATGTTATCTTATAGCTATCCACATTTATTCTGTTCTCTGAAAGTTGGCTTGAAATGGACCTTAAGGTCCAGGCACTGTGGCCTCATTTCTAGTGTCAGTGATGTTCAGGATAAGTCAGCACTGGGCCTGGTAAAATTTGATGGCTTCCAGGTACATAGTTGCTGCTTGGACAGAGAGGCAGTGCATTCCAGAACTCATTCTTTTAAGCAGATGGAGGGCCTGCACTTCATCTTTTCCTGTTTCCTCACACATCTTGGAAAGCATTGTGCTGTGAATTGTTATTGAGGGAAGAGTCATATTGGGGAGAAAAGAGTAGGAGAGAAAAGGCCCATGGTCACAGATGATGCACAGAATGAAAAATGCCAAAAAAGAGACACAAACAAAACACTAGGTCAGAATATAGGAAGGACACATTTTTACAATCAGGCCTACTAGCAGAGTGAAACAGGAGGAAGCAAGAAATGAGGACTTCTTTGAGACCATCTAATCATAGGTGATTTGTGGACATGGAATTTAGTCTGAATGGGCCCACAAGGGTAAGAGGCTGCCAGGCTCCTTCCTCATGTTACATTAGTTTTACCAGTTTAGTTTTTTTTTTTAGCTTTTAGTGATTGATTAGGAACACATAAGTTACTGTATTGTGACTTTGAGCTCTTTATAGCTAATTTAGGTTGTTTATTCTGGTGCTGATACCTTATGACATCAGTGTGATTTAGATCTTTAGGCTTTTTAAGATGGGAACAGCCAGTTGTACCAGAGTAGCTTCTTACATAACTTAAAATTACAACATTTGGAGATAAAGATCCCACAAGTACCAGTTGTGTATGGAGATAGTCTGAGATTGTCACTGAACACAATGCTTAGGGTTATGTATTAAAGATTAGACATAGTTTCCACCCTCAAGAGCATTACATTTTAATTTGGGAAGCCAAGGATGTCAAAAACAATCAACATATGCGTCAGCAAAAGTCATTAGGTGGAATGTAATAGCACTTTACAGTGGGAGGATATGGGTAAATAGTGAGTTATGGCTTCCTGAAGCAGATGAAATATACAAAAAGCAAAAATGTGATACAATGAATTGGTAAATACCTATAAATTGGTATTTAGAGGGTTTGGAGGAAAGAACACAAAGATATCAAATATATGTCATTTGCTATTTTGCAAAAGCCCATATGAAATATCCCAGTTATGGGCGTATCCATTTTTTCCAGTTTTGTTGTTGTTGTTGCTTTGCAAAATCAGGTTATCTTTGGCACCTCTATTTTGGTACAGCTTATGAATAACATTTCATTTCACCTTGCAGTCAAGAGTCACCTGAAAGACAGCAGGACCACCTACTTACCTTTTCTTTCTGTTCTTTACCACCATCCCAGCAGAACTGGGGAGGAGTCACTGCTGGAGTGGTCCCTGGAGCCTGATTCTCCCAGGTATTACCATCTCTGTTTGATTCACTTATAGATGTGATGGCCTGTGGTTAAAAGTGACTGATAGAAATATTGTACTCTTTTAGCTGCACTCAATGCTTTCTTAGGACTCAAGACAATGCTTTCTTAGCCATCTTTTTTGCCCTTTTTTTTTTTTTGTAAAAATAATGTGCTATCAAGTGAATCTTCTCAATTTGATTTTAAGCTTCACAGCAATTCTTAAAATATAAGAGTTGTAATCCCCATACTGAGGATGACCAAATCACATGGGTTAAGTGTTAAGTTATTCAAGACACACAGCTGTCTTGAATAATGGCAGAATTAGTTAGGACTTGACTTTCCATATCCTGGTCTGCATACAAAAGTTTATATGCATATGCTCATGCATTTTTCTAGGGTAAGTGTTTATAGCATCGATTAACTTCTCTAAGAGATCCATAGCTTTGGAGAGACACAGTAGTGTATAATGATGCCCATAGTTCAGTTCTGTGTCTTCTCACAGGTATTGTATTCATAGAGAAGAGCAACCCCTTCCAGTTTAAACCTCTGGCCTTTACAATATCTCTGAAATGTTGTGTCAGGTTCCATTTATTATGTGACTAGTTCTGCGTAGAATTGACTACTACGATACTGATTACAAAACATTTGTAATTATGATCCTTTTTTTGGTCTCTGTCATCTGTGATATAGTGTGGACCCAGACACAGATGAAGGGAGCATAAAGTTTGACAATAAGGACTGTAGTAAGAAAGGTTGTAACACTTGGAGTATTTTTATATTTGGAAATAGTAGTTCCTCTACTGGGAAAGTTGGCACTTTATAATACTTCCTAAAATGTATTGTGTGCAAATAAGAAAACACTGTCTGTCTCTGTGGCAACCCTAACTCACAGCTGCCTTTCTTCTGCTGTTCATAGAGAACTAGCTCTGTCTTGCCCCATCTGGGCAACGAGTACTTGAAAACTATCCTGACATTCCATGGCACAAGTATAATTGCTCTAAAGTTTCATCAGCACATGATGTCTAGGAGCTGATTGCTTGAGATGGGTGGAAAACACAAAATGGGTGGCCAACTGTGGGAGAGTAACAGTTTCATAGAAAGTCTGAGGATGACTTAGGGAAGAGAAATGACTTATCCTTTCTAAGCCAGGTTGTAATCCAGGCAGGATGCATGGTATCCCTGGACAGAGCAAAGGGCAAATGGCATCTGGGCACAATATGTCACCAGCTGCTTTGGGGTTGACACAGTCTAGTTCAGATCCCAAGAGCTATTATCTCTCCTTTTCTGTAGTATATTAGGTGACTATATTATTTAATATGAATATTTAAAGAGAGAAATGGAAAAGAGTAAAAAATCTGAGTTTACATTTATAAGTCAAGTGTTTGCAGAACTTGGGGGAAGAATTGGGAAAAGTTAGCTCAGCTAACTTTTAGATCTAACGAATCCCCGATGCTTTTTAGGTTATCAGCTGTTAGTTCCCTTCCCTTCCCTCTTTCCACCTCTAAGAAAAAAAAACTATTTGTTAACATAAACCCAAAGGTGTAGTGAGACACTCAATGAGGACTGTCTTCGGCAGAGCCTCCCATTTAGAATGTACAGAGTTTTGACGATGATGGATTCCAAGGTATACACCTGGAGCAGCCTAGGGTCTGTTCTGCTGTATTCTATTGATCCAAGCAAGTTCCGAGGATGGCCTGCATTCAAGCAGAGGGGACACGGCCTCATGTTTAGTCCATCCCCATTGTCTATTTTCAGAACACGTGCTAATGCTTGTTTACAGTTTATAAAGCATGTTTACACCAATTATCTGACCTGATCTGCAGAGCACTTGTAATCTTCATACCTAAGAAAACCACATCTCAGGTAGGAAAGGAACTTGCCCTGTGTCCCATTAGTAGGGAGAGTTGGAGCTAGAACATGTTTCCTGGTCCCTGGGCTCCATATACTACAGATGCAGCTCTTCAACAAAGCTTCATCCAGCTGACATGGACTTGGTTTACTATTTTGGTCAAGTATGAAAGGAGACCATTTTACTATTTTCTTCCATGATTCATAAGTGCCTCCTGAGTATATATGGGGTATGAATGTTGTTCCCACAGGGAATGTCCAACGGAGGTGTCCAGGCCACTCTGTCTGATATATGTCACCCTCCTGAGTACAATGCGTCTGGAAGTTTGCCCTGGTGGCTTTCTGGGGTTGTTGAGGGGCTGTCCAACCAGTTTGGCTGGTATGTCTGGAAAGTAATTTCCAGCTCTGCCTTGGTAGATTCTGTGGTCACTGTATTGATTTGCTTCCTTTTCAAGCTCAACTTCAGGAAAATGCTGGGAAAGAAGGACGCTTTGAAATTAAAGCTTTTTATCTTTTAAATTTTCTCTCTAAACAAGTCTTACCAGTTTTTCTTTCATTTCTGTCTTTCCTTTGGTGCCTGGATCTTCTAAGTTACCCTCTTTCATCTCCACAATAGAAGCAAAGCATTTCCTTATATGTGATCCACTTATTAATAATTTCCATTTCCATGGCTTTCACAGGGTTGAAGAACTGCTTTCTCCCTATGTACTCATTATTTTCCTTCCTTTTATTTCATGCACATAGTTCTTCAATCATTCTTGTGATAACAGTTCTTTCATGAGGCTGATTTCAGCCCCTCACCTCTACAGGATCAGGGTTTTTTTTAATTAAACTTTTTAATTATTTAAATTTCTTTTCAGTATACCAGAATTTATTGTTTATGCACCACACCCAGTGCTCCATGCAATATGTGCCTTCCATAATACCGACCACCAGGCTTCACCCAACTTCCCACCCCTGACCCCTTCAAAACCCTCAGATTGTTTTTCAGAGTCCATAGTCTTTCATGGTTCATTTCCCCCTCCAATTTCCCTCAACTCCCTTCTCCTCTCCATCTACCCATGTCCTCCATATTATTTCTTATGCTCCACAAATAAGTGAAGCCATATGATAACTGACTCTCTCTGCTTGACTTATTTCACTCAGCATAATCTCTTCTAGTTCCATCCCTGTTGATATAAAAGTTGGGTATTTGTCCTTTCTGATGGAGGCATAATACTCCATAGTGTATATAGACCACATCTTCCTTATCCATTCATCCGTTGAAGGGCATCTTGGTTCTTTCCACAGTTTGGCGACTGTCGCCATTGCTACTATGAACATTGGGGTAC
Organism: Mustela nivalis; assembly: GCF_964662115.1. Taxonomy (NCBI): domain Eukaryota; kingdom Metazoa; phylum Chordata; class Mammalia; order Carnivora; family Mustelidae; genus Mustela; species Mustela nivalis. The sequence continues at coordinate 3,857,013 of NC_139034.1, forward strand.
AGATGGCCCTTCTTTTCACTACATCTGTATCTTTGGGGTAAATACCCAGTAGTGCAATGGCAGGGTCATAGGGTAGCTCTATTTTTAATTTCTTAAGGAATCTCCACACTGTTTTCTAAAGTGGTTATACCAACTTGTATTCCCACCAACAGTGTAAGAGGGTTCCCCTTTCTCCACATCCTCTTCAACACATGTTGTTTCCTGTCTTGCTAATTTTGGCTATTCTAACTGGTGTAAGGTAGTATCTCAATGTGGTTTTGATTTGAATCTCCCTGATGGCTAGTGATGATGAACATTTTTTCATGTGTCTGATAGCCATTTGTATGTCTTCATTGGAGAAGTGTCTATTCATGTCTTCTGCCCATTTGTTGACATGATTATCTGTTTTGTGTGTGTTGACTTTGAGAAGTTCTTTATAGATCCTGGGTATCAGCCCTTTGTCTGTACTGTCATTTGCAAATATCTTCTCCCATTCCTTAGATTGCCTCTTTGTTTTGTTGACTGATTCCTTTGCTGGGCAGAAGCTTTTGATCTTGATGAAGTCCCAGAAATTCATTTTCGCTTGTTTCCTTTGTCTTTGGAGACATATCTTGAAAGAAGTTGCTGTGGCAGATATCGAAGAGGTTATTGCCTATGTTCTCCTCTAGGATTCTGATGGATTGCTGTTTCACATTGAGGTCTTTCATTTATTTCGAGTTTATCTTTGTGTATGGTATAAGAGAATGGTCAAGTTTCATTCTTCTATATATATATCTGTCCAATTTTCCCAGCACCATTTATTGAAGAGACTGTCTTTTTTCCACTGGATATTTTTTCCTGTTTTGTCAAAGATTATTTGACCATAGGGTTGAGGGTCCATATTTGGGCTTTCTACTCTGTTCCCCTGGTATATGTGTCTGTTTTTATGCCAGTACCATGCTGTCTTGGTGATTACAGCTTTGTAGTAAAGCTTGAAATCAAGCAATGTGATGCGTCCGTTCCTGATTAAAATGCTTCAAAGTATAGGGATAGAGGGAACATTCCTGAACTTCATCAAATCTATTTGTGAAAAACCCTCAGCAAATATCATCCTCAATGGGAAAAAGCTTGCAGCCTTCCCGTTGAGATCAGGAACACGACAAGGATGCCCACTCCCACCACTCTTGTTCAACATAGTATTAGAAGTCCTAGCAACAGCAATCAGACAACAAAGAGAAATAAAAGGTATCCAAATTGGCAATGAAGAAGTCAAACTCTCTCTCTTCACAGATGAGAAAACCCAAAAGACTCCACCCCCAAACTACTAGAACTCACACAGCAATTCCGTAACGTGGCAGGATACAAGTCAGTGTACAGAAATCAGTTGCTTTCTTATACACTAATAATGAAAATACAGAAAGGGAAACCAGAGAATTGATTCCGTTTCCTATAGCACCAAGAACTGTAAGATACCTGGGACTAAACCTAACCAAAGAGGTAAAGGATCTGTACTTGAGGAACGACAGAACACTCATGAAAGAAATCAAAGAAGACACAAAAAGATGGAAGACAATTCCATGCTCATGGATCAGAATAAACATTGTTAAAATGTCTATACTGCCTAGAGCAATCTATGCTTTTAATGCCATTCTGATCAAAATTCTACCAGTATTTTTCAAAGAACTGGAGCAAACAATCCTAAAATCTGCATGGAATCAGAAGAGACCCTGAATTGCTAAGGAAATGTTGAAAAAGAGAAAAAAAACTGGCAGGTCAGTTTTTTAAAAGCATTTCCTAGGAGTCTCAAAATATTCTCTTCATTTTTCACAGCATAGAAGTTGTTATATGATTAGACAGTTTGTCATTTCTTCCTGTGAATACTTTTTTAAAATTGAGATATAACTGACATATAACAGTAGTTTCCATTGTAGAACATGATTTGATATTTGTACACACTGCAAAATGATCACCAGAGAATTTTTTACTATGTGTGCTGACCAATTATTCATCTACTTAGCAAAGATTTATCAAGTTTCTCCTGTGTCCAACACATTGGGTTTATAATGTTGACAAGATAGATGAGTCCCATGGAACTTAGTGATTTGTATTCTGAAATAGCAAGTAGCAATGGCCTGAAATTTTGTGTTTTCTCAGAATTTTCTGACAATAGTGAAGACATGGTCAAAAGCTGCTTTGTCAAGTGAAGAGTGAAAACAATTTAGTAATGAGTTTGATGTTCTCTGTTCAAAGTAAAACAGTCTATGGATTGGAGGAGCATAGTGCCTCACAAGCAGGGGAGCACTTCGCAATTTTCCTGTGAGGTTTTGAGCAAGAACGAGTTTAGAGGAGGCAATGTGGATGATGGCCCTGTTTTTAGAGGTTTTTTTAAAGAAGTCTAACAGGTCCTATTTTCTAGTGTAGGGTAGCTAGTTACACTGGGCTGGAGGATTGTCCTTGGTGTGATTGGTGACAGGTGTTTACCAAATGCAGGCTGTCTTAGGTTTAGATTTGTGACTTCACACTGGCCATTGGGGTGACCTCCATTTTGTGGGTTCTGATGTACATATCAGTGTTATCAACTTTAAGGTGGTGTTAGGAGCCATAACCAGGGATGACAGTTTCAGACAATTAAATGCAACAAATTGCTGGGAATGCCAGGAATAGGGAGGTAATGAAGGGCCATCTGGCTTAAGATTCAGCAGCTAAGTTAAATAATGGTGTTTTAAGTGGGCAGGAAAAGAATGCTTTATCATGACCTCCACTTCAACTTAGAAATTCTCTCCTCTTTTTTTCTTGGGAAGGGAGAGAGCTGAGGGAAGGGGCAGAAAGAGAGGGAAAGAGAGAATCTTAAGCAGGCTCCATGTCCATATCAGAGCCCAATGTGGGGCTCAACTTATAACCTGAAATCATGACCTGAGCTGAAATCAAATGTCAGGCACTTGACTAATGGAGTCACCCAGGCACCCCCTAGACATTCTTTCTTCTTATTGTACAACAGATGATGACATGGTGACAGCAGGTGATGGAACAGCGAGGGGACAGTCAGCACCAACATGGTGTTGAAGTCTTACTCCATGTTGGGATGGGCTGCTAGTGCCGGCTTGCATTTCTCATAGGCATTATCTCAAACAGTTCATTCTGTAGTAGCTTTGTATTTCACATATCCTTTGTCTGATTATAAGTCCTTTAGAGACAAGAATTCTTTTTTCTATGTGTTTCTCCACTCGGTACATGTAACCATACCTGACATGTGGATTCCACTTGATCCTTGGGCAATGTATTATGGAATTTTCTTACACAATTGAAATCACCCATAAGGAAGGTCCTTTTAGGATCTTCATAATAGCCATATGCTCTTGAGTGGGGTTCAAAGTCTTAAATCTTGTTCAGTTCTATAAGAGTGTGGATCAGGATTCTAAGATGTTAATAAGGATATATTGCAATCCTAGAGAAGCTGATTATCTCAATTTTTATAAACAAAGAGAACTTAGTACAGAAACCTTTCTGACTTTCCCAAAGCCACATGTTTTATAAGTGCACTTAAAAGGGAAGAATGGGCAAATGACTTAGATGGCTTTAGACAGCTTGCCTATGTATTTCAGGTCATAAATCTTTCCTTCCTCTTAAGTTTCCTTAAATTCTTCTCTATCATGAAAACTTAATAGCTAATTTCTTAAGTCTTCAGAGGTCTTGCATTACAAATACATTTATTAAGTCTCCAGGGTCAACAGGGGTCATAAGATGCTATCAGCAGGAATAACATTTTTCTAGGATCATCCTAAGTGATGTCCATGGGTCTTTTCAGCTTACATGTTCTGTTTACTGGTTCTGTCTTACCGAAGATCAAATACTTGCTGGTCATACTGGTAACATCACATACCACTATTTAAATTTGTAAAAACAGGTTTTAATTATATTCGTTTTTATAACTTATTTTTAAAAAATTCCTTTATTTACATGGAGTGTATCATTAGTTTCAGATGTAGAGTTCAGTAATTCATCAGTTGCATTATTTGACCATAGAGTTGAGGGTCCATATTTGGGCTCTCTGCTCTGTTCCACTGGTCTATGTGCCTGTTTTTATACCAGTACCATGCTGTCTTGGTGATCACAGCTTTGTAGTAAAGCTTGAAATCAGGTAACGTGATGCCCCCTGTTTTATTTTTGTTTTTCAACATTTCCTTAGTGATTCGGGATCTCTTCTGATTCCATACAAGTTTTAGGATTATTTGCTCCAGCTCTTTGAAGAATACTGGTGGAATTTTGATCAGAATAGCATTAAAGGTATAGATTGTTCTAGGCAGTATAGACATTTTAACAATGTTTATTCTTCTGATCCAAGAGCATGGAATGGTCTTCCATCTTTTGGGGTCTTCTTCAATTTCTTTCATGAGTGTTCTGTAGTTCCTCGAGTACAGATCCTTTACCTCTTTGGTTAGGTTTATTCCCAGGTATCTTATGGTTCTTGGTGCTATAGTAAATGGAATCGATTCTCTAATTTCTTTTTCTGTATTTTCATTATTAGTGTATAAGAAAGCCACTGATTTCTGTCCATTGACTTTGTATCCTGCCACATTGCTGAATTGCTGTATGAGTTCTAGTAGTTTGGGGGTGGAGTCTTTTGGGTTTTCCATATAAAGAATCATGTCATCTGTGAAGAGAGAGAGTTTGACTTCTTCATTGCCAATTTGGATACCTTTTATTTCTCTTTGTTGTCTGATTGCTGTTGCTAGGACTTCTAATACTATGTTGAACAAGAGTGGTGGGAGTGGGCATCCTTGTCGTGTTCCTGATCTCAACGGGAAGGCTGCAAGCTTTTTCCCATTGAGGAGGATATTTGCTGTGGGTCTTTCATAGATAGATTTGATGAAGTTCAGGAATGTTCCCTCTATCCCTATACTTTGAAGCGTTTTAGTCAGGAACAGATGCTGGATTTTGTCAAATGCTTTTTTCTGCATCGATTGAGAGGACCCTGTGGTTCTTCTCTCTTCTCATATTAATTTGTTCTATTACATTGATTGATTTGCGAATGTTGAACAATCCTTGTAGCCCAGGGATGGATCCCACCTAGTCATGGTGGATAATCTTTTTAATGTGCTGTTGGATCCTGTTTGCTAGGATCTTGTTGAGAATCTTAGCATCCATATTCATCAGTGATATTGGTCTGAAATTCTCCTTTTTGGTAGGGTCTTTGCCTGGTTTGGGGAGCAGGGTAATGCTGGCTTCATAGAAAGAGTCTGGAAGTTTTCCTTCTGTTTCAATTTTTTGAAACAGCTTCAGGAGAATAGGTGTTATTTCTTCTTTGAAAGTTTGGTACAATTCCCCAGGGAATCCATCAGGTCCTGGGCTCTTGTTTTTTGGGAGGTTTTTGATCACCGCTTCAATCTCGTTACTAGATATTGGTCTATTCAAGTTGTCAATTTCTTCCTGGTTCAATTTTGGGAGTTTATAGTTTTCCAGGAATGCATCCATTTCATCTAGGTTGCTTAGCTTATTGGCATATAACTGTTGATAATAACTTCTGATGATTGTTTCTACTTCCTTGGTGTTAGTTGTGATTTCTCCCTTTTCATTCATAATTTTATGTATTTGAGCTTTCTCTCTTTTCTTTTGGATTAGTGTAGCCAGTGGCTTATCGATCTTATTGATTCTTTTTTTAACCTATTTACCGTCACAGTGAGATGTCCAGTATATCAAATTCCATAATAACCTTCTAACCTGAACTTTTTGATACATACACCTGTGTTTTCCTTTTGCATTTCTATTTTTAAATTTCTTTTAAAAAAATTTTAGTTTAGTTTAGTCTAGTTTATTCCTTTTTTAAATTTTTATTTCCTAATATTCATATAGAGTTAAACTTCAAGGTAATCCGCTTTCCCCAATGAATGCCACCCCTATAGGTAAACCAATTCCTAATCCCCCTTTATCTTAGGAAAGTTGAGTCCTTTAACAAAGATATCAAGATACATCCAGGAAGAATCAAAACAACTTTCCTCATCCACACTGAGAATTTACAACCACTCTCCCATCTTTTTCTTCCACGAGTATTTCTGTGTTTTTGTGTTTGTCCTGATAGTATATAAATCTTACACTCGGGGTTCTTTTTGACGAGGTTCTTCCTTTATTTGCATATATATATAGCAGCTAGAACAAAGAAGATCCTTATGTACAGAGGAAAGCCCATCAGAATAACAGACCTGTCCACAGAGACCTGGCAAGCCAGAAAGGGCTGGAAAGATATATTCAGGGCACTGAATGAGAAAAACATGCAGCCAAGAATACTTCATCCAGCAAGACTGACATTCAAAATGGATGGAGAGATAAAGAGTTTCCAAGACTGGCAAGGCTTAAAAGACTATGCAACCACCAAGCCGATACTGCAGGAAATATTAAGGGGGCCTCTTTAAAGGAGGAAAAAGTACGAGAATAGCATTGAACAGAAATATAGAGACAATCTACAGAAAGAAAGACTTCAAAGGTAACACGATGTCAATAAAAACGTATCTATCAATAATCACCCTCAATGTGAATGGCCTAAATGTGCCCATAAAATGGCACAGGGTTGCAGACTGGATAAAATGACAGGACCCATCCATACGTTGTCTACAAGAGACCCATTTTGAACCTAAAGATACATCCAAACTGAAAGTGAAGGGATGGAGAAGCGTCTTTCATGCCAATGGGCCTCAAAAGAAGGCTGGGGTAGCGATTCTCATATCAGACAAATTAGATTTTAAACTAAAGACTGTAGTCAGAGATACAGAAGGGCACTACATAATTCTTAAAGGGACTATCCACCAAGATGATCTAACAATTGTAAATATCTATGCCCCCAATATGGGAGCAGCCAATTACATAAGAAAACTGTTAATCAAGATAAAGAGTCATATTGGTATGAATACACTAATCGTTGGAGATCTTAAGAATAGACCACATACTGGGTCACAAATCAGAACTCAACCAATACCAAAAGACTGAGATTATTCCCTGCACATTCTCAGATCACAATGCTTTGAAACTGGAGCTCAATCACAAGGAAAAGTTCCGAAGGAACTCAAACACCTGGAAGCTAAAGACCACCTTGCTTAAGAATGCTTGGATCAACCAGGAGATCAAAGAAGAACTGAAACAATTCATGGAAATCAATGAGATGAAGACACTTCTGTCCAAAACCTATGGGACACAGCAAAGGCGGTCCTAAAGGGGAAATACATAGCCATCCAAGCCTCCCTCAAAAAAATTGAAAAATCCAGAACACAGCAGCTGTATCTACACCTTAAAGAACTGGAGAATCAACAACAAATCAAACCAACTCCACACATAAGAAGGGAAATAATCAAGATTAGAGCTGAGATCAATGAGGTAGAAACCAGAGATACAGTAGAACGAACGTATCAATGAAACTAGAAGCTGGTTTTTTGAAAGAATCCCCCTACTCTTCTAACTGATCTGTCACATGCCAGAAATAATGTTTTCAAACTCCCAGACATAGCTCTGAACACTCAACCTGTTCCATTTGTTTCTTGGTCTCTTTCTCCTTGCCGTGCTCCAGTCTGGATTGGATCCTGCAGGGGACTGCCCAGCAGCCAGCCCAAGCCCTTTAGATCTCCGATGGGTCAGAGCTTCTGCCCTCTGCATGCCATATTTTCTTTCCTGTTTTGTGTTCTCATTTGCTGAAGTGCATTTTCTAATAGGTTCCTAAGAAAGGGAACATGGAGAATATAATTTTGTGTCCTTCTGTATAAAAAATATCTTCATATTTGTCTGGTCACGATGTCTTTATAAATTTGATCTCTCATCTTCCCCATCCTCTCCTTTCCCTTCCCATTTCTTTGTTCTTGGGAGTTTACATCTTTTTTCTTCCCTGTCATTTAATTGGCATTTAAGATGGAAGTAGAGATGCAAATACATGTTTAGGCTCTTATTAAGCAGACATCCCCTAATGTGTGTGTGCATTTAATTAACTCATTCTTTTGATTCTGGTTCTTATTGGTTCTTATTGAGTGTTTGTGCAGGGTCTTGCTGAGTGTGCCCAGTGATTCCATCTCTGTGCTAGGCTGTCCCTGTTAGATTGGCACTACAGTGGACCTGTGAGAGCCAATGAAATTGAAATTCATGGAAGTTAAGAAACTTTCCCAAGGCCACAAAGCTCTATTTGGAGGTTTAAATAACATATTATATTAAATGATATATTATATGTTCATTTGTTAACTTTAAAGCACTTAGTAAGTATGAACTATTGTTCTGATCAGCCTAGAAGGATTAAAGGCAAGAACTAAGATTTGAAACAAAATCTGAATCAAAGACTTTTCCCTTTTAGCCCATCTGCACTGATAACCAAAGCCCCAGAGACAATGACTGCATGTCACTCCATGTGGATTAGCAATGGAGGGCTGCCAGGGTGACTGGAATGAGCATTGAGGAAGAGGTGAAGAACGGGTGGGATGGCAAAGAGAAGTGGGAAGTGTCATGCCAGGCAGAGTCGTGGAAGCAGGTGGACGGTGCTGGCAGCGCTGGGGAAGAGCAGTTAGCAGCACTTCTGTGGCAGATCCGACTACAAGATGAAGGGAGACAGGGTGAGAGTCTGAGGCCTGGGTGTGGGCAAGCTCCACCCTTTTTCCCCTAATGGACCTTAGGCAAGTTACTTCTCTAAGAATGTTTCCTTTGTGGGGATGTTTCCTTTGTGGGGATGACAACAGTTTCTTTGAAGCACCATTTGGAGTACTAAGGGATATGCAAATATTCAGTTTGTTAATTTTAAAGCACTTAACAAATATTAAAAATATTAAAAATTATTCTGATCAGTCTAAAAGGATCAATTATGATTTAAAAAAGCCTGAAATGCCAATAAAAGGAATTCCTCTTATTTTTAAGGCAAAGGAGAAACAGAAAATAGTTCTGATGGATAAAGCAAACCTCTGCTTGTTAAGGTCTAAGCTTCCAGTGTGGGGTGTAGCTGGCACTTGGTTCTGCAGAGTGTCCTGCAGGGAAGCTGGGAAATGCACTGGTACCACACACTCTCCACTGAGCAGTGTTTGTTCTCAGGAGGGAGCCCAATGGAAAATTTTGAGCTGCAGTTAGAAACCATGTGTATGGTCTTGGAAACTGAAGATGTTCCTTTAAAAGAAAAATCACAGTGCTTTTTAAACTCAGATGACAGCATTGACCATTATCTGTTTTTCTCTCTTGCCAGCTCTCGAGTTTTCTTGGGATGTTATCAGGGCAAGTACCAGAACAATGCCCACTTCTGTTTTGTTTCTAACCTGAATTACAAATTACCAATTGGCCGATATAGGCCAAGCAAGGAAGCTTCTTCTGAATGCTGGACTTTTGCGAAAATGTAGAGGCGCAGTGGTGGTTGTTGTTCTTTCCTTCCCTCTCTTCTTTTCCCCAGTGAAGGTACTTTTTGTGCTCTGTCTTTGAGGCTCCTGAAGATTATTTGAGAACTGGACTGCTGTGGCAGACTAGCCCTGGCATTTTTTTTCTTGCCAACTGTTAACTCACTATTCTAAGAAAATCAAACAAGCAAAAAACAACCCCTTCAACACGACAAAACACACAAACTCACAATTTTCTTATGGTTGCTTCTGAGAATTAAGATGCTTTTAGATTCTACTTAAAATTTCAAGTTTCAATAGTGTAGTAAACACAGCACGTATCTGATTATTTTTGCTATTGATATGTTTTCTTTCTGAAAGAGGGATTCAAATTAAAATAAGCATTTTGGGGTCCCCTTATCTAGTCTACTTTTCAGGGGTCTGATGGGCAATGTCAGATGTGCTGTTTCCCCATGCTCTTTGTATGTGATTCATCCACTCGCCTTCTCTTTGCTTTCAGAATATCTTGCTCTTGATTATTATTACTGTGCTTATTGGTGATCAGGTTGTCTGTTTTCCACTAATCAGTGGACTTCTTGGGGGCAGGGTCATGTTCTTCAGCTTCCTAGCCAAGTGCCAAGCAGGGATTGATGCCCTGCAGGAGGCTGGATTCTATTTAAAATGAGGCCAGCAGCAGTGGCATAAAGGCCATCCTCTCTGGTAGACCAGGAAGAATGTGCTGCAATCAACATTCTGGGAAGAAAAGATAAGAATGGAGAAGTTTCTCAAACTGGGAATCCCAGGGAGTTTTGGGTCCCACTCCAACACCAGGAGCTCATTTGCTGCACAGCCCTGCAATCATAAGCTGATTTCTATTCTGGTTGGGCATGTATGAATTTTATTTATCTCTTTCCCTAATCAGATTGTGATTTCCAGAAGGGCAGGGTCTATGGCCTATTCAACTTTTTATCTCTACATCTAGCGTCCAGAATTCTGTGAGCACTCAATGGTGATTGAGATGACGAGGGGGGATAAGGGAAAAGGAGGGACAGGAAAAGGGTCAGAGTGATTGAGAAAGTCTCTGCTTTGCTTCAGGGGCTTGTTTCTGGATTTTCGGTCTTCAAGGATAGAATTCCAGCTCTCACTGGCCCTCAGTCAGCAGTGCAGGGTCCTCCTAGTGAATGGTTCTTGGAAGGGAGTCACAGAGGGAAATGGTTGCTAGGATCACGCTAGTGTGCTGAAAATCCAGCTCATCACAGTGGCCGTTTCAGTGGAAGATGGCAAAACATTTCATTTCATTTTGTTGAAAAGCAAGTTTTTTGTTTTTTTTTTTTTACTTTTACGTCCCAAGGCTAAGAAATGGTATGAAACAACTTTAAAAGATTTATTTCAATGTTTTCCATTGTTCACAAAAAGAGGGTCATAAAGGGTGCAAGGTAACGGAAGACTCTACCACTCATGTGATTCGCTCATGGGGTGCACTGGGAAAGCCCTTTCAAAAGGCTTTATTTAGGAAGCAAGAAATTGCTAAAACCAGATGGCTCTAATGAAAATCAGATTTGAAATTTTCATAAAGGTTGCATAGTTGGATATAATTTTACTTGCTATCTCCCCTATATTCCCTGCCTATAACATTCAAAACAGGTAAGACCATGTGTGTGTGTGTGTGTGTGTGTGTGTGTGTGTATTTTTTAATTGCCAGGTCCAGATTAGAGTTTTTCTTATGAAATACAGATGTACAACAATGTATCCTAAGATATGTTTAACTCACACTGATGACCAGTCTATCTCTTCCCACCATAATCATCACATGGTAGTTCCAACTGGGAAACTTAATATAAATGCTGACTTAGTCTTTAAAAAACAAGTTTGGGGTTTAGTATTTTAGTAGGTAAAGGTTCAGCTTTTGGTATTAGCCTTAAAGGAGAGTACATGCATCGTATTTTTTTTTTTTAAAGATTTTATTTATTCATTTGACAGAGAGAAATCACAAGTAGATGGAGAGGCAGGAAGAGAGAGAGAGAGGGAAGCAGGCTCTCCGCTGAGCAGAGAGCCTGATGCGGGACTCGATCCCAGGACTCTGAGATCACGACCTGAGCTGAAGGCAGCGGCTTAACCCACTGAGCCACCCAGGCGCCCCACATGCATCGTATTTATTCTATTTTTGTAAAGACTGGCAAATCCTCAAATGCCTTGGCGTTTAGGACAACGTTAATACGTTATCCAGAAATTTACTCCTTTTACTCTGTGATTCTTTGCCTCCAAGTGACATGCCCTGTCTGCTGAACAATGGCCCGTGTCTTAAATATGCAGGGACTTTTCCAGAGCACACAGAGTGTGGATAAAATATCATGAGTGGACAGCTGGAAGTATCAGCAAGGCTGGTTTAGCCTTCTCCAGGTATCTAAATGAAGATTATTGATGAGTGATTAATACATGGAAAAAACCTCTGGACCTCTCTACATGATTACTATTCTTCACTTTGTGGAGGAGTAAAATAAATAATAGTAGTCACTATTTATTTATTTACTCATGAATGCTTACATGTGAGAGCTAAAGCCTTGTTAATCATTATCTTGTCTAATCCTCACAACAGTCCTGTGAAGTAGTAGGTACTATCATTATCTATTTTACAATAAACAAACTGCGGATTAGAGAATTAACTTGCCCATGGTCAGATGACTAAATAAGTTTAGGAGTCATTATTTAAGTAAACTTCTACAAAATTTGCATTTTAAACTATTATACAGTCTTCCTGGTAAGACACACATTTGTGGGTTCCCATTATTCATAGTATTCATGTCATGTATAGCTTGATGAAAAAAGTACCATTCTCATTGCTTACATATAAAAATTTCAAAATAGTGGGGGGCGGAGTCAAGATGGCGGAGAAGTAGCAGGCTGAGACTACTTCAGCTAGCCGGAGATCAGCTAGATAGCTTATCTAAAGATTGCAAACACCTGAAAATCCATCAGCAGATCGAAGAGAAGAAGAACAGTAATTCTGGAAACAGAAAAACAACCACTTTCTGAAAGGTAGGACTGGCGGAGAAGTGAATCCAAAGCGACAGGAAGATAGACCCCAGGGGGAGGGGCTGGCTCCCGGCAAGCGGCGGAGCAACGGCGCACAAAATCAGGACTTTTAAAAGTCTGTTCCGCTGAGGGACATTACTCCAGAGGCTAAACCGGGGCGAAGCCCAAGCGGGGGTCAGCGTGGCCCCAGGTCCCGCAGGGTCACAGAAGGATCGGGGGTGTCTGAGTGTCGCAGAGCTTGCGGGTATTGGAACGGGAAAGCCGGCTACAGAGACAGAGCCGACAGTAAGCTCGCAGCTCGGTGTTACCTTGAACCGGTCGCAGGCTCGGTGAGCTCGGAGCGCGGCCGGAGGTCAGGCAGACGGGAGTAACTGGGCGCTGTTCTCTGAGGGTGCACTGAGGAGTGGGGCCCTGGGCTCTCGGCTCCTCTGGACCAGAGACCAGGAGGCCGCCATTGTATTCCCGTCCTCCGGAACTCTACAGAAAGCGCTCAGGGAACAAAAGCTCCTGAAAGCAAACCCAAGCGATTACTCACCCCAGCCCCTGATAAGGGCGGTGCAATTCCGCCTGGGGCAAAGACACTTGAGAATCACTACACCAGGCCCCTCCCCCAGAAGATCAACAAGAAATCCAGCCAAGACCAAGTTCACCTACCAAGGAGTGCGGTTTCAATACCAAGGAGAGCAGCAGAATTCCAGAGGAGGAGAAAGCAAAGCACGGAACTTATGGCTTTTTCTATGTGATTTTTTTTAGTCTTACAGTTAATTTGATTTTTTTCTTTTTCATTTTTTTTTTCTCGCCTTCTGGTAATTTTTTTTTAACTTTTACCTTTTTCTTTTTTAAAGTTTTTAAACTAGTTTATCCAATATATATATTTTTACTTTTTTATATTTTTCTTATTTGTTTTCTTTCTTAAAATTCTTTTCTTTTCTTTTCTTTTCTTTTTGTTTTCTTTCTTCCTTTGTGAAACTCTTTTTATCCCCTTTCTACCCCCTCACAATTTGGGATCTCTTCCAATTTGGTTAAAGCATATTTTCCTGGGGTTGTTGCCACCCTTTTAGTATCTTACTTGCTCCTTCATATACTCTTATCTGGACAAAATGACAAGACGGAAAAATTTAACACAAAAAAAAGAACAAGAGGCAGTACCGAAGGCTAGGGACCTAATCAATACAGACATCGGTAATATGTCAGATCTAGAGTTCAGAATGACAATTCTCAAGGTTCTAGCCGGGCTTGAAAAAGGCATGGAAGATATTAGAGAAACCCTCTCGAGAGATATAAAAGCCTTTGCTGGAGAAATAAAAGAACTAAAATCTAACCAAGTTGAAATAAAAAAAGCTATTAATGAGGTGCAATCAAAAATGGAGGCTCTCACTGCTAGGATAAATGAGGCAGAAGAAAGAATTAGTGATATAGAAGACCAAATGACAGAGAATAAAGAAGCGGAGCAAAAGAGAGCTGAGCTACTGGACCACGAGGGGAGAATTCGAGAGATAAGTGACACCATAAGATGAAACAACATTAGAATAATTGGGATTCCAGAAGAAGAAGAAAGAGAGAGGGGAGCAGAAGGTATACTGGAGAGAATTATTGGAGAGAATTTCCCCAATATGGCAAAGGGAATGAGCATCAAAATTCAGGAGGTTCAGAGAACGCCCCTCAAAATCAATAAGAATAGGCCCACACCCCGTCACCTAATAGTAAAATTTATAAGTCTCAGTGACAAAGAGAAAATCCTGAAAGCAGCCCGGGAAAAGAAGTCTGTAACATACAATGGTAAAAATATTAGATTGGCAGCTGACTTACCCACAGAGACCTGGCAGGCCAGAAAGAGCTGGCATGATATTTTCAGAGCACTCCCAATGAGAAAAACATGCAGCCAAGAATACTATATCCAGCTAGGCTATCATTGAAAATAGAAGGAGAGGTTAAAAGCTTCCAGGACAAACAAAAACTGAAGAATTTGCAAACACCTCACCAGTTCTACAGGAAATATTGAAAAGGGTCCTCTAAGCAAAGGGATAGCCTACAAGTGGTAGATCAGAAAGGAACAGAGACCATATACAGTAACAGTCACCTTACAGGCAATACAATGGCACTAAATTCATATCTCTCAATAGTTACCCTGAATGTTAATGGGCTAAATGCCCCTCTCAAAAGACACAGGGTATCAGAATGGATAAAAAAACAAAACCCATCTATATGTTGCCTCCAAGAAACTCATTTTAAGCCCGAAGACACCTCCAGATTTAAAGTGAGGGGGTGGAAAAGAATTTACCATGCTAATGGACATCAGAAGAAAGCAGGAGTGGCAATCCTTATATCAGATCAATTAGATTTTAAGCCAAAGACTATAATAAGCTATGAGGAAGGACACTATATCATACTCAAAGGGTCTGTCCACCAAGAAGATTTAACAATTTTAAATATGCCCCCAACGTGGGAGCAGCCAACTATATAAACCAATTAATAACAAAATCAAAGAAACACATCAACAATAATACAATAATAGTAGGGGACTTTAACACTCCCCTCACTGAAATGGACAGATCATCCAAGCAAAAGATCAGCAAGGAAATAAAGGCCTTAAACAACACACTGGACCAGATGGACATCACAGATATATTCAGAACATTTCATCCCAAAGCAACAGAATACACATTCTTCTCTAGTGCACATGGAACATTCTCCAGAATAGATCACATCCTCGGTCCTAAATCAGGACTCAACCGGTAAACCTGGTGATTCACAGACCTGTACCCCTGGGGATAAAAATATATGTTTATAAAAAATAAAAAATTAAAAAATAAATGAATAAATAAATAAAAACTAAAAAAAAAAAAAAAAAAAAGAAAAAAGATTGGGATCATTCCCTGCATATTTTCAGACCACAATGCTCTAAAGCTAGAACTCAACCACAAAAGGAAGTTTGGAAAGAACCCAAATACATGGAGACTAAACAGCATCCTTCTAAAGAATGAATGGGTCAACAGGGAAATTAAAGAAGAATTGAAAACATCATGGAAACAAATGATAATGAAAATACAACAGTTCAAAATCTGTGGGACACAACAAAAGCAGTCCTGAGAGGAAAATATATAGCAGTACAAGCCTTTCTCAAGAAACAAGAAAGGTCTCAGGTACACAACCTAACCCTACACCTAAAGGAGCTGGAGAAAGAACAAGAAAGAAACCCTAAGCCAAGCAGGAGAAGAGAAATCATAAAGATCAGAGCAGAAATCAATGAAATAGAAACCAAAAAGACAATAGAGCAAATCAATGAAACTAGGAGCTGGTTCTTTGAAAGAATTAATAAAATTGATAAACCCCTGGCCAGACTTATCAAAAAGAAAAGAGAAAGGACCCAAATAATAAAATCATGAATGAAAGAGGAGAGATCACAACTAACACCAAAGAAATATAAACTATTATAAGAACATACTATGAGCATCTCTACGACAACAAATTTGACAATCTGGAAGAAATGGATGCATTCCTAGAAACATATAAACTACCACAACTGAACCAGGAAGAAATAGAAAGCCTGAACAGACCCATAACCAGTAAGGAGATTGAAACAGTCATTAAAAATCTCCAAACAAACAAAAGCCCAGGGCCAGACGGCTTCCCGGGGAAATTCTACCAAACATTTAAAGAAGAACTAATTCCTATTCTCCTGAAACTGTTCCAAAAAATTGAAATGGAAGGAAAACTTCCAAACTCATTTTATGAGGCCAACATCACCTTGATCCCCAAACCAGACAAGGATCCCACCAAAAAAGAGAGCTATAGACCAATATCCTTGATGAACACAGATGCGAAAATACTCAACAAAATACTAGCCAATAGGATTCAACAGTACATTAAAAGGATTATTCACCACGACCAAGTGGGATTTATTCCAGGGCTGCAAGGTTGGTTCAACATCCGCAAATCAGTCAATGTGATACAACACATCAATAAAAGAAAGAACAAGAACCATATGATACTCTCCATAGATGCTGAAAAAACATTTGACAAAGTACAGCATCCCTTCCTGATCAAAACTCTTCAAAGTGTAGGGATAGAGGGCACATACCTCAATATCATCAAAGCCATCTATGAAAAACCCACCGCAAATATCATTCTCAATGGAGAAAAACTGAAAGCTTTTCCGCTAAGGTCAGGAACACGGCAGGGATGTCCATTATCACCACTGCTATTCAACATAGTACTAGAGGTCCTAGCCTCAGCAATCAGACAACAAAAGGAAATTAAAGGCATCCAAATCGGCAAAGAAGAAGTCAAATTATCACTCTTTGCAGATTATATGATACTATATGTGGAAAACCCAAAACACTCCACTCCAAAACTGCTAGAACTTATACAGGAATTCAGTAATGTGTCAGGATATAAAATCAATGCACAGAAATCAGTTGCATTTCTCTACACCAACAACAAGACAGAAGAAAGAGAAATTAAGGAGTCAATCCCATTTACAATTCGCCCAAAACCATAAGATACCTAGGAATAAACCTAACCAAAGAGGCACAGAATCTATACTCAGAAAACTATAAAGTACTCATGAAAGAAATTGAGGAAGACACAAAGAAATGGAAAAATGTTCCATGCTCCTGGATTGGAAGAATAAATATTGTGAAAATGTCTATGCTACCTAAAGCAATCTACACATTTAATGCAATTCCTATCAAAGTACCATCCATCTTTTTCAAAGAAATGGAACAAATAATGCTAAAATTTATATGGAACCAGAAAAGACCTCAAATAGCCAAAGGGATATTGAAAAAGAAAGCCAACGTTGGTGGCATCACAATTCTGGACTTCAAGCTCTATTACAAAGCTGTCATCATGAAGACAGCATGGTAGTGGCACAAAAACAGACACATAGATCAATGGAACAGAATAGAGAGCCTAGAAATAGACCCTCAACTCTACAGTCAACTAATCTTCGACAAAGCAGGAAAGAATGTCCAATGGAAAAAAGACAGCCTCTTCAATAAATGGTGCTGGGAAAATTGGACAGCCACATGCAGAAAAATGAAATTGGACCATTTCCTTACACCACACTCAAAAATAGACTCAAAATGGATGAAGGACCTCAATGTGCAAAAGGAATCCATCAAAATCCTTGAGGAGAACACAGGCAGCAACCTCTTCGACCTCAGCCACAGCAACATCTTCCTAGGAACAACGGAAAAGGCAAGGGAAGCAAGGGCAAAAATGAACTATTGGGATTTCATCAAGATCAAAAGCTTTTGCACAGCAAAGGAAACAGTTAACAAAATCAAAAGACAACTGACAGAATGGGAGAAGATATTTGTAAACGACATATCAGATAAAGGACTAGTGTCCAGAATCTATAAAGAACTTAGCAAACTCAACACCCAAAGAACAAATAATCCAATCAAGAAATGGGCAGAGGACATGAACAGACATTTCTGCAAAGAAGACATCCAGATGGCCAACAGACACATGAAAAAGTGCTCCATATCACTTGGCATCAGGGAAATACAAATCAAAACCACAATGAGATATCACCTCACACCAGTTAGAATGGGTAAAATCAACAAGTCAGGAAATGACAGATGCTGGCGAGGATGCGGAGAAAGGGGAACCCTCCTACACTGTTGGTGGGAATGCAAGCTGGTGCCACCACTCTGGAAAACAGCATGGAGGTTCCTCAAAATGTTGAAAATAGAACTGCCCTATGACCCAGCAATTGCACTATTGGGTATTTACCCTAAAGATACAAACGTAGTGATCCAAAGGGGCACATGCACCCGAATGTTTATAGCAGCAATGTCCACAATAGCCAAACTATGGAAAGAACCTAGATGTCCATCAACAGATGAATGGATCAAGAAGATGTGGTATATATACACAATGGAATACTATGCAGCCATCAAAAGAAATGAAATCTTGCCATTTGCGACAACATGGATGGAACTAGAGCGTATCATGCTTAGTGAAATAAGTCAAGCAGAGAAAGACAACTATCATATGATCTCCCTGATATGAGGAAGTGGTGATGCAACATGGGGGCTTGAGTGGGTAGGAGAAGAATCAATGAAACAAGATGGGATTGGGAGGGAGACAAACCATAAGTGACTCTTAATCTTACAAAACAAACTGAGGGTTGCTGGGGGGAGGGGGTTTGGGAGAACGGGGGGTGGGATTATGGACATTGGGGAGGGTATGTGCTTTGGTGAGTGCTGTGAAGTGTGTAAACCTGGTGATTCACAGACATGTATCCCTGGGGATAAAAATATATGTTTATAAAAATAAAAAATTTAAAAAAAATTTCAAAATAGTTATTTTTTAAAAAAATTTTATTTAGGGGCGCCTGGGTGGCTCAGTGGGTTAAGCCTCTGCCTTCGGCTCAGGTCATGATCTCAGGTCCTGGGATCGAGCCCCGCATCGGGCTCTCTGCTCAGTGGGGAGCTTGCTTCCTCCTCTCTCTCTCTGCCTGCCTCTCTGCCTACCTGTGATCTCTGTCAAATAAATAAAATCTTTAAAAAAAAAATTTTATTTATTTATTTGTCGAGACAGAGAGAGAGAGAGAGCGAGCTCGAGCAGGGGGAGTGGCAGGCAGAGGGAGAAGTAGGCTCCCTGCTGAGCAGGGACCCTAATAGATATGGGACTCATCCCAGGATCCTGGGATCATGATCCTGGGATCCTGAGCCACCCAGGTGTCCCCAAAATCATTCTTTAGGAGGGTGTGTGATTCCACTTAGTTGTTGATAAATATAGTCCTGTCTTTAAATTTTTTCTTTAAAAATGGATTTATTTAAAATGGATCTTTTTTCTCTTTTCTAAACCTTTTGAGAGACTGGTTCACTTGGAAGAGCAACACTTGAATCAGCAACATTTCTAATGAACTGCAAAAAACCCCTCTTGTTTAGGTGGAAACCAGGAAGTCACAGGCTTCTGCTGCACATCTGAGTTCATAGGTCTGCATCAGTGTGGATGAGGAAACCAAGTTTCATGAGCTGCTGCGGGAAATAATCATTTTCTAGCTGAACAAAAAATGCTTTGATTTTCTAGATCTATTCTAATTTGGTGGCCATTTGCATATGTGACTATTTAAATTTAAATTTAAGTAAATTAAAATTAAATAGAATTAAAAATCCAGTCCTTAGTCACCCTTGCCACATTGCAAGTACCCCACACCTCCAAGTGACTAGTGGTTACTATACTGGATAGCACAGACACGGCACATTGCCATCTGCACAGAAAATTGTACTGGACAGAGCTGTCCAGATTACTTAGACTATCAGACACCAAGCTCCACAGTTAGAAAAGACAACTAATTTTTTCATCATTTAAAAAAATTGAAGTAGAGTTAAACACAAGGTTATGTATCTTAGTTTCCGGTGTACAACACCGTGATTAGACAAGTGTTTATGTTATGCTGTGCTCACAAGTGTAGTCTGTCACCATATGCCACCAATATAATAGCCTGACTATATTCCTATGCTGCACCTTTCATCCTGGTGATTTATTTATTCAATAACTGAAAGCCTGTTTCTCCTGCTCTCCTTCATGCATTTTGCCCTGCTCCCCCTTTCCCCTGGCAACCATCAGTCTGTTCTCTGTATTTATGGAACTCTTTCTGGAAAAGACAAGTATTTTAAAAAGTAAGGGTGCCCTGGGAAAGTAGAAGCTGAAAATAGTACTGCCCATCAGTAAGTTTATATTAATTTGGGCTACTGCCCTTTTCCACCACCAGTTCCCTTTCTTTTCATTACAAAAAGTAAACAAAGTTCAACTTGGTACCTACTAACGCAGAGCAGACAGTAAACAGCAGCCTACAGGCTGCCTCTGCCAGCTCCTCTCAGGTGTTCTGCTTGGGTGGGGGATTTCAACACTTGCGACGGCCTGGGTGGCCCCGGGCACAGCGTCTCCATCACTCTGTGTGCCACACCGCCAATGCCAAGACAGGCAGGATATGTGGACTTCCTCTCCCTCTTTGAAGTGAAAACCCTCATGAACTGTTGACCAGACCTAAAGGATATTTTCCCTAGATTGGGTTCACGATCACACTCTAATTGGCCGCATGTCAACCGTTTTGCATACAGTAATGCGAAGGAGGAGTCTGCGATTAGGAAGGACTGTAAAGGACCCACGTCCAACAGAACCATTCACGCAGCCATAGTGGCACCCGCGGGGACAAGCCTTGTGTGCAATCCATACTGGAAATTGCTCAGGGAGGTTTGAGTCGTGTTTCTGAAGCTCCAATACACCAACTAAGATGCAGACTTTCATGCGAGTTTGAGAAACATGAATTCACTTTGACTCTTTAAACTTAATTGCAAATCTTTCTAGGGTGTGGGCATGCCTCAGAAGCATCAGAGCACTGAGAATAAACTGCTTTATGGGAGTTTTGTCATTAATTTCTTTTTAAGATTTTATTTATTTATTTGAAAGAGAGAAAGTGACAGAGCAGGAGTGGAGGGGGAACCGAGAGGGAGCGACAGTCAGAGGGAGAGGGAGAAGCAAACTCCAGCTGAGTAGGGATCCGGATGTGGGGCTCCATCCCAGAATCCTGGGATCATCACCTTGGTGGAAGGCAGAGGCTTAACCCACTGAGCAACTCTGGTACCCCAGTCATTAATTCATTAAAAAGGTGTCCGTGGCACAGTTACGAATTCCTATAATTCTATTCATATAGAATTCTTTATATATAGAGAGAGAGGGGGGTGGGGTGGGGAGGACATGGTCTTTTTAAATTTTTTCTGAGTAGAATATCAGGTAGAAAGATGAGGTATAAAATAACATAGTGCAAAGTGATTTTTATTAGTTACCATAACTGGCAGTTTTCAATTTATCTGTTTTCTAAAATGTTATTTAATACATTTTATTTTTGAATTTTATTTAGTAAATATTATTAAATTATTAAAGAGGATCAGTTTTTAATTGCTTTACTTTATGACTGTATCAATCACTGATTACAGCTCAAGTTTCAAGGGCAAATTATTGCTTTCCTGAGTCTAGTGCTTAGGCTAAATAAAAAATATCCTTCCTTTAAGAAAAGAGAAAAATGGCCAGGTTTGGACTCCGAAAAACATTAAGCTCTTAAACATGAGAGGGGTCTAGAACAGGTTAGTCTCCCCTACTTTCATGAAGTCTGTGGCTAAGCACCCGGTTTCCCCTGAAGGGCTTAGGGTAGGAAGTGGTAGTGGGAGAAGAGGGTTGGAGAGGCCCTTACTCAAATCCCTGGAAGCGTTACATGAATGTACTGTGCAAAGATATGTTAGCAGAAAAGGAAGGGATTGACAGCATTTTCCATTCTGTGGATTCTTGGGATCCACTCTTCGGTGCATTTCTCCTCATTGTTTTAGTGACACATGAAACTTCAGAGGGAGCTGTGTGGGCAGAGGGACAGAGACCCAGTGAAAGAATCCACTCCATTGTCCAACCTGGGTAATATGAATGGTGGGCGGAAGTGGCCGACAGAGGAGCATTCATGAGGCAGGCACTGAGTTTTCATTGTGACCTCTTTGCCCTGACTCAGAATTTTCAAAGACTATTCATTCAATATTCACTCCAGCCTAAAACAAGACTGAAGAATGATGGCATGGTGCCTTCTTTTAGGCAGCTGAAAACCACAGTTGACTGGATGACTGCACTGAAAATCACAGTTCCTCCCCTAACTCACTAGTGGTTACTGGTTGGGCTTGGAAAATTCTCTTTGTACCTGGGAGAGCAACTTCCATGAGAAAGCTAGAGACAGAGGA
This sequence comes from Mustela nivalis, assembly GCF_964662115.1. NCBI lineage: Eukaryota > Metazoa > Chordata > Mammalia > Carnivora > Mustelidae > Mustela > Mustela nivalis. The sequence goes on from NC_139034.1 coordinate 3,879,061, forward strand.
TTTTATTTTCCTGTGATCCTTGGAATGCAGTATCCTGCCTTTATATCAGAATTGGCTTAGGGCTCTGTGCCAGACTGCAGCTACTCACCTGCTATCCAGCATTTGCTCCTTCCTCAGTGACAAAACTCTGATCTAACCTTGAATTAAAAATGACTTTTCCCAGCCTTCCTTGCTGCTGGATGTGGTGATGTTCTGCCCAAAAAAGATGAAAGTGAATGTGTTGGGTGGACTTCTTGGAAGGCTCTTTAAAGAGGGCTGGCAGGTATACCTGTTGCTTTTTTCCTTCTTCCTTTGTGTTATTCCTTGTAATGGTTGTGATGGCTGGTGCACTGTGGTCATTTTAGATCATGAAGTAACCTTGAGAATAGAAGCCCTGTACTAGGGATGGCAGGGCAGGAAAATAGATGGGTCTGGGCCACTTACAGCTGCAGAGCCACAAGAGAATTGTGTATTACCTTTTCCTGGACTTCTTTTAAGTGAGAAAAGATAAATTTATTTGGGGTGAGTTTTCTGTTATATGCAGGTGAAACAAATTTTAATTAATTTAGGATCTAGAGCCCATTTATCTTATCAGGATGCTATTACATTTTAATTTTCCATTTTCTGACCACATCTCTTTCCCCTCGTCCCCTCCTGAACTCCACTGCACTCCTTCTTCCACCCCTCCATTTTCTCCACTTCTGTGGCCCCGCTGCCCTCCCTTTTCTTCCTGCACTCCAGGTCCTGTGATTCCCTATTTTAGCAGCTCTGTCCAACCAGTAACAACACCAACACCATTGTTCATGGTGGTATCTTGTTTACATTCTCACCCATAACCCTTAAGCTCAAAGCCTGGCACAGAGTGGGCATCCAAAAGTGGCATATAGAACAGATTAAGGTGGCACTCAGGAGAAGATGAACAGGAGTTTTCCCTGAAATCATAAGATTGGTCTTGTAAGACCAATGGAAGTGACTACACTTTGGAAAACAAATAAGAAGACCAGGGGTAGTTTGGATATGTCTTCAAATTCTGCAGATCACGTGTAACAACTGTCATTTCCCCAGAAATTTATCCATAGTTAAACCCTCAATGGTACCCTAAAGGGTAATAGAAAGGAATGGAAATAAACAGCCCAAATAAAATTTTAATGTTTTAAATGTAAGGTGCAGGGTTGTCAAGAATTGTTGATTGACAGGACACTTTATTCACCCAATTAATTCTTGTTCAAGATATTTTTTTCTCAAATAAGTAAATTGAAGTCTTAGTCTTGTCTTTTTTTAATGACTAGTTTTCTGCTTCCTCCAGTTGAAAATTGGGCTAGTCCACTTTGGTTTTGGAGACCTTGTTCATCTTTTTGGTGGACAACAAGTAGCCTCTAACTCTTGAAAGTGGGGGAGGGTCAGCAAATATTGTCTTCTTGATTCTACCTATGTGAGGTATCTAAAGTACGAAAATTCATAGTGACAGAGAGTAGTATGGTAGTTAAGAGGGGTTGGGGAGGAGTGTGTGGAGTGAGCTGTTGTTTAATGGATATAGAATTTCAGTTTTGCAAGATTAAGTAGTTCTAAAGATTGGTTGCACAACAATATGAATATATTTAACACTACTAAATTATATTCTTTAAAATGGTTAAGATGGCAAATTTTATGTGGTTTTTTTTCTTACCACAATTTGAAAAACAAGAACAAGAAATTCTTCCATGAGACCACAGGGACTAAACACCCTTTGGTTTTATTTTATTTTTTTTTAAGATTTTATTTATTTGAGAGTGAGGGAGTGAGAGAGCACCAGCAGGGGTCGTGAGGGGGAGGGACAGAGGGAGAAGGAGAAATAGACTCCCTGCTGAGTAGGGGGCCCAATGTGGGGCTCCATCCCAGGACCCTGAGATCATGACCTGAGTCAAAAGCAGATGCTTCACCAACTGAGCCACCCAGATGCCCCTACACTTTGGTTTTAATGATAGGTTCTTAAGGATCAAATCTATTATTACCTTATCTTTCTTGTATATTTCCTTCATATGTTAATTTTATCTCAGAGACAAGAATGTCACGGCTAGATGGGTAACACACAATACACAAATACACACAGGTGCACACACAGACATACATGCCTGTGTGCCTAAGAGGGAGAAGAGGAAGGGGAGGAGAGAGGAAGCAGCTTGCAGCCTTTGGCACTTGAACCACTTCATTTTAGACAAGAAAGCCAGGTGATGGGCAAAGTTCTCCCAATCCTGTGGCATGAACTTATGGCAGATTTGAGACTCCAACCCAGTGGTCTGTCCTTGCTCAGTGGATCTTGAAGACCATGGAGTTCTGATGAGATAATGGTGAAGTCTGCAATTCGTTTTACCTCTGCATAATTCTACATCTTTGTAGTTTTTGTTACATATTCTGTTGGGCTTGACCTAGTTACTTTAATTCTCTGCTCTTCAGTTTCTATAAAATGAAGATAGTAGTTCCTGACTTCATAGGATGGTTTTGAAGACAAAATGAAATATTCAAAACACAGTGTTTGAACCTGAATAACTATTTAATAAATGTCAATTACTAGTATCATTACTATTATTTTAAATGGGTTGGATAGAGATACTGTTATGTAAGGCATTACAAATTGCTTTACACACATTCTGTCATGTAATCCTTACAACAAAAAGGTTATTCCCTTTTTAAAACTGAGGAAATTGAGGTCCAGGGTTACTAACAGCTTACCCAGAGAACACAGTGAGCAAGCAGCTGGACGGCTAGATGGCACTCTGCTATACAATGGTGAGATCTCCTTGGATTTTCTTTCTATGTTGTGTCTGTTTACCACCTCTTTTTATAAGAAATTTTACTCATGTGTGGGGCTGTGCACTGTTGGTCCATGGTGGCATTCTGCTTCTTCCCAGTCTTGTTTCTGGGTATATTAGGAACTACACTGAAGTTATTGTTCATTAGCCTTGCCTTTTTAAAAAAAAATTTAATTTATTTATTTATTAAATTTATTTTTTATTTATTTTCAGCATAACAGTATTCATTATTTTCACACCACACCCAGTGCTCCATGCAATCCATGCCCTCTATAATACCCACCACCTGGTACCCCGACCTCCCAGATTGTTTTTCAGAATCCATAGTCTCTCATGGTTCACCTCCCCTTCCAATTTCCTTGAACTCCCTTCTCCTCTCTAACTCCCCATGTGCTCCCTGCTATTTGTTGTGCTCCACAGCCCTGCCTTTTAAATTTAACATTATAATGTGAGCGTATTTTTATATTGTGATATATTTTTAAAATAGTTTTTAGTGGCTAAATGGCATAGAATTTTATGACAATGGCACCATTTGTTTAGCCATTCCCCTAATTTTAGGCCTATTGACTGTTTGCAGTATCATGATGTTATAAATAAATGTAGTGCTTTTCCTGGCACAGACACATTTATGCACATTTATGTTTATTTCTCCAATATGGATATTCAAAAGGAGATTTTCCAGGTCAATAGAGATCATTATTATAAGACTTTTGTTACATGTTGAGAAATTTCTATTTCATTAATCTCTCACTAACTCTGAGAATTATAATTTTTGAAAAGCTTTGCCAGGTTAAATGCCATGGTAACCCATTTTAACTTTCCTTTTTTAAATTACCATGGGTCACACTATTTTTCTTCCCATTTTTTATTGGCCACTTGCCTTGTTCTTCTGCAAATTGCTATTGATATCTTTTGCCTATTTGTAAATCCAGAATTCTGGGTGTGAGATTTTATATTATCAGTAGTATCAACACCTTGTAATATATATTACAAACATTCTGGCTCGCTCTCTCTCTCTCTCTCTCTCTTTAATATTATTATGCTAATACTTATAATATTGTTTTTCATCTTTTGTTTTCAGTATTTTCTGTACTGAACTTGTTTTAAGTTCAGAATAATTTCATCAGAGTGTAGTAAGGCAGGACATTTTTTTAGAAGCTCCCCAGGTGATTTTGAAACATGACTCAGGTTGAGGACTACTGCTTTTAACTATACTAAAGACAGTCTTGGCCAATTTTTCTGCTTTTAACATCAATATATTGTAAACCAACTATTTTCATCTACACATTTCATTAAGTTTAGCTCTTGTATCCCAAATACCAGGCACTACCCTCTGGCCATGGTCACGTAAGACATCCAGTGACGTTTGTGTTTCCACTGTGCCTTTATGGAACTCACTAGGTGATTTTATTGTCATTTTCTTCATAAAACTGTCTTAATTTGCCTCATAAGTATACTGCTTACTCTTAGATCTCTGTTGCTTTTTGCAGTTGTAGGGTTTTATGGAGAAATCATATTAGGGTCTCTGCTTCAGAATTGTTCTCTTTCTTAAAAGAGAAACCCAGCCTGACAGTTTGCAGGGATTTTTCCCAAAGGCAAGGTCTGAAATCACTTCAAAGGTGTCATCTTTTGGGGCAGTCACCTCTTTCATTCTCACTGACTTGTAAGAGCCTGTCTTTCTCTTTGTAGTTAAAAAAAATCAACAGTGAAGTATTTGTGGATTCTTTGGAGGGTGTTCCAGAGGGAAAATTCTGTCCCCTTTAAAAATCTTTGCTGTGATGCTTTCAGTTGGAGAAAATATTTTTGAATCATTAATCTTTCTTATTTTTGGCCTTTTTAATTTCCTCTTGTTTTCCATTATTATTGTCCTTGATTTTGCCTCACCCTTGCTGTCTATCATCTCTGTGGGTGTACAGCTGTGATTCAGGTGCTAGAAATCATGAACTTTCTACGGCTCTAACTGCATTCTGCTATAACCTGTTTCTTGCTCATACTTCTTTGGATATTTTCAATACTTTTGTAAAATTACTAGTTTGACTTTTTTTTTTTCCCCATTTCAGGTTTAAAGGGCATTTTAGGCATGTGCATTTCTTTATAAACATATATTTTTATCCCCAGGGATACAGGTCTGTGAATCACCAGGTTTACACACTTCACAGCACTCACCAAAGCACATACCCTCCCCAATGTCCATAATCCCACCCCCTTCTCCCAAACCCCCTCCCCCCAGCAACCCTCAGTTTGTTTTGTGAGATTAAGAGTCACTTATGGTTTGTCTCGCTCCCAATCCCATCTTGTTTCATTGATTCTTCTCCTACCCACTTAAGCCCCCATGTTGCATCACTGGTTCTTCTGAGTGAAAGTACTTATTTCTATTTCCTCAGACCCACTTCTAAACTGATTATTATTATTAGCTCTTTTTCTCAGAACATCCCTGAACCTGGCTATTATTATTGGCTTTTAAATCTCGGCAATATTTTGTTTTAATTTTTATCTTTTGAACTCTAATAAGATTGGCCCTTTTCCAAATGTTTATCGACCATCTGTATTGTCTATTTGTTTCTTTATTACTTTTTCATTTTCATTCCTTTCTTTTTTATATTTGGAAGCTCTTTATGTATTAAAAATATTAACTGAGGGGTGCCTAGGTAGCTCAACTTGTTAAAGGTCTGACTCTTGGTCTCAGTTTCAGTTCTCGATCTCAGGATCATGAGCTCAAGCCCTGTGTTTGACTCCACACTGGGTGTGGAGTCTACTTAAAAAATATAACTGACGTATATGGAATGAACTATTTCACTTTGCTCCAAGTGCATTTTGAGTTCATATATGCTGGGGTTTTTAGCCATCTAGAAGTTTTTAACTTTAATATAATAAAATCTGCCTTTACCTTTATGGGGTCTTGTCCTGATGTCAAGATAACAAAGCTATTTAAACCCCAAAGTTACATAGACATACTCTTGGGTTTTTTTTTTAATTTTTTATTTTTTATAAACATATATTTTTATCCTCAGGGGTACAGGTCTGTGAATCACCAGGTTTACACACTTCACAGCACTCACCATAGCACCTACCCTCTCCAGTGTCCATAACCCCACCACCCTCTCCTTACCCAACCCCGCCACCCTCAGTTTGTTTTGTGACATTAAGAGTCTTTTATGGTTTGTCTCCCTCCTGAGCCCATCTTTTTCATTTATTCTTTTATTCTTTTCCTACCCCCCAAACCTCCCACATTGCATCTTCACTTTCTTTCTTGAAGTGCCTCTTCAAGTTTTTATGCATTTTTTAATTGGGTGGTCATTTTTCTTATTTAATTATAGGAGTTTTTATTATATATATATATAAATATACATATACATATACATATATATACACACACAAATATATATGTATATATAATTCTGAATAGGAGTTCTTTGTAAGTAATTGGTGTGACAGATATCTTCTCCCACTCTGTGGTTTGCTTTTTCACTCCCTTACTGGTATCTTTTGATGAACTAAAGTATTATTTTAAATCTTAAATTAAGGTGTGCCTTGGTGTCTCAGTCAGTTAAGCAGCTGTCTTCCACTCAGGTCATGATGCCAAGGTCCTGGGATTGAACCCTGCATCAAGCCCCGCATAGAGCCCTGCACTGGGCTCCTTACTCAGTAGGGAGCTTTCTTCTCCCTCTTCCTCTGCCTACTGCTCCCCCTGCTGTGCTTGCACTTCTCTGTATCAAATAAATAAATAAAATCTTTTTTGGGGGGGGTTCTTATTTCTTTTTAAAAAAATTAACATATAATGTATTATTTGGCCCAGGGGTACAGGTCTGTGAATCATCAGACTTACACACTTCACAGCATTCACCATAGCACATACCCTCCCCAATGTCCATAACCCAACCACCATCTCCATACCTGCCTCTGTACGGCAACCCTGTGTTTTGTGAGATTAAGAGACTCTTACGGTTTGTCTCCCTTCCTATCCCATCTTGTTTCATTTTTTCCTTCCCTACCCCCCAAGCCCCCAATGTTGCCTCTCCACTTCCTCATATCAGGGAGATAATATGATAATTGTCTTTCTCTGATTGGCTTATTTCGCTAAGCATAATACCCTCTAGTTCCATCCATGTCGTTGCAAATGACAAGATTTCATTTCTTTTGATGGCTGCATAGTATTCCATTGTAGATATATATACACCACATCTTCTTGATCCATTCATCTGTTGATGGACATCTAGGTTCTTTCCATAGCTTGGCTATTGTGGACGTTGTTGCTATAAACATTTGGGTGCATTTGCCCCTTTGGGACACTACGTTTGTATCTTTAGGGTAAATACCCAGTAGTGTGATTGCTGGGTCGTAGGGTAGCTCTACTTTCAACTTTTTGAGGAAACTCCATGCTGTTTTCCAGAGTGGAATTCCCACAAACTTGCATTCCCACCAACAGTGTAGGAGGGTTCACCTTTCTCTGCATCCTCGCCAGCATCTGTCATTTCCTGACTTGTTAATTTTAGCCATTCTGACTGGTGTGAGGTGGTATCTCATTGTGGTTTTGATTTGTATTTCCCTGATGCCGATTGATGTGGAGCACTTTTTCATGTGTCTGTTGGCCATCTGGAAATGTCTGTTTGTGTCCTCTGCCCATTTCTTGATTAGATTATTTGTTCTTTAGATGTTGAGTTTGATAAGTTCTTTATAGATTTTGGGTACTAGCCCTTTATCTGATATGTTGTTTGCAAATATCTTCTCCCATTCTGTCAGTTGTCTTACGGTTTTGTTGTCTGTGTCCTTCTCTGTGCAAAAGCTTTTGATCTTTTTTTTTTTTTTAAAGATTTATTTATTTATTTATTTATTTATTTATTTATTTATTTATTTGACAGACAGAGATCATAAGTAGGCAGAGAGGCAGGCAGAGAGAGAGAGAAGGGGAAGCAGGCTCCCCGCTGAGCAGAGAGCCCGATGCGGGGCTTGATCCCAGGACCCTGGGATCATGATCCAAGCCAAAGGCAGAGGCTTTAACCCACCGAGCCACCCAGGCACCCGAAAAGCTTTTGATCTTGATGAAATCCCAATAGTTCATTTTTGCTCTTGCTTCCCTTGCCTTTGGCGATGTTTCTAGGAAGAAGTTGCTGTGGCTGAGGTGGAAGAGGTTGCTACCTTTGTTCTCCTCAAGGATTTTGATGGCTTCCTATCTCGCATTGAGGTCTTTCATCCATTTTGTGTCTATTTTTGTGTGTGGTGTAAGAAATGGTCCAGTTTTATTTTTCTGCATGTGGCTGTCCAATTTTCCCAACACTGTTTGTTGAAGAGACTGCCTTTTTTCCATTGGACATTCTTTCCATAAATAAAATCTTTTAAGAAATAAATTAAAAATAGATCTTCAATTAAGGAAATAAATTAGGGAATTTAAGTATTAGTTAAATACCAAGTTGAGCATTAAAATAGTTCAATTCTTCAGTTTTTTTCTTTATGGTAAAAATGTTTTTGTACTCTTGCCTTTCATATTTAGAACTGTAGAACTCTCTGCCTCACAATAGACTTAATGATTTTTTTTGACTTTATGATGGTGTAAAAGTGATAAGCATTTAGTGAAAACAGTGCTTTGAATTTTGCATTTTGATCTTTTCCCAGGCTAGTGATATGTGCTATAATACTCTTGTGATCCTGGGTAGTGGCTGCAGCTCCCAGTCAGCCATGTGATCAGAAGGGTCAACAACTGACACACTTACAACCATTTGTACCCATACAACCATTCTGTTTTTCACTTTGAGTACAGCATTCAGTAAATCACATGACATATTCAATACTTTGTTATAAAATGGGCTTCGTGATTTTGCCCAATTGTAGGCTAATGTAAGTGTTCTGAGCACATTTAAGGTAGGCTAAGCTAAGCTATGATGTTTGGTAGAAATAATTGTATTAAATGCATTTTGACTAATAATGTTTTCAATATAATGGGATTATTAGGACCGAACATCACTGTAAGTTGAGTTTGTTCATTTTCACTTTTGTTTCCCTTGCCTTTGTGAGTCAGATCCACAAAGACCTCTCTAAGGTCAGCATTAAGGGGTCTACCACCCATGTTTTCTGCTAGGAATTTTATAACTTCAAGTCCTGCATTCAAGTCTTTAATCCATTTTGAGTTTATTTTTGTGTATGATGTAAGATATCAGTCTAGGGGACGCCTGGGTGGCTCAGTTGGTTGGATGACTGCCTTCGGCTCAGGTCATGATCCCCGACTGCTGGGATCGAGTCCCACATCAGGTTCCCAGCTCCATGGGGAGTCTGCTTCTCCCTCTGACCTTCTCCTTGCTCATGCTCTTTCTCACTGTCTCTCTCTCAAATAAATAAATAAAATCTTAAAAAAAAAAGATATCAGTCTAGTTTCATTCTTTTGCATTTTGCTGTCCAGTTTTCCTAACGCTATTTATTGAAGAAACTATCATTCCTCCATTGTATGTTATTGACTCCTGTCTTGTAGAATAACTGTCCATTTATGTGTGGGTTTATTTATAGGTCCTCAATTATGTTCTATTCATTTGTGTGTCTGTTTTTGTACCAATACCATACTGTTTTGTTTACAGTAGCTTTGTAGTATACTTTGAAATAAAAGACTGTGGTACCTCTGACCTTGTTCTTTCTCTTTCGTTATTTGGGATCTTTTTTTTTTTTAATAATTTTTTAAAAATTTATTTGACAAAGAGAGATCATAAGTAGGCAGAGAGGCAGGCAGAGAGAGAGAGAAAGAAGAGGAGGAAACAGGCTCCCCACCGAGCTGAAAGCTCGACATGGGATTCAATCCCAGGACCCTGAGATCCCAGAACCCTGAGCTGAAGGCAGGGGCTTAACCCACTGAGCCACCCAGGATCTTTTGTGGTTCATACAAATTTGAAAATTAGTAGTTTCAGTTTTGTGAAGTATGCCTTTGGAATTTTGATAGGGATTGCTTTGCATCTAGATTGCTTTGGGTAGTACGGACACTTTAACAATGTTAATTCTTCTGATCCATGAGCTTGGAATATCTTTCCATTTATTTATGTCTTCTTCAATTTCTTTCATCAGTGTCTTATTGTTTTTCAGTTTATAGGTCTTTTACCTCCTTAATTAAATTTTTCCTAGGTATTTTATTCTTCTTGATGCAATTGTAAGTGGACTGGTTTCTTAATTTCTTTTTCTGGTGTTTGGTTATTAAACCATATAAACACCAAAGATTTATGTATGTTGTTATTGTACTCTGCAGCTATATTGAATCTGATTAGTTCTAACAGTTTTTGGGTGGTATTTTTAGGGTTTTCTCTATATAGTGTGTTATCTGCAAATAGTGACAATTTTACCTCTTCCTTTCTACTTTGGATGCCTTTTATTTCTTTTACTTGCCTAATTGTTGTGATTAAAACTTCTAAAACCACATTGAAGAAAAGTGACTAGAGTGGCATCCTTGTCTTATACCTCGCCATTGACTATGATGTTAACTATAGGACTGTCATCTATGATCTTTATTATGTTGAGGTATATTTCCTTTATACCTACTTTGTTTTAGAGTTTTTATCTTAAATGGATGTTGAATTTTGTCAAATACTTTTTCTGCATCTATTGGAATGATCATATGATTATTAATTTTCATTTTATTAAAATGGTGTGTTATGTTGATTGATTTGCTGATATTGAACTGCTCTTGCATCCCTGGAATAAATTCCACTTGATTGTGGTATATGGCCCTTTTCATATATTGTTGGATTTGGTTTGCTAATATTTTGCTAAGGATTTTACATCTATTTCATTAAGGATACTGGCCTGTAATTTTCTATTTTTGTTGTGTCCTCATCTGGCTTTGGTATTTGTAATGTTGGCCTCTTAAAATATCTTTGGAAACTTTCCCTTCTCTTATTTTTTTTTGGAAGAGTTTGAGGATAGGTATTAAATCTTTGAATATTTGGTAGAAGTCACCAATAAGTCACCTGATCCTGGACTTTTGTTTGTTGGGAAGTTTTTGATTACTGTTTCAATACCTCTACTAGTCATCAGTCTATTCAAATTTTCTATTTCTTCCTGATTTGGTCTCAGTGGGTTGTATATTCTAGGAATTTATACATTTCTTTTAGGTTTTCTAGTTAGTTGATATATCATTGTTCTTAGTGGTCTCTTATGATGCTTTGTATTTCTGTGATCAGTTGTAAAGTCACCTATTTCATTTCTGACTTATTTGAGTCCTCTCTCTCTTTTTCTTAGTTAATCTAGGTAAGGGTTTATTTTATTTATCTTTTCAAAGAATCAGCTCTTAGTGTCACTGATCTTTTCTTTTGTCTTTTTAGTCTCTATTTCACTTAGCTCTCCTCTGATCTTTATTTCCTTCCTTTTACTAACTTTTGGCTTTGTTTGTTCTTATTTTTCTAGTTCCTTTAGGATAAAGGTAGACTGTTTGTTTGAGATTTTTCTTGTTTCATGAGGTAATCATGTGTTGCTATGAACTCTTTCATAGAACCACTTTTACAGCATCCAATAGATTTTGGTATGTCATATTTCTGTTTTCATTTGTCTCAAGGTAGTTTTTATTTATTCTTTGATTTCTTCAATGATTTATTGGTTGTTCAATAACATGTTGTTTGAAAGGTTGTATATATATATATATATATATATATATATATCATATAGTAAGTTTGATCTTTGGGGTCTATACAGTTCTATCAATTTTAGTACATGAAAAAGATTTGTGTAATCACTACCACAGGCAGGATACAAAACAGTTCTAGCACCCCAATTAGATTCCTTGTGTTATCCCCTTATACTCACTGTTTCCTTAACCCCCAGAAATTATTCAACTGATCTCCATCACTCGAGGTCTCATCTGTTTGTGAATGTCACATAAATACAAGAGGAAAAAGCACAGGTTTTTCAGTCTAGACTTTGCCCATCTCTAGAAAATCACTTGATATTGTCTTAATCCTGCTTTACCTTTAAAATTCAGGTCAGATATCATTTCTCTGGGAAGTGTCCTTTGATCTCTGCTCATCGTCATCAGGCTAATTTCTAGGTTTCCATAATATTCTGTGCATACTTCTAATCCAACAATTTTAATCTCCTGCTTTACTCTCTAAGCTGCTTAGGTGGGGGCAGATATACTTTATTTAAATTTTTCCCAATCACCTATCATAATACATATACAAACATACATATGTAATTAGTGATTATTAAAATTTAATGAATAAATTATTTAAAAAGATACTAAAGAAGGTAACATTGAAGCTCCTAACCTTGGGTGTCTAGGTGCTGAAATTAAGAAAAAATAAAATCAGCAGCACATGGTAACTTTGGAATACAAGGATTTGAGAGTTTTCTAGAAAACAAAAATCACAAATAGAAAAGTGTGCTCAGATCCATTATTTATTAGATATTTTAACTCCACATGCATATTCTGGTAGTCCACCACAAATATTTTAATAAATATTTTTATACTTAATACGCAGTTATGGTGGTACCCAATAGTGGTTGGGTTAGGGGAGGCAGTATTTCCCAGGCCAGTAGTTTTCCAACTATTCCCTATCTTTATGGTTTTGAAGAGGGACTTTTGAATCGTCTCCCAGGTTAGTTTCTGGATAATTGGGATCCAGATCCCTGACCTCAGTTTTAATCAGAGTTCTGCCTTTGTTTCCATTTCAAGAAAGAGTTCTACTGCTTAAAAAAAATAGTTCTACTGCTTAAAAAAAATAGACGTTGGAGCACCACTGCCATAGCTGGAGTGGCAAATGCAGTTCATATCCATCTTCTCCAAATTCATTTCCTCTGGAGTATTCTTTGAGGAGATAATTTTTCTCATTTAATCCCACTCATGATTAGAATCCACTCTTGTCTTGCTTACTTGAACTTCTTCCAAGTCCTGGAAATTGACATTAATTTTGATGATTCTATGGAGTTTTGTCTTGAGAGTATGGTTTTCAGCCAACTCCTGGAACTCCTTCATTAACCAATAGGCACTCAACCCCTTCCTTTTGAGTTCTTTCCAGTGAAAATCTTACTTAAAGGAAAATTGCACTAGTAGTCAGTGATCCTTTGGCTTATACTGTTCATTTTTGCTTATTTATAGTATTCATTGTGTAGCACAAAACTATGAGATTTGTAAATAACAGAAACTGTACTACTTGAATTCCAAAGTGAAGTTTAACTCATTACTATTATAATCAAATGCAAGTATGATTAATTCAATGTCTTTAATCCATAGTGTCTAATTCTGAGTGGCAAGCGAGACAGATGATCACCTCAAAGGAGGGTCACAGGTGACTGGGAGAATAGGGAGGGGTTAAGGAATGGGAATTCATAATGAAGAAGAAGAACAGGTTCAAGGCGTTTTAAGTATGTGGGAGAGATAGAGGTCAAGAAAGTTCTTGCCAGGAGAAACACCTCCAACAAGAAAATTCTGGAGGTGGAACAAGTCTAAGCAATGCCAAGATCCAAGATGTGACATGGCTGGTGGGTGGCTGATGGAATGAGGTGAAGGCCAGTAGAGTTGAGAAGGTCAGCTTTGTGAGGCAAAAGGTTAGATGGATTGCCAGTGTGGCTGTTTGGTTCAATTAGCTTTCTAACACTCTTTGTAAATTCTCTAAAGGCAATAATAGTGGTTTAAAAATGACACTGCTTCTCCTAATAAGAAGCATTTTGTGAAATTTCCAACTATAACAGGTCTCAGCTTCTGTTGCTGACCTAGCTCCAGGAGGAGCATGATTAGAGAATAAGCTCAATAAGGAAGATAAAGTAGATAGGCTTGTTGGCTGCCATATTGTGGAGATGCTGAGGACTTAACTTGGTTGGGATTTTATGTACATAAATATATATTTTATATTATTATATATTTTAAACATATTTATATATAAAACATAAATATATAATTTTTATATATGTGAATTTTTAAATATGAATAAAAATATATATGAACTTTTATTTTTTTAAATTTTTTAAAATTTATTTTTATTTATTTTCAGCATAACAGTATTCATTTTTTAATTTTCTCAACCAGCAGTTTTTTTTATCTTTATTTATTAAATTGATTTATTTATTTTCAGAAAAACAGTATTCATTATTTTCTTCACCACACCCAGTGCTTCATGCAATCCGGGCCCTCTATAATACCCACCACTTGGTACCCCAACCTCCCACCCCCCGCCCCTTCAGACTCTCAGATTGTTTTTCAGAGTCCATAGTCTCTCATGGTTCACCTCCCCTTCCAATTTCCCCCAACTCCCTTCTCCTCTCTAACTCCCCATGTCCTCCATGCTCTTTGCTATACTCCACAAATAAATGAAATCATATGATAATTGACTCTCTCTGCTTGACTTATTTCACTCAGCATAATCTCTTCCAGTCCCGTCCATGTTGCTACAAAAGTTGGGTTATTCATCCTTTCTGATGGAGGCATAATACTCCATAGTGTATATGGACCACATCTTCCTTATCCATTCATCCGTTGAAAGGCATCTTGGTTCTTTCCATAGTTTGGCGACCGTGGCCATTGCTGCCATAAACATTGGTGTACAGATGGCCCTTATTTTCATGACATTTGTATCTTTGGGGTAAATACCCACGAGTGCAATTGCAGGGTCATAGGGAAGTTCTATTTTTAATTTCTTGAGGAATCTCCACACTGTTTTCCAAAGAGGCTGCATCAACTTGTATTCCCACCAACAGTGGAAGAGGGTTCCCCTTTCTCCACACCCCCTCCAACACATGTTGTTTCCTGTCTTGTTAATTTTGGCCATTCTAACTGGTGTAAGGTGATATCGCAATGTGGGTTCAATTTGAATCCCTGAGGGCTAGTAATGATGAACATGTTTTCATGAGTCTGATAGCCAACTGTATGTCTTCATTGGAGAAGTCTCTGTTCATATCTTCTGCCCATTTTTGATATGTTTGTCTGTTTTGTGTGTGTTGAGTTTGAGGAGTTCATTATAGATCCTGGATATCAACCTTTTGTCTGTATTGTCATTTGCAAATATCTTCTCCCATTCCGTAGGTTGCCTCTTTGTTTTCTTGACTGGTTCCTTTGCTGTGCAGAAGTTTTTGATCTTGATGAAGTCCCAAAAGTTTATTTTCGCTTTTGTTTCCTTTGCCTTTGGAGACGTATCTTGAAAGAAGTTGCTGTGGCTGATATCAAAGAGATTACTGCCTATGTTCTCCTCTAGGATTCTGATGGATTCTGGTCTCACATTGAGGTGATTTATCCATTTTGAGTTTATCTTTGTTTACGGTGTAAGAGAATGGTCAAGTTTCATTCTTCTACATATAGCTGTCCAGTTTTCCCAGAACCATTTATTGAAGAGACTGTCTTTTTTCCACTGTATATTTTTTCCTGTTTTGTCGAAGATTATTTGACCATAGAGTTGAGGGTCCATATCTGGGCTCTCTACTCTGTTCCCCTGGTCTATGTGTCTGTTTCTATGGCAGTACCATGCTGTCTTAGTGATCACAGCTTTGTAGTAAAGCTTGAAATCAGGTAGTGTGATGCCCCGAGTTTTATTTTTGTTTTTCAACATTTCCTTAGCGATTCGGGGTCTCTTCTGATTCCATACAAATTTTAGGATTATTTGCTACAGCTCTTTGAAGAATACTGGTGGAATTTTGATCAGAATGGCATTAAAAGTATAGATTGCTCTAGGCAGTATAGACATTTTAACAATGTTTATTCTTCTGATCCAAGAGCATGGAATGGTCTTCCATCTTTTTGTGTCTTCTTCAATTTCTTTCATGAGTGTTCTGTAGTTCCTCGAGTACAGATCCTTTACCTCTTTGGTTAGGTTTATTCCCAGGTATCTTATGGTTCTTGGTGCTATAGTAAATGGAATAGATTATCTAATTTCTTTTTCTGTATTTTCATTATTAGTGTATAAGAAAGCCACTGGTTTCTGTACATTGACTTTGTATCCTGCCACGTTGCTGAATTGCTGTATGAGTTCTAGTAGTTTGGGGGTGGTCTTTTGGGTTTTCCATATAAAGAATCATGTCATTTGCAAAGAGAGAGAGTTTGACTTCTTCATTGCCAATTTGGATACCTTTTATTTCTCTTTGTTGTCTGATTGCTGTTGCTAGGACTTCTAATACTACGGTGAACAAGAGTGGTGGGAGTGGGCATCCTTGTCGTGTTCCTGATCTCAACGGGAAGGCTGCAAGCTTTTTCCCATTGAGGAGGATATTTGCTGTGGGTCTTTCATAGATAGATTTGATGAAGTTCAGGAATGTTCCCTCTATCCCTATACTTTGAAGCGTTTTAGTCAGGAACAGATGCTGGATTTTGTCAAATGCTTTTTTCTGCATCGATTGAGAGGACCCTGTGGTTCTTCTCTCTTCTCATATTAATTTGTTCTATTACATTGATTGATTTGCGAATGTTGAACAATCCTTGTAGCCCAGGAATGGATCCCACCTGGTCATGGTGGATAATCTTTTTAATGTGCTGTTGGATCCTGTTTGCTAGGATCTTGTTGAGAATCTTAGCATCCATATTCGTCAGTGATATTGGTCTTAAATTCTCCTTTTTGGTAGGGTCTTTGCCTGGTTTGGGGAGCAGGGTAATGCTGGCTTCATAGAAAGAGTCTGGAAGTTTTCCATCTGTTTCAATTTTTTGAAACAGCTTCAGGAGAATAGGTGTTATTTCTTCTTTGAAAGTTTGGTACAATTCCCCAGGGAATCCATCAGGTCCTGGGCTCGTGTTTTTTGAGAGGTTTTTGATCACTGCTTCAATCTCATACTAGATTGAAGTCTTTTGGTATCGGTTGAGTCCTGATTTGTGACCCAGTATGTGGTCTATTCTGGAGAAAGTTCCATGTGCACTTGAGAAGAATGAGTATTCTGTTGTTTTAGGATGGAATGTTCTGTATATATCTATGAGATCCATCTGGTCCAATGTGTTATTCAATGCTCTTGTTTCTTTATTGATTTTCTTCTTCAGTGATCTGTCTATTTCTGAGAGAGGTGTGTTAAGATCTCCAAAGATTAGTGTATTCATATCAATATGACTCTTTATCTTGATTAACAGTTTTCTTATGTAATTGGCTGCTCCCATATTGGGGCATAGATAATTACAATTGTTAGATCATCTTGGTGGATAGTCCCTTTAAGAATGATGTAGTGTCGATTAGAGAGTCAAGATGGCGGAGAAGTAGCAAGCTGTATCTTTAGG
Organism: Mustela nivalis; assembly: GCF_964662115.1. Lineage (NCBI taxonomy): Eukaryota > Metazoa > Chordata > Mammalia > Carnivora > Mustelidae > Mustela > Mustela nivalis. The sequence continues at coordinate 3,895,972 of NC_139034.1, forward strand.
GTAAATACCCAGTAGTGTGATTGCTGGGTCGTAGGGTAACTCTACTTTCAACTTTTTGAGGAAACTCCATGCTGTTTTCCAGAGTGGAATTCCCACAAACTTGCATTCCCACCAACAGTGTAGGAGGGTTCACCTTTCTCTGCATCCTCGCCAGCATCTGTCATTTCCTGACTTGTTAATTTTAGCCATTCTGACTGGTGTGAGGTGGTATCTCATTGTGGTTTTGATTTGTATTTCCCTGATGCCGATTGATGTGGAGCACTTTTTCAATTATCTGTTGGCCATCTTGATGTCTTCTTTGTGGAAATGTCTGTTTGTGTCCTCTGCCCATTTCTTGATTAGATTATTTGTTCTTTGGATGTTGAGTTTGATAAGTTCTTTATAGATTTTGGGTACTAGCCCTTTATCTGATATGTCATTTGTGAATATCTTCTCCCAGTTCCCAGTAGAATTCCCTTCTACAGTTTCCTGTAAACAGTATGTCAATGGGTCTTGGTTTATTTATTTTTTTAATCCATCCTGATACCCTGTGTCTTTTGATTGGGGCATTTAGACTGTTTACCTTCAGGGTAACTATTGAAAGATATGAATTCAGTGCCATTGTATTGTCTTTAAGGTGACTGTTACTGTATTTGTTTCTGTACCTTTCAGGCGTGTTACTTTTAGGCTCTCTCTTTGCTTTGAGGACCCCTTTCAATATTTCCTGTAGCCCTAATTTGGTGTTTGCAAATTATTTTAATTTTTATTTGTCCTGGAAGCTTTTTATCTCTCCTATTTTCAATGACAGTCTAGCTGGATATAGTATTCTTGGTTGCATATTTTTCTCAGTTAGTGCTCTGAATATATCATGCCAGTTCTTTCTGGCCTGTCAGGTCTCTGTGGATAGGTCTGCTGCCAGTCTAATAGTTCTACCATTGTATGTTACAGACCTCTTGTCCTGAGCTGCTTTCAGGATTTTCTCTGTCACTAAGACTTGTAAATTTTACTATTAGATGATGGGGTGTGGACCTATTTTTATTGATTTTGAGGGACGGTCTCTGTGCCTCCTGGATTTTGATGCTTGTTCCCTTTGCCATATTAGGGAAATTCTCTACTATAATTTGCTCCAATTTACCTTATGCCCCCCTCTCTCTTCTTCTGGGATCCCAATTATTCTAGTATTGTTTCATCTTATGGTATCACTTATCTCTGGAATTCTCCCCTCATGGTCCAGTAGTTGTTTGTCTCTCTTTTTTTTCAGTTTCTTTATTCTCCATCATTTGGTCTTCTATATCACTAAATCTCTCTTCTGCTTCATTTATCCTAGCAGTAAGAGCGTCCATTTTTTATTGCACCTCATTAATAGCTTTTTTTATTTCAACTTGGTTAGATTTTAGTCCTTTTATAACCCCAGAAATGAATTCTCTATATTTTCCATGCATTGATTGAGCCCAGCTAGCACCTTGGTAATCATCATTCTGAACTCTAGTTCTGACATATTACTAATGCCCATATTGATTAGGTCCTTAGCCATTGGCACTGCCTCTTGTTCCTTGTTTTGTGGTGAATTTTTCCACCTTGTCATTTTATCCAGATAAGAATATTTGAATGAGGGAACAAAATACTAAAAGGGTGGCAAAGACTCTTATATACTAACCAAATCAGAAGAGACCCAAAACTGGGGGGAGAAGAAAGGAAGAAAAATAAAAAAATAAAAAATAAAAATATGTATATATTAGACTGGTGAATAGAACAGAGCCACCCAGTTTATTTTGGGTGTAATATGTATATATTAGACTGGTGAATAGAACATAGCCACCCAGTTGATTTTGGGTGTAGTCTGGTCTCTTAGAAGAAACTACCTCCCAAAATTTTAAAGAAAGAAAAATTTAAATATATACAAAAAGAAGGGTAAACATGGTGAAGGGATGGAATATGACTGTAAAGATGAAAATTTAAAAAGATTCTAAAAACAGGAATTGATAAGGTAAGTTGTTTGGGAAAAGAAAAAAAGAAGAAGAGAGAATGTGATCAGGCTGGATACTAGAACAAAGTCTTGTGCTTGATTTAGGGTATATTTTGTTATATTAGAAGAAATTTTTATCCCAAAATTTTAAAGGAAAAAAAACCTATGTGTATACAAAAAACAAGGTTAAATACAATGAAGGGATAAAATAGGACTTTAATAATGAAAATTTAAAATATTTTTTAAAAGATATTAAGAAGATAAAATAGTAAAAAAAAAAGTTAAAATAAGAAAGAGGAAAAGTTTAAAAAATAAATAGGAAAAAAATGTATAAAATTTAACTTTGAAAGACTAAAGGATCATGGGGGAAAAAGCCATGAATTCTATGTGTTGCTTTTCCCTAGCTCTAGAGTTCTGCAATTCTCATTGATTGATGAACTTGGTCTTGGCTGGATGTTCTTGCTGATCTTCTGGGAGAGGGGCCTCTTGCAGTGATTCTCAAATGCCTTTGACTGAGGCAGAATTTCACTGCCCTTGCCTGGGACCTGGCTAAGTAATCAGCTTGGGTTTGCTCTCAGTAGCTTTTGTTCCCTGAATGTTTTCCATACAGCTTTGGAGGAGGAGAATGAAGATGGTGGCCTCCAAATCTCCAGCTCATAGGAGCTGAGAATTCAGGGCCCCACTCCTCAGTTCACTCTCAGAGAAAAGCAGTCAATCCCTCCTGTCTCCCAGGTCTCTGGCTGTTTTTCCAGCTCACCCTGCCTGTGACTGATCTTTTCTATCTCTGGTGCACAGCCCTGTTTGGAGTCTCCAAACCTAGCAGATTCCTCCTGTGTGCTCCTGTGCCACTTTTCCCAGAGGAGGAAAGAGGGGGACTCTCTGGATCTGCCAATTGTGGGGCAACATGCTCAAAGAGCAGTGGTCTGACTGTGCCTCAGATCATGGTTTAAGGTAACCCCAAGCTGAGAGCCCCCACTTCAGCTCTGTCTCTGTAGCCAGCTTCCCCACTTTGATACCTGGGAGCTCTACCACACTCAGACACCCCCAGTCTTTCTATGACCCTGTGGGTCCTGAGACCAAACTGTCCCTGTGAAGGCTCCTCCCACCACTTAGCCTCTGGAGCTACATCTATCAGTGGAGCAGACTTCTAAAAGTTCTGATTTTGTGCTCCACTTCTCTCTCACTTGCTGAGAGCTGGCCTTCCCCCACCCCGCCATGGTCTATCTTCTCTTCACTTCAGATTCATTTCTCTGTGCATCCTACCTTCTGGAAAGTGGTTGATTTTCTGTTCCTATAATTGCTGCTCTTCTCTTCTATCTCCTGCTGAGTTTGTAGGCGCTTAGAATGGTTTGATAACTATCTAGCTGAACTCCAGGGACCTGATGATATTTCAGTCACTTACTCCTCCGCCATCTTGCTATATCAGATTGCTAATTTTTTAAATGTTTGGTAGAATTCACCAGTAAAGCCATCAAATCCTGGGTGTGTTTTTGTTGAAAGGCTTTTGATTTACTGATTGAATCTTCTTATTTGTTATATGTTCATTCAGACTTTTTATTCCTTTTTGAATTCATTTTGGTAGATTGTGTGTTTCTAGGAATCTGCCCATTCTGTATAAGTATTCCAATTGTTAGTGCACATTGTTCATAGTTTTCTTTTGTAACTATTTTTTTAAATTTTTAATCTTTTTTTAAAATTTTTTATTTTTTATAAACATATATATATATTTTTTTATTTTTTTTAATTTTTATTTTTTATAAACATATATTTTTATCCCCAGGGGTACAGGTCTGTGAATCACCAGGTTTACACACTTCACAGCACTCACCAAAGCACATACCCTCCCCAATGTCCATAATCCCACTCCCTTCTCCCAAACCCCCTCCCCCCAGCAACCCTCAGTTTGTTTTGTGAGATTATTTATTTATGTAAAGTTGGTAATAATTTTTTATTATCTACCTTATTTATCTCTGCTATCATCTTTTTTATTTCCTTCCTTTGATAGCTTTGGGTTTAGTTTGCTTTTCCTTTTATGGTTTTTAGTGTATAGAGTTAGATTATTGATTTGAGAGATTTCTTCTTCATTAATATGTAGGCTCTTACTGCTGTAACTTTTCCTCTGAGCATAACTTTAATACATCCCACAAGTTTAGGGATGTTGTTTTTCATTTTCATTTATCTATAAGTATTTTCAAATATCCCTCATGATTTATTATTTGGACCAGTGGTTGTTTAAGAGTGTGCTGTTTAATTTCTACTTGTTGTGAATTTGCTAGTTTACCTTCAGTAATTTCCTTCCTTTGTGGTATGAGAAGATACTTTGTATTATTTCAACCTGTTAAAAATTATTGTGATTTTTGTGTGTGTATATGTGACCTAACATGATCTATTCTGGAGCATGTTCCACATGCATCTGAAAGAAATGTATGGTTTACTGTTGTTGGGTGGAGAATTCTGTACACATCTGTTAAGTCTAATTGGTATATAATGTTGTGTAAATCCTCTATTTCCTTATTCATCTTCTGTTTATGTGTTGTTTTCATTATTTTTTTTAAATTTTATTTTTTTTCAGTGTTTCAAAATTCATTGTATATCTACCACACCCAGTGCTCCATGCAATATGTGCCCTCCATAATACCCACCACCAGGCTCACCCAGCTGTGGGAGGCTGAAGTCTCATAGTATTATTGTTGAATTATCTGTTTCTCCTCTCAATTCTGTCAGTGTTTGCTTCATATATTTTAGGGATCTTTTGTTTGGTGGTTATACATTTATAATTATTATCTTTTTTTGGCATGTTGACCCTTTTATTAACATATAATGTTGTTCTTGTTTTTTGTAAGTTTTTAACTTAAAGTCTATTTTGTCTGATACTAGTATAGTCAACCCAGCTCTCTTTTGGTTACTATTTGTATGAAATTATATTTTTCCATCTTTTCACTTTTAATTTATTTTTCTTTGGATCTCAAATAAATCTCTTGCAGGTAACACAGAATTGGATCATGTGCATCTTTTTAAAGAAAAAAATGTTATTCTACCAATCTCAGTCTCTTAATTGGGGAGTTTAATCACTTAATTTTGAAGTAGTTACTTATGAAGGAGGACTTATATCTGTCATTTTTTTATATTTTTCTCTGTGAAAAAGAACCTCCATGACTACTTTCTTTTGTGTTTAATTGATTTTTTGTAGTGTACTTTTTAAACTCTCTTCTCATTTTCTTTTATGTGTATACTTCTTAGGTATTTTCTTAGTGTTTACCTTGAGGATCACCATTAAAATCTCAAATATAACAATCCAGTTTGAATTGATACTAACTTAGCTTCAATTACATGCAGAAATTCTGCCCCTATGCAGCTCTGTTTTGATAGTTACTCTACAGCTCTCCTTTATATTATTTTTTATATTATTTTTGCTGCAAATTGCATTGTTCTATATTGTGTGCCAATTAGCATAAATATATATTTTTTAATGAATTTTTCCTTTAAATCATGTAGGAGTATAATTAAATTTACAAACAAAAAATATAGCAACACTAGTTTTATATTTGTCTATATAGTTACGTTTACTGGAGTTCTTTATTTATTCATATGGCTTTGAGTTACTGTCTAGTAATGTTTCCTTAAAGCTCAAGGATTCTTTTAGCATTTTTACTAGGACAGTTCTGCTAGCAAAAGATCCCCAAGTTTTTATTTATCTGGAACTGTTTTCATTTTCTTCTTCATTTTTGAAGGATGATTTTGTAGGTTACAGAATTCTCAGTTGACATTTTTTTTCCTTTCAGTATTTAAAATATATTATCCTATTCCCTCCTGACCTCCAGGATTTCTGATGAGAAATCAGTTGTCAATCTTATTGAGAATCCCTTGTATATGATGATAAGTTGTTTCTTGCTGAGTTAAGGCTGTCTTTATTTTGCCTTTTGACAGTTTGATTATATATCTCAGTGTGAGACTCTGAATTTATCCAGTTTGGTGTTCACTGAACTTCTTGTATGTGTACATTCATGTATTTAATCAAATTTAGGAAGCATTTTGGGGGCACTATTTCTTCAAACATTCTTTCTGTCCCATTTTTTCTTTCTCCCTCAATCAATCTCTCTCTCTCTCTCTCTCTCTCTCTCTCCCTCTCTTTCCCTCTTCTTCTGCCTCCCTCCCCTGTCTCTTTCTTCTGGGACTCCCATAACACCTATTTTGTTATACTTGCTGTGTTGCACAGGCCTCTTAGACTCTCTTCATTTTTCTTCTTTTTTTCCTTCTGTTCCTTAACTGGATAATTTCAATATTCTTATATTCAGATTCACTGGTTCTCTTTTTCTGCCAATTCTAATCTGCTGTTGATCCCCTCTGGTGAAGTTCTATTTTAATTTTTGTACTTACAAGTGCTAGAATTTCTATTTGGTTCTTTTTTATTGATGTCCTCAATTCATTCATATATCATTTTCCTTAGTTCTTTGCCAATGGTTTCCTTTAGCTTTTCAAACATATTTAAGATCATTGACTTAAAGTCTTTGTTTAGTAAGTCTAATGTCTATACTTACTCAGAGGTGGTTTCTGTTGATTTACTTTTTTGCTTTGAATGGGTCATACTTAAATGATTCTTTGTACATCTTCAAATCTTTTGTTGAAAATGGGCATTTTAATATTACAGTTAATTTTTTCCCAAAGATTTTATTTATTTATTTGACAGAGAGAGATCACAAGTAGGCAGAGAAGCAGGCAGAGAGAGAGAGAGAGAAGAGGAAGCAGACTCCCCACGGAGCAGAGAGCCTGATGTGGGGCTTGATCCCAGGACCCTGGGATCATGACCTGAGCTGAAGAGGGAGACTTTAATTCACTGAGTCACTCAGATGCCTCTACAGTTAATATTTTGATGTTTTAGAAATATTTTACATAATATAATTAATTTCCCTTAGGGTTTGCTTTTGTTGTTTATTGATAAACTCAATTGTCAGTTTTATTAGTGACTTTTCCAGAAATATTTTTTGTGTGCGTAGTCTGTATTCTTAGTCATATGTGGTCACTAACATCTCTGTTGTTATTTCACAGGTCAGCCAGTGCCTGCAAAAGATTTTCTTAAAGGCCTGGGATCAAAGGGAAAAAAAGTCATTCTCTCAGTGTTTGCAGCTTGCTTATAAGTTGGGGCATTCCTTCAGTGATAAGGCAGGACACTTATGACTTTGTTTTAGTCCTCACTATCTGCTTTCAGAGAGCCTACAGATCCATGAGAGGCCTATATTAAGCCCCAGGCAAAAGCAAGCTCCACCAGGAATGTGAGCCCTCATTTGCATAGCTTATGTTATCCCTGTACTAGGGAATAGGATGGTAGTCAAGCAAGCAAAAATGCCAAAATACCCTCTGACTGAATTTGGTTGCCTTTTTTTTTTCATTTATCAGTGTCCTGTTAGTTATAAATTTCTGATTAGATTCCAGAGTTCAAAACAAAAGTTGATTCTGTCAGTATTTGCTAATTTCTGCTTGTTTCAGTGGAGGCACCACTTCTTTACTTTGCCATTTTATGTGAGGTCATTCCTGTATTGTAAAAATTTCTGTTGTCATACTCTTTTTTTTTTTGAATTTTGAATTTTTTTTATTTTATATAAACATATATTTTTATCCCCAGGGATACAGGTCTGTGGATCACCAGGTTTACACACTTCACAGCACTCACCAAAGCACATACTCTCCCCAATGTCCATAATCCCACCCCCTTCTCCCAAACCACCTCCCCCCAGCAACCCTCAGTTTGTTTTGTGAGATTAGAGTCACTTATGGTTTGTCTCCCTCCCAATCCCATCTTGTTTCATTTATTCTTCTCCTACCCACTTAAGCCCCCATGTTGCATCACCACTTCCTCATATCAGGGAGATCATATGATAGTTGTCTTTCTCTGCTTGACTTATTTCGCTAAGCATGATACGCTCTAGTTCCATCCATGTTGTCACAAATGGCAAGATTTCATTTCTTTTGATGGCTGCATAGTATTCCATTGTGTATATATACCACATCTTCTTGATCCATTCATCTGTTGATGGACATCTAGGTTCTTTCCATAGTTTGGCTATTGTGGACATTGCTGCTATAAACATTCGGGTGCATGTGCCCCTTTGGATCACTACATTTGTATCTTTAGGGTAAATACCCAATAGTGCAATTGCTGGGTCATAGGGCAGTTCTATTTTCAACATTTTGAGGAACCTCCATGCTGTTTTCCAGAGTGGCTGCACCAGCTTGCATTCCCACCAACAGTGTAGGAGGGTTCCCCTTTCTCCGCATCCTCGCCAGCATCTGTCATTTCCTGACTTGTTGATTTTAGCCATTCTGACTGGTGTGAGGTGATATCTCATTGTGGTTTTGATTTGTATTTCCCTGATGCCGAGTGATATGGAGCACTTTTTCATGTGTCTGTTGGCCATCTGGATGTCTTCTTTGCAGAAATGTCTGTTCATGTCCTCTGCCCATTTCTTGATTGGATTATTTGTTCTTTGGGTGTTGAGTTTGCTAAGTTCTTTATAGATTCTGGACACTAGTCCTTTATCTGATATGTCGTTTGCGAATATCTTCTCCCATTCTGTCAGTTGTCTTTTGATTTTGTTAACTGTTTCCTTTGCTGTGCAAAAGCTTTTGATCTTGATGAAATCCCAATAGTTCATTTTTTCCTTTGCTTCCCTTGCCTTTTGCGTTGTTCCTAGGAAGATGTTGCTGCAGCTGAGGTCGAAGAGGTTGCTGCCTGTGTTCTCCTCAAGGATTTTGATGGATTCCTTTCGCACATTGAGGTCCCTCATCCATTTTGAGTCTATTTTTGTGTGTGCTGTAAGGAAATGGTCCAATTTCATTTTTCTGCATGTGGCTGTCCAATTTTCCCAGCACCATTTATTGAAGAGGCTGTCTTTTTTCCATTGGACATTCTTTCCTGCTTTGTCGAAGATTAGTTGACCATAGATTTGAGGGTCTATTTCTGGGCTCTCTATTCTGTTCCATTGATCTATGTGTCTGTTTTTGTGCCAGTACCATGCTGTCTTGATGATGACAGCTTTGTAATAGAGCTTGAAGTCCGGAATTGTGATGCCACCAAAGTTGGCTTTCTTTTTCAATATCCCTTTGGCTATTCGAGGTCTTTTCTGGTTCCATATAAATTTTAGAATTATTTGTTCCATTTCTTTGAAAAAGATGGATGGTACTTTGATAGGAATTGCATTAAATGTGTAGATTGCTTTAGGTAGCATAGACATTTTCACAATATTTATTCTTCCAATCCAGGAGCATGGAACATTTTTCCATTTCTCTGTGTCTTCCTCAATTTCTTTCATGAGTACTTTATAGTTTTCTGAGTATAGATTCTGTGCCTCTTTGGTTAGGTTTATTCCTAGGTATCTTATGGTTTTGGGTGAATTGTAAATGGGATTGACTCATTAATTTCTCTTTCTTCTGTCTTGTTGTTGGTGTAGAGAAATGCAACTGATTTCTGTGCATTGATTTTATATCCTGACACTTTACTGAATTCCTGTACAAGTTCTAGCAGTTTTGGAGTGGAGTCTTTTGGGTTTTCCACATATAGTATCATATCATCTGCAAAGAGTGATATTTGACTTCTTCTTTGCCAATTTGGATGCCTTTAATTTCCTTTTGTTGTCTGATTGCTGAGGCTAGGACCTCTAGTACTATGTTGAATAGCAGTGGTGATAATGGACATCCCTGCCGTGTTCCTGACCTTAGCGGAAAAGCTTTCAGTTTTTCTCCATTGAGAATGATATTTGTGGTGGGTTTTTCATAGATGGCTTTGATGATATTGAGGTATGTGCCTTCTATCCCTACACTTTGAAGAGTTTTGATCAGGAAGGGATGCTGCACTTTGTCAAATGTTTTTAGCATCTATTGAGAGTATCATATGGTTCTTGTTCTTTCTTTTATTGATGTGTTGTATCACATTGACTGATTTGCGGATGTTGAACCAACCTTGCAGCCCTGGAATAAATCCCACTTGGTCGTGGTGAGTAATCCTTTTAATGTACTGTTGAATCCTATTGGCTAGTATTTTGTTGAGTATTTTCGCATCTGTGTTCATCAAGGATATTGGTCTATAGCTCTCTTTTTTGGTGGGATCCTTGTCTGGTTTTGGGATCAAGGTGATGCTGGCCTCATAAAATGAGTTTGGAAGTTTTCCTTCCATTTCAATTTTTTGGAACAGTTTCAGGAGAATAGGAATTAGTTCTTCTTTAAATGTTTGGTAGAATTCCCCCGGGAAGCCGTCTGGCCCTGGGCTTTTGTTTATTTGGAGATTTTTAATGACTGTTTCAATCTCCTTACTGGTTATGGGTCTGTTCAGGCTTTCTATTTCTTCCTGGTTCAGTTGTGGTAGTTTATATGTTTCTAGGAATGCATCCATTTCTTCCAGATTGTCAAATTTATTGGCGTAGAGTTGCTCATAGTATGTTTTTATAATAGTTTGTATTTCTTTGGTGTTAGTTGTGATCTCTCCTCTTTCATTCATGATTTTATTTATTTGGGTCCTTTCTCTTTTCTTTTTGATAAGTCTGGCCAGGGGTTTATCAATTTTATTAATTCTTTCAAAGAACCAGCTCCTAGTTTCGTTGATTTGCTCTATTGTCTTTTTGGTTTCTATTTCATTGATTTCTGCTCTGATATTTATGATTTCTTTTCTCCTGCTTGGCTTAGGGTTTCTTTCTTGTTCTTTCTCCAGCTCGTTTAGGTGTAGGGTTAGGTTGTGTACCTGAGACCTTTCTTGTTTCTTGAGAAAGGCTTGTACCGCTATATATTTTCCTCTCAGGACTGCCTTTGTTGTGTCCCACAGATTTTGAACCGTTGTATTTCCATTATCATTTGTTTCCATGATTTTTTTCAATTCTTCTTTAATTTCCCAGTTGACCCATTCATTCTTTAGAAGGATGCTGTTTAGTCTCCATGTATTTCGGTTCTTTCCAAACTTCCTTTTGTGGTTGAGTTCTAGCTTTAGAGCATTGTGGTCTGAAAATATGCAGGGATTGATCCCAATCTTTTGATACTGGTTGAGTCCTGATTTAGGACCGAGGATGTGATCTATTCTGGAGAATGTTCCATGTGCACTAGAGAAGAATGTGTATTCTGTTGCTTTGGGATGAAATATTCTGAGTATATCTGTGATGTCCATCTGGTCCAGTGTGTCGTTTAAGGCCTTTATTTCCTTGCTGATCTTTTGCTTGGATGATCTGTCCATTTCAGAGAGGGGAGTGTTAAAGTCCCCTACTATTATTGTATTATTGTTGATGTGTTTCTTTGATTTTGTTATTAATTGGTTTATATAGTTGGCTGCTCCCACGTTGGGGGCATAGATATTTAAAATTGTTAAATCTTCTTGGTGGACAGACCCTTTGAGTATGATATAGTGTCCTTCCTCATCGCTTATTATAGTCTTTGGCTTAAAATCTAATTGATCTGATATAAGGATTGCCACTCCTGCTTTCTTCTGATGTCCATTAGCATGGTAAATTCTTTTCCACCCCCTCACTTTAAATCTGGAGGTGTCTTCGGGCTTAAAATGAGTTTCTTGGAGGCAACATATAGATGGGTTTTGTTTTTTTATCCATTCTGATACCCTGTGTCTTTTGACAGGGGCATTTAGCCCATTAACATTCAGGGTAACTATTGAGAGATATGAATTTAGTGCCATTGTATTGCCTGTAAGGTGACTGTTACTGCATATGGTCTCTGTTCCTTTCTGATCTACCACTTATAGGCTCTCTCTTTGCTTTGAGGACCCCTTTCAATATTTCCTGTAGAGCTGGTTTGGTGTTTGCAAATTCTTTCAGTTTTTGTTTGTCCTGGAAACTTTTAATCTCTCCTTCTATTTTCAATGATAGCCTAGCTGGATATAGTATTCTTGGCTGCATGTTTTTCTCGTTTAGTGCTCTGAAAAATATCATGCCAGCTCTTTCTGGCCTGCCAGGTCTCTGTGGATAAGTCAGCTGCCAATCTAATATTTTTACCATTGTATGTTACAGACTTCTTTTCCCGGGCTGCTTTCAGGATTTTCTCTTTGTCACTGAGACTTGTAAATTTTACTATTAGGTGACAGGGTGTGGGCCTATTCTTATTGATTTTGAGGGGCGTTCTCTGAACCTCCTGAATTTTGATGCTCGTTCCCTTTGCCATATTGGGGAAATTCTCCCCAATAATTCTCTCCAGTATACCTTCTGCTCCCCTCTCTCTTTCTTCTTCTTCTGGAATCCCAATTATTCTAATGTTGTTTCGTTTTATGGTGTCACTTATCTCTCGAATTCTCCCCTCGTGGTCCAGTAGCTCTTTGTCCCTCTTTTGCTCAGCTTCTTTATTCTCTGTCATTTGGTCTTCTATATCACTAATTCTTTCTTCTGCCTCATTTATCCTAGCAGTGAGAGCCTCCATTTTTGATTGCACCTCATTAATAGCTTTTTTGATTTCAACTTGGTTAGATTTTAGTTCTTTTATTTCTCCAGAAAGGGCTTTTATATCTCTCGAGAGGGTTTCTCTAATATCTTCCATGCCTTTTTCGAGCCCGGCTATCTGTTGTCATACTCTTAATTTCCTAAAATTTTATCTTATTCTCTAAATGTTCCATTTCATAACATTTCTGATCTTATGAAAATGATATAATCTCAATGAGATTATAATCTCAATATAATACTAATTATAGTAAGAGATTTGGGAGAATTTTTTTTCTCCATAAAATTTCTTTCATCTGATTTACATTTTCCAGTTTGTTTTGTTCTTCATGTGAGGGAGGGATTCTCATGTTCTTCATGAGAATATTAAGCTGGTGCCATGTCCAGTACAGAGCCTGGTGCAGGGCTCAATCTCACAGCCTTGAGGTCATGACCAGAGCCAAAATCAAGAGGTGGACATTTAACCAACTGAGACACCCACTCTCCTTGTTCTTTGTCTTTTTTTAAGTGCTTCTCAGGGTCTCCTGGTTGTCTCAGTTAGTAAAGTGTCTACCTTCAACTTAGGTCATGATCCTAGGATCCTAGGATTGAGGCTAATATCAGGCTCCTTGCTCAGCTTTGTGTCCAGTCATGTCATGGATCCTCTAGAACCCTTCAAAGGGCCTTCCATCTCACTGGGAATAAAAAGCCTGGGTCCTCATGAATGGTCTCTCAAGCTGCTGTGATCTGGCTGCTATACTCTGTATAGTCTACTTGGCCATGTCTCTTATGAAATGGCCTCATTACTCTTACTTGATTTTATGCCAAACTTGCCCCTGCCTCAGGGGCTTCTCACTTGCTGAAATTGTTCCCTGATATTCCTCACTCATTCCTTCACCACCAGCAGATCTCTGCTCAAATACCACCTTGTCAAGGAGCTTTCCCATGCCACCCTATTTAACATGGCAAATCACCCCATTTAGCCATCAACACATGCATCTCACCCAGGGCCCCACCAGTGACTCCAACCAATTTCCCTATTTTGTGTTTTGGCATACTGCTTAGCACTGTGTGATATACTGTGGATTTTATTTATTTGCTTCTCTGATTTCTTCCACCAGAATATGAAATCCTTAAGTTCAGGGATTTTTTTGTTTGCTGCAACATCCCTAGCACTTAGAATAGTGAGTGGTACATTATAGAAGAGGGAAAGTGTGATGACGACCTAGAGGTCACCTTAATGTCCCAAGACTCACGGGGAATATGAACAAATCTCTGTGAATGAGCTGGAATTATCCCAGAAGACATGGGCCAGTGAAAGAAGGGAGGTAAAGAGAAAGGTTCCCCTTGAGCATGGTTTACCCTGTTAGGATAACATCCACTAATACTGTAATGAGTGGTTAGTGCTTTATTAGGGATTGGTTGGTAGCAGGCTGAGAGCATGGGCCACAAGAAAAAAAAAAGGAGATTGATGGAGATTAATACTTACTCTCATTTGTATGCCACCCTGCAGGTACAGAGCATGTCCACCTGCACTATCTCACTTCTGTCTCATAATACTTTGACATAGGCAGGAAAGGTATTACTATGCATTTTTTATAGATAAGAGAAATGAAGCTCAAAGAGGCTAAATGGCCTTTCCAAAGTCAGTTACTAGTAGAAATAGAGAGCAAACCCCAGTGCCCTTTTTAACAATCCATTCAGCCAAAAAGAAGCTTTGAACAAACTCTGGCCTATGGCATTCAAAACTACCTTGAAAATTGCCTTTTTGGTGCATGATATGGGTCACTTACCTCTCTTTGGAAAAAAGGGAATGGGGAATAGTTATTTTTCTCTAGATTTACCCCATAGTCTAATCCAATATAGCAATATTAGAATATGCTTAAAAAGACCATGATCCCAGAAATAGAATGAAATCACAAAAATATCATTTGTTGAGTGCCAAATATGTGCCAGAAATTATTCCAGGTGTTTTACATATATTTCTTCAAATTCTTAAAGTAACCATGTACAGTAGGTGGTGGATCCCCATTTTATCAATGATATTAGGTGCTTTTTCTAGCCTCGCTGAGGTTCAGAGTGTATATTACTTACCTAGATCCCAATTGCTGGGAGAAGCCATCTGAACTGAGATCTTTCTGGCTCCAAAGCCCATGTTTGTTCTGGTGCATCAAGCTGTCCCCTTATAACAACAAAGTGATTTCCAAATCAGGGTATTTCATCTTAACACTCATCACCTCTTGCTCTCAAGAAAACACAAGAAAGAAAGTTGTTTTCAGCGTGGTTAGTAAACAGATTTCCTCAAGGCCTTAGCCAAGCTGTAATTATTTCAAACACAAACTCAGAAAGTGCGAATATCTCCTGTTTGTCAATTTCAGATGTTCTTTTGTCTTCTTACCTACATTTTCCTTTTATGTTCTTTATATTCTTGATCCATCAAATGGAAATATCCCTTAAGGAAGAAGCCTACCATTATCTGGGCAGATTGGATGTTAGTGAGAAGAAAATTAAAAGACATGCATTTAAAATTGGTAGTTGTAACAAACTGCTGGCTGTCAGAGGAGAGGTGGTGAGGGGATGAATAAAATATATGAAGGGTTTAAGAGTACACTTATCACGATGAGCACTGAGTAATGTATAGAATTGAATGATTACACTGTACACCTAAAACTAATATAACACCGTGTGCTAATTGTACTTGAGTAAAAAAGTAAAATAAATAAAGGAAAGGAAGAAAAATAATTAATAGCTGTACTGGAGGGTATTGATCCAAACTGCTTTTAGGGGCCTACTTCATGTTGTTGGTTGTTTTATCACTGATCTCAGTCTGAGACATCTTGCCAGGGTCCACCCTATAATGTGACCTCTGATATTAGGTGCTTTTTCTAGCCTCGCTGATGGGCTTTAAGGCAGAGAACATCCTTGTATAAATTTTAGAATTAGTAGTTGACTATTATAAAGCTTCAAAATATGTTAATGCTCCTATAATATTTCACAGGAACAATTTGGGCATAGAGAATGGAATGTACATAAGAAAACCTCCTTTAAGCATGTTACTAATTTTTTAAAAAAATCTTTTTTGGACACCTGGGTGGCTCAGTGTGTTAAGCCTCTGCCTTTGGCTCGGGTTATGATCTCAGGGTCCTGGGACGGAGCCCCATATTGGGCTCCCTGCTCAGTGAGGAGTCTGCTTCTCCCTCTCTCTCTGCCTGGCTCTCTGCCTATTTGTGATCTCTCTCTGTCAAATAAATAAAAAAATCTTTGAAAAGATTTGGTTTTTTTAACTGATATCTTGGTTAATATTAGCTGCATAGACAACTGCTTATTTAAATGACACTCATCCAAAGTTTTAGACCTAGGGTCATTCTTTCACTTCTTTAACAACTATTTTTTATCTACATATGCCAGATACTGCTGCACTGGGCACTAAACATAAGTGGAGAACATGATAGATATGTCCCTCACTTCCTGACACAGGTAAGATGGATTTCATGAAAGTCATCATTTAATTACAATTATGAACATTTGCCTGAAAGAAAAGCACAGGTTATCACAGAGTGTATGACAGAGAGGGGCTTTATCTAGACCAAGAGATCATCTGTCTTCCTTTCCTTCCTTTCCAGATCAGGAAATTAAGACTTACAGAAATCAAGCAACTTTATATAATAGGTTTTCCCATCCTGTCTCAATCTTTTAATTATGAAATGAAGTATTATATTCAACCAAATTATACTAATTTTTATTGGCACTGAATCTAGGGTACTTATTAATTTCTTCAAATGGAAAATAATAGTAGAACTTGAAAACAGTGTCAAGATCTACATATTTCTCTCATGCTCTTTAGGAAAAAAAAAGTGTGTGTGTGTACACATTATAAATAAATGTTATTTATTTATATTTTATTTTTATATAAATAAATATATATTTATATTATACATAATACATATATATGTATGTGAACATACAAATATATTTTGTACTACTATATTTCTAAGATTGGAGGTATTTTTTTGTGTTTTTTAAAATTTTTTCAATTTATTTATTTTCAGAAAAACAGTATTCATTATTTTTTCACCACACCCAGTGCTCCATGCAATCTGGGCCCTCTATAATACCCACCACCTGGTACCCCAACCTCCCATCCCCCACCACTTCAAACCCCTCAGGTTGTTTTTCAGAGTCCATAGTCTCTCATGATTCACCTCCCCTTCCAATTTACCCCAACTCCCTTCTCCTCTCTAACACCCCTTGTCCTCCATGATATTTGTTATGCTCCACAAATAAGTGAAACCATATGATAATTGGCTCTCTCTGCTTGACTTATTTCACTCAGCATAATCTCTTCCAGTCCCGTCCATGTTGCTACAAAAGTTGGGTATTCATCCTTTCTGATGGAGGCATAATACTCCATAGTGTATATGGACCACATCTTCCTTATCCATTCATCCGTTGAAGGGCATCTTGGTTCTTTCCATAGTTTGGCGACCGTGGCCATTGCTGCCAAAAACATTTTGTTTTTTTTTTAAGATTTTATTTATTTAGTTGACACAGAGAGACACAACAGGAGACGTGGTATTAATTATACATGCAGTGTGAATTCACAGAATGAAGAGATCCATGTGGACCCAAAGCATTAAACCAGGGGTGGTGACCTTGATTATGTGTCTTGCAGATCTTCAACTACAAGCGTGTCATTGACCAAGGGCCCAAGCTACTATGCTCTGAAATGTAGAGAAGTTCACACTAAGGCCAATCTGCCTATGGGCTGATCTGAGCCAGTGACTGTGTGAGCAGCAGTCTAGTACATTTCCACCCAAACTTCCTTCCCTATTTCACTTGGGGTAAGATTTGTAGGTTCTCTCAGCCTCCCCAGTATCCTTCCTTATTTTCTCTCATTAGACATTTTCCCTAATAAAATCCTTTTATGTGCAAACCCATTTTGGTATCTATTGGGAGGACAGACGAATACAGTAGGCTTTAGGTAAGGAGCAAGACTTAGACTGAGCATTGAAAGAAAGGCAGGTAGAGATTAGAGGGTAGGACATTTGTGGCCATGGCAGAACTTGACCAAAGCATGGAAGCCAGTTATGAGCACATGTCTGCAAAGGACAGAGAAGAGCCAAATTGGAGGGCCAGAGGATACCTGTTGGGGAATTTGGGAGAATAAGAATGTGAACCAGACTGAGAGGACACAGTCTGGTGTCAAAATTGGAGTTGTATATGAAACCACTTGGTGTTCTTGACAAGGAAGAAGTTCTAGAAAAGTAGTACTTTAGAAAGGATAGCTGGAAAGTAGGATATAAGATAGAATAAAGCAGAGAGAGATGGGAATCAGTGAAGTTAGCTAGAAGGCTGATTGAGTGATTTGGTCCCACCGGGATAAAAGATGCTTAATTAAGTTTGATGGAATGAAGAAAAGCTTGGGGGGGGGGGGTTAGAGGAAGAACCAACAGGATTTGTGCCTGCGTGGGATGAAAGATACAGGAATCTAGGTGCAGGATTAAGAGGACACATGAGTTGTAACTGTTTCCAAGCATTCTTTTTCTTTTTTTTTAAGATTTTATTTATTTATTTGACAGAGATCACAAGTAGGCAGAGAGGCAGGCAGAGGGAGATAGGGAAGCAGGCTCCCTGCTGAGCAGAGAGCCTGATGCGGGGCTTGATCCCAGGACCCTGAGACCATGATCTGACCTGAAGGCAGAGGCTTTAACCCACTGAGCCACTCACACACCCCCCAAGTGTTCTGTCTTGAAGGAGTGGAGGAATTATGGTTCTGTTGGCTGAGATTAGGAAACTGAAATATGGGATGGAACTATTGGGGAAAATAAGGGGGAAAGAACAATGAGTTCTGTTATATATATTTACTGTTTGATACAACACCAACATGTATAAGTAGAAATGTCTGGAAGACATTAAGAAATCCAGGATGGGAGCTAGGCTGGAAATATAGTTTTAGGAATCAGCAGAATTAAGATGAAACTATAAGGATAGAGCACAGATGGAAAAGAGTAGCAATTAAAGGGACAAAATAAAAAGAGTTGGGGAAAAAATATGAAACTTCCTGTCTCTTAGTCATAATCACTGGAAGCCTTTCTTCTCCTGTCTCCCCACACTTGTCTGCTCTTATGCAGATGAATCCAGAAGACCTGAGCACAGAGAATGATACACCCCTCCTTGAGTCAGTGGCCGTAGTCACATTTGCCTCTCACATGGATCATGTGATCATGGGAACTCTGGCCTCCTTGTTCTTTATGCCTTCTTCTGCTTTGGGCTGAGTAACCACTTACTGACCCTCTTTGCACACATGAACTTCTTTCCCTGCCTGGTCACTCAAATAGCACTGGAGCTCTCAAACTCTGAACCACTCCTCTCTAGAGAACTAATGGTAACCTTCTACATCAACCACTACCCCCTCTCTCATGACAAGCTTTGGCCATGTTTATGTTCCTGTCTTCTGTCATCAGTGTTGGTATTTAAACTTTCTACCTCCTGGTTCCCCATTTAAAAAATTTCTTCACTGCTGGCTGTAAATGCTCATGGGAGGATCTGGTTTGGGAAGGCTAGGATTGAGAAAACACAGCTATTGCAGGAGGTGTGTGTGACTCAGTAGGTGGGGTGGATGACTTTTGAGTTAATTATGAACCCAGAATTTATGTGACATGCAAAACTACATAGCTTGTTGAAGGATTTCAGCAGTCCTGATAAATACTTTCTTTCCTAGACAAATATCATGTGCTTCTAACTTTATACATAAAACCATCAAGAGGATGTTTCAAATCAAATGGTTTATTTTATTGGCTATAACTTAAATCACTGAGATATTTTGGGAAACGGTTAATAAAAATCAAGTTAGCAGTGCCGAGGTAGCATAGTCAATTAAGTGTTCAATTCTTGGTTTTGGTTTAGGTCATGATCTCAGGGTCATGAGATCAAGCCCTGCATTACACTCTGCTCTCAGCACAGAGCCTGCTTCAGATTCTTTCTCCCTCTTCCTCTGTCCTCCCACTTATGCTCTCTTTCTCTCTCAAGTAAATAAAGAAAACTTTTTACAAATTGAGCTCATGTCTTACATTTTTTTTCATTTTTTTATTTTTTATAAACATATAATATATTTTTATACCCAGGGGTACAGGTCTGTGAATCACCAGGTTTACACACTTCACAGCATTCACCATAGCACATACCCTCCCCAATGTCCATAACCCCACCCCCCTTCTTCTAACTCCCCTCCCCCCAGCAACCCTCAGTTTGTTTTGTGAGATTAAGAGTCATTTATGGTTTGTCTCCCTCCCAATCCTATCTTGTTTCATTTATTCTTCTCCTACCCCCTTAACCCCATCAACAGATGAATGGATCAAGAAGATGTGGTATATATACACAATGGAATACTATGCAGCCATCAAAGGAAATGAAATCTTGCCATTTTCAATGACATGGATGGAACTAGAGGGCATCATGCTTAGCGAAATAAGTCAATCAGAGAAAGACAACTATCATATGATCTCCCTGATATGAGGAAGTGGAGATGCATCATGTCTTACATTTAAAACGTAACATTAAGAACTATAAGATAATAAAGACCTTTAAAGGGAGGAGGAAAGACCTTTAGCTTAGGAGGTGGAAGATACATACATACATACATACATATATATAAATGTGATATATATAGATATCTATATATATATATCAGACCACATGGGCTATGTGACAAAGTGCTCTCAGAGTGGTTCTGTGACTTCTTGTTATAGTTACAATGTTGTCAGGAAGATCCTCCTTATTCATTATCCTTGAGAAAAAAGAATCAATGTCCATAGTGACACACCTGTGAACTAAATGCTAGGTATTATCTCTTCAGATATTTTTGCCAACAGTGAGCTAGTTTTCTCCATACTTGCATAAAAATTTTTGAGCAGTGTTTTGATTTCTTTATACAATCCCTAAATCTGACCCATCCTGTATCTTTTAGGATCAGGGGCAATCCATCATGCAATTAGAACTAAAGCAACTCGTCCATATTGGTCCTGGCAATCAAGCAGTGCATCATTGGTGGTGATCACCACCTGGGAGAAGAGCCCTTGAGTGCACTGGAAGGATGGCCTTCAGGTTTGTTTGAGGAGAACTTCTTCAGAATGAGTATATGATTAAAGGGAAGCAGCAGGGCCATGGATTGGGGTTTCCAAGTTTATCCCTTGTTCTTTTATGAATGCACAGATAAATTCCCAAGCCAGCTTACTAAGCTTCTAAATATGATAAACCACCACCACCCAAGCTAATACAGTCAAACTTAAATCCCCAAGAAAACCATTATATACATAGTAGTAAATGGAAGAACAAATAGAGAGGAACAGGCTCTTAGAAAGTTCTTATACTTCTACTTAGAGGGAAAGTGCTCAGATTGGAGTCCATGGATTTAGAATTATATGCAAAAATGGAATTACTGATTTAACACAATTGCTTATATCTGTAGAGTACAAAAGTCTGAAGATCAAAAGTGCAGGAGGTATTGGTAGACTTTAACAGTTCAGCTATGAAAACAGAAATGGTGAAAACAAAACATTTGCCAAATATAGTTCTGGGATGTGAGTGAAGACATAACTAGCCTGGGATGGCTTAGGAACTCCCAGAGACCTCAGTCTATTACAACACAGCCCAGGAATTGAAATCCATAATGGTAACCCTGTGCCACCAGAAGTGGAATTATAATCAGAGCTATCTGTTTGAAAGGCATGATTCATGTGAAATACATTAAAAAATATTTTAACAATGTGAATACAATTATTATCATAGCACTTAGAGACAAACTTGAATTCTCCTTTTTTTAAAATTAAATTTATTTATTTTCAGCATAACAGTGCTCATTATTTTTTCACCACACCTAGTGCTCCATGCAATCCATGCCCTCATTAATACCCACCACCTGGTGCCCCAACCTCCCACCACCCCATCACTTCAAACCCCTCAGATTGTTTTTCAGAGTCCATAGTCTCTCATGATTCACCTCCCCTTCTAATTTCCCCCAACTCCCTTCTCCTCTCTAACTCCCCATGTCCTCCATGATTTTTGTTATGCTCCACAAATAAGTGAAACCATATGATAATTGACTCTCTCTGCTTGACTTATTTCACTCAGCATAATCTCTTCCAGTCCCGTCCATGTTGCTACAAAAGTTGGGTATTCATCCTTTCTGATGGAGGCATAATACTCCATAGTGTATATGGACCACATCTTCCGTACCCATTCATCCGTTGAAGGGCATCTTGGTTCTTTCCACGGTTTGGCGACTGTGGCCATTGCTGCTATAAACATTGGGGTACAGATGGCCCTTCTTTTTACTACATCTGTATCTTTGATGTAAATACCCAGTCGTGCAATTGCAGGGTCATACGGAAGTTCTATTTTTAATTTCTTGAGGAATCTCCACACTCTTCTCCAAAAGGCTGCACCAACTTGCATTCCCACCAACAGTGGAAGAGGGTTCCCCTTTCTCCACATCCTCTCCAACACATGTTGTTTCCTGTCTTGTTAATTTTGGCCATTCTAACTGGTGTAAGGTGATATCTCAATGTGGGTTTAATTTGAATCACCCTGAGGGCTGGTAATGATGAACATTTTTTCATGTGTCTGACAGCTGTTTGTATGTCTTCATTGGAGAAGTGTCTATTCATATCTTCTGCCCATTTTTTGATATGATTGCCTGTTTTGTGTGTGTTGAGTTTGAGGAGTTCATTATAGATCCTGGATATCAACCTTTTGTCTGTACTGTCATTTGCAAATATCTTCTCCCATTCCGTGAGTTGCCTCTTTGTTTTTTTTACTGTTTTCTTTGCTGTGCAGAAGCTTTTGATTTTGATGAAGTCCCAAAAGTTTATTTTCGCTTTTGTTTCCTTTGCCTTTGGAGACATATCTTGAAAGAAGTTGCTGTGGCTGATATCGAAGAGATTACTGCCTATATTCTCCTCCAGGATTCTGATGGATTCCTCTCTCACGTTGAGGTGTTTTATCCATTTTGAGTTTATCTTTGTGTACGGTGGAAGAGAATGGTCGAGTTTCATTCTTCTACATATAGCTGCCCAGTTTTCCCAGCACCATTTATTGAAGAGACTGTCTTTTTTCCACTGTATATTTTTTCCTGTTTTGTTGAAGATTAATTGACCGTAGAGGTGAAGGTCATAGCTGGGCTCTCTACTCTGTTCCACTGGTCTATGTGTCTGTTTTTATGCCAGTACCATGCTGTCTTGGTGACCACTGCTTTGTAATAAAGCTTGAAATCAGGTAACGTGATGCCCCCAGTTTTATTTTTGTTTTTCAACATTTCCTTAGCGATTCGGGGTCTCTTCTGATTCCGTACAAATTTCTGGATTATTTGCTCCAGCTCTTTGAAGAATACTGGTGGAATTCTCTTGAAAATTTGCTTAAGTGGAACAGTTCATTCTTTAATGAGGCCAGATATTGAGATAGGGCCACAGCACAAGGATATCATATGCCATGTTATAGAACTTATGTTATCCTGTTGTTGAAGAACCCTGAGCCTGGGAATGATATGATCAGATCTGTATTTTCAGGAAATCTCTATGGAATAGTGCTCACCATGGACAAAGGTCAATGAAGCCTAGAGCTACGGAGACCAATTAAGAGCCTTTGAAATATCCCAAGACAGAAGATGTGCATTTGAGCCAAGAGAGTGGCATGAGAATGTGGAGAAAGATGTAAATTTATTTGGGTGTTATTAGAACAAAACCTAGTGACTGATGAGATATGGAAATAATAGAAGTACAATTCAGGTTGTCTTGGGCAAATGGGTGGGTGATAGTGACATTTCAGGGATGAAGAAGAGGGATGATGAGTTTGGTCTTGGCAATACTGAGTTTGAGGTACCTAATATATGTGGGAAATAGGCTTGGGAGATAACAGTACACAGCCAGTTGTTGATTTCATGGATGTAGATGACAAGTTTCAAGAGGAGCATGTAACATGGTGAAGGGAAGGAGAGCTGTTAAAGAGGAGCTTAAGAAGGAAAGTGGGCAATTTTTTTAGGGGTTTTGGAAAGTACTTATTAACTCCATCATCAGATTAGAAAAAAAAGTAAAAATCCCTACAGACTCAAGTTCCCTAGAACAATGATCTTTCTTTACCCTTGACTGATTATCTTCCTTTTATAACTGTTAACTATTTTTACCTATCCTTTTTAATGTTTTAAGTTACACCAAATGCTTTTTACAAATAGATGCAATATAAATTATAAGTAAGATATCTGTTTCTTGATTCTGGTGGTTTTTTTAGGCCTTCATTCCTAAATATGAATGGAAAAGGCTTCTGAGGACTTCCGGTTATATTGCTTTTTCACTTGTAGAAGTTTAAATTCCCCTCCATCTAGCTTATGCATAATAGGTTATCAGACAAACATGATTTTTAAAAGCAAATGCAAAAAAAATGGTTAAATAAAAAGCAAATGCAAGCAACGTTGTGTAATGAATACCTTTGTTTTCCAGCTCTTGCCATATATCCATTCTGGAACTTTTCAATTCTAACAAGATTCAGTAAAATTTCTTCTTTATGTGTATTTTTCTCCCTAGTGTGTTTACCATGTTCATGATGTCTGGTCAACAAAACATTTGGATTTTCTCACTTTTCTTTATACATATCTTTAGATATGACTGATGACTATTCCATTGATATACAACAGTAATACTATTTCTTCTGGGGAGGAATTCAGTATCCTAGGTCTACAATGTAATAGATATTGATAACCACTTACGAAATATTAAAATATCAAAGACCTCAGCCCAGCTTCATGTTATAGGATAGACTGATGCATAATTTGATCCTGTGGCAGTTGCTTCAGTAATGTGAATCTCCAATGTACTAAGATTCCCATGATGGTTAACATCAAGCAGTGCACCTGGTTGTTCACCTTGCTTGAAAGAAGCAATGGCCTGATGTGTAATTATATACTGTCACCAGTGGTTGGACTGGATGGTCAGGGACTTGGAAGAGACATGACTGGAAAATTGGTGCCAAAGCCATCTGGGGAAAGAGTATGTGGATAGACCTCTCTGAATGGGCAAAAACAAGTAGGTATTTATGTGCCATGTAAATGCTCATCAAAGGGTGAGCTCAGAAGAGGATTTCATATAGTTAAGATGACCCTTTCTGTAGATACCATTCAGTATCTTCCCTCAGCCACTCCTGTCATCATCCAGTGGGCTAATGAAAAAGAGCCCATCCTGGAGGGGATGAATGTTATACATGGGCTCGATAACATAGATTCACCAAGGTCAACTTGGCTTTGTCCACTTTTGAGTGCTCAATCTGCCAACAGCAGAGATCTGCAAGTCCCTGGTATGGCACCATTCCCTGGGGTGATCAACCAGCAACCTGGTGGCAGGTTGACTACATAGGACTGCTTCCAGCACAGAAAGAGTAGCATTTTGTTCTTACTGGAAAAGACACTTAATGTGCATATGGATTTGCCTTCCTTGCATACAGTGCTTCTGCCCAAACTACTATCCGTGGACTTATAGAATGCCTTACCCATTACATAGTATTCCACACAGCATTGTTTTGGATAAAGAAACTCACTTCATAGCAAATGAAGTAACTCAATGATCCCATGCTCATGGAATTCACTGGCCATACCATGTGCCCCATCATCCTAAAGCAGCTAGTTTGATAGAAGAGTGGAATGGCCTTTAAAAGACTCAGTTATAGTACCAGCTATGTGGCAATGTCTTTCAGGCCTAGGACAAAGATCTTCAGGAGACTCCAGACTGTGAATCAGGATCCAATATACAGTGTTGTTTCTCTCATCCCAGGAGAAATCCAGGAATCAAAGAGTTGAAATGGGAGTGGTACCACTTACTGTTACCCTTAGTGACCTGGTGGCACAATATCTGTTTCCTGTTCCTATGAACTTATGCTCTGCTGGCCTACAGGTCTTAGTTCCATAGGAAGAAATGTTTTCACTAGAAGATACAACAATGATTCCACTGAACTGGAAGTAAAGACTGTCACCTGGGCACTTTGGGCTTCTCAAGCTTTTGAATCAACCAAGAAGGGAGTTACTGTGTTGATGAATGTGATGTATTATACTACTATAAGGAAATTGGATTAGTCTTCTACAATGAAGGTAATGAAGAGTATTTCTGGAATACAGACTACTAAGAGATGTCCTAAGGATCTCCTATATTCCATGCTGGAAGCATGACCAGCTAAGGAGCTTGTTGGGGTCAAAAGGAATATGGAATGGACAGTAGAAGAAGATAGTTGTAAATACCAGCTACAACCATATGAACAATTACAGAAATGAGAGCAGTAATTGTCATATTTCTTCTTTATTTTGTTATGAATTATGTAAATATTAAGCAAGTATCTCTGATTTCTTCTTTCTCTTATCCTCTTACCACGTGACATATATCTTAGTATTAAAATATTATTAACTTTACATCATAGTATTTAAGTTATGATGTCACGGAGAAGAGTAAATTATCATCCAAGGACTTTGCATCTTTTTTCTGAAAGATTTAGTATGTTTTGGTTGTACACAGGATAATTCTAACATGTTAGATATAACTAAGACCTTAATACTGTCTTTATTCAGAGATTATGCTTTTGGGAGATGTGTATATGTGCCAAATTGACAAGGGATGGACTTGGGATGATTAATTTTATGTGTCTACTTGTCTGGGCCATCATGCCCAGATATTTGGTCAAACTTCATTCTGGATGTTTCTGTGAGTGTGTTTTTGGATGAGATTAAAATTTAAATTGGTGGGTTTTGGGTTC
The DNA here is from genome assembly GCF_964662115.1 of Mustela nivalis. Lineage (NCBI taxonomy): Eukaryota > Metazoa > Chordata > Mammalia > Carnivora > Mustelidae > Mustela > Mustela nivalis. Next base: position 3,922,093 of record NC_139034.1, read on the forward strand.
TGGTCACAGAAGGTCACATAGGAAAATCATAAACTCACCTACTCCCCCAGACACACTTACTCTATAACAATATATGGAAGAATTTCCTCTAAGAAAAACCCAAAAACTGGCAGAGGGACTCCTACACATTGGACAAATTAGAAAAAAAAAAAAAGTCACATTGAAGCAGGTAGGATCAGCTGAGACACAGTCTTACCATAAACCCCATCCTGGTGAGAAATGAACCACTTAAAACATCTAGATTTGAAAACCAATGGGGAACACATCTGAGAGACCCATGTGGCTATAGTGATCTACCAAGCATCATTAAAGAATTCACGAGTCAGACTCCCTCACCCTAAGTCCAAGCATAGAAGCAGCCAGTTGCACTGACTTTATGTGAAAGGGGTCCATTTGTTAATTTTAAAACATCACCCTGAAGAGCAGGCATCGAACTTAACAGTTTTTGTGGCTGTCACCAGTGGACACCTCTGTACAATTAGACTTTGGTGGCCAGCAAGTCTTCTGCTCATGGGTACCATAGAACTGTAACCACAGTAAGAGTCCTTAAACAACTACCACCCCATGCCACAGCAAGAGGCAACAGACCCAAAAGTTCTATCTTTCTGTAAAAGAGGTCTATTAGCTTATCATCACAAATGCAGCCTGGGGGGGGGAGCGGTGGGGGTCGTGGGGGTGGCAGCAGTGGTGGCATGCTTCTAACTAAACACATCTAAGGACTGCAGTCATTTCCAGAGACCTTGGAAGATGAGCACCATCAATGTGCTTTCTCCCTGCCATGCTCCAGAGCATCTCTATATCTCAGCAGGGAATGATTATGTGCATCTGCTTTTCCAGTTTCTGTGGCTGCCATGCAGGGAACACACGGATTGCCTGGGCTCTGGTGGCCAAGGGGATGTGTTCATGAGTCACAGAGGACTGTAACAATTGAAGAGAGAGTTCTTGGCAGGCTAACACTCCAGGGTACTACTCAGACTTTCTGAGTCAAAGAGACCACTTTGCTTGTCGTAGAGCTTCAGCCTGAAGGGAAAGCTTCAAGTTCAGCACACATCTATAGGCCTACAGAGGAAATATCAAAGAATATAGGCCAGTGGAATGCCATCTTTGTGCTCTCTCTGCCTCATCATAGCTCACCAGTATCTCCCAAAAAGGAGCTTATATATTCCTGAAGCCACAAAATAAGTGTTAGTAAATTTAAGAAGACTGAAATCATTTTAAGCTTCTTTTCTATATAAAGAACTAGAAATCAATTATAAGAGGAAAAGCAGGAAAATTAACAAATATGTGGAGATTTAAGAACCATGCTACTGGGGACGCCTGGGTGGCTCAGTTGGTTAAGCAGCTGCCTTCGGCTCAGGTCATGATCCCAGTGTCGTGGGATCAAGTCCCACATCCGGCTCCTTGCTTGGCAGGGAGCCTGCTTCTCCCTCTGTCTCTGCCTGCCACTCTGTCTGCCTGTGCTCGCTCCCTCTCTCTCTCTGACAAATAAATAAAATCTTAAAAAAAAAAAAAAAAGAACCATGCTACTGAACAACCAATGGATCAGCACAGAAGAGAAAGCAATACCTTCAGACAAATGAAAATGGAAATATAATGGATTAAGGACCTAAACATGAGACGTTGAAACCATAAAAATCCTAGAAGAAAACACAGGCAATAATTTCTCTGACATGAACTGTAACAACATTTTTCTATATCTGTTTCCTGAGACAAGGGAACAAAAGCAAAAATAAAGCAGCGGGACTACCTTGAAATAAAAAGTTTCTATACAGCAAAGGAAACAACCAATAAAACTAAAAGATAATCTACTGAATTGGAGATGTTTGCAAATGACATATTTGATAAAAGATTAGTATCCAAAATACATAAAGAACTTATACTGCTCAACATCAAGAAATCCCCAAATAATCTAATTAAAAATGGGTACCACATGAACAGACATTTCTCCAAAGAAGGCATATGAATGACCAACAGACACATGAAAAGTTGCTCAACAACAGTGATTTTCAGGGAAGAGCAAATCAAAGCCACAATGAGATATCACCTCTCACTTGTCATGATAGCTAGAATCAGAAACACAAGAAACAGTAAGTGTTGGCAAGGATGCTGAGAAAAAGGAACCTTCATACACTGTTGGTGGGAATGCAAACTGGTGTAGTCACTATGGAAGACAATATGGAGGTTCCTCCAAAAATTAAAAATATAGGGGCACCTGGGTGGTTCAGTGGGTTAAAGCCTCTGCCATTGGTTCAGGTCATGATCCCAGGGTCCTGGGATTGAGCCCCACATCAGGCTCTCTGCTCAGTGGGGAGCCTGCTTTCCCCCTTCCCTGCTGCCTGCCTCTCTGCCTACTTGTGATCTCTCTCTGTCAAATAAATAAATAGAAATCTTAAAAAAAAAACTATGATCCAGTAATTCCACTACAGAGTATTTACTTAAAGAATATGAAAAAAGCTGATTTGAAAGGATATACACACCCCTATATTTATAGCAGCATTATTTACAATAGCCAAATTATGGAAGCAGCCCAAGTATCCATCAGTACATGAATGGATAAAAAAAAAAGAGATGGTAAAGCCTTTGACAAAGTACAGCATCCCTTCCTGATCAAAACTCTTCAAAGTGTAGGGATAGAGGGCACATACCTCAATATCATCAAAGCCATCTATGAAAAACCCACCGCAAATATCATTCTCAATGGAGAAAAACTGAAAGCTTTTCCGCTAAGGTCAGGAACACGGCAGGGATGTCCATTATCACCACTGCTATTCAACATAGTACTAGAGGTTCTAGCCTCAGCAATCAGACAACAAAAGGAAATTAAAGGCATCCAAATAGGCAAAGAAGAAGTCAAATTATCACTCTTCGCAGATGATATGATACTATATGTGGAAAACCCAAAAGACTCCACTCCAAAACTGCTAGAACTTATACAGGAATTCAGTAAAGTGTCAGGATATAAAATCAATGCACAGAAATCAGTTGCATTTCTCTACACCAACAGCAAGACAGAAGAAAGAGAAATTAAGGAGTCAATCCCATTTACAATTGCATCCAAAACCATAAGATACCTAGGAATAAACCTAACCAAAGAGGCACAGAATCTATACTCAGAAAACTATAAAGTACTCATGAAAGAAATTGAGGAAGACACAGAGAAATGGAAAAATGTTCCATGCTCCTGGATTGGAAGAATAAATATTGTGAAAATGTCTATGCTACCTAAAGCAATCTACACATTTAATGCAATTCCTATCAAAGTACCATCCATCAAAGAAATGGAACAAATAATGCTAAAATTTATATGGAACCAGAAAAGACCTCGAATAGCCAAAGGGATATTGAAAAAGAAAGCCAACGTTGGTGGCATCACAATTCCAGACTTTAAGCTCTATTACAAAGCTGTCATCATCAAGACAGCATGGTACTGGCACAAAAACAGACACATAGATCAATGGAACAGAATAGAGAGCCCAGAAATAGACCCTCAAATCTATGGTCAACTCATCTTCGACAAAGCAGGAAAGAATGTCCAATGGAAAAAAGACAGCCTCTTCAATAAATGGTGCTGGGAAAGTTGGACAGCCACATGCAGAAAAATGAAATTGGACCATTTCCTTACACCACACACAAAAATAGACTCAAAATGGATGAAGGACCTCAATGTGCGAAAGGAATCCATCAAAATCCTTGAGGAGAACACGGGCAGCAACCTCTTCGACCTCTGCCGCAGCAACATCTTCCTAGGAACAACGCAAAAGGCAAGGGAAGCAAGGGCAAATGAACTATTGGGATTTCATCAAGATCAAAAGCTTTTGCACAGCAAAGGAAACAGTGAACAAAATCAAAAGACAACTGACAGAATGGGAGAAGATATTCGCAAACGACATATCAGATAAAGGACTAGTGTCCAGAATCTATAAAGAACTTAGCAAACTCAACACCCAAAGAACAAATTATCTAATCAAGAAATGGGCAGAGGACATGAACAGACATTTCTGCAAAGAAGACATCCAGATGGCCAACAGACACATGAAAAAGTGCTCCATATCACTCGGCATCAGGGAAATACAAATCAAAACCACAATGAGATATCACCTCACACCAGTCAGAATGGCTAAAATCAACAAGTCAGGAAATGACAGATGCTGGCGAGGATGCGGAGAAAGGGGAACCCTCCTACACTGTTGGTGGGAATGCAAGCTGGTGCCACCACTCTGGAAAACAGCATGGAGGTTCCTCAAAATGTTGAAAATAGAACTGCCCTATGACCCAGCAATTGCACTATTGGGTATTTACCCTAAAGATACAAATGTAGTGATCCAAAGGGGCACATGCACCCGAATGTTTATAGCAGCAATGTCCACAATAGCCAAACTATGGAAAGAACCTAGATGTCCATCAACAGATGAATGGATCAAGAAGATGTGGTATATATACACAATGGAATACTATGCAGCCATCAAAAGAAATGAAATCTTGCCATTTGCGACAACATGGATGGAACTAGAGCGTATCATGCTTAGCGAAATAAGTCAAGCAGAGAAAGACAACTATCATATGATCTCCCTGATATGAGGAAGTGGTGATGCAACATGGAGGCTTAAGTGGGTAGGAGAAGAATAAATGAAACAAGATGGGATTGGGAGGGAGACAAACCATAAGTGACTCTTAATCTCACAAAACAAACTGAGGGTTGCTGGGGGGAGGGGGTTTGGGAGAAGGGGGTGGGATTATGGACATTGGGGAGGGTATGTGCTTTGGTGAGTGCTGTGAAGTGTGTAAACCTGGTGATTCACAGACCTGTACCCCTGGGGATAAAAATATATGTTTATAAAAAATACAAAATTAAAAAAAAAAAAGAGATGGTATATATATATACAATGGAATATTATCTAGCCATAAAGAAGAATAAAATCTTGCCATTTGCAACAACATGAATGGATTTAGAGAGTATAATACTAAATGAAATAAGCTAGTCAAAGAAAAACAAAAACAAATACCATATGATTTCATTCATATATGAAATTTAAGAAATAAAACAAATAAACAAAGGGAGAAAATAAGACTCTTAACTATAGAGAACAAACTGATAGTTACCAGAGGAGAGGTGGTTCAGGGGGATGGTGGTGGGAATTAAGAGTACACTAATCTTCATGAGCACTAGGTAATATATAGAATTGTTGAATCACTATATTGTACACCTGAAACTAATATAACAATGTATGCCAGTTATAATGGAATTAAGAGAAAAGAAAAAGAAAATGGAAATACAGCCATACCAAAACTTACAGAGGAGTAAAGCAGTTCTAAGAGGGAAGTTCACAGCATAAAAGCCTACTTCAAGAAAGAACACACAGCACAGTCACTTAAGCATACGACTCTTGGTTTCAGCTCAGGCCATGATCTCAGAGTTGTGAGATTGAGCCCCATGTCAGGCTCCATGCTCAGTGCGGAGTTTGCTTGACATTCTCTCTCCCTCTCTCTCTGTTGCTCCTGCTCTCTCTCTCTAAAATAAATAAATCTTACAAAAAAAAGAGAAAGATTAAAAATCTCAAATAAGTAACCTTTATACCTCAAGGAACTAGAAAAGAACAAATGAAGCCCAAAGTTAGAAGGAAGGAAATAACAAAGATCAGAGCATAAATAAATGAAATAAAGACTTAAAAGACAACAGAAAAGAGCAATGAAACTAAGAGCTGGTTTTTTGAAAAGATAAACAAAATCAACTAGTTAGACTCTCCAGAAAAAAAAGTCAGAAATAAAAGAAGAGATATTGCAACTGATACCACAAAATTACAAGGGATCATAAGAGAATATTAGGAATATTTATGCACCAACAAATTTGACAATCTAGAAAAAGTGGATAAATCCTTAGAAATATACAACCTACCAAGACTGAATCATGAAGAAATAGAAACTCAATAAGGAGACTGAGTCAATAATCAAAAATCTCCCTATAAACAAAAGTCCACATATTCAAAGAAAAATTAGTATCAATACTTCTCAAACTCTTCCAAAGAAAGTAGAAGAGGGAATTTATAAGGCCATCATTACCCTGATACGAAAACTATTCAAGTGTATCACAAGAGTAGAAAATCCTCGATCAGTATCCTTGATGAATATAAATGCAAAAATCCTTAACAAATATATTAACAAATCAAATTCAATAATACATTAAAAGAATCATACACCACGATCAAATAGCTTTTATTGCAGTGATGCGAGGATGGTTCAACATCCACAAAATCAATCAATGTGACACAACATGTTAACAAAATGAAGCATAAAAATCTGATGATTATTTCAATAGATGCAGAAAAAGCATTTGACAAAATTCAAGATTTATTTATGGTAAAAACTCCCAATGAAGTCAGTATAGAAGTATAGAAGTAATGTATCTCAAAATAATAAAACTCACAGCTAACATCAGAATGGTGAAAAACTGAAAGTTTTTCCTCTGAGATCATGAATAAGACAAGGACATCCTTGTTTTGTGACCATATTTATATGTAGAATGAAAAAAACTCATAAATAAAGAGAACAGATTGATGGTTGTCAGAGGTGGGTGATAGGCTATAGGCATTATGGACAAAGGGGTCAGAAGGTACAAACTTCCAGTTATTTTAAGTCCTGAGGATGTAATTACATCACAGTGACTATAGTTAATAATACCGTGTTGCGTATCTGGAAGTTGCTAAGACAGCAGTTCTAAAAAGTTCTCATCACAAGAAAAGAAATTTTTGTAACTATGTATGATGATGGATGTTCACTAGACTTGTGGTGATTGTTTCATAATATATACAAAAATTGAACCATGATATTATGTACCTGAAACTAATATGATGTTATATGTTAATTATACCTCTGGAAATAATAAAATAAAAAATATCTGGTATGCAGGCCCCAGAATGAAAGGACCATGGCTAGCTCAAGTCAAGCTTCCACAGTGTCACTGGCAATGGAAGACAGACTTTCAAGTGAGCTTTCTGCACCTGCTCTAACACTATCGACCACTTAGGTTTGCACAATCTTTGTATCCTGAGCTAAAGAGACTGGGGAAACTTGAGAGAACACATGTGTGAGTGCATTCTACATCTGATCTGTAGCCTATCAGAAATGTTTTTTTACCAGGAAGTCAAATGACTTTCCAAGAAGTAGCCCAAAAGGGAAACTGAAGATTTTATCAGTAAGAGGAGAGCACTCATATTCACTGTCTTTTGAGAGTAGCCTAGTGATTTCTAAATTACTGTAGTCCAGGAGTAGGCTTTGAAATCAATTATGTGAATCACAACCAGAATTTTCTCAATAATCAGAATAAAGCAAAGTTAAAATATCAGAGTGCATGGCATGTTGCAATGCACTGATTATGTATATATATATAATATATATATTTTCATATAAATATATAATGTATAAACATATAATATAAATATATAAATGAAACATTATATAAATATATCAATATATATTTTTTGGATAGTTGTGTGTATATGTGTGTGTGTATGTGTGTGTCTGTGTGTGTGGTCACAATATGAAACATATTTCTTACTATAGATCATGGTCAAAAAGGTTGAAAAACAATACAGAAGTTATTGCTAACAGATGTTTAGAAGATTGTCAGGCTCAGGATGTCAGGTTTTACTTCTCTTCAGGATACCAGTTTTATCAAGTCATGTATTTTTTTTCTGCTTTGCTTTTGTTTTTCACAGTTACTATTCAAATCTGCCTGAGAAGTCAGGAATGAGTGGGAAAAGTTTAAGCAGTGTTTCTGTGTTATTACACATATTAAATAAGAGGAATGAAGGGAGAGTGCTGAAAAGGTAGACAGCTCATAGTGCTGGCTGAAGAGTTCAAGAGACTTAGAGCATCTTATTTGTCAGAGAACAATCTTGGTACCTTCCATGAGAGGTGGAAAATCTTAAGACAAGTCATCATAACCCAGCCATTAGCTTACACCCACATTCCTCCGCCCCCACCCTGTCCCCCGGCTGCTGACTTCAGGATGAAGTCAATTTCGATGCTAGCCAAGATAGGAGGATTCTGTTCCCATCTTCAAGGTCTGCTTGTGTCCTAATTACTTTAATAAGTTGGGGTGGGGCATGATTACAAGATGAGGTGCTCTAAATCCCAAGTTTCATGTTTATTGTTGGACCAGTTGGCTATATGACCCCTGCAAAACAAATTATTCACGTTGATTTATTTTCTGCAGTTACAACATATGAATGTTGGCCTTTTGTCTCTTACATGTTGGGAAAATACACAAGATATATTTGAAGATATAATATAGAAGTTGTTTCATAGAGTAAACACACTGCATTATTACAAAATTATCAATACAGAGTTGGTTCATTGAAGTTTTTCCTAGTGTGAATTAAAACAATGTGGTTTACAAACTTTTTTTGTTATCGAATGCCAGAAGTCACCTGAAAATCATTTCTTTTCAGAGTTCTTTGGCTGAGAATATATATTTTTAAACAGTTTCACTTTTATAAGCTTTAATGGACGTTCTAGTGGGGGAAAAAAGAGAGGGAGAGAAAAGTAGGAACACAGAAAAATACTAGATTTAATATCAAGCATTAAACCTGGAAACAAAAGCCACCAGCAAGGTGGGAGGGAAAGTCTAAGTGCAAAAAAGCAAGGGAAAAAACAATACAAGCATTAATGACAACTGTTTTCCTTTAAATTATCATTTTAAGACATCAAAAACTGTCTTCCTTTATCATAGGGCCGTCGTCATGTTAGCTTGGGAATCCCCCAGAGTTAAGGCTGAGAATCAGATTTGGGACATGAAAGAAAAACACTTTGTAGTGTTTTACTACTACTGATGAGAGTAGTAAACTGGTAAAAAAAGTAAACAGTTCTCCCAAGACTTCTTGTCCATCGAGGGGTTTGTAAAATTCATCAGTAATTTAGGAAAAAGCCAGATTTTAACAATCCTATATTTCCTTTCAAAGTTTCTCTGTAATGTCTCATAGTGCTAAAGAATCTACTGAGCTACTGGCTGACATGTACAGATTTTAAATGAACATTTCTTAATCAATGGACATTATCAAGAAAATGAAGGTCTCCCAATCTACCAAATGGGAGGACATATTTGGAAATCGGCTATCCAACAAGGGCTTAATATATAAAGGTCCCCTATGCCTCAACAAGAGACAAACTAACCAATTCAAAAATGGGCAAAAAAGGGGCGCCTGGGTGGCTCAGTGGGTTAAAACCTCAGGTCATGATCCCAGGGTCCTGGGATCGAGCCCCGCATCAGGCTCTCTGCTCAGCAGGGAGCCTGCTTCCTCCTCTCTCTCTCTGCCTGCCTCTCTGCCTAATTGTCATCTCTGTCTGTCAAATAAATAAATAAATAAATAAATAAATAAATAATCTTAAAAAAATGGGCAAAAAACTTGAAAGAAGATTTCTCCAAAGATGATGTGCAAATGTCCAATAAGTACATGAAAACATGTTCCACATCACAGTCATTAAGGAAATGCAGATCAAAACCTCAAGAGACACCAGTTCACATATATTAAAATGCTTACAATCTTTTTTTGGAGGATATGGAATATTGGAAGCCTTTTACCTTGCTGGTGTGAATGTAAAAAGGTTGCAGCCACTCCAGAAAACAGTTTGGTAGTTCCTCAAAACACATCATCCAGCAATTCCACTCCTAGGGATATACCTAAAAGAACTGAAAATGGGAACTCAAGCAGATGCTTGCACATGAATGTTCAAAGCAGCATTTTCACAATTACCAAGAGGTGGAAGCAACCCAAGTGTCCATTACAGATGAACCGATGAACTGTAGTTTAAACAATGGTATATTATTCAGCCATAATAAGGAATGAAATTCAGATACTTACTACACTAGGAATAAGCCTTGAAAATATGCCAAGTGAAAGAATCCAGACAGAAAAAGACAAATGTTATATGATTCAGCTTCTATAAAGTACTTAGGACTGGCAAATTCATAGAAACAATAAGTAGAATAGTGGTTGCCAGGGGTTGTGTGGAGAGGAGAGAGGGAGTCAGTGTTTAATGGTCACTGGGTTACTGTTCTGGGAGATGAAAGTGTTTTGGAAATAGATAGTGGTAATGGTTGTACGACACTGTGATTGTACTTAATGCAACTCACTGAGTCATACACTTAATAGTAGTTAAAATAGCCATTTTTATGTTATATACATATTTACCACAATTTTTAAAAATTTGTAATATTCAAAAAGCCACTGAATAGGTGAATTGTTTGGAATATAAATTACATCTCGATAAAGTTGTTTAAAAGGAAAAAAAATGTGAAAGAAGAGGTTGGGTAAAACAAAAGTTTGCCCTCACTGGACTTTGTAATGTATGACCTATGTTACCTGGGTGTGTGGTGGGAGTGAGGGTGGGTGGTGGCTACATGTTGGCCTCATTGTGCAAAGCAGGCATGGTATGTATCCTTGGGGATTTTTCTGTTCCTAGAGCTGTTTTTACTTTTGGAGATACTGCTGAGTTAGGCAGAATTTTCTACATCAATTTGTATTTTGCTTGATATTCACTTTCTTACAAAAATGAACAATCAGGACAAAGGAAACAAAAGGTCCAATTACTATTCTTCATTTCATCCTGAAGCAAAACAAGATTAGTTTCCAATTTTTTTTTTTAATAGAAAGCAATGCAGTTCCCATATAACCTCTTCTTCCATAAAAGAGCTTAAGGTGCTCAAAAGAAAAGTGATTTTCTCTAAGGGCAGGAGACTACCTGTGAGGAGTTTGTGTCAAAGTCAATGGAATCTTGGCATGGGTTCAGGCACATATCCATGCCCTCATCCCAATAATTATCCCCCTTATCAGAATGTGCTTTGCATACCACCTGCAGCAGAATTTCCTACGGTGTAATTCTGGGAGTGACATCAACAATAGCATTTTTAACAGCACCCCCATTCATTTTTAGGAATAGCTGAGAGCCTCTGGTATGAATTCTTTTGCTTTCCCTCTATATTAAGAGATTGCGGGCTTAAAGAAGTGACTTGATGAAGTGACATTGGAAGTCTCCACTAGAAGTAAAAACTTGCCATGATGAGTCCTGGCTGCAATGCTCTTCCTTTTGCCCATCTGCTTTGCTCATGTATGGTGAGTCCTGGTTCCTAATTTGATCTAATTGAATAACTTGAGGTGGCTTAAGCCCTGCTGTGCCTAGGTTTTCTGGATTGGGGCCAGACTATATTCTCCACATCTCCAGCCTCAGCTTAGACCATCTCTTGTTTCCTACCACAACTTGTGTATTCCTAGAATGGCTGTCTTGACAAAGTCATTTCCAAACTCTGACCTGCAGTTGAGTAGAGTTTAAAAAGACAAACAAAATCTTTACCCTTCCCTAGTGCCCAGCTCTGGGATGTGGCCAGTTATTTTAACAATGTTACTAAGGCTTTGCTTTAGTCCCCTACTCTTGGAATGGATCCTCTAGATACCAAATCAGGGCTGGACACAGACTAGCTAAACGTGTGCCCCACAGAATGCTGCCCACTTCTAGGCCCTTCTTACTGTTGGCAAATTGCTCTTTTACCAGAAACTTCAGTCAATGTAATCTTGTTAATAAGACTATTGCTTTATGTGGTGTTTTTGGTTGTATAAATCTTTCTGATTCAACTCTCAAATAGACATGAAGGCCTCGGCCTTGGAAGAGTCCTCTGAAAAGTAGTCATGAATCCCTCCATTGCTTCCTTGGGCAGCTCTGAGGATAAGAAATAATAACACAGTTGTAGCTGACAGTTATGGAGAGACTTAATTCTGTCTGGCATTATGCTAAGCATCTTAGGTCCACTTCATTTAATTCTTAGCAATCGTCAAGAAGATGCTTTTAGCTTCATCCTTCACAGGTGAAGAGACATAGAGGGCTCAGAATGTGGAGGTGAAGCTGGGATTCAACAGTAGGTGTGTTAGAGTCTGAAGGCTCACTCACTTTTTTTTTTTTTAAAGATTTTGTTTATTTGAGAGAGTGGGTGAGCAAGAGAGCATAAGCAGAAGGAGAGGGAGAAGGAGACTCTCTGCTGATCAGGGAGCCCCACATGGGGCTAGATCCTGGGGCTCCAGGATCATGACCTGAGCTCATCAGGTCACCTGATCTGAGCCACCTAGCTGCCCCTGAAGGGTTACTTCTAACTACCCTCCTGAACCGCTGTTCTCTAGGAAGTCAGTTCTTAGATTGAACGGAACTGGGTCCCTTGATTCCTTCTTTGGGTTCTGCTGACAATCCATTCTCTCGTTGGATAACTCTTCAGGTATCATTTTCCTGTGAATTTTCTTCTTCTTCCCTAGGCTAAATAACCCCAGACCTTCCACGATTCCTCAAACGCCAGAAAGATCAATCCCTTTGTCATTCTGGTTGCCCAAATCCACACCACCTGTATGCTGCTTGAAGCTGAGTCCCCAGTACAAGGCTGCACTCTGGGGAGCTGGGATGCAGGGCAGAGAGCCCTGGGAATCTACAAGCTAAATTTCTGTAAGCAAACTTCAGTGTTTGGGGGAGGAACAATGTGGAGTAAAGTCATAGGCATGATGCAAATGGAGTTTATAAAACCAAAACAAAATCTTGTTTTTCTTTACATGCTGTGCTTTGTACTTGTGCACCTTTGTTATGAACTAAGTACAGGGGCTTACATTTGTTCTTAATAAATTTCATTCTAATAGTTAAGCACAATGTTCCAATTTATCTTAGTGTTTTTTAAAATCCAGTTCTGTTATTCAATATAGTCTCTTTGTTTCTAACTTCTGGTATGTGTAGCATTGCATAGTGAAAAGAACATAGTTTAAGGACATACTAATCAGGGCTCAAGTTCTAGTTCTTCCACTTACTAGCTATGTAACCTTGGACAACCATGGTACTTAATTTTGCAAAATCTTTCTGTAATATCTGGAGAATTGTTTAGAAATAATTCTGTTCTTTAAGAGAAAAATGAATAGGTCCACATCCCAAAGTCTCAGGGAAGCAAGACTGTAATTTAGGAAGCAGAAAGCTAAGCAGCTTGAGAGTAATCTATCCAGAGAGCAAATGTGTGACCCGAGAGGATGGGTCATACAAGAAGGGAGCCATAAACTGTGTTTTGGAGGAGGGAGACACTGTACCCAGGACAATGGAAGATCCTGGAACAGGCCTCACCATGGCCTGAGTGAAATAGCTCTCACCTCCATCTGGACAAATTTACTGCCACTTTCATTACACGCACATCAGGCAACTGTCTGACCACAACAATAAGCTGGCCTCTCGAGACTATTAGTAGGGCTCAGGAGCATCCTGGTTACCAGGAGAGAACATCCCCCAGTGAACTGGTATGTGGTGCACACACTTTAGTCTCCTGCAAGCTTCTCCTGAGCTGAGCTGCTCTTCCAGTGGAGGGAAAGGGGAGCATAGGTAGAGAGCTCGGCTGATGTAGTGAAAACTTTTCTAAGAACACTGCAGCTCCATTTTTATTGCCATTTCATGAAATCTCTTCTAATCTCTTTACCAACATTAGGTTTCTATTTTCCTTACGTAGTTTTTTATGTACTTTCAGTCTAAAAATGTTTCTCCTTAACATAGGAGATGAACTCATATTAGAAGATAATATATTTCACTTTCTGTATGCTTTCTATTTTTTTTTGTTTTGTTTTAATTTTTTTTTATTTTTTATTTTTTTTATAAACATATATTTTTATCCCCAGGGGTACAGGTCTGTGAATCACCACAGCACTCACCAAAGCACATACCCTCCCCAATGTCCATAATCCCACCCCCTTCTCCCAAACCCCCTCCCCCCACCAACCCTCAGTTTGTTTTGTGAGATTAAGAGTCACTTATGGTTTGTCTCCCTCCCAATCCCATCTTGTTTCATTTATTCTTCTCCTACCCACTTAAGCCTCCATGTTGCATCACCACTTCCTCATATCAGGGAGATCATATGATAGTTGTCTTTCTCTGCTTGACTTATTTCGCTAAGCATGATATGCTCTAGTTCCATCCATGTTGTCGCAAATGGCAAGATTTCATTTCTTTTGATGGCTGCATAGTATTCCATTGTGTATATATACCACATCTTCTTGATCCATTCATCTGTTGATGGACATCTAGGTTCTTTCCATAGTTTGGCTATTGTGGACATTGCTGCTATAAACATTCGGGTGCATGTGCCCCTTAGGATCACTACATTTGTATCTTTAGGGTAAATACCCAATAGTGCAATTGCTGGGTCATAGGGCAGTTCTATTTTCAACATTCTGAGGAACCTCCATGCTGTTTTCCAGAGTGGCTGCACCAGCTTGCATTCCCACCAACAGTGTAGGAGGGTTCCCCTTTCTCCGCATCCTCGCCAGCATCTGTCATTTCCTGACTTGTTGATTTTAGCCATTCTGACTGGTGTGAGGTGATATCTCATTGTGGTTTTGATTTGTATTTCCCTGATGCCGAGTGATATGGAGCACTTTTTCATGTGTCTGTTGGCCATCTGGATGTCTTCTTTGCAGAAATGTCTGTTCATGTCCTCTGCCCATTTCTTGATTGGATTATTTGTTCTTTGGGTGTTGAGTTTGCTAAGTTCTTTATAGATTCTGGACACTAGTCCTTTATCTGATATGTCGTTTGCAAAAATCTTCTCCCATTCTGTCAGTTGTCTTTTGATTTTGTTCACTGTTTCCTTTGCTGTGCAAAAGCTTTTGATCTTGATTAAATCCCAATAGTTCATTTTTGCCCTTGCTTCCCTTGCCTTTTGCGTTGTTCCTAGGAAGATGTTGCTGCGGCAGAGGTCGAAGAGGTTGCTGCCCGTGTTCTCCTCAAGGATTTTGATGGATTCCTTTCGCACATTGAGGTCCTTCATCCATTTTGAGTCTATTTTTGTGTGTGGTGTAAGGAAATGGTCCAATTTCATTTTTCTGCATGTGGCTGTCCAACTTTCCCAGCACCATTTATTGAAGAGGCTGTCTTTTTTCCATTGGACATTCTTTCCTGCTTTGTCGAAGATGAGTTGACCATAGATTTGAGGGTCTATTTCTGGGCTCTCTATTCTGTTCCATTGATCTATGTGTCTGTTTTTGTGCCAGTACCATGCTGTCTTGATGATGACAGCTTTGTAATAGAGCTTGAAGTCCGGAATTGTGATGCCACCAACGTTGGCTTTCTTTTTCAATATCCCTTTGGCTATTCGAGGTCTTTTCTGGTTCCATATAAATTTTAGAATTATTTGTTCCATTTCTTTGAAAAAGATGGATGGTACTTTGATAGGAATAGCATTAAATGTGTAGATTGCTTTAGGTAGCATAGACATTTTCACAATATTTATTCTTCCAATCCAGGAGCATGGAACATTTTTCCATTTCTCTGTGTCTTCCTCAATTTCTTTCATGAGTACTTTATAGTTTTCTGAGTATAGACTCTGTGTCTCTTTGGTTAGGTTTATTCCTAGGTATCTTATGGTTTTGGATGCAATTGTAAATGGGATTGACTCCTTAATATCTCTTTCTTCTGTCTTGCTGTTGGTGTAGAGAAATGCAACTGATTTCTGTGCATTGATTTTATATCCTGACACTTTACTGAATTCCTGTATAAGTTCTAGCAGTTTTGGAGTGGAGTCTTTTGGGTTTTCCACATATAGTATCATATCATCTGCAAAGAGTGATATTTGACTTCTTCTTTGCCGATTTGGATGCCTTTAATTTCCTTTTGTTGTCTGATTGCTGAGGCTAGGACCTCTAGTACTATGTTGAATAGCAGTGGTGATAATGGACATCCCTGCCGTGTTCCTGACCTTAGCAGAAAAGCTTTCAGTTTTTCTCCATTGAGAATGATATTTGCGGTGGGTTTTTCATAGATGGCTTTGATGATATTGAGGTATGTGCCCTCTATCCCTACACTTTGAAGAGTTTTGATCAGGAAGGGATGCTGTACTTTGTCAAATGCTTTTTCAGCATCTATGGAGAGTATCATATGGTTTTTGTTCTTTCTTTTATTGATGTGTTGTATCACATTGACTGATTTGCGGATGTTGAACCAACCTTGCAGCCCTGGAATAAATCCCACTTGGTCGTGGTGAATAATCCTTTTAATGTACTGTTGAATCCTATTGGCTAGTATTTTGTTGAGTATTTTCGCATCTGTGTTCATCAAGGATATTGGTCTATAGCTCTCTTTTTTGGTGGGATCCTTGTCTGGTTTTGGGATCAAGGTGATGCTGGCCTCATAAAATGAGTTTGGAAGTTTTCCTTCCATTTCAATTTTTTGGAACAGTTTCAGGAGAATAGGAATTAGTTCTTCTTTAAATATTTGGTAGAATTCCCCCGGGAAGCCGTCTGGCCCTGGGCTTTTGTTTGTTTGGAGATTTTTAATGACTGTTTCAATCTCCTTACTGGTTATGGGTCTGTTCAGGCTTTCTATTTCTTCCTGGTTCAGTTGTGTTAGTTTATATGTTTCTAGGAATGCATCCATTTCTTCCAGATTGTCAAATTTATTGCCGTAGAGTTGCTCATAGTATGTTCTTATAATAGTTTGTATTTCTTTGGTGTTAGTTGTGATCTCTCCTCTTTCATTCATGATCTGTATGCTTTCTATTAATATCCTACCACCAGCCACAAGTCACAGTAAGCAATAAGCAGAAGATTTACCTTTATTGTCCTCTGTATTGTATTCTAGCTTGTTTGCAGCCATAATTTTAGATTCTACCTATTAATTCACATCACTCTTACATATGTTAGAGCCTTGAAAATCTCACCTCATCAGAGAGTGCTATCTATAATTGTATTTATTTCTCTTTTTAATCCTCAATCATATAAATTACAATTGTAGCAAGAACTAAGTGTTTTAGTATTTTTGCACCATTTAGAAAGATCTCGTCTTTTAGTATCCCAGCTGAAATCAAATTAGTCTACCTTTCTTACACCTAAGGCAAATGTCAAACCACTTATCCCTTCCTGCCTTGGCTGGGTAAAATGAACAATAGAAATTCTAAAATTACATGAACACTTTCTCCAAGGTTATAATCATTACTTTAAGTGAATCAGCTCTTGTTCTACTATGGACCTTAAAGCCATTGTCATAGTGATAGTGATAGTGATAAGATTATATTCCTCTTCACTCAGTAGCGTGCATGTGATGAGTACTTACCATGTGTCAGCCAATCTGCTGGGTGAAATATAAAAATGACCAAAATATGGTTCCTATTTTCCACAATCTTGCATTCTAAACAATTGTAATAATAATAATGAAAGCAATAATGTAGTAATAATGAAAACAAACTATTACATGCCAGGTATTCTTTTAGGTACTCTATATGCTCTAACTCATGTAAGTCTCAATGATTTGAGGTAGGTACTATTATTATTCCCATTAGAAGGTTGGGGAAATGGGCACAGCAGTTAATTTACCCTACAAAGGTCATGCATCTGAACGGAATGACCTAATTTAACAGTCTAACTCAGAAGCCTTGTTCTTCTCTTTACATCATACTTCCCATCTACATACCTCATTAAAATTTCAGATGCACTTTTTATAACTCCTGCTCTGTGTATTTGCATGTACTTCCCTGCATCCTGAGTATCAATTATAATGATCCTATTTTTTTTTGATTTATGTGACTTATGGGTATTTTGACTCTGTTGTTTCTTTTCAGTATCATCCCTGCCCTTAGATCTATTTGTCTATTTTTATTTCTGATTTATTTTGTCCTTCTGTATTGATCTGAATATTTTCTTATACTTTATTTGTCTAATTTCCAATTATTTTTCTCTTTCTCTCTTTAGTTTTTCCTCATATTATTCTTTTCCTGAGTCTGTTTACCTGTGTAAACAGGTACCACCCCTAATACTCATGTATTTTAGTGAGTTTTTCTCTCAGGATCAAATATTGACATAAAAAAGAGAAGTGATTTGACACTGAGTTTAAATGGCCAGGAAAAACAAATAATTTAAAGAATAAGAACTAAAAACAGCCTGGACAAAATTAAAAAAAAAAACAATTGAAATTGTTTTGACATATCTTCAGACTCACTGATTCTTTTTTCAGCCATGCCTACTCTACTGATAAAACCATCAAAGGCATTCTTAATTTCTATTACAATGCTTTTTCTTTAATTTATAGCATTTCTCTTTGTACTTTCTTAGTGTTTCCAGCTCCTTGTTTACTTTTCCCTGTGTTTTAAATATTGTTGACTTTTCCATTAGAGCCTGTACCACATTAATTATAGTTATTTTAAATTCCCAGTCTGATAATTCCAACATCTCTACCATATGAATCTGGTTCTGATATTTGTTTTATCTCTTTAAACTGTTTTTGGCTTTGAGTATGCCTTGTAATTTTTTGTTGAAGCTAGAAATGATGTTCCAGGTAATAGGAATTAAGGTAAATAGTTTTTTTGTGTGAGGTTTTATGTTTATCTAGCTAGGAGTTAAGTTGTATTTACTGTTCGCTGAAGCTGTAGGTGCCAGGGCTTAAATTTCCTCTAACATCCTTGTTTTTTTTTGTTTGTTTGTTTTTGTTTTTTACTTTTAATTTTTTATTTTTTTTTTAATTTTTTATTTTTTATAAACATATATTTTTATCCCCAGGGGTACAGGTCTGTGAATCACCAGGTTTACACACTTCACAGCACTCACCAAGGAAAGATAACATCCTTGTTTTTGTCTTCCCTGTTGTCTTTGGATTTCCATAGAATCCTTCTTAAATAGGATCTGAGCTCTGCTTCTTTTTCAGGTATAATTCCTTATTATTATACAGGTGCTCTATCTGTAGGGGTGGTGAGGTGTGGGGGAGGGTAAGTCCTTCACTGTATTATGATTAGATCTCAGCCTGTTAGTGAGCCCTGGGCTGTGACCTTCACAGGTGCTTCTCAGCTCTCTCCTCCCATAGGTGAGACAGAAAGGCTAAAGGGGACTGGCGTTTGGCATTTCCCTTCACCCACTTTGACTGAGCTGTGCCATAACCCAAGTTGGTTAGGCTCTGGTGAAAGTTTCCCTTGAAGGCAGATGTATTTCAAAATGGTTACTTTTATCTTCCCTCTGTGGGAAGTTTGAGGGGATTGTCCTTCAAGCTGCATGCTGAGAACCTGACAGAGCTCCTGGACATAAAACCCATGAAAGTATGGAGCATTCCCTAAGGGTGGACCCAGAGTTTTTAACTCTTAAGTACTTAAGAGTTTTAACCCTTAAGTATTTGATCTACATTGAACCTTCAGAATTCAATCAGTTTTAGTTAAGTGTTCCTATCAATTAGTGGGCTCTGCAGCTGGACTTCTGCAGCTGGTACGATATGGTCCTCTGTATCTATCTCTCACATTTTCAGAACAGTGGTTTGCCCGATCTCAATTCTCTGATGGCTCAAGGAAGAATTGTGATTTTGTTTGTTCAGCTTGTTTCTTGTTGTGACAAAATTGCATTTTCAAATAACCTAATAGGCCTTGGAAAAGTCTCATGGAATAATTTATAGGTAAAAAAGCCAGATTTGAAGCTGAATATGGTAGAACAAATCAAGAGGCTTTGAAACAGAATTTTTCTCTCACAATTATTCTTTTGCCCATCTGGTTTCTAGCCATTGGCACAATGGCATTCAAGGATTGGAGGAAGGGAAGAACATACTGCCTCCTAAAATAAGGACAT
The DNA here is from genome assembly GCF_964662115.1 of Mustela nivalis. Taxonomy (NCBI): domain Eukaryota; kingdom Metazoa; phylum Chordata; class Mammalia; order Carnivora; family Mustelidae; genus Mustela; species Mustela nivalis. The sequence goes on from NC_139034.1 coordinate 3,941,682, forward strand.
TTGAAGCACTGAAAGGATTAATTGGTATTGAGCACAACAGTCTGAAATCAAAGAGCTTTTTATTTTAGAGATTTAAGAGAGAACTCTGGAGAGAAGAAGGGAGAGGTTGTTTATTTTACTTATTTATTTAATTTTTTAAAAAGATTATTTACTTGAGAGAGAGCATGCAGGAGCAGGGTGAAGGGCAGAGGGAGAGAGGCTTCAAGCAGACTCCCTACTGTGCATGGAGCAGGCTTCATCCCACCACCCATGAGATCACAACCTGAGGTGAAACCAAGAGTCTGATTTTTAACCAACAGAACCACCCCTATTTGTTTTAAAGGAGCTTAAGGACTGTTCACTGTTACCTTCTCCTTGGGGGAAAACAATGGAAGAAGAGGAATGAAAATCCCCCAGGAAAAGATTGTTATTTGAACAATATTACTTCTCTGAAATGACACCACCTTGTGAGGGCCCATCACCCAACATGGGGTGGTCAGTTAGGTATATGTCTAGGCAGAGGGAAATTTGAGACTGTGCTCACTAGTTCCTCACAGCTTACACTGTTTTTTGGGAGAAGATCCTCCCTGTGTTTAGTGGCAGAGGTGTCCTGGGGTGTGAGAAATGAGCACAGGGTAAAGACTGCAGGATTTTGCCAATACTGGGATTGATCTGAATGACAGGTGCCCAAAAGCCAGGCCAAGCCAGTTGCATCAAAATGACTGAAGCAGGGACTGAGACCAGCAGGGACAAGTGGATGGAGACATCTCAACAAGGCCAGAGATGATTAGGGGTGGCACATTGTAAAACTCTCCTTCCATTCTCTGTGAGTGGTGGGGATTTCAACTATTTACCAGAAATCATTTGCTCTTCTTCTGGTGAGGGCTATAGTTCCTGGACTTCCTTCCAGTCAGATGTGACTGGCAGGTGACTAGAATGTGAACACCACTGGTATTTGCATTTCCAGATCCAGGCTTTTTAGAAGCAAGTGTCCCTGCCATATACATGCTCTACTCACACAGAGTTAAATAGAGATAATAAGGTCCTATAGAAAGACAGAGACTTCTTCCCTGAATTATCTTGTGGAAAAAATCCCCTGCCAAGTTAGAATGGGCTTGCTCTGAGCAAGAAATAAACTTCAGTCACACATATATAGAGTGAATTTATTGTAGCTGCTTGCCTTGGTCTAGATCTCCACCTAGATACCACCCCAGGGAGAGGCAAAAGGGGAAGCAAAATAATTGAGGGAGTTTTGAACTTTTTTTTGAAGGAAATTTTTTATTATTTTTATATACAGAAAACTCAACAATGTACATTTAACCCAGTTTGGTAATAAATTCTTTTGCCTTTACCTTTTCCAGCTTGGTAATGGGAGCCACAGATTTTGAACCCACAATGTTGCCTGCCCCCCCCCCGAAGGATCTCATCAAATCTGTCATTGTAATTGGTCTCCTGGTAGCTTCCAGGATATTAGCCAGAACCCCTTCATTTTCTGAGTTAACCTGTGTCCAGGTGACCTGTGTGGTTCAGCAACTCTATGGACCAGATGCTCCAGATTGGCCTTCCCCTTGAAAATACAGTAGGGAACCCCATCTTATGACAAAGGGCAGGCAAGAAAGCAACCAGCTTGAGGGGATGCATGACATGTACAGTCATCACCAGTATGGACTTCTTGCTTTCCACCAAGACGGTGGCAGTGTTAACCCACATTCAAAGGACAGTGGTAAAACAGTGGTCTCAGTGAGGACATTCCCTTTGCCAGGTTGTTTTCTTCACAACCCAGGCCAATAATCTCTGCTTTCTCTGGTCTGTACTTCCAGGCCAGCTTAATCAGCTGAGTACCTCTTTGGTTGTCCAAGGCCTGGGTAAACTAGTTAACCACAGGAGTACTTCTAGCCGCTTATAAAGGATAGCCCTTTGCCACTGCAACTGGGTGTAGTGGGACCATGTGATAAAGTCAGTGAAGTCCCTTTTGGGCTGGATGCCCTGTCCAGTACTAAAATTTTGGAACTTTTTCTCAAACAGGGGATTTGTCACCTTCTTGGCTTCTTGCTTCTTCATGACAGCCTCGTGCTAGGGCAACATATTTTGAACTTTTTAACTGAGAATAGGCCCTGACTTTATTGAGTACATTTCTGAGACAGCAACTCAACAAAAAACCAAAAACCTAATTAAAAATGTGCAAAGGACTTGAATAGACATTTCTCCAAAGAAGATATACAAATGGCCAATAACCACACGAAAAGATGCTCAACACCAATAATCTAATTTAGAGAAATATAAGTCAAAACCACAGTATGAAACAACTTCACACACATTAGGATGCTGTTATCACACAATCAGAAAATAGTAAGTATTGAAGAGGATGTGGAAAAATTGGAACCCAGTGTATTGCTGCTAGGAATATAAAATAAAATAGCTTCTGTGGAAAGTAGTATGGCAATTTTAAAAATTAAGCATTAAATTCCCATATAGTTCAGTAGTTCCACTTTCACCAAAAGAAATGAGAAGAGAGAGTAGAACAGATATCTGTATACCCATGTTCACAGCAGTATTATTCACAATAGCCAAAAGGTGGAAGAAACTTAAGAGTCCATCAACAGAGGAATGAATAAACAAAATATGGTACATGCACACAATGGAATAATATTCAGTATTTAAAAGGAAGGGATGGAGGGGGTCAAGATGGTGGAGAGTGGGGGACTCCATTTCAACCTGTCCCCTGAGTTTAGCTAGATATCTACCAAGCTACATTGAACACCCTTGAAATCAGTCTAAGATATAAGATTTATGTCTGGATCTCTAAGGGGGCAGAAGATCATCAGTCAAGAGATACAAAGGATGGTGTTGTGATTGCATGGACAGATGTCAGAGGATAAACAGAAGTGGGAAGAAGTGGGAAGAAGACACCAGAAGCCAGCCATTGGAAAGTAATACCCCAGTGCAAATGTGCCCTTTACCTGGGGACCAGAAATAGCTTGAAGAGTGGTGGTGGCTGGGCAGGGACTGATAGCAGTGCTCAAAGAGAACAGAGGGGACTTAAGGGGCAAATTCTGGGACCCAGCTGCCACAGGTGCAGACCTAAGCCCATGGACCAAGGGGCTGTATGTGCCTGCACCTGTGCCAGAGAGGAAATGGTGGGGACCTGTGCCCGCAGACCCAGGGCTGGCCACCCGTCAGGGCCCGGCCTGCCCAGACCAGGATTGATCAAGGTTTTGGTGGCATGGGGTTGGGAGGGGGGCAGAGATAGCAGGGGCACGCACTACTTGTGCGAGGCTGCGGTTCAGTAGCACTTACAGAGAAAGAGTGCTCTGGAGGATTCAGAGAGGAGCAGGCTGTGGCTTCTCTCTAAGTTGAAGGTTGGGGTATGGACAGTTTACTTTGCTCTGACCCTCTGAAAAGGCATGAAAAGCTGCCAAAGAACAAAAGCCACCAGAGAACAAAAGCCCCCAAAACCGGTTTCCATGGAGCCCAGCCCCTTGTTAAGAGGCAGGGCAAATCTGCCCAAGCAGGATTGACTGAAAAACAATGCAGCAGGATCCTCCCCAGAAGACAAACTGGAAGAACAAGAGGACAACAAACCCAGGGTCCCAAAGAACTGTAAAATCCCAACACCAGGGAAAAATAGTATATTAAGCTCCTGGTATTGTCTCACGGCCTGTGTATTTCTTGGATACAACTTATATCTCTCTCTCTTTTTTGATTCTTATGCTTCTTTTTTTAACCTACTTATCATTTCAACTAAGTGCTTAATACAACATATTCCATAGTGACTTTTTAACTTGAACATTTTCACACATATTTTTTCCTTTTATATATATGGATATAAACTTTAATGTAGTCCTTTTTTCCTTATTCAAATATGTATATATATATATACATATATATGTATATATATATAATTTCCCTGTATCTCTAACAAAGAGAACAAAATAGAAGAAGAACTGGAACACACTACTTGCCCACACTGAGGGATTATAACTACCTTCCCTTCACCACTCTAGTCCCCTTTTTTCTGATATGTGGGTCTTTTTGTTTGTTTGTTTTCATTTTTGTACTATATAAATCTTATTCTTGGGTTTCATTTTGGCCAGGTTGTGGGGTTTTTGGTTTGTTTGTTTGGTGGTAGCTTCTGATTGTTCTAAACTTACCCAGGGATTGTGGTTGATATTTTTGGCTGTACACCCCCTCAACCACAACTCAATAGAATGACTAGGAGGGGGACCTCCCAACAGGGAAAAGACCCAGAGACAATGGCCTCTCCCACAGACCTAATGGATATGGATATAAGCAAGATGTCAGAAAGACTTCAGGGTAACAGTTATGAAGACAATAGGTAGGGGGAGCCTGGGTGGCTCAGTGGGTTAAAGCCTCTGCCTTTGGCTCGGGTCATGATCCCAGGGTCCTGGGATCAAGCTCCAAGTTGGGCTCCCTGCTCGGTGGGGAGCCTGCTTCTCTTCCTCTTTCTCTGCCTATCTCTTTGCCTACTTGTGATCTCTGTCAAATAAATAAATAAAATATTTTTAAAAAGACAATAGCTAGGCTGGAGAAAACCATTAAAGGCAACATACAAAGGTGGTATGGCCGTAGACAGGTTAGATCCATTTCTTAAGTCCCAACTCAGTTGTGGGTTGTGTAAAGATTGGGAAGTCAGTATTTCTGTGGATGTTTCAATGGATATTTTAGCAAATGGAAGTCTTATCTAAAGAATTAAATGTACTATTTTTTAAAAAAAGAATTAAACGTACTATTTAAAATTCGTTTTGCCAGAATTACCTTAATTCTGATATTTAAACCCAAGGTCTTTACAAATTGCTTTATGTGACTAAGGAAGAGGAAATGAGTCAGCGGTCAGCCAGCAAGTGAACACTGAACGAAGGCTAATCAGGCTGAACTTAAAAATGCTATAAATGAGATGCAGTGTAAGCTTGAGTCTCTAACAGGGGTGGAGAGATAGAGAAGACTAGATTTGAGCAAATTGTAGCTGAGAACTTCCCCAATCTGGGAAATGAAACAAGCATTCATGTCCTAGAGGTGGAGGTGACCCCTCCCAAGATCAAGGAGAACAGACCATCCTCTAACATGTAATTGTAAAACTCACAACCATCTTAAGGGCAGTTAGGGGGAAGAGATTCCTTACATACAGAGAGAGGAACATCAGAATAACCTCAGACCTGTCCACAGAGATCCAGCAAGCCAGAAAGGGCTGGCAAGACATATTCAGGGTACTAAACGAGAAGAATATGCAGCCAAGAATACTTTATCCAGCAAGGCTGTCACTCAGAATGGATGGAGAGATAGTTTCCAGGACCAGCAGAAACTGAATGAATATATGACCACTAAGCCAGCTCTGCCAGAAATATTAAGGGTGGTTCTATCAAAGGAGAAATACCCCTAGAGTGATATGCAACAGAAATTTACAGAGACAATCTATAGAAACAAGGATGTCACAGGCAACATGATGACAATAAAATCATATATTTCAATAATCACTCTCAATGTGAATGGCCTAAATGCTCCCACGAAATGGCACAGGGTTGCAGATTGGATAAAAAGGCAGGACTCATCCATATGCTGTCTACACAAAACTCATTTTGAACTTAAATATACATTCAGACCAAAAGTGATGGGATGGAGATCCATTTTTCATGCCAATGGGCCTCAAAAGAAAGCTGGGGTAGCAATTCTTATATCAGACAAATTAGATTTTAAGCTAAAGACTGCAGTTTGAGATACAGAAGTAAACTATATCATTCTTAAAGGGTCTATCCAACAAGAGCAGCCAACTACATAAGCCAACTGTTAACCAAAATAGACATATTGATAATAATACATTAATAGTAAAAGACTTCAACACTCTACTCTCAGCAATAGACAATCTAATCAGAAAATCAACAATGAAACAAGAGCTTGGAATGACACACTGGACCAGTTGGACCTCACAGATATACACAGAACATTCCACCCTAAAACAACAGAATACTCATTCTTCTCAAGTGCAGAAGGAACTTTCTCCAGAATATCTCATATACTGGGTCACAAATCAGGTCTCCACCAATACCAAAAAGACTGAGTTATTCCCAGACCACAATGATTTGAAACTGGAATTCAATCACAAGAAAAAATTTGGAAGAAATTCAATCGCTTGGAAGCTCAAGACCAGCCTGCTTGAGAATGTTTGGGTCAACCAGGAAATCAAAGAAGAACTTAAACAATTCATGGAAACCAATGGGAATGAAAACACATTGGTCCAAAACCTATGGGATACTGCAAAGTTGGACCTAAGGAGGAAATACATAGCCACCCAAGCCTCACTCAAAAAAAAAAAAAAAAAAATCCTGAATTTACCAACTAACTTTACACCTTAAAGGACTGGAGAAAAAAACAACAAATAATGTATAAGCCATGCACAAGAAGAAAAATAATTAAGATTAGAGCAGAGATCAATGCATCAGAAGCTAGAAAAAATATAGTAGAACAGATAACAAAACTGTTAGAATTAATAAGATTGACAAACCACTGGCCAGACTTATCCAAAAAGAAAAGAAAAAGGGCCCAAATTAATAAAATTATGAATGAAAGGGGAGAGATCATGAATAACATAGGGAAAATAGAAACAATTATTAGAAACTATTATCAACAACTATATGCCAATAAATTAAGCAACATAGAAGAAATGGATGCCTTCCTGGAACCCTTTATAGGCTTTATAAAGTTATTTTTTTTATAGTTTATACTATCAATTCCTGAAACAGGAAGAAATTGATAACCTGAGTAGACCAATAGCCAGTAACAAGATTGAAGCAGTGATCAAAAAACTCCAAAAAACAAGCGTCCAGGACCTGATGGATTCCTGGGGGAATTCTACCAGAAATTCAAAGAATAAATAAAACTTATTCTCCTGAAGCTCTTTCAAAAACAGAAAGAGAAGAAACACTTCCAGACTCGTTCTATGAGGCCAGCATTACCTTGACCCCCAAACGAGGCAAAGACCCCCATCAAAAAGGAGAATTTTAGAAAAATATTCCTTATGAATATGGATGCCAAAATTCTCAACAAGATCCTAGGTAATAGGATCCAACAGTACTTTAAAAGGATTATCCATCACGACCAGGTGGTATTTATCCCTGGGATTCAAGGATGGCTCAACATTCGCAAATCAATCAATGTGATAGAACATTAATAAGAGGAGTGAGAAGAACTATATGGTCCTCTCAATTGATGCAGAAAAAGCATTTGGCAAAATACAGCATCCTTTCTTGATTAAAACTCTTCAGAGTATAAGGATAGAGGGAATATTCCCCAATTTCATGAAATGCCCACAGTGAATATCATTCTCAATGGGAAAAGCTGGGAGCACACAACAAGGATGTCCACTATTACCAGTATTGTTCAACATAGTACTAGAAACCCTAGCCACAGCAATCAGACAACAAAAAGAAATTAAAGGTATTCAAATCAGCAAGGAAGAGCTTAAGCTCTCTCTCTCTTTGCAGATAACATGATACTTTATGTGGAAAACCCAAAAGCTCTGCCCCTAAATTACTAGAACTCACACAACAGTTCAGTAATGTGGCAGGATACAAAATCAATGCACAGAAATCAGTTGTTTTTCTAGACACTAACAGTGTGACTGTAGAAAGAGAAATTAGGGAATCAATTCCATTTAAAATAGCACCAAAAACAATAAGATATTTAGGAATAACCAAAAACAGTAAGATATTTAGGAATAAACCTAACCAAAGACGTAAAAGATGTATACTCTAGAAACTACAGAACACTTATGAAAGAAATTGAGGAAAACACAAAGAGATGGAAAAACTCCATGCTCATGGATTGGAAGAATAAATATTGTTAAAATGGCATGCTTCCTGGAGCAATCTACACCTTCAATGCAATCAAAATACCAGTGACATTTTTCACAGAGCTGAAACAAACAATCCTAAAATTTGTATGGAACCAGAAAAGACCCTGAATCACCAAGGAAATGTTGAAAAAGACATGAACAGACACTTCTCCAAAGAAGACATAGAGATGGCTAACAGACACATTAAAAAAAATGTTCATCATCATTAGTCATTAGGGAAATTCAAAACCACATTGATATACCACCCTGCACCAGTTAGAATAGCAAAAATTGACAAGGGAAAAACAACAAGTGTTGGAAATGTTGTGGAGAAGGGGAACCCCCTTACACTGTTGGTGCGAATGCAAGTTGGTATAGCCATTTTGAAAAACAGTGTGAAGGTTCCTCAAAAAGTTAAAGAGTTACCCTATGACCTAGCAATTGCAATACTGGGCATTTACCCCAAACCTGCACCCCAGTGTTCATAGCAGCAATGTCCACAATAGTCAAACTGTGGAAAGAGCTGAGATGCCCTTCAACAGACGAATGAATAAAGAAGATGTGGTCCATATATACAATGGAATATTACTCAGCCATCAGAAGGAATGGATACCCAACTTTTGCATCAACATGGATGGAACTGGAGGAAATTATGCTAAGTAAAATAAGCCAAACAGAGAGTCAGTTATCATATGGTTTCACTTATTTGTGGAACATAAGGAATAGCATGGAGGACATTAGGAGAAGGAAGGGAAACATGAAGGCAGAGAAATCAGGGAGGAGACAAACCGTGAGAGACTATGGACTCCAGGAAACAAACTGAAGGTTTTAGGGGGGAGAGGGAAGGGGGAAAGGGGGATGGGTTAGCCCAGTGATGAGTATTAAGGAGGGCACGTATTGCATGGAGCACTGGGTGTTATACACAAACAAGAGATCATGGAACACTACATCAAAGACTAGTGATATACTGCGGTTGTCTAACAAAAAGAAATATGAACACTTGATATACCATATAAAATAATTAATAAATAAATAAATAGGAAATTCTGTCATATGTACAACATGGGTGAAACTTGCAGGTATTATGATGAATGAAATAAGCCCACCATAAAAGGGCAAATATTGTATATTTCCTCTTATTTGACATTGCTAAAGTAGTCTACCTATGATGATAGGTAGAATGTTAGTTGCCAGGAGTTACAGGGAGGGGAAAAGGAGAGTTAGTGTTTAATGGGTATGGACCTTCAGTTAGGAAAGATAACTTTTTTTTTTTAAGATTTTATTTATTTATTTGACAGAGAGAGAAATCACAAGTAGACAGGCAGGCAGGCAGAGAGAGAGGGAGAGGCAGGCTCCCCACCAAGCAGAGAACCCGATGCGGGGCTCAATCCCAGAACCCTGAGATCAGGACCTGAGCCGAAGGCAGAGGCTTAACCCACTGAGCCACCCAGGTGCCCCCAGTTAGGAAGGATAAAAGAGTTCTGGAGATAGGTGGTGATGATAGTTGCACAATGATGTGAATGTACTTGATGCTACAGAACTGTACTTACTATGGACTGTGGGAATGTCAAAGTCACTGTCTTAGGGCCACTGTCACCACTGATACACTTAAACCTGTTGCGTTAACTTGATGTGAACTTCTTAGAAGGAAAAATAAACATCCACAGAGATTTAAAAAGAAATAGAAATGCTATAAAATTGTAGTAATTGTCTCTAGATTGTGAGTGTGTAGATGCAGTTTTTAATTTCTATTTATTTTCTAAGACATCCATGATGAGCATGTCTCACTTTAATAACAACGTTAAGAAGCAAAAATCGAATTAAGTCGATCAAGAGTGATTCTTCTATTACATGTCAATTTGGAAGATCTGTGGAAAATATTTCTGTCCCAGAGCATGCAAGAATGTTAATATTCCCACATGATATAATGAGGGCAGACTAGGCACCAAGGACACAAAGAGACACAAGATGCAGTCCTTATTTTCAGGCAGAGAGACCTGTAAATAGAAAACTTCAGCACAGCAGAGGGAGAAGTGGGTATAGCCAGGCACATAGAAAGTTGAAGCGTTTACTCTCTGGCTCAGGGAAGCTCCTTCAGACCAGTGCCTCTTTGGTCTAGCTAGGGCATATGTAACAAACCACTGGGGGTGCTGGCCCCTGGACCACAATTTGAATGGCCAGGATCTGCACTTGATGGCTCATTTTCTATGTTCAGCTTTCTTTGGTCACTGGGGTTCCTTCAGGATCTCTCATATTGCCTTGTGTTTGGACTCCTCTCTCACCTAGCCCTGTTCCACTGATGACTCAATTAGGCAGTCTTTCTGGCTTTGATTTAATTTTCTCCACCAACATGCTGCTTGTCAGGTCACTTCCCTCAGCAAGCAATAGCCTCTTTTGACTGCCAAGGGTCCCACCCCTCCTGCCACCTACATACTTGTTCAGGAGGGACAATACTAGAGTAGGTACTCACACAGGGTGTGCCCAGAGGATCACAGATCATGCAAAGTAGGTGCCTAGGCAACCTGGGTGGTCAGCATCTACTTCCTGGAGGAGGTACTATTTTATCTACGGCAGGTCTGAGGGAGAAGAGGCATGGAGACACGAAATAGGTATTGTGAGTACAGTGCTGTGATGCAGTGAGACTACAAAGGGAAGTGGGGGAGTGTAGGGGTTGAGACTTGAGAGGTAGGACTGGGATCATAGGGGCCTCATCAACCATCTGAGGAGCCTAGACTTCCTCCTTTAGGTGACAGGGCTGGGGGAAGTCATGGGAAGGTTTTAGGAAGGGTATGAAAGGGGAACATGTCTATTTCAGAAAATCATTCTCATGGTAGTGGAGGATAAGATGGAGAAAAACGTATCCAGAGGCAGGTAGGCTTGTTAGGAGGCTGGATTTGGTGGGAGGGTATGGATAGAAAAGGCTGGAAGAAGGTGGAAGTTGGGAGCAGCTTTAGGACATAGTGTTTGGGCCAATCATTTCACTGCTCTTAGCATGGTCTCCACTCCAGGGCCATGGGAGTTTGCCCTCTGGTATGCAGGTCACCCTTTGAAGGATGCCACTTCGTGTAGGGGGTGATAATATATTGGCAGGTCATAAAATCAACACGTTAGGTTGCAAACAGCACTTCATTTATGTAAAATAGAATAGGCCAGGATGAAACGTAGGGTATTGTTTTTTGATTCACACACACACACACACACACACACACACACAAACACTCTTTTAAAGTTTGAAAGCCTCTGCTCTAGAGCTATTATCTACCAATAAAGTCAAGAGTGAAGGGGCACCTGGGTAGCTCAGTCAGTTGGGTGTCTGCCTTCAGCTCATGTCTTAATCTCAGGGCCCTGGGATTGAATCCTACATCAGGCTCTCTGCTCAGTGGAGAGTCTGCTTCTCCCTTTCCCTCTCTTTCTTATAGCAAGAACCCATTTAAAAGACATGACTTAGCTGATTTTTTAAGAAGTAGTTTACAATGCTAAGGATTTGGATAGAAGGCTATTCCACTGAAATTTATGTTTGTAATTAAGTGACACATGCTTGTGCACACGTGTGTGTGTGTGTGTGTGTGTGTTGTGTCTTTTAGAGGAAATGACTAAGGATGCACATGGAGACAGCTACTAATGTGGTAGAGAAATGGAGCTGACTGGAGCAAACAGGTAAGTAGTCTGTGAGCACAGCAGAGAAACTTCTCACTGAAAACATCTAGTTTCCACAACTCAAAAACCTGCCAAGGGCCACTTAGATATTTCCAAGCTCCTGAGAGCTGCCTAGAGAGCCAGCTTCCACCATGCACAGTGTATATGGAAGATCTTCTAGTCACCCTGCCTCCCTTGGAGAAGCAGCACAGGGGTGGGGGATGGGAGTAATATGCCCACACAAGAAAGCAGAAAACTCACTCCCACTGCCACCACTTTCTAGCTGGGTGACCTTGAGAAAGTTACTTCAATTCTCTGAGCCTTGGATTTCTCATCTTTAATTGTGGGTAATTATAACTGCCCTACCCACCTCTCAGGGTTGTTGTGAAAGAGTATTGCAAGTGGTAAATCACAATAGCAGTGGAAGCTTTTATTATTATTATTAATGCTAATAACAACCTTCTGAGGCAGGCAGGGCACAAACTCATTTTATAAATGAGGAGAGAGGCTCCGTGATATTGAAGTGATTCGTTCAGTGTCACAAATGTGTGGGGTGGAAGAAAATTAGTCCAGGTCTTCTGATACTTGGTTCAATGCTATCTTCCCTATAATATAACCAAAGGAAATATAATTTAGTTGACCTTCAACTGACATTTTACTTGTGGTTGATAATGTAAATGTAACCAAGACCTATAATGATGACATCTTTTTTTCTCTCCTAAACCTTGATATAAGACTTGGGGCAATGTACTTAAATTCTTCCTACAATAGTTTTTCCATCAAAACTATACATAGTCATGTTCCTTATATTGATTCTTACAGCTTAATGCCCAGAAAAAGATGACCAGAAGAAACAGAGAATACACAAACAAAATGATGTAATGGATAGCAGCCATTAATGATCTTATTATTATTAATTTTGTAAATTTTTTTTGACAGGTATTTCTAAAGTCCATGGAAAATGTGATGTCATAATTATGTCTGTCTATCTATCTATCTATCATCTACTCATCTATTTATCATCTATCATCTATCATCTATCTATCTATCCATCCACCTAGTTGAATTTTGCTCCAACTCGTGCTGAGTGAAAAAGGGTCTGTTGTTTTATGGACTTCCTCTCCAGTTAGACCAACAGGGATTACTCATTTATGCCTGGTACATAGTAGGTTCTCAGTAAATATTTAATGAGTAAATGAATTATTTACTAGAGTTAGGTCTCATTAGCCTCAGAGTCATCAAAAAATGTGGATGTGGAGCTAGAAGTCAGAGGGCTTGATTTCATTCCTGGCTCTGCCAGTTATTCGCTGTGAGATCCTGGTTTCTTCATTCAGTCTCTCTAAGTATCCAGTTCTTCTTCTATAAAGGAAAGTGTTGGACTAGATCAGAGATGACAGGTTTCCATTCAAATGCCAGTTGCAGTCAGCTGATGGTGGCTGCTGGAGGTGCAAGTTGAGAAGGATCCTGAAGCTGTGGTCAGACTCGGGGAACAGATGACCAGATGGAATAAAGTGTCTTACCTAAGGGCTGCATGCAGGGGTGTGCAGGTGAGCATGCCAGGCATTTGCCCTCATTGCACAGAGTCATCTCTAAGACCTTTGAGTTTTGTGAATCCATAACCAGGAAGGGTACTGGACTTGGTAGAAACTGAATTTTGGAATTAACGTATGTAGCTCTGTATAATTTCTGTTGTTTATGTCAGGAGGATTTTCCTGGGGTTCTGCAATGCAAGAATAAAAAATTATAGAACTGTATATTGGGGAGTAACCAGGGTTACAGATGAAGAACTCTCTCTGGAAATCCCCCCAATATCTCCAGGAAGTAAAAAAAAAAAAAAAAAGAATGTGTTACTTAGGAGTTTTATTTCTCCCATTTTGTAAAGGCAGAACCTGAGTCATGAAAGGTAGAATTATCTGCCTTAGGTCATTTGTAGTTCTAGGCATATATTTAGGTCATGTAACTCACTCATGCCTTCCTTTCTGGCAAAACAAGTCCTAGCTAATTCAGTGCACTGACAAGCCCTGCCTCCTTACCTCACCAGCTTATTTTCCTCCATCCCTTGGAGGTCTTCACCCTGGTGGTGGTGATGGGCTTGCTGTCACTCCCCTGGAAAGCCTTGTTAATTCCCGACTATGCCTCTGTCACCACCATGTCTCTCACCTTGGGGAAACTTGTTTTTATAGGAGCCCTAGCAGATCAAACCCAACAACCTCCTGACTCTCTCCACTCAGTGTTCCTTTACACATAATAGATGTTTCCTCTATTATGAAGAAACATCTATTACGTATGCTAATAAGTAATTATTAGCTACTTTAAATATTAAACCAATTCTATGGTCCTGGAAAGTGATTTGTCACCTGGAACAGAACCACACTTTAGAGTGTACAAATGCTTAAAGATATTCTTCTCCTACCCCCTTAAGCCCCCATGGGGTTATGGACATTGGGGAGGGTATGTGCTTTGGTGAATGCTGTGAAGTGTGTAAACCGGGCGATTCACAGACCTGTACCCCTGGGGATAAAAATATATTATATGTTTATAAAAAAATAAAATAATCAAATGCTTAAAGATAGCATTCCAGGAAGCAGCAACATTACACAGTAGAAAACATACTAGGCTTAGATCTGAATTTCAATCTTGGTGTTACTGTTTATTAGATATGTGACTTGGTTTCCTCAGGAGTAAAATGGGGACAATAAGAATGGTTGTTAGATAAAAGACAGAATTATACAAAGTACCTGCACATCACAGGTGAGTGCTAGTTTCCTCCTCTGTTACAAAAAGATATTATATCATAGTACTTCACAATGTCACACACCAAAAAAATGCCAAAGTTAAAGATACTCAGAGCACTCATTATATAGTGTGTGTATGTGTGTGTGTGTGTGTGTGTGTGTGTGTGTGTAGGTGCGTGTGTGTGGTTAGCATTTCAAGCTGTACTGATAAAAACGCCTCCAGAGTTCTTTGCATCTGGCCAGGACACCAGGGAGAAGGGCAAAAGGGCACCTGCTAAACAGGAAAACCTGTTTTAAATAAGCCATCACAAATCATATGGTCAACAATGCAGGTCACAGTGGCACTAGAAGGTCTTTTAACTGCTTAACTGCTGCACTGAGGAGTCATCAAGGAAAAGCATGCAATGTTGTTCCCAGAAATAGGAAGACAAAATGGAGCCCTTGGGTTGGGGTGGCCACCAGTGTCCAGCAGAAGGGGAGTTCTGAAGAGTCAGGCTGCCTTTCTGCTGCAGGCCTGTCTGTTCTGGTTCAGGGATGAAGGTCAGCTGTCCTGAGAGTGTATTTGGTTGGGTCAGAGGTGTTCCTTGAGTGTGAATCCCTCCCATCTGCCTCTGCTCTCATTTCTGCAGGGTGCTTCTTGTCTCTTAGTCCTGTTTTAAGGTGAGGAAGCTAAAGGGTCAGAAGCTAGGGTCAAAATCCTTACATCCCAATTATACATGCTTTGTTCTCAAAAGCTGACCATCTAACTGAAAGAGATGAAGCTCATCAGACAACAGACAAAATCATTTCTTTGTTTAAGAAAGAATGTAGTGAGTGATCACACCTACCAGGGTACTGTAGGCAGGTGCTTCCATAGCTCGACGATGGAAATTAGGTTGGTGTTCTCTGGAGAGCAGTTTGGTGTGTCCATCAAGGATGTAACATCTTCTCACACTTTGATTCAGGGAGTCCACCTTCTGAATCTATCAAAAGAAATAACAGAACTTTTGACAAAGATTTTACAGAAATTTTGGTAGTATTCTTTGCTAGTGTACAATGGTAGGTCTCACTGGAGGGCCCATGTGCCCCCAATCCCCAAAAGGATTGAGGGAGCAAAGTATCCTACTACCCTAATTTTTGTATAGGACTCCAGGGAGACGGTTCACAGTGACGCTAGGCGGATTTCTGGGACCTCTCCAAGGGGTCTTGGCACCATTTCTGCATTGTTCCTGAAGGATTTGTAGAGTGGGTGAAAGTGTGTAGACTCATAAATGGTCAATTGGGTCCTTTGTGAAGGCTTATTAGGATTCTGGCACAAATCTGAGCAGGAGCATTGGATGGATGACTGTGGAAATGCTAAGAAGAACTAGATCCTCAACTTTTCCTGCTCGGAGGTGCCTCCCCAAACAAGTCTGCCAGACCATGCCTGACTTTCACTCTCACCTTCAGTTTGCAGGTCATCTGGATTTGTGGGACCAGCTGTGTCATTACTGGGCATCGAGGGCAAGAAGCCCGGACTACAGGTCAGTAGATGTGCATTTGACCTCATTCCATCACTCCATACCTGTGATTTGGATGTGCTATTTAAGGACTCTGGGTCTCAGAAATAGTAAGAGTATAATGAAGAGGTTCAGGTTTCACTTATTATCTCAGCAAGAATGTAAGTGTATTTTCTGTATGAGGCATCTGTGGGGATGAGGATATGGAATAAAACACAAGTTGGTCTCTGTTCTCAAAGAGCTCCAAGTTGAATGGGACAGAGTCATGATGCAGGCACTTTCATGTAAGATACACACTCTGAAGGGTAGGGAAAACAGGAGTGCAGAAGAGAGGTGTCTAAACCAGGCCAGGTCGGGGGATGAGGGTGGGGGGGGAGGGTAGAGGTTGCAGGTTGGGGGATGAGATGGAAGGTGGGGACAAGCCAGTGGCAGCCAAGGGAAAATGTCCAGGATAGGTGACAGCCTGTGCTCTAATGTCATGATGAGCACTGGGGACAGAGCATCCAAAGACACCACATATGCCACTGGGGAGGATGGTTCCCAGATCTCTCAAGTCCCTGCTTCCACCACTCTAGGACTTCCATCAGCACCCCCTATACCACCAAAGGCACTGGCAAGTATGGATATGAAATGATGACTGATACTATTATACAAATATCTGAACAGAAGTTTCCATTGTCTGGGATGCCCATTGTCTAAGAACACTTTTCCAGAGACCCAAACAAATCACTTGAGGTAGCATCCTAAGAGAGAAAGAAACAACAACAACAAAAAATGTTTCCTAAGCTGAATTCCTGACACAGGAATAGATTTGAACCTACTGTGTCCTGGTACCAGCCAGGAGCAGCGATGTCTTGAATGGAAATCATCAGCCCAGGGCAGCCCACCGGAAACTCATGGAAGGGGGGTGCAAACTGAGAGAGAGGAGCCCAGGCTTCTCTCCACCATCCCGGCTTCTCTTGGAGCTTTCTTCTCTCCTCCTGGTTCTTTTTTTTTTTTTTTTTAATTTGATAAAATATACACAACATAAAAGCTACCATCCTAACTATCTTAAGTGTACCATTTAGTGACATTAATGTTCAATTGTTGTGCTGTTATCACCTCCATCCATCTTCTGAACTTTTTGGTCAACTTCTTTTTTTTTAAGTATTTATTTGACAGAGAAAGAGAGAGTGAGCAAAAGCAGGGGTAGTAGCAGAGGGAGAAGAAGACCCCCTGCTGAGCAGGGATCCTGATGTGGGGCTTGATTTCAGGACCCTTGGATCTTCACCTGAACCGAAGGCAGACACTCAACTAACTGAGCCACCCAGGCACCCCTGTCATCTTCTTTTAAAAAACTTTTCCTGGGGCACCAGGGTGGCTCAGTTAGTTAAGTGCCTGCCTTCCATATATATGGAAATTCTTCCTGTCTTTTTCTTCCACCTTTCTAGGCACTCAACTAACCATAATGAAATTTATTTATAATTGGACTGTTGAATGTACAATCCTTCATTTTGAAACCCTTCAAAAGCCCACCATGAATTCATTGTAAGTTGCTCTTTACTTGCATCAGGTTGTTGGTTGAGTTCTTTTCTCCCTTGGAGGAAGGACCAGACTCTGCCCACTGTAAATTCACTGTTGGAGGGCAGGCTTTCTTCCTCTATACCAATATACTCCAAAAAAAGTCAGGTAACATAAATACCATGCAGATGACATAAGATGTCCTCAACAGGACACAAGATTCTTGGGTATATGAAATGGTCAGATGGGTCAGCCAATACCCAGAAGACACACTTTACTCCCTCTTACACACTGATGTCCCTTGGCAGTGAGAGACCAGTGTGCTTTTGGACAAACTCACAGATGGCTATAACACCTGTGCCAGGCATTGGCTTGGCTTGAACATTTGACAAGCCATTTGGGTGAATTGCTCTCCTAATGATGAGTCAGTTATTTCAATCCGGTTTACTGTATAATTCCATTATAATAACTGAATTACCTTATATACCTAATTTTCCCCTGAAATATTTTATTCTGTTCTGTTGATCTAGCTTATTTCTATATGAGCATCATCTGCCTTATTATTACACTTTTTTTTAAATTTTTTATTTTTTATAAACATATATTTTTATCCCCAGGGGTACAGGTCTGTGAATCACCAGGTTTACACACTTCACAGCACTCACCAAAGCACATACCCTCCCCAATGTCCATAATCCCACCCAATACGATTGAAATGTGATTTGTTATTTAAAACTTTGTCTTGAATATTCTTGTATTTACCCATACAGATGAAATTTAAATATGGAATCACATTACAAAAGCATCACATTGAGATGTTGATTAGGATCACATTAAACATTTCATAGTTTACTTTGGAATGTTTATATTTTTATAAAATTATGCTTTTTCAACTAGCAACATGAAATATGGCTTTCCATTTATTAAGGTCTTCTTAAGATTGATCAAGATAGACATGACTTTTACAATATAGTCAGAATTCTGAAATTTTTTAAATGAATTTTAATAAGGGGTGCCTGGGTGGCTCAGTCATTAAACATCTGCCTTTGGCTCAGGTCATGATCTCAGAGTCCTGGGATTGAGTGAGCCCCGACATTGGGCTCCCTGTTCAGTGGGAAGTCTGCTTCTTCCCCTCCATTCCCCCCATCTGTGCTCTCTCTCTCTGACAAATAAATAAAATCTTTTTAAAAAAAGAATTTTAATAAAATGTGATGAACATTGACAGGGGAAGTACTAAAATGTCCAGAGGACTTCACAGACCAGGATCACCAAATCATTTGTATAATCATGAATTAATCATCATTAAGCGTGCTCATTCATGCTTACACACCCACACATACTTATTCACCCTCTACTGGGGAACATGGCCTCTCATCCCCTAATCCCCTTCCTTGTCCCTATGTTGTTTTCAGGGTGATTTTTTGTCCTTTAGAAACCTAACTGGTGTCATCACTTTGGTGCTTCCCTTATTCCCCTGCACCCAGGGCTCATGTCTATTTCTGTACTTTGTGGCATGTATTTTGGATTCCAGCCCCATTCTGACCCCACTGTTTTCTGTGAACTCTCTGAGAGATGCCCACTGCATGGCACATTCCTGATGCCATTGTGAATGTTTATTGTCCTGGGCTAGAGGCTTTCAGAGAAACCTTTTTTTTTTTTTTTTTTTAAAGATTGTATTTATTTATTTGACAGAGAGAGATGGTCACAAGTAGAGAGAGAGGCAGGCAGAGACAGAGGGGAAGCCAAGCTCCCTGTTGAACAGAGGGCCCAATGTGGGGCTCCATCCCAGGGCCCTGAGATCATGATGACCTGAGCCGAATATTTTAAGATAAACTTTAAAGAAGGTTACCATTTCATTCATTTTCTTATTTTTCCCCCTCCCCCACCTTCCCTACTAGTGAAAGCTCCAGGTCACCTAAGCTGGGGGGTAGGGGTAGGGGCGGTGGTCAGCAAATACTTCATTTCCACTGGCCAGTGTTGTCCTTGGCAGTAGATGGAAGAGTCAGCAGTCCTGGGTGGAGAAGTGGGGAATGAGTGTCCATGCAAGGCCTGGTGACAGAGGGTCTCTAGGGCAGATGTATTTCAAAACACTCCAGGCTCAGACACTCCATGCCCTGCTTTACTTCCAGAACCCCTCCCTTTGCAAAACTCTGCTTAAAACAATAAAAGCATAAAGGGGCTGGCCCTGCCTCCCTTCATCGAACCTCTCCTCTCCACAGGTGCACAGCAAGGGCCCTTTGTCTCTGATGGGACAGGCCCAGGCCGGAGTGAGAAAGACATGCACCATGGGCCCAACCAAATATTAGCTGTGGACACTTTCCTACTTCGAAAACATGAGATACTCTGCATTTAAGGCCTTGCTTTCCAGAGAACACAATCACTTCTGTTTTTCTTTTTCTAGTGGATTGAGGCTTAACACTGGCAGTAACTTTATCTTCACATTGCCCAAGGTTGGGAAAGTCAAAGCTTAAGCCCGCTGATCATGGGACAATGTCTGCTTTCCATTGATCTTCTCTGCCCGGGGCCCCCAAGAACAGGAGATAAAGTAGAGAAACAGAATACACTGAGGGTCCACAGGGACCCCTGGGATACTGATGAACTTCATCACGTCTTTAGGGGAATTTACCCTGAACTGATATTAAATAAATTTTACTTCCTATATCTGATATTAAGATGGTTCCAAGATGCCATTATAACCTGTAACTAAAATCAATATTTTTCATGTCATTCTCTGATCATACAAGGAAGATCAATTTGTCAAATTAGAAAATGTTGCACAATGGGGCAACATTGAGTCATGGCTTACAAAAAAAAAAAAAAGAACTAGATCCAACTGAAGCTAGGTTGTGGCCAGTCTATCTGGTTTGATTGTCATTTTCTCAGGGCAGATCTTAAAGCTAAATTGACAATATGTCAAGAAAAGTTAAGTTCACTTTCAATTCAGTGTGTAGTCTTAATTGAACATTATTCCTAATAATTGACACTGCTATGGCCTGAGGTCACAGAGGAAACAGGTAAGGTATGGTCCTGCCAGCACTAACCATGAACTTAGGTTTGAACCAAAGTGAATCTAGAGTGCTTTTTCCCACTAGAACAGTGAATTGAGAAATTATATTTTGAGTTATTTTAAAAACTGCTATCATCTAAAAGTGGAAACAACCTAAATGGCCATCAATTGATGAATGAACAAATAAAATGTGATGTATTTATACAATAGAATATTATTTGGCTGTAAAAGAGTAAAGTATTGAGACATGCTACAGCATGAGTGAACCTTGGAAACATTATGTTAAGTAAAAGAAGTCAGGCACAAAAAGCCACATATTTTTTATCTATTTATATGCAATGTCCAGAGTAAGCAAATCCATAAAGAAAGAATATAAATTAATGCTTGCTGGGGCAAGGAGCAGGGATAATGAGGAATGGCTGCTAATGGTTATGGGATTTCTTTATGCAGTAATATAGATGTTCTAAAATTTATTGTGGTCATGGTTGCACTACTTTGTGAATATATTAAGAATCACTGAAGTTTATACTTTAAATGAGTTAATTGTATGGTATGTGAATTATATCTCAACAAAGCTTTAAAAAAGAAAAAAACTGTATAGTTTTGTTATATATACATATAGTTTTGTTATATATACAGATCCATTTTACTTTTTAAAAAATTTTTTTAAAATTTCTTTTCAGCGTAACAGTATTCATTGTTTTTGCACCACACTCAGTGCTCCATGCAATCCGTGCTCTCTCTAATACCCACCACCTGGTTCTCCCAACCTTCCACCCCCCGTCCCTTCAAAACCCTCAGACTGTTTTTCACAGTCCCTTGTCTCTCATGGTTCACTTTCCCTTCCAATTTCCCTCAATTCCCTTCTCCTCTCCATCTCCCCTTGTCCTCCATGCTATTTGTTATGCTCCACAAATAAGTTAAACCATATGATAATTGACTCTCTCTGCTTGACTTACTTCACTCAGCATAATCTCTTCCAGTCCCGTCCATGTTGCTACAAAAGTTGGGTATTCATCCTTTCTGATGGAGACATAATACTCCATAGAGTATATGGACTACATCTTCCTTATCCATTCATCCGTTGAAGGGCATCTGGGTTCTTTCCACAGTTTGGTGACCGTGGTCATTGCTGCTATAAATATTGGGGTACAGATGGCCCTTCTTTTCACTAATCTGTATCTTTGGGGTAAATACCCACAAGTGTAATTGCAGGGTCATAGGGAAGCTCTATTTTTAATTTCTTGAGGAATCTCCAGACTGTTCTCCAAAGTGGCTGCACCAACTTGCATTCCCACCAACAGTGGAAGAGGGTTCCTCTTTCTCCACATTCCCTTCAACACATGTTGTTTCCTGTCTTGCTAATTTTGGCCATTCTAACTGACATAAGTTGGTATCTCAGTGTGGTTTTAATTTGAATCTCCCTGATGGCTAGTGATGATGAACATTTTTTCATGTGTCTGATAGCCATTTGTATGTCTTCATTGGAGAAGTGTCTGTTCATATCTTCTGCCCATTTTTTTTTATATGATTGTCTGTTTTGTGTGTGTTGAGTTTGAGGAGTTCTTTATAGATCCTGGATATCAACCTTTTGTCTCTACTGGCATTTGCAAATATCTTCTCCCATTCCATGGGCTGCCTCTTTGTTTTGTTGACTGTTTCCTTTGCCGTGCAGAAGCTTTTGATTTTGATGAAATCCCAAAAGTTCATCTTCGCTTTTGTTTCCTTTGCCTTTGGAGATATATATTGAAAGATGTTGCTGTGGCTGATATCGAAGAGATTACTGCCTATGTTCTCCTCTAGGAGTCTGATGGAGTCCTGTCTCACGTTGAGGTCTTTTATCCATTTTGAGTTTATCTTTGTGTACGGTATAAGAGAATGGTCGAGTTTCATTCTTCTACATATAGCTGCCCAGTTTTCCCAGCACAATTTATTGAAGAGACTGTCTTTTTTCCACTGTATATTTTTTCCTGTTTTGTCAAAGATTATTTGCCCATAGATTTGAGGGTCCATATCTCAGCTGTCTACTCTGTTCCACTGGTCTATGTGTCTGTTTTCATGCCAGTACCATGCTGTCTTGGTGATCACAGTTGTAGTAAAGCTTGAAATCAGGTAATGTGATGCCCCCAGTTTTATTTTTGTTTTTCAACATTTCCTTAGTGATTCAGGGTCTCTTCTGATTCCATACAAATGTTTGGATTATTTGCTCCAGGTCTTTGAAAAATACCAGTGGAATTTTGATCAGAATGGCATTAAAAGTATAGATTGCTCTAGGCAGTATAGACATTTTAACAATGTTTATTCTTCCGATCCTAGAGCATGGAATGGTCTTCCATCTTTTTGTGTCTTCTTCAATTTCTTTCATGAGTGTTCTGTAGTTCCTCGAGTACAGATCCTTTACCTCTTTGGTTAGGTTTATTCCCGGGTATCTTATGGTTCTTGGTGCTATAGTAAATGGAATTGATTCTCTAATTTCCCTTTCTGTATTTTCATTGTTAGTGTATAAGAAAGCCACTGATTTCTGTACATTGACTTTGTATCCTGCTGCATTGCTGAATTGCTGTATGACTTCTAGTGGTTTGGGGGTTGAGTCTTTTGGGTTTTCCATATAAAGAATCATGTCATCTGCAAAGAGAGAGAGTTTGACTTCTTCATTACCAATTTGGATACCTTTTATTTCCCTTTGTTGTCTGATTGCTGTTGCTAGGACTTCTAATATAATGTTGAACAAGAATGGTGAGAGTGGGCATCCTTGTCGTGTTCCTGATCTCAATGGGAAGGCTGCAAGCTTTTTCCCATTGAGGATGATAATTGCCGTGGGTCTTTCATAGATAGATTTGATGAAGTTCAGAAATGTTCCCTCTCTCCCTATACTTTGAAGCGTTTTAATCAGGAACGGATGCTGGATTTTGTCAAATGCTTTTTCTGCATCGATTGAGAGGACCATGTGGTTCTTCTCTTTTTTCTTATTAATTTGTTCTATCACACTGATTGATTTGCGAATGTTGAACCATCCTTGTAGCCCAGGAATGAATCCCACCTGGTCATGGTGATAATCTTTTTTTTTTTTTTAATAATTTTTTATTTTTTATAAACATATATTTTTATCCTCAGGGGTACAGGTCTGTGAATCACCAGGTTTACACACTTCACAGCACTCACCAAAGCACATACCCTCCCCAATGTCCATAATCCCACCCCCTTCTCCCAAATGTGCTGTTGGATCCTGTTTGCTAGGATCTTGTTGAGAATCTTAGCATCCATATTCATCAGTAATATTGGCCTGAAATTCTCCTTTTTGGTAGGGTCTTTGCCTGGTTTAGGGAGCAGGGTAATGCTGGCTTCATAGAAAGTTTGTGGAAGTTTTCCTTCTGCTTCAAATTTTTGAAACAGCTTCAGAAGAATAGGTGTTATTTCTTCTTTGAAAGTTTGGTAGAATTCCCCAGGGAATCCATCAGGTCCTTGGCTCTTGTTTTTTGGGAGGTTTTTGATCACTGCTTCAATCTCATTACTAGATATCGGATACAGACCCATTTTAAAACAATCGCATTCAATGTTTCAAGGGGTACCTCTTTTAACAACATCTTAGTTCTGGAAAAATAAATATCTTACATTATATATAAGGCTTACTGACTTGATCAGAAGTGAGGATGTCACTCATGGTCAAGGGTGTGGGGTTACAGAATTTTACACCATTCTATTCCTATCTTTGGGGGCCAAATGGGCTATAATAAGTTCTTGAATGCATGCAGCTTAAGATGGCTCCAAGATGCAGCTATATAATCTGTAGGCAAATCAGAAAAGCAAGTCAAAAAAAGCAATCCTCAGAAAAGCCAATGTACCTAATTAGCAATATTTCTCTAAGACTGGGAATCAGGTGGAAATAAAGAGAATTTTAATTTCATGCTGAGAGTCACTAAAGGCCTCTGATACTGCCTTTATGAATGACCACTTCAGACCTGGCCTTTCCTCCCAATTCCAAGACTTTCATGCCTGCCACTACTCTTAGCCAATGACCTTCACTTGCGTTTGTTCACGGGAACTCCTTGTTTCTGCACCTCCAACCTGTCAGTTCCCCTATGTTGCCCCTACTCTTCATTCTTCCTGTTATGGTAGGTGGGATATCATGGCTCTAGTCAGAGAGTCCATCCCTCTCACATTCTCAAGGAGCTTACACTTGTAATAAACTTACCCCTCTCTTTCTTTCACATTGTAAGATTCTGTCTTCTCTGAATTTTTCCCAGTAGTATATTAATATGCTCTGGGATACCTACGTCTTTGAGTTTTAGATTCTCCCTTGATTCTAATCTTTTGTCTTATCTATATTATATCTCTGATCCCTTCATGGATAGTCTAAAAAGAACTGCCTGTAATCACTGCCTCCAAAACTTCTTCCCCTCCCATTCTTGCCACATCCAGTCATGATTTTTCTGTTGTCATTTTATTTGACCTCTAAGTAGTATTTGGCACAGTTGGCTACTCCCTCTTTCTCGATATACTCTTCTCTTTTTGTTTCTGTGACATCACACTTTCCTGGTTTTCTTTTCTTTCTATTTACTACTCTGTCTTGGCATTTTTTACCTTCATCCCTTTCTGGGCCTCTAAATGCTGGAGTACCCCTGGGTTTGGTCCTAAGACCTATCTAAGGCTTCATGATTTATACTTATTTTGCTAATTTGGTTGGGGCTGGGAGGTAGGTGAAGTTTCGTGGTATCTGGGAGCTTTAGTTTTAATACTCATTATAGGAACAGGCTAAGAGACAGTCGACCCAAATAAGACAGAATGTTAAAATCTTATGCAAGTAAACCTGAGAATGTTCAGAGAGCTGTATCTTCAAGGAAAAAGTTTATCAGAAAAATACACAAAGTTTAAAAGTTGGCAAAAAATGGCATAAATAAGAAACAAATGAAACAAAATAAAGTCCAGAAATATTAACATTTTATTTATTGTCTTTGGCTTGCTTCACTTATTAAAGACATGTATTACTTCATAATTTTAAAAAATCTAATGCAGGCCATTTAAAAACAAAAAAATGCACAAAGAAAGATGATAATGGATTCTTGGAGACAGAAAGACTTCAAAATAAGTATGTTTAAAATGATGAAGAGCAGAGATGTTCTTCAACAGACGAATGGATAATGAAGATATGGTCCATATATACAGTGGAATGTTACACAGCTATCAGTATCAACATGGATGGTACTGGAGGAGATTATGCTGAGTGAAATAAGTTAAGCAGAAAAAGTCAATTATTATATGGTTTCACTTACTTGTGGAACATAAGGAATAGCATGGAGTACATTAGGAAAAGGGAAGGAAAAATGAATGGGGGGAAATCGGAGAGGGAGGTGAACCATGAAAGACTGTGGACTCCAAGAAATAAACTGAGGGTTTTAGAGGGGAGGTGTCTGGGGGGTTGGGTTAGCCCAGTGATGGGTATTAAGGAGGGCATGTATTGCATGGGTTTTGTATGTAAACAGTGAATCTTGAAACACTACATCAAAAATTAATGATGTACTGTATGGTGACTAGCATAACGAAATAAAAAATAATAAAATAATAAAATAATTAAGAATGTAAATAAAGAAGTTGAAATTCTGGAATGATAGTCAATTGAAATGAAAAGGAAAGAGTAATATGCTTTAGCCAGCAATAGTGAGCAAAGAAGAGATCAAGTTTGAGGAGATGTAAAGAAATGATAGAAAATAATAACAAATTTTTAAAATTTTTTATTTTTTATAAACATATATTTTTATCCCCAGGGGTACAGGTCTGTGAATCACCAGGTTTACACACTTCACAGCACTCACCAAAGCACATACCCTCCCCAATGTCCATAATCCCACCCCTTTCTCCCAAACCAATAATAACAATTTTTTTAAATAATAACAATTTTTAATCAGGGGTATAAAACCAAGGTGAAGCTAATGAACTGGACAAAAATAAGATCAAATAGGGTAATTGAATAAAAATACTCTAAGTCACAATTTAATTTCTTTAGTAATATTGATTATAGTCAGATTTGATTGGTCAAAAATTCATGTTTAAATTTAAGGG
Organism: Mustela nivalis; assembly: GCF_964662115.1. Taxonomy (NCBI): domain Eukaryota; kingdom Metazoa; phylum Chordata; class Mammalia; order Carnivora; family Mustelidae; genus Mustela; species Mustela nivalis. The sequence continues at coordinate 3,967,920 of NC_139034.1, forward strand.
CAAAATGATCCCTGCAAAATAAAGGAAAAAGAGAAAAGGTGCATTAAAAAGAGCTCAAAATTTCTTGAGGAATCTCCACACTGTTCTCCAAAGAGGTATTCCCACCAAAAGTGTAATTGCACTCCTGGGTATTTACCCCAAAGATCCAGATGTTGTGAAAAGAAGGGCCATCTGTACCCCAATGTTTATAGCAGCAATGGCCACGGTTGCCAAACTATGGAAAGAACCAAGATGCCCTCAACAGATGAATGGGTAAGGAAAATGTGGTCCATATACACTATGGAGTATTATGCCTCCATCAGAAAGGATGAATACCCAACTTTTGTAGCAACATGGAAGGGACTGGAAGAGATTATGCTGAGTGAAATAAGTCAAGCAGAGAGAGTCAATTATCATATGGTTTCACTTATTTGTGGAGCATAACAAAAAGCATGGAGGACATGGGGAGTTAGAGAGGAGAAGGGAGTTGGGGGAAATTTTAAGGGGGGGGTGAATCAAGAGAGACTATGGACTCTGAAAAACAATCTGAGGGGTTTGAAGTGGCGGGGGGTGTGGGAGGTTGGGGTACCAGGTGGTGGGTATTATAGAGGGCATGGATTGCATGGAGCACTGGGTGTGGTGAAAAAATAATGAATACTGTTATGCTGAAAATAAATTAATTAATTTTTTTAAAAAGAACAAAAAAAAAGAGCTTAAAATAAGAAGGTAGAAATAAACGCAAATGTATCAGCAATAGTAGTAAATAGAAATGGACTAAACTTACCACTCAGAAAACAGAGATTCTAAGTCTATATACTTATCATATGTATTCCAATCATATTTACTATATGATTCCAATCATATTTCATATTTATGTCTCTAGCCCTGATCCCAACACTTTGTAACAGACTTCTATATCCAGGTTCCTACTTAACATTTTCTTTTGGAAGAATAATAGTCATCTCAGACCTAAACAGAAGTGTTCTTTTCTCCCTAAATATGTTTCCAAATTTTTCGCCAACTCATTCTTCCTCATCTAAGTAAATACCTTTACCATCCACTCAGTCATTCAAGCCAAAAACTAGAGCCCTCCTTGGTTCTTCTCATTTTTTTTTTCACCATTCCTCCATATCCATGGAGACCTGTCATTTTACCTCCAAACCACCTTATTAATCTATCTCTTTCCAGCTCATTGCTACCATTCAAGCCCAGTCAAAACCCTCTGCAATTTCTGTAACTGATCCCTCTACAGATCTCCTGATTCTCTCTCCTACTTCTTCATAAACTACTTTCTACACATAAGACAGAGTGATTATAATTATGATATTTTATTCTATCAGTGTTATATATGTTATATTTTATAGTTTACAAATGACATAATAAGATGGGGCATGAACCTATCAGCCAACCGTAGAATTAGAAGACTGTTCTTACAAAAATTAAATCTGCACATGTTACTTTCTGCTTGAAATCTCTAATGGCTTCCCATTACACTTAGAACACAATCCTGACTCTTACTTCTCCAAACTCCCTTTGTATTCTCCTCTCCATTCCTGCCTATGTTTCAATCATATTGACCTTCTTTTGGTTTCTAGAATATGATCCAGTGATGCCGCTGCTCTACATCTTCAGAGGGTTGGCTCTTTGTGTCATTCATATCTCAGTTCAGATATTACTTTCCCAAAAAGGCCTACTCTGACCACCTAATCTAAGTAACATTTCCACTTGTTATCATGATCCTTGTTTCATTTTCTTCAGAGCATTTTTCACTATTCAGAGTCACCTAATTCATTTTGTTGTTTATTTTCTATCTCCCTTCTATAAGATCCATAAGAACAGAGATCTTATTTGACTTGTTATTTCCAGGTGTTTCTCTAGTGCCTGAGATATAGTAGGTGCTCAATAAACATTTGTTGAATAAATAAACACACATGAAGTAAGTTGTAAATGATGAACTGTGGTTAACATTCCCTTGTTGGATCACATTTTCCTTATCCATTTGTCTGTTGAAGGGCATCTTGGTTCTTTCCACACTATACTCTTATGAATATTTCATCACTGTGATTTATCCTAGAAACTTTGAAAACTTTATAGCCAGTATCTTGTTCCAGCATCCCTAAGTCTAGCTTGGCTTGGAGCACTGGAGAAAACTTCAGGTTTGCAACCGAAACCTGCTAGAGGGAAGTAAGTATGGTCCACACGTTTCAAAGAGTGCTAGAAATATGTCCCAGTCCTGAGTACTTTCCCTGATTCCTCTAATAAATTTAATCAGATTATAAAATTCTAGGTAATTTTGCGTGCTTTCCTGTGGGTGCTTTCCTTTGTGTGCTGTCATAAAGTACACATCACCTTCCTACTTCCGTACTTGCATAAACTATACGTACTTGTAGATCATAAAGAAATTTCATAGTGTCCAACCATGTCTAACAATCCTCTTCAATGGCCTGGAGTTCCATGCCTCTCCCATAAATTCATTTCTGTATTGAGCACCTACCAAATGTAAACACTGTATTCTGTGCTGGAAATAATATTGCCATGATTCTCCAATTTTAATGTACATAATAATTACTTGTAGCATTGGTTAAAAATCCCAACTTCTGATACTGAATCCCAGGTTAGTGGATTTCAGGTGGGACCCAGGATTTGTACTACTTAATTCATACTACATCTAATGCAGAGGTTTGTCAACATACCCAAATGTCCAAAGAGAATTTCCTTGTACTTGAAAGTGTATAGGAAACACAGCTTTTTATTCTGGTGTCCTATACAAGTGCACGTCACTACCACCAAAGCCAAACTCTTACAGAAAGACCGGTTCCTCCAGCTTGTCTATATGGTGGGTGTCAGGCTTCTTTTTCAGTATCTTTGTTTACAAAAAGACTCCCTCCTGCATAGCTAATTATTTCTCTTAAAAAATTAAATCACTATATCTTGCCAAAGTTATCATTTTTTAATTAATAGAATTTATTTTAAAGGAGTTTAGGTTTACAGAAAAATTGAGAATATACGGATCTCCCTTATGCCCCCTGTCTCCTGCACATGGTTCCACATTCACATCTTTAATTAGTGTGGTAACTTTGTTACGATCGATAAGCCTACATTGCTACCTCATTATTCACTAAAGTCCACAGTTTACACTAGAGTGCTCTCTTTGGGGTGTGCATTCTGTGGGTTTTGACAAATATATAATGACTGGCATCCACCCTTACTGTAACATACAGAATAGTTTCAGTGACCTAAAGATTCTCTGTGTTCCTTCTATTCATTCTTCTTTCCCCTCCCAAAAGCATTTTTAATGTTAACAGATGCCCTTAGAAGATCAAAACTACTTCATCATTTATTTTCTTATTTGCATAAGTATCTTTAGTTTCAAAGTATAAGTTTAGATTCATCTTTGAACTTGACTTGCTTCACTTCTTATCTTATTGCTTTCAGCACACCTAGGTATAAATGGCACCTGGAAGCCTTATTTTACTTAGCCCTTGGCCATGGGCTTGGCCAAATTCCAGAGCTGCTTTGGCCCCTGCTATATGTTTGCCTTGAAGTACCTCCAGTCCTCACACATCCTTCACAGTCATGCTTCAGAAAAAAAGAGGTTCCACAGTGCTGGGGTTATATTAAAACTCATCTTGGCCTGCAGGCGAAGCTGAGTCTTATTTAATAAATCACATTCTCAAAAAATTGCATAACTAGCTATGGTCTGGGGCCCAAGTTAAGGGGGTAGCTATAACTTCAAACACCCAACTGCAAGTAGATGAATAAAAGGTCAGAGCCTAAGTGGATGTGACTGGGAAAGGAGGAACTCCAGAAGGCCTCTGAGAGGCAATAATGGACATACTCTGACAAGGATTTTGCAGGTAGCTTCATTTCGTCTGCTGACTGACCGGTTTCTGCTTCTGGTCTTTCCCAATAGGTAATTTGCAGGATCCAGCCTCTTCTTACCTATTTCTATATTCAAAACTACAGGGGACTGATGAGTTTTCTATGTTTCTGGATAAAGAAAATGACCATATTTGGTTGTGAGGTCACTGTGGATATTAACTATCAGCAAGGACAAAAAGGTGTGACTTATAAAGTTTCCATTCTCAAAATATTTTGAAACTTGGTGTGTATATTTAATTTTTAAACACACACAAAAACTCTGCATAAAGAATAGTAAATTAACTAGAAGGAACATGAGGATTTTTTCAGAACAATAGTACTTCTTGTCTATTTCATTCTATTTGTGGTCTCCACAAGACATAAATTATTCTCCATCCCTCAGTATTTATTCTCTACCTCCCTGCTGAAATGCAGCTTGACATTATACACTGCCCAACCAACACCAAGACACTGAAAAAAGCTGGATTCTTGGTGGGAATGTGTTCCCAGGGCCAGATTCCAAGGACTCCCAGCTGGGCACTGTTGAGGCTTTGGTCCCAGAGTTTCTGGGGGCCATTTCCTGGACAACAGAGATAGCAGATGGCATCCACTGACTCCTAGTTCAGATGATGGCTCAGGACTCTTAGAAGAGCCTGAAGGGGCACAGCAAACCTGAATCAGCTCTACTAGCCAGTGCTAGGGGGTCTCTACAATCTGTCCTCGTACTATCACAGCTGTGTCCTCCACTCCTGTCATCTTCAGCCTGAGGAGTCACAGATTTGCAGTTATGGGTAGCTTAGTAGGAACTGAGAAGCATCTGATAGGCTCTCCCATATCATCATGGGAAGTGGACAACTCACAAAATTGTGGTTTCCACGTTTGCTGGGAGTCACTCATCATCCTTTTTGTCACATTGTAATAAAGCTAGTGAGGACAAGGACTGGAGAAAATCTGAGGTCTTGCACATCAGGTGCTTAGTAAGTGTTTCCCAATTGTGAGCAAGAAGCACTAGGAAAGACTGAAGTTTGTTATTGGGACCCTTCCTTCCCCCAGTCTGCTCCTGTCCCAGTCTTGTGACACACTTCTGGGGGAGGCACAGTAGCCCTGGACAGAAGGAAGAGGGCTTCTATACTGTCTGCCTCTAATTAAAGACCGCCAAATAACATGTCATCAAAGTAACAGGAAGGTCAGTGAGAACATCTCCTTAACCTACCATCAAAGTTATTCACCTCATGTTATTTTAATCATAAAGTGTTTACCTTTTTTCCAAATAGCAACTCTATTGATATATGAATTCTGTGCCATAAAACTCACCCTTTTAAAGTGTACAATTCCATATTTCTAGTATAGTCACAGAAAAGTGAACCAACACTACTGTCTAATTTCAAAACATTTTCATTGCTCCAAAAAGAAATTCTCTACACATCATTCCTCCCTCCCCCATTCCAGCAAACACGAAACTGCTTTTTGTTTCTATTATCTGGATTATTTCATATAAATGGAATTACACATTATGTATCCTTTGGTATCCTGTCTTCCTTCACTTAGTATGATGTTTTCAAGGTTCATCCATGTTGTAGCATGTAACAGTACTGCTTTCCTTTTTAAAACTGAGTAATATTCTATTGTATGGATATACAGAAGTTCCTTTTTATTCATGGGGGATATATTCCAAGACCCCCAGTGAATGCTGAAACCAGAGGTAGTACAAAATCTTACATGTGTATTACACAATATGCATATATATACACATATTTTCTATGCATACCTACCTATGATAAATTTTAATTTATATATCAGGCACAGTAAGAGATTAACAATAATAAAGTAGGCCAATTATAACAATATACTGTGATAAAAGCTATGTGAATGTGGTCTCTCTCTTCCTATCAAAGTATCTTATTATAGTATACTCAATCACCCCATTCTGTTGTGAGATGATAAAATGTCTGTGTGACGAAATGAAGCAAAATGAATGACCTGGGCATTGTGACATAGCTTGAGGCTTCTATTGACCTTCTTCTTCTTCTTCTTTTTTACTTAATTTCAATTAGCAAGTGTATAGCACACCATTAGTTTCAGATATAGAGTTCAATAATTCATCAGTTTCATATAACATCCAGTGCTCATCACGTCACCCACCCAATCCACTCCAGCAACCCTCAGTTTGTTTCCTATAGTTAAGGGTCTCACATGGTTTTTCTTCCTCTATGATGACTTCCCATTCAGTTTTCCCTCTCCTCCTCTATGGTCCTCTGTCCTGTGTCTTATATTCCACATACGAGTGAAACCACATGATAATTGTCTTTCTCTAATTGACTTACTTTCTAATAGCTGAATTATATATATATATACATATATATATATATATATATGTATATATATATCACATCTGCTTTATCCATTCATCTGTCAATGGACATCTGGGCTTTTTCCATAGTTTAGCTATTGTGGACATTGCTTCTATAAACATTGGGGTGCAGGTACCCTTTTAGATCACAAGGTTTACATCTTCTGTGTAAATACCTAGTAGTGCAATTGCTAGGTCATAAGATAGCTCTATTTTTTTTTATTTTTTATTTTTTATTTTTTTTGCTGTGAGGTAGTATCTCATTGTGGTTTTGACTTGTATTTCCCTGATGCCAAATGATGTGGAGCATTTTTTCATGTGTCTGCTGGCCATTTGTATGTTTTATTTGGAGAAATGTCTGTTCATGACTTCTGCCTATTTCTTAACTGGGTTTTGGGGGGTTTTGTGTGTTGAGTTTGATAAGTTCCTTATAGATCTTGGATCATCATCCTTTATTTGATAGGACACTTGCAAATATCTTCTCCCATTCCATAGGTTGCTTTTTAGTTTTTTTGACTATTCCCTTTGCTGTGCAGAAGTTTTTATTTTGACGAAGTCCTAATAGTTCATTTTTGCTTTTGTTTCCCTTGTCTTTGGAGACATGTCTAGCAAGAAGTTGCTATGGTACAGATCAAAAAGGTTGCTGCCTGTGTTCTCCTCAAGGATTTTGATGGATTTCTGGCTCACATTTAGGTCTTTTATCCATTTTGAGTTTATCTCAGTGTATTATGTAAGAGAATGCTCCAGTTTCATTCTTGTACATGTGGCTGTCCAATTTCCCAACACAATTTGTTGAAAAGACTGTCTTTTTTCCATGGGATATTCTTTCCTGCTTTGTCAAAGATTGACCATAGAGTTGAGGGTCCATTTCTGGATTCTCTATTGTGTTCAATTGATCTGTGTGTCTGTTTTTGTGCCAGTACCATGGGGTCTTAGTGATTACAGCCTTGTATTAGAGCTTGAAGTCTGGCTTTGTGATGCCACTAGCTTCAGTTTTCTTTTTTAACATTCCTCTGGCTGTTTGGGGTCTTTTCTGGTTCTAAATTTTAGAATTATTTTTTCCAGCTCTGTGCAAGATGTTAATGATATTTTGATAGGGATTATTTTGAATGTGTAGCTTGCTCTGTGTAGCATCAACATTTTCACAATATTTGTTCTTCCCATCCATTAGCATGGAATGTTTTTACATTTCTTTGTGACTTCCTCAATTTCTATCATAAGTTTTCTCTAGTGTTTAGATTACATATACTTTACCTTTTTGGTTAGGTTAATTTCTAGGTATCTTATAGTTTTTGGTGCAATTGTGACTGGGACTGATTCCCTAATTTCTCTTTCTTCTGTCTCAGTATTAGTGTATAGCAATGCAACTGATTTCTGTGCATTGATTTTGTATCTTGCCAGATTGCTGAATTGCTGTATAAGTTCTAGTAACTTAGGGATAGAGTCTTTTGGGTTTTCCACATTAAGTGTCATGTCATCTGCAAAGAGAGAGAGTTTGACTTCTTTTTTGCCAATTTGAATATCTTTTATTTCTTTTTGTTGCCTGATTGCTGAGGTGAGGACTTCTAGTACTATGTTGAACAAGAGTGGTGAGAATGGACATCCCTGTCATGTTCCTGACCTTAAGGGAAAAGCTCTCAGTGTTTCCCCATGGAGAATGGTAGTTGTTATGGGCTTTCAATAGGTGGCTTTTATAATATTGGTGTATGGTCCCTCTATCCTTACACTGTGAAGAGTTTTCATCAAGAAATAATGCTGTATTTTAACAAATGCTTTTTCTTCATCAATTGAGAGGATGATATGGTTCTTGTCCTTTCTTTTATTAATGTGATGTATCACATTAATTGATTTGCAAACGTTGAACTACCATTGCATCTCAGGAATAAGTCCCACCTAGTCATGAAGAATAATCCTTTAATGTACTGTTGCATCCTATAGGCTAGGATTTTTTTTTAAGATTTTATTTATTTATTTGACAGACACAGATTACAAGTAAGCAGAGAGGCAGGCAGAGAGAGAGAGAGGAGGAAGCAGGCTCCCCGCCGAGCAGAGAGCCCGATGCGGGACTCGATCCCAGGACCCTGAGACCATGACCTGAGCCAAAGGCAGCGGCTTAACCCACTGAGCCACCCAGGCGCCCCTAGGCTAGGATTTTGATGAGAATTTTTGCACCCATGTTCATCAGGGATATTGATCTGTAATTCTCCTTTTTTGGTGAGGTCTTTGTCTGGTTTTTGGATCAAGGTAATGCTCTCCTCATAGGACAAGTTTGGGAGCTTCCTTTCCATTTCTATTTTTTGAAAGAGTTCACAAGAAGAGGTATTAGTTTTCCTTTAAATGTTTAGTAGAATCCGGGCACCTGGGTGGCTCAGTTGGTTAAGCAACCGCCTTTGGCTCAGGTCATGGTCCCGGAGTCCCGCATCAGGCTCCCAGTTCCATGGGGAGTCTGCTTCTCCCTCTAACCTTCTCGCCTCTCATGCTCTCTCTCACTGTCTCTCAAATAAATAAATAAAAATATTTAAAAAAATAATAAATGTTTAGTAGAATCCAACTGGCCCAGAACTCTTGTTTCTTGGGAAATTTCTTATTATTTCTTCAATTTCCTTGCTTGTTATGGGTCTGTTCAGGTTTTTTATTTCTTCCTGTTTGGGTTTTACAATGGTGGAAAGGAAGGAAGCTGAGAAAAAGAGAGAAAAACAACTAATGGACCATGAGGGGAGGCTTTGAGAAATCACTGATACCATAAAGCAAAACAATATTAAAATCACTGGGGTCCCAGAGGAAGAAGAAAGTGAAAGAGGGACAGAAAGTATATTTGAACAAATCACAGGTAAGAGCTTTCCTAATTTGTGGAAGGAAATAGGCATTCAAGTCCAGGAGGTACAGAGAATCCCCCTCAAAATCAATACAAATAGATCAACATCCCAAGATATAATAGTGAAGCTTGCAAATTTCAGATATAAAGAGAAGAATCTGGAAAGCAGTTCAAGACAAGAGGCAGCCCAAGTCCTTAATGTGCAAGGGTAGAAATATTAGACTGGCATCAGACCAATCTATGGAAACTGGCAGGCCCAAAAGGCTGGCATGATATAAAGCCAGAAGGACTGGCATAAAGAGAAAAACCTGAAGCTAAGAAAACTTTATCTAGCAAGGCTGTTATTCAGAATGGAAGGTGAGATAAAAGCTTCCAGGATACACAGAAAGTGAAAGATTATGTGACACTAAACCATCCCTGCAAGAAATATTAAGGGGGATCCTATAATTGAAGAGAAATCCCAAGAGAAACATAGACCAGAAAGAAACAGAGATAATCTACAGAAATAGGAAATTTACAGGTAATACAGTGGCACTAAATTCATATCTTTCAATAGTTACTCTGAATATAAATGGGCTAAGTGCTCCAATCAGGGTATCAGATTGAATGAAAAACCAAGACCCATAAATATGTTATCATTTTAGACTCAAAGTCACCTCCAGATCAAAAGTGAGGGGGCGGTGAAGAGCCATTTATCATGCTAATGGACCTCAAAAGAAAGTTGGGGTAGCAATTCTCATATCAGACAAATTAGATTTTAAACCAGACTGTAGTAAGGGATGAAGAGGAACACTGCATTATACTTAAAGAGTCTATCCAGCTAGAAGATCTAACCATTATAAATATTTATGCTCCTAACTTGGAAGCAATTATATAAACCAATTAATAACAAAATTAAAGAAACACATTGATAATAATACAATAACAAATAATAATACAATAATAAACCCCACTCACAGCATGGTCAGACCATCTAAGCAGAACATCAATAAGGAAACAAGGGCTTTGAATGAAACATTGGACCAGATGGACTTCACAGATATACACAAACCATTCCATCCTCAAGCAACAAAATACACATTCTTCTTTTTGTTTATTTATTTATTTTTTTAATTTTCAGCATAACAGTATTCCTTACTTTTTCACCATACCCAGTGCTCGATGGAATCTGTGCCCTCTATAATACCCACCACCTGGTACCCCAACCTCCCACCCACCCCACTGCCACTTCAAACCCCTGAGATTGTTTTTCAGAGTCCATAGTCTCTCATGGTTCACCTTCCAATTTCCCCCAACTCCCTTCTCCTCTCTAACTCCCCATGTCCTCCATGCTTTTTGTTATGCTCCAAAAATAAGTGAAACCATATGATAATTGACTCTCTCTGCTTGACTTATTTCACTCAGCATAATCTCTTCCAGTCCCTTCCATGTTGCTACAAAAGTTGGGTATTCGTCCTTTCTGATGGAGGCATAATGCTCCATAGTGTATAGGGACCACATCTTCCTTATCCATTCATCCGTTGAAGGGCATCTTGGTTCTTTCCACAGTTTGGCGACTGTGGCCATTGCTGCTATAAACATTGGGGTACAGATGGCCCTTCTTTTCATGACATTTGTATCTTTGGGGTAAATACCCAGGAGTGCAATGGCAGGGTCATAAGGAAGTTCTATTTTTAATTTCTTGAGGAATCTCCACACTGTTCTCCAAAGCAGCTGCACCAACTTGCATTCCCACCAACAGTGGAAGAGGGTTCCCCTTTCTCCACATCCTCTCCAACACATGTTGTTTCCTGTTTTGTTAATTTTGGCCATTCTAACTGGTGTAAGGTGATATCTCAATGTGGTTTTAATTTGAATCTCCCTGAGGGCTAGTGATGATGAACATATTTTCATGTGTCTGATAGCCATTTGTGTGTCTTCATTGGAGAAGTGTCTGTTCATATCTTCTGCCCATTTTTTTATATGTTTGCCTGTTTCGTGTGTGTTGAGTTTGAGGAGTTCATTATAGATCCTGGATATCAACCTTTTGTCTGTACTGTCATTTGCAAATATCTTCTCCCATTCCGTGGGTTGCCTCTTTGTTTTGTTGACTGTTTCCTTTGCTGTGCAGAAGCTTTTGATTTTGATGAAGTCCCAAAAGTTTATTTTTGCTTTTGTTTCCTTTGTCTTTGGAGACGTATCTTGAAAGAAGTTGCTGTAGCTGATATCGAAGAGATTACTGCCTATGTTCTCCTCTAGGAGTCTAATGGATTCCTGTCTCACGTTGAGGTCTTTTATCCATTTTGAGTTGATCTTTGTGTATGGTGTAAGAGAATGGTCGAGTTTCATTCTTCTCCATATAGCTGCCCAGTTTTCCCAGCATCACTGGTTTATTGAAGAGACTGTCTTTTTTCCACTGTATATTTTTTCCTGTTTTGTCAAAGATTATTTGACCATAGAGTTGAGGGTCCATATCTGGGCTCTCTACTCTGTTCCACTGGTCTATGTGTCTGTTTTTATGCCAGTACCATGCTGTCTTGGTGATCACAGCTTTGTAGTAAAGCTTGAAATCAGGTAACGTGATGGCCCCAGTTTTATTTTGTTTTTCAACATTTCCTTAGTGATTCGGGGTCCCTTCTGATTCCAAACAAATTTTTGGATTATTTGCTCCAGGTCTTTGAAGAATACCCATGGAATTTTGATCGAAATAGCATTAAAAGTACAGATTGCTCTAAGGAGTATAGACTTTTTCTTTTTTTCCTCTCCCTTTTTTCTTCTTCTTTTTTTTAAATTAATTTATTTATTTTCAGAAAAACAGTACTCATTATTTTTTCACCACACCCAGTGCTCCATGCAATCCATGCCCTCTATAATACCCACCACCTGGTACCCCAACCTCCCCCCGCCCCGTCACTTCAGACACCTCAGATTGTTTTTCAGAGTCCATAGTCTCTCATGATTCACCTCCCGTTCCAATTTACCCCAACCCCCTTCTCTCTAACTCCCCATGTCCTCCATGCTTTTTGTTATGCTCCAAAAATAAGTGAAACCATATGATAATTGACTCTCTCTGCTTGACTTATTTCACTCAGCATAATCTCTTCCAGTCCCTTCCATGTTGCTACAAAAGTTGGGTATTCGTCCTTTCTAATGGAGGCATAATGCTCCATAGTGTATAGGGACCACATCTTCCTTATCCATTCGTCCATTGAAGGGCATCCTGGTTCTTTCCACAGTTTGGCGACCGTGGCCATTGCTGCTATAAACATTGGGGTACAGATGGCCTGTCTTTTCACGACATTTGTATCTTTGGGGTAAATACCCAGGAGTGCAATGGCAGGGTCATAGGAAAGTTCTATTTTTAATTTCCTGAGGAATCTCCAGACTGTACTCCAAAGTGGCTGCACCAACTTGCATTCCCACCAACAGTGGAAGAGGGTTCCCCTTTCTCCACATCCTCTCCAACACATGTTGTTTCCTGTTTTGTTAATTTTGGCCATTCTAACTGGTGTAAGGTGATATCTCAATGTGGTTTTAATTTGAATCTCCCTGAGGGCTAGTGATGATGAACATATTTTCATGTGTCTGATAGCCATTTGTGTGTCTTCATTGGAGAAGTGTCTGTTCATATCTTCTGCCCATTTTTTTATATGTTTGCCTGTTTCGTGTGTGTTGAGTTTGAGGAGTTCATTATAGATCCTGGATATCAACCTTTTGTCTGTACTGTCATTTGCAAATATCTTCTCCCATTCCGTGGGTTGCCTCTTTGTTTTGTTGACTGTTTCCTTTGCTGTGCAGAAGCTTTTGATTTTGATGAAGTCCCAAAAGTTTATTTTTGCTTTTGTTTCCTTTGTCTTTGGAGACGTATCTTGAAAGAAGTTGCTGTAGCTGATATCGAAGAGATTACTGCCTATGTTCTCCTCTAGGAGTCTAATGGATTCCTGTCTCACGTTGAGGTCTTTTATCCATTTTGAGTTGATCTTTGTGTATGGTGTAAGAGAATGGTCGAGTTTCATTCTTCTCCATATAGCTGCCCAGTTTTCCCAGCATCACTGGTTTATTGAAGAGACTGTCTTTTTTCCACTGTATATTTTTTCCTGTTTTGTCAAAGATTAATTGACCATAGAGTTGAGGGTCCCTATCTGGGCTCTCTACTCTGTTCCACTGGTCTATGTGTCTGTTTTTATGCCAGTACCATGCTGTCTTGGTGATCACAGCTTTGTAGTAAAGCTTGAAATCAGGTAACGTGATGCCCCCAGCTTTATTTTTGTTTTTCAACATTTCCTTAGCATTTCGGGGTCTCTTCTGATTCCATACAAATTTTGGGGTTATTTGCTCCAGGTCTTTGAAGAATACCAGTAGAATTTTGATCAGAATGGCATTAAAAGTATAGATTGCTCTAGGCAGTATAGACATTTTAACAATGTTTATTCTTCCGATCCTAGAGCATGGAACAGTCTTCCATCTTTCTGTGTCTTGTTCAATTTCTTTCATGAGTGTTCTGTAGTTCCTCGAGTAAAGATCCTTTACCTCTTTGGTTAGGTTTATTCCCAGGTATCTTATGGTTCTTGGTGCTATAGTAAATGGAATCGATTCTCTCTATTTTCCCTTTCTGTATTTTCATTGTTAGTGTATAAGAAAGCCACTGATTTCTGTACATTGACTTTGTATCCTGCTGCACTGCTGAATTGCTGTATGACTTCTAGTGGTTTGGGGGTTGAGTCTTTTGGGTTTTCCATATAAAGAATCATGTCATCTGCAAAGAGAGAGAGTTTGACTTCTTCATTACCAATTTGGATACCTTTTATTTCCCTTTGTTGTCTGATTGCTGTTGCTAGGACTTCCAATACTATGTTGAACAAGAGTGGTGAGAGTGGGCATCCTTGTCATGTTCCTGATCTCAACGGGAAGGACGCAAGCTTTTTCCCATTGAGGATGATATTTGCTGTGGGTCTTTCAAACAATTCAATTTTAAACGAAAGACTGTAGTCAGAGATACAGAAGGACACTACATCATTCTTTTTTTTTTTAATTTTTTATTTTTTATAAACATATATTTTTATCCCCAGGGGTACAGGTCTGTGAATCACCAGGTTTACACACTTCACAGCACTCACCAAAGCACATACCCTCCCCAATGTCCATAATCCCACCCCCTTCTCCCAAACCCCCTCCCCCCAGGAACCCTCAGTTTGTTTTGTGAGATTAAGAGTCATTTATGCTTTGTCTTCCTCCCAATCCCATCTTGTTTCATTTATTCTTCTCCTACCCACTTAAGACTCCATGTTGCATCACCACTTCCTCATATCAGGGAGATCATATGATAGTTGTCTGTCTCTGCTTGACTTATTTCGCTAAGCATGATACGCTCTAGTTCCATCCATGTTGTCGCAAATGGCAAGATTTCATTTCTTTTGATGGCTGCATAGTATTCCATTGTGTATATATACCACATCTTCTTGATCCATTCATCTGTTGATGGACATCTAGGTTCTTTCCATAGTTTGGCTATTGTGGACATTGCTGCTATAAACATTCGGGTGCATATGCCCCTTTGGATCACTACATTTGTATCTTTAGGGTAAATACCTAATAGTGCAATTGCTGGGTCATAGGGCAGTTCTATTTTCAACATTTTGAGGAACCTCCATGCTGTTTTCCAGAGTGGCTGCACCAGCTTGCATTCCCACCAAAAGTGTAGGAGGGTTCCCCTTTCTCCACATCCTCGCCAGCATCTGTCATTTCCTGACTTGTTGATTTTAGCCATTCTGACTGGTGTGAGGTCATATCTCATTGTGGTTTTGATTTGTATTTCCCTGATGCCGAGTGATATGGAGCACTTTTTCATGTGTCTGTTGGCCATCTGGATGTCTTCTTTGCAGAAATGTCTGTTCATGTCCTCTGCCCATTTCTTGATTGGATTATTTGTTCTTTGGGTGTTGAGTTTGCTAAGTTCTTTATAGATTCTGGACACTAGTCCTTTATCTGATATGTCGTTTGCAAATATCTTCTCCCATTCTGTCAGTTGTCTTTTGGTTTTGTTAACTGTTTCCTTTGCTGTGCAAAAGCTTTTGATCTTGATGAAATCCCAATAGTTCATTTTTTCCCTTGCTTCCCTTGCCTTTGGCGTTGTTCCTAGGAAGATGTTGCTGCGGCAGAGGTCGAAGAGGTTGCTGCCCGTGTTCTCCTCAAGGATTTTGATGGATTCCTTTCGCACATTGAGGTCCTTCATCCATTTTGAGTCTATTTTCGTGTGTGGTGTAAGGAAATGGTCCAATTTCATTTTTCTGCATGTGGCTGTCCAATTTTCCCAGCACCATTTATTGAAGAGGCTGTCTTTTTTCCATTGGACATTCTTTCCTGCTTTGTCGAAGATTAGTTGACCATAGATTTGAGGGTCTATTTCTGGGCTCTCTATTCTGTTCCATTGATCTATGTGTCTGTTTTTGTGCCAGTACCATGCTGTCTTGAAGATGACAGCTTTGTAATAGAGCTTGAAGTCCGGAATTGTGATGCCACCAACGTTGGCTTTCTTTTTCAATATCCCTTTGGCTATTCGAGGTCTTTTCTGGTTCCATATAAATTTTAGAATTATTTGTTCCATTTCTTTGAAAAAGATGGATGGTACTTTGATAGGAATTGCATTAAATGTGTAGATTGCTTTAGGTAGCATAGACATTTTCACAATATTTATTCTTCCAATCCAGGAGCATGGAACATTTTTCCATTTCTTTGTGTCTTCCTCAATTTCTTTCATGAGTACTTTATAGTTTTCTGAGTATAGATTCTGTGTCTCTTTGGTTAGGTTTATTCCTAGGTATCTTATGGTTTTGGATGCAATTGTAAATGGGATTGACTCCTTAATATCTCTTTCTTCTGTCTTGCTGTTGGTGTAGAGAAATGCAACTGATTTCTGTGCATTGATTTTATATCCTGACACTTTACTGAATTCCTGTATAAGTTCTAGCAGTTTTGGAGTGGAGTCTTTTGGGTTTTCCACATATAGTATTATATCATCTGCGAAGAGTGATAATTTGACTTCTTCTTTGCCTATTTGGATGCCTTTAATTTCCTTTTGTTGTCTGATTGCTGAGGCTAGGACCTCTAGTACTATGTTGAATAGCAGTGGTGATAATGGACATCCCTGCCGTGTTCCTGACCTTAGTGGAAAAGCTTTCAGTTTTTCTCCATTGAGAATGATATTTGCGGTGGGTTTTTCATAGATGGCTTTGATGATATTGAGGTATGTGCCCTCTATCCCTACACTTTGAAGAGTTTTGATCAGGAAGGGATGCTGCACTTTGTCAAATGCTTTTTCAGCATCTATGGAGAGTATCATATGGTTCTTGTTCTTTCTTTTATGGATGTGTTGTAT
This sequence comes from Mustela nivalis, assembly GCF_964662115.1. NCBI lineage: Eukaryota > Metazoa > Chordata > Mammalia > Carnivora > Mustelidae > Mustela > Mustela nivalis. The sequence continues at coordinate 3,984,279 of NC_139034.1, forward strand.
CACATTGACTGATTTGCGGATGTTGAACCAACTTTGCAGCCCTGGAATAAATCCCACTTGGTCGTGGTGAATAATCTTTTTAATGTACTGTTGAATCCTATTGGCTAGTATTTTGTTGAGTATTTTCGCATCTGTTTTCATCAAGGATATCGGTCTATAGCTCTCTTTTTTGGTGGGATCCTTGTCTGGTTTTGGGATCAAGGTGATGCTGGCCTCATAAAATGAGTTTGGAAGTTTTCCTTCCATTTCTATTTTTTGGAACAGTTTCAGGAGAATAGGAATTAGTTCTTCTTTAAATGTTTGGTAGAATTCCCCCGGGAAGCCGTCTGGCCCTGGGCTTTTGTTTGTTTGGAGATTTTTAATGACTGTTTCAATCTCCTTACTGGTTATGGGTCTGTTCAGGCTTTCTATTTCTTCCTGGTTCAGTTGTGGTAGTTTATATGTTTCTAGGAATGCATCCATTTCTTCCAGATTGTCAAATTTATTGCCGTAGAGTTGCTCATAGTATGTTCTTATAATAGTTTGTATTTCTTTGGTGTTAGTTGTGATCTCTCCTCTTTCATTCATGATTTTATTTATTTGGGTCCTTTCTCTTTTCTTTTTGATAAGTCGGGCCAGGGGTTTATCAATTTTATTAATTCTTTCAAAGAACCAGCTCCTAGTTTTGTTGATTTGTTCTATTGTTTTTTTGGTTTCTATTTCATTGATTTCTGCTCTGATCTTTATGATTTCTCTTCTCCTGCTGGGCTTAGGGTTTCTTTCTTGTTCTTTCTCCAGCTCCTTTAGGTGTAGGGTTAGGTTGTGTACCTGAGACCTTTCTTGTTTCTTGAGAAAGGCTTGTACCACTATATATTTTCCTCTCAGGACTGCCTTTGTTGTGTCCCACAGATTTTGAACCGTTGTATTTTCATTATCATTTGTTTCCATGATTTTTTTCAATTCTTCTTTAATTTCCCGGTTGACCCATTCATTCTTTAGAAGGATACTGTTTAGTCTCCATGTATTTGGGTTCTTTCCAAACTTCCTTTTGTGGTTGAGTTCTAGCTTTAGAGCATTGTGGTCTGAAAATATGCAGGGAATGATCCCAATCTTTTGATACCGGTTGAGTCCTGATTTAGGACCGAGGATGTGATCTATTCTGGAGAATGTTCCATGTGCACTAGAGAAGAATGTGTATTCTGTTGCTTTGGGATGAAATGTTCTGAATATATCTGTGATGTCCATCTGGTCCAGTGTGTCATTTAAGGCCTTTATTTCCTTGCTGATCTTTTGCTTGGATGACCTGTCCATTTCAGTGAGGGGAGTGTTAAAGTCCCCTACTATTATTGTATTGTTGTTGATGTGTTTCTTTGATTTTGTTATTAATTGGTTTATATAGTTGGCTGCTCCCATGTTGGGGGCATAGATATTTAAAATTGTTAAATCTTCTTGTTGGACAGACCCTTTGAGTATGATATAGTGTCCTTCCTCATCTCTTATTATAGTCTTTGGCTTAAAATCTAATTGATCTGATATAAGGATTGCCACTCGTGCTTTCTTCTGATGTCCATTAGCATGGTAAATTCTTTTCCACCCCCTCACTTTAAATCTGGAGGTGTCTTCGGGCTTAAAATGAGTTTCTTGGAGGCAACATATAGATGGGTTTTGTTTTTTTATCCATTCTGATACCCTGTGTCTTTTGACAGGGGCATTTAGCCCATTCACATTCAGGGTAACTATTGAGAGATATGAATTTAGTGCCATTGTATTGCCTGTAAGGTGACTGTTACTGTATAAGGTCTCTGTTCCTTTCTGATCTACCACTTGTAGGCTCTCTCTTTGCTTAGAGGACCCCTTTCAATATTTCCTGTAGAGCTGGTTTGGTATTTGCAAATTCTTTCAGTTGTTGTTTGTCCTGGAAGCTTTTAATCTCTCCTTCTATTTTCAATGATAGCCTAGCTGGATATAGTATTCTGGGCTGCATGTTTTTCTCGTTTAGTGCTCTAAAAATATCATGCCAGCTCTTTCTGGCCTGCCAGGTCTCTGTGGATAAGTCAGCTGCCAATCTAATATTTTTACCATTGTATGTTACAGACTTCTTTTCCCGGGCTGCTTTCAGGATTTTCTATTTGTCACTGAGACTTGTAAATTTTACTATTAGGTGACGGGGTGTGGGCCTATTCTTATTGATTTTGAGGGGCGTTCTCTGAACCTCCTGAATTTTGATGCTCGTTCCCTTTGCCATATTGGGGAAATTCTCCCCAATAATTCTCTCCAGTATACCTTCTGCTCCCCTCTCTCTTTCTTCTTCTTCTGGAATCCCAATTATTCTAATGTTGTTTCATCTTATGGTGTCACTTATCTCTCGAATTCTCCCCTCGTGGTCCAGTAGCTGTTTGTCCCTCTTTTGCTCAGCTTCTTTATTCTCTGTCATTTGGTTTTCTATATCACTAATTCTTTCTTCTGCCTCATTTATCCTAGCAGTTAGAGCCTCCATTTTTGATTGCACCTCATTAATAGCTTTTTTGATTTCAACTTGGTTCGATTTTAGTTTTTTTATTTCTCCAGAAAGGGCTTTTATATCTCTCGAGAGGGTTTCTCTAATATCTTCCATGCCTTTTTCGAGCCCGGCTAGAACCTTGAGAATTGTCATTCTGAACTCTAGATCTGACATATTACCGATGTCTGTATTGATTAGGTCCCTAGCCTTCGGTACTGCCTCTTGTTCTTTTTTTTGTGTTGAATGTTTACGTCTTGTCATTTTGTCCAGATAAGAGTAAATGAAGGGGCAAGTAAAATACTAAAAGGGTGGCAACAACCCCAGGAAAATATGCTTTAACCAAAATAGAAGAGATCCAAAATCGTGAGTGGCGAGAAAGGGGATAAAAAGATGTTCAAAAGGAAAGAAAAAAAAAAGAAAAAAGAAAAGAAAAAAAAAGAAAAAAAAATTTTTAAAAAAAGAAAACACCTGAGAAAAATGTAAAAATGAAAAAATATATATATTAGATAAACTAGTAAAAAATTGTTAAAAAAGAAAAAGGTAACAGTTAAAAAAAAAAAATTTTACCCGAAGGTGAGAAGAAAAAAAAAAAAAAAAAAAAAATGAAAAAGAAAAAATTAAATTAACTGCAGACTAAAAAAAATCACAGGAAAAAAGCCATGAGTTCCGTGCTTGGCTTTCTCCTCCTCCGGAATTCTGCTGCTCTCCTATTGAAACCGCACTCCTTGGTAGGTGAACTTGGTCTCGGCTGGATTTCTTGTTGATCATCTGGGGGAGGGGCCTGTTGTAGTGATTCTCAAGTGTCTTTGCCCAGGCGGAATTACACCGCCCTTACCCGGGGCTGGGGTGAGTAATCCGCTCGGGTTTGCTTTCAGGAGCTTTTGTTCCCTGAGCGCTTTCCGTAGAGTTCCGGAGGATGGGAATACAAATGGCGGCCTCCTGGTCTCCGGCCCGGAGGAGCTGAGAGCCCAGGGCCCCACTCCTCAGTGCGCCCTCAGAGAACAGCGCCCAGTTACTCCCATCTGCCTGACCTCTGGCCGCGCTCCGAGCTCACCGAGCCTGCGACCGGTTCAAGGTAACCCCGAGCTGTGAGCTTACTGTCGGCTCTGTCTCTGCAGCCAGGCTTTCTTGTTCCAATACCCGCAAGCTCTGCAACACTCAGACACCCCCGATCCTTCTGTGACCCTGCGGGACCTGAGGCCACGCTGACCCCGCGTGGGCTTCACCCCGGTTTAGCCTCTGGAGCGATGTCCCTCAGCGGAACAGACTTTTAAAAGTCCTGATTTTGTGCGCGGTTGCTCCGCTGCTTGCCGGGAGCCGGCCCCTCCCCCCGGGGTCTATCTTCCCGTCGCTTTGGATTCACTTCTCCGCCGGTCCTACCTTTCAGAAAGTGGTTGTTTTTCTGTTTCCAGAATTGCTGTTCTTCTTCTCTTCAATCTGCCGATGGATTTTCAGGTGTTTGCAATCTTTAGATAAGCTATCTAGCTGATCTCCGGCTAGCTGAAGCAGTCTCAGCTTGCTACTTCTCCGCCATCTTGACTCTCTAATCGACACTACATCATTCTTAAAGGGACTATCCACCAAGATGATCTAACAATTGTAAATATCTATGCCCCCAATATGGGAGCAGCCAATTACATAAGAAAACTGTTAATCAAGATAAAGAGTCATATTGGTATGAATACACTAATCGTTGGAGATCTTAACATGCCTCTCTCAGAAATACAGATCATTGAAGCAGAAAATCAATAAAGAAACAAGAGCATTAAATGACACATTGGACCAGATGGACCTCATAGATATATACAGAACATTCCACCCTAAAACAACAGAATACTCATTCTTCTCAAGTGCACATTGAACCTTCTCCAGAATAGACCACATACTGGGTCACAAATCAGGACTCAACCGATACCAAAAGACTGAGATTATTCCCTACACATTCTCAGATCACAATGCTTTGAAACTGGAGCTCAATCACAAGGAAACGTTTGGAAGGAACTCAAACACCTGGAAGCTAAAGACCACCTTGCTTAAGAATGCTTGGATCAACCAGGAGATCAAGGAAGAACTGAAACAATTCATGGAAACCAATGACAATGAAGACACTTCGATCCAAAACCTATGGGATACAGCAAAGGCGGTCTTAAGGGGGAAATACATAGCCATCCAAGCTTCCCTCAAAAAAATTAAAAAATCCAGAACACAGCAGCTGTCTCTACACCTTAAAGAACTGGAGAATCAACAACAAATCAAACCAACTCCACATATAAGAAGGGAAATCATCAAGATTAGAGCTGAGATCGATGAGGTAGAAACCAGAGATACAGTAGAACGTATCAATGAAACTAGAAGCTGGTTTTTTGAAAGAATCAATAAGAACAATAAACCATTGGCGACATTAATCCAAAAGAAAAGAGAGAAAGCTCAAATACATAAAATTATGAATGAAAAGGGAAAGATCACAACGAACACCAAGGAAGTAGAAACAATCATCAGAAGTTATTTTCAACAGTTATGTGCCAATAAAGCTAAGCAACCTAGATGAAATGGATGCATTCCTGGAAAACTATAAACTCCCAAAATTGAATCAGGAAGAAATTGACAACCTGAATAGACCAATATCTAGTAACGAGATTGAAGCGGTGATCAAAAACCTCCCAAAAAACACGAGCCCAGGACCTGATGGATTCCCCGGAGAATTCTACCAAACTTTCAAAGAAGAAATAACACCTATTCTCCTGAAGCTGTTTCAAAAAATTGAAGCAGAAGGAAAACTTCCTGGCTCTTTCTATGAAGCCAGCATTACCCTGATCCCCAAACCAGGCAAAGACTCTACCAAAAAGGAGAATTTCAGACCAATATCACTGATGAATATGGATGCTAAGATTCTCAACAAGATCCTAGCAAACAGGATCCAACAGCACATTAAAACGATTATCCACCATGACCAGGTGGGATTCATCCCTGGGCTACAAGGATTGTTCAACATTCGCAAATCAATCAATGTGTATTTTTATTTTCTTAAGGAATCTCCACACTGTTTTCCAAAGTGGCTGCACCAACTTGCATTCCCACCAACAGTGTAAGAGGGTTCCCCTTTCTCCACATCCTCTCCAACACTTGTTGTTTCCTGTCTTGTTGATTTTGGCCATTCTAACTGGTGTAAGGTGGTATCTCAATGTGGTTTTGATTTGAATCTCCCTGATGGCTAATGATGATAAACATTTTTTCATGTGTCTGTTAGCTATTTGTATGTCTTCTTTGGAGAAGTGTCTGTTCATGTCTTCTGCCCCTTTTTTGATATGATTATCTATTTTATGTGTGTTGAATTTGAGGAGTTCTTTATAGATCTTAGATATCAGTCCTTTGCCTATAGTGTCATTTGCAAATATCTTCTCCCATTCCATGGGTTGCCTCTTTGTTATGTTGACTGTTTCCTTTGCTGTGCAGAAACTTTTGATCTTGATGAAGTCCCAAAAGTTCATTTTCACTTTTGTTTCCTTTGCCTTTGGGGACATGTCTGTGGAAAGAACCAAGATGTCCTTCAACAGATGAATGGATAAAGAAGATATGGTCTATATATATGATGGAGTGTTATGCCCCCATCAGAAAGGATGAATACCCAACTTTTGTATCAACATGGATGAGACTGGAAGAGATTATGCTGAGTGAAATATGGCTCACTTACTTATGGAGCATAAGGAATAACATGGAGGATGCTGGGAGATGGAGAGGAGAAGTGAGTTGGGGGCAATCAGAGGGGGAGACAAACCACGAGACTCTGAAAGACAAACTAAGGGTTTTGGAGGGGAGGGGAGTGGGGAGTTGGGTGAGCCTGGTGGTATGCATTAAGGAGGGCATGTATTGCATGGAGCACTGGGTGTGGTGTGTAAACAATGAATTTTAGAACACACACACGAATTAAATTAAATTAAATTTTAAAAATTACAGAAACAAATGAAAATGAAAACAGAACTGTTCAAAACCTCTGGGATTCATCAAACCCTGTTCTAAGAGGGCAGTACATAGCAATACAAGCTTTTCTCAAAAAATAAGAAAAGTCTCAAATGCACAAGCTAACCTCACACTTAATGGACTGGAGAAAGAAGAGCTGATAAAGCCTAATCCAAGCAGGAGAAGAGAAATAATAAGGATTAGAGCAGAAATCAATGAAATTGAAAGCCAAAGAAGAGTAGAACAGATCAATGAAACTAGATCTGGTTCTTAGAAAGAATTAATAAGATCAATAAACCCTTACCCATACTTATCAAAAAGAAAAGAGAAAGAACCCAAATTAATAAAATTGTGAATGAAAGAGGAGAGACCATGACCAACAGCGAGGAAATAAAAACAATTTAAGGATATATTATAAGCAAAAATATGTCAACAGATTAGGCAATCTGGAATAAATGGATGCATTCATAGAGACTTACAAATTGACCTTCTGATAATAGGTTAGAAGGAAGGTCATTTCCAGACCAGTGTTGACCAATGGTAACTGGAACCATGAAAGCAAAACCTCAGATAAGGGAGAACTGTACCATAATTTATTTGTCCATTTGTCCACTGATGGATGTTCAGGTGGTTTCCATTTCTTGTCTGTTATGTATATGCTGCTATGAACATTTGTGTGCAAGTTTTCATTTGAATGTATGTTTTCAGTGCTGTTAGGTAGACCTCAGAGTAGAATTACAGTTCACCTTTTGTCATTTGTGTGGTTATCACTGAATATTCTGGAAATGTTCCTGATCTCTTCCATGCTCTCAATGGAATGACAGATAGTACACTGTTATTGAGCCCCTTCTATGTGCCAGATTTGGGGCATACTAACAGGCAAGACAAAGCCCCCTCCCTCAACTTCAATTCTATGCTCCCATCCCCATCCTTGCTTCCATTCAGGCCCACACCATTCCAGAAATCTATCACCTGCCCCCATATTGTTTCCCTAAAGTCCATCCAGGTATCAGAGTGATGTCTTGCTAATATTGTCATGTCACCCTTCTACTTTAAACTCCCATGGAGTTGGTCACCTATAGGATAAATCCAGGACACCTTAAGGTTCATAGGTCAGCAGTGATGAGGCTCTTTCCTGCTTCTCTAGCTGCATCTGGAGCCCAGTGTCCCCTGACATTGACCCCACCTACATGGACCTTCTTGTGAGTCTTTGACAATTCCTTCCTTTTCTGTGCTCATGGAATCTTTCCCACTGAAGCACCCCACTGCACATGTAGTCCCTACTACACACCAGACACTAGGAGTCTGCAGTAAACTAGACAGACACCACTCCCACCCTCACTGTCTTTCTTTCTAAGATTATCCTTCTTCCAGTTGTTCCTTAATCCATCCAGATAAATCCTTTCTGGAACTATCTCTGAACCTTCAACTGACTTGCTCCCTCTCAGCCCAGAGCCACTGCAAGAAGAAGCAGGACAGCAGCAAATGAGCCCTTGAATTTGGGGAGCAGATGAAACTGGAGTCAAATTCCACCTGGGCCTCTCACCCATAGTGTGGTTTCAACAAGTTATATAACCTTTGAGCACAATTTTCTTACCTGCAGGATTTGCAAGGGCACCGGACTTGGAGTAGATAATATGAGTGTAAGGTGTGTGGCAAGTTCTGGGCTCATCTCAGGAAGTTACCACTGCTTGAGCATGTAACATATTAATTTTTCCCATGGTATTATCACATTTTATGACTACTTATTTATGTGTTCCTTCTCCCCTACTAATCTAAGAGATTCTCAAAGGCATTAACTACTGATTATTAACTTCAGAATCACTCTTTCCTGGCACAGTTCTTGAAAAAAAATTTAGGTTTGGCTTCCACTTATTATCTTAATTAACCCTGAGAGGCAGAGATCTGGCAATCACACTACTCTGGCCAGCTCGATAATTTTCCCAGCAGCAAGTAGAATGATCCCAATGCACAGAGAAGGAACCTGAGGGGCTGACAGATGGCCACACTCAGATACCTAAGGTGGACATTCAGAGGTCCCCCACTCTCGATCAGGTCTGTTTCCATGGCGATCTCCTCTGTCTGCAGTGATCCCTCAAACCTCCTCCCTGCACTGACCAGAGTGCACACAGACCTGTTTGTCCCTTCCGGTGCCAGGACCCTCTGCATAGGTGTCATCTGATCGACCTCTTAAATATGCTGATTACCAAGAGAGGGGTGCCTGAGTCCAGGTCCGGCTGTTCATACTTCTGATTTCATACAGGTGACCCCAGAGAAGCATCTGCCTTCACGCTAGAGCTTTGCTGCACAATGGAATCACCTAGAGGTCTTAAAAAGTACTGATGCCTGGCTCCCATCCCTGAGACTTCAAAGGTTTTTCAAGTCCTCTAGGGGATTTCTAAATGTTTAGAGAAGATTGGGAAGTCTGGGGGCTAAGCTCACAGAACAAAAGAGTCTCTGGCAGTTGCCTGCCTCTCAAGGTGGCAGCCTCAGAGCATGGAGCAACTGTGATATCACAGGATCAAAGTTGAGGGCTTTGTCATAATATCAGGACAGTCAGACTGGCAGTCACTGCTCAAACCCTGAAACAGAGAAATCACTATTTGGTGGGATGAGGTAGATTTTTCCATTACAGAGTGCTACTGTTCAAAAAACAGGCAAACAAAACAAAAACCAACAGGGAAAAAATGAGTTTTTAAAAATTAAGATGACATTTGTCCTTGGTTTCATCTCCTTGCTCCTGGCCCTCTAGCTGGAACATGGAGCAACCCTATCTTTTGCAGCTCACTTTTCTTCTGTCAAGTCTCCTATTTCAGAGGATTCACTTTGCAGGAGAACTGAAGGAGGATATGGTCCCTGACTCTAGGAAGCTTGCAACCTAAGGGCAGAGACAGACCTGTCAACAATGAATAATTCTACAAAGCAACCAGAAATAGCATTACAAGGGAGGTAGGAAGGGGGTTCTAAGGATCAGACTGAAGGAGGGAATTAATTTGTCCTGGGGAGGACCAAGGAGGTTTTGGAGAAGGAGGAATACTTGAGTTGGGTCTTGAACAGGTCTTAAACGTGGTCAGCCTATCACACAGGCAATTGGAGGGCAGGCACCTGCACAAGGTGAATCAGCAGTCCAAGTAGGGTATACAGGTGTTTGCAGTGGGTGGAGGAAATAGTGAAGGAGTGTGGAGAGAATGGGCGGGGGTCACCTGGAGGAGCACCTCAGGGCCGCAAGCAGAGGAGTGGCATCATTAACCCCAAGCTTGGGAGAGGGCAGGCCTGGAGGCTGCAGATAGTAAGGGCCATGGCAATAGTGCTGACCAGGGGAGGTAATGAGGGCTCAGCTAGGGCAGCGCCCATGGTCAAGGGAGTTTAACATGTAATGCAGTTCAGCAAAAACTGAGAACCCACTATGTGCAAAGTAGGAGCCATCATGGAGACAACCTGGCAGATCTCCAAAGACATCAATCCTGTTCCCCAAGCTGTAAACTGTTCTTTAAGTAGTGTGATTTCCTTGTCAGACCTATCACTCACCCAGTAATAACACCATGAGCCAGGATGTGTGAACACCTCGTGCTCAAGCCCAAGGCCTGCGGGGATGGGACTAGGGCACGAATGCCTTCCCCCACCCCTACCTGGATTCTCTTCCCTTCTCCCTCACCCAGCAGGAGGCACGTTTGCTGCACAGCAGGAGGACAAGTCACCTCCTTATATTCAGAATTTGTCAGCTCCCCACAGAGGTCCAGACAGATAAGCCCAAGTATTGATTTAAAAGAAGGAGAATGAGAAAGAAGGAAAAGAAGAGTGGGAGAACTTTATCTCTTTGGTAATTAAATTAGATGCACAAGATATAATTAATTATCCCATAGAGTTTCATTTACTCTCTCTCCTAGGACTATGCTGCTTGGGAAGCATGTGATTGTCCTGGCACCAAACCAGCCATAAGAACCCAGGAGTGGGAGGATGGTTATGCTGATTCTACTGAAGTTCCTGAGAGACTGTCTGGGTATGCTGTGGTTCTGGCTCCCATAAGTGAGTTCAGTTTGGAGGTATCATAGTACAACTTCCTTCTCTTTTCCAGGGGGACCAACATGCTTCTGTATGACTTTGTTTATTCTCCATTGCTGAAAACATATGCTGTTTGTTACAATGTGTAAGACAAGGAATGGTTAGACTGTTAGAAGCGAGAGGTCAGCTGCACAACACAAATCCAATGTAGCTTAGTTTTAGCAGAAAGAGAGTTAGTATAGAATATTCAACAGCTCACAGTCTTATGTAAAGGTTGAAGAAAGAAACTCCGGGTTTAGAAATGACTCCCAAAGCCACACCTCAGAACCAGGCCACTGAAGAAGCTCTTACCTCTCCTTGGATCTGGAAGCGTCCAGCCTTGAACACCTCTCTTCTGCCTCAGTCTGTTCCAGAAGTCACAATGTCTCTCCTGGCTCCAGACCAAATTACATTGCTGTGATCTGCAGCGGCAAATGGATGCTCCGGGACCCACCTCTTGACTTCTTCCTAGCTATTGGCTTGTCCTGGACCCTCCACTGAATGAACATGCTCACAGCTGTGCCTGCCAGAGCAAGAGTGGGACCTCCACATCTCTTAGGCTCCAGCGCCCACTGGGGAGTGTTCGACTACTCAACACAAATCAGACTTAGATCCCAGCTGCAGCAAGGCTGGAAATGGAGAATCTCATGTTCATTTTCTACAGTGCAAAGACTGAAAAGAATGCCAAACATTGGGGCATGTCTCCACACAGAGGCCCTCATGAGGCAGGAAAGGATAGACACTTGGACCCATTCCCATACTCAAAAAAGCAAGGAAATCCTATCTCACCATGATTCCTCCCACAGCATTTGGTTTGAGCAGGTTGGTCTTCTCTCCATCTCACAAGAGCTATATAATGGGACATTTGTATTTTGTTCCTATCATGCACCCAGCCTGGTTTCCCTCCCACTTCTATTTACCCATGTAAGTCTTACCTAGTCCCCAAAATATAGTTCAAGTCTTCAATGAAGACTGCTCCAACTACTCTGTCCTTGTAAGGTCTCTCTCTCCTGGGATACTATGTGCTAGAGTCTCTTTCACACCACAGAGCACACATGGAACCTTAGTGTATGAGGCCCCTGATTGCCCTGTCATTGCTTCCTATATGATAATTGCAAACCTCTAATTAAATGAACTCTTATAAAAAGAAATGGCCCAGGTCTGCTGTTCTTGTGTTCCTAACAGTTTTGTAGCTCAGTGCTGAAAACACAAAAACCATTCAGCTCCCACCCTCTGAAAAGACTTATATACTATACTGTAAAAAGGGGCTAATAATGCCAGCTCTGTTTCTCCGTGTGTGTGTGTGTGTGTGTGTGTGTGTGTGTGTGTGTGTGTGTGTGTGTTGTTGGATTCAAATTAAAAGAGGTAATATACAGGAAAAAGTGTTGTGGCCTTTCCTATTGCTGCTGCTGAGCAGAATCTGCTCTTATTCCCAAATCACATTGCAAAATGAGTCTGAGAACTTGGCCTGTGAGGCTTGGGCCTTAGGTCTTACAGTGCTTCTCTGCCTTGCAGAGACATGACCAGTCTGTGTGTCTCAGGTAAAATAGCTAAAGTGAAGCAAGTGAAATATGAATACAGAAGATGAGACACATAACATGTGGTTTGGGCTTTACTGCAGGCACTAATTATAGTTGGCACAAAGGCAAACTTCTCATTTTCATCCTTCTCTAAAACAAATAGAGTTGAGTAAGAGGGCCCTACCTGGAGACTTTGAAGCTGAGTTCCACTTTTCTTCCTCTCCTAGAAGATCCATACAGCACAAATGCCACAAAGGCGGTCAGTCTTGGTGGAGACAGTCTTGACTGTACACAAAAGCAGCAGGTCTTACCTAGCTTGGGTCTCTCCCCATTACTCCAGGTGAGTTGTGTGGAGTTCCACCTCACAAAAGGGCTGGGCACCGGCTTCAGATGGGAGAGAAGAGAAAACATGGGGAACTTTCAGTAGTTTCCCTAAATTACTCTCCTGGCCCCCATGAAAAGAAAAAGAAGGCAAACTGATTTTCAGTGATTTTTGTACATCTATATCCAATATATACCCTAATTCACTTAAAATTCTTTAAACCTGATCTGCATTTTCCAACATAAATTATTATCCTCAGAAAAGTGGATACACTGTGGCTTAAGACAGTACAACTGAAATATGTAGATTGAAAACTCAGAGATACTGAGAGTGGATCTGATACAATAACTGAAGTTTGAGGTAATTTTGTACCTCAGTCTGGGTTCTGAATGCAGACCCTAAATACAAGTGATGTACCAAATCCACAAGCCCTTTTTCCATTTTTGCCATCACTGATCTATATTTATTAGGAGAAAATTGTGATTCCTCGTGAATTTAAACTAGAACGCCCAACTTTTCTTTAAACTGTTTCTATTATGTGGTCATTCCTGCTTTTTCTATGCAAATTCATATTCATAGGAAATATCACCACTGTTTTCCAGGACCCAGGTGTGGTGAATTGCAGCAAAATATTATGAAAGACCATATTAGTGACTCTGAGTATTAAAATCTAAAGGATGGTAACCAGAAAGCAGTCATCAACAATTTTTTGAATGGCCATTCCAAGAAACAAGTCTGGCTCAGAAGATGACAACTTTTTAGAGAAAGGATAAGGGATGCTCAGGGATCCACTCAGTTCTTGGGTTTGAGATGTAAGAATGAGCCTCAAGGATACACAGGGTCTCATGGTTTTTAAAAATGGGGCACCAAGGTGGCTCAGTCGGTTAAGCATCTGACTCTTGGTTTTGGCTCAGGTCATGATTTCATGGGTCACGAGATCAAGCCCCATGTTGGGCTCTGTGCTCATTAGGGAGTCTGCTTCCACTCTCTATTTCTCTTTGCCACTCCCCCTCCCCCAACTCATGATCATTTTATTGTTCTCTCTCTCTCTCTCTGAAATAAATAAAGACTTTTTAAAAAATGTTCCATATGAAAATTTTCTGCCTGTGGATGCTAATGGAACTTTAGGACATATGTGCCCAACACAGACAGTTTTGTATTGAAAAGGATTACTATTGAGTCAATTCAGCCTTCTCTACAGGCTGGAGAGTCTGGTATGGAGGAAAAAGTTGATGGCTTTCCATTAAAGTGCATTTTCATTTTTCATCTGGGTCATATCCTTTTTTGCCTCCCCAATTGAATCCTCACCGCTGCAAATAGATTTTATAATTTTTAGTGTTAATACTTGTAGAACAGTTGCAGATAAGACACAAGCTTTAAAGCAGGGATTTGATATAAATCTTCATTAATTTTTTATTTTTTATAAACATATATTTTTATCCCCCGGGGTACAGGTCTGTGAATCACCAGGCTTCAGCTGCCTTAAAGCATGGAAGGAGTTGTTTCTCTGATCTTCAAATAATAAAACAGATGATCCACAACATCCAGTGTTGAGCCCTACTGACTTTTTTAAATGGCAAGTTGAGATAAGAAAAAGCAAAGATTGTCTGGATAATATGCCTATTTTTTTTCTTCCAAAATCACAGCGCCTCTTCTTTTTATTTTTCAAAAATACATATTAAAATGTGTTTTACAGAGCACTTTCAAGCATAATGTTCAAGCAGAGATATACATTGGTTTCCCAGAAAAAGCCATTAAGACAGAGCGTATCATGCTTAGCGAAATAAGTCAAGCAGAGAAAGACAACTATCATATGATCTCCCTGATATGAGGAAGTGGTGATGCAACATGGGGGCTTAAGTGGATAATATGCCTTTTGTGGAAAGAGTGATACTTCCTAAAAGTCCTGACATTGTCATAGTTGACAAGCAAAGAAAAGAAAATCCAAGGGTAAATAAATTTGTATGAAAGAGAGGGAGAAAGACTCTTCCAGGAGCCATTAATAAAATGATGAAATTAGCCACAGACTGGGGGAAAAGGTTTTCAGTACATGTTATCTTCCAAAGAATTTTATTCTAAAATACATAAGGAACTCTAGATAACAAGCCATTGAAAATAGAATGAATGACTTCAATAGAATTTCACAGAAGATATACGTGTTCATGTGTGTGTATGAACAGATCATAAACATCAAAGAAATTCAAATGAAACCTACATTAATGCATTCACACTCAGTGTAATGGCTAAAATTAAAAGACCATCTTTTAAGGGGGACCTGCGACTCCATTGGTTGAGTGTCTGACTCTTGATCTCAGCTTAGGTCTTGATCTCTGGTTAATGAGTTTGGGCCTGCTGCATTGTGGAGCCTACAAGAAAGATTAAATAAATAAATAAATAAATAAATAAAGGAAGGAAGGAAGGAAGAGAGAGAAAAAGAAAAGACAAGACCAGACCAGACCATCTTGGGGCACCTGGGCACCTGGGTGGCTCAGTCGGTTAAGCGTCCACGTTCAACTCAGGTCTCGATCCCAGGGTCCTGGGATTGAACCCCACATCAGGCTCCTTGCTCAGCAGGGAGTCTGCTTCTCCCCGCCCTGCCTCTCTCCCTCTCCCTGCCTATGCTCATTCTCTCTCTATCAAATAAAAAAATAAAATCTTTATGAACTGTTAGCAAAGATGTGGGACAGCTGAAACTCTCATAAATTGCTGGTAGGAATATAAATGGTATAGCCCTCCTCAAAAAGCAGATTGGCTATTTCTTATGACGTTAAGCTTAGGCTTACAATATGATTCATCAATCCTAATTCTAGAAACAGAAATAACATTTCCACAAAAGACTTATACAAAAATGTTCATAGAAACTTTATTCTTAAAAACCAAAACATGGAAAACAACAGCAACAACAAAAGAAGTATTTTGGTGGTGGTGTTGAGTGGACAGCTATGGTGAATGAACAAACTATGGTATGTTCACAAAATGGAAACTTTATCAGCAATTAAAGGAATGAACCCCTGACACCCAAATAGCATGGATGACTCTCAAAAACATGCCGGGGCGGGGGGTGCCAAACACAAAGAGTTCACAGTGTTTGAATACATTTATATGAAGTTCCACAACTGGCAGAACAAATCTCTAGTGTCAGAAATCACATGATTAGTTGCCTGTGGCAGGAATTAGAGGGAGAATTGACTGCAAAGGGCATAAGGAAACTTTATGTGATGGGAGAAATGTTCTAAATCTAGATTGGCATAGTGATTACAAGTATGTACACATTTGTCAAGAGTCACCAAGCTGTACTTTCAAAATGTATTTTATTGAGTGTAAATTATGATTCCAGAAAATTGACTGTCAACAACAACAGACATCTTCAGAATTAGTAATCTGAGAAATGCTTTACCTCTGAAGTTGGCAAGTTTTCATGTGGACATGACAGAAATTGGTTCTGAGATTTAGTGACCCTCATACAAATATTGAAAAGGACTTATTTTTATCTGGTTTTGGCACACTCATTATGCCACGGAGGAACTGCTGGTTCTATATTATAGTTTTCCAGAAAAGGGCATATTAAAAAGAAGAAAAGAAAAAGGAAAATTTTAGACATTGCTTCATAGAGTTGTATGTGCTGAAATTTTATCTTAATTTATGATGTATTTTCTGTTTGAAACAATGCTTTAAAAATATGGATAAATGCTGTGTTATCAGTCTGTCATAAACATATTTTTCAAAAAGAAAAAAATAAGGGTATCAATCATTCTCTTGGTCATGTCCTGGTCAAATGAGATTCAGGCACATCCTGCCATCTGTTCTCCTTCCTTTTCCTGCCCTTTCACCATTATACAAGAATGTAGTCAACCCAGAAAAGGTGTAACATTTTTTTAATATCATCCTATTACTTCATCAGCACCTTCATCAATCCAAAGATAAATATAGCAAGTAATTATGAAAAGGTAACTATGGCAAGAAAATCCTTAGGTGGCTGAAGAGACAACTGGCTGTGGCTGTGACTCAGTTGTAGAACTACCTGTCTGACTCACAACAGATGTGTGCGTACACTGGACAGGGACATCCCCCTTCCATTCTTTTGTAGCATCTCCATCTAACCAGGAAGCCCATCAGGCAAATGGACCATGAACATTCCAATAGGCGGATGTGAGGCTCAATAAATAAATCTCATTGACAAGAAAGATATAGTAGAAATCAAATATCCAAGTAAGATGGATGAATTAAAATAAAAACAATCCCATTATTTCCAAGTAAAAATTTTACCCACAGAGGGGCACCTGGATGGCTCAGTTTGTTAAGTCACTGCTTTCAGCCCAGGTCATGATCGCAGAGTCCTGGCTTTTTGCTCAGTGGGAGCCTGCTTCACCCTCTCCTCCCCACTTGTCCTCTCTCTTGTTATCTCTGTCTCCCTCTCTCTGCCTCAAATAAATAAATAACATCTTAAAAAAAATTTACTCACAGCCACGGTATACCCAGCATTCATGTACATTGTTGGGATCTTTGGCAACATGTACCAAGATTTTGAAAATTTCCTATTGATTGACTACCAAATTACTATATTAATAGTTTAAGTAAACAATTAGACATGTACTTAGCTTTACATATAAAATAGTCTATACAGAATAATTCATAACAGTAAAAATATTGACTATATTCTAACTCTCCTACAACAGGGGAAATTCTGAAATGAATGATGGGAATATGATGGAATATTATTCATTCAAAACTGAACTTATGGTAGTCCCCTCTAAGCCTGTTCTTCCTGGTACACTGCAGTAAAGCATAGTGTTAAATTTGTATGTCTGAAGGCAGACAGGCTATATTCAAATCCCAGCTTTGGAACATTCTGTGTGACCCTGGAGTATTTATCTAAGAATCAGTTTTCTCGTATGCAAATAATAAAGCTACCATCAAAATAAAAATTTTAAAAACTGATAAATAACAAGAGTTTAATAAATGTTTCTAGCAACTTGGTACACAATTTGGTTTACAAAAGTCACAAAAGTCACTTGGAGTACCTTAAAAAATACTGATCCTTGAGTTCCACACTCAGAAATTCTGATGTAGTCATGATGTAGGCGCAACATTCAGATTTTTCAAAGATCCTCGGGTGGTTTCTGATTCTAGTCACGGGAGATTAGCTTGTATTGAATTATCTATCCTTCTAACAACAATTACAAACTCTGGTCAGAATAAAAACACCAACAGTTTGAGGGCATGGGAGCAGGCGGAATCTTTCACTGGCCTAAATACACAGCAAAATAGGCAGTGGAACAGAGTGTAGCTATAGTATTGGGTCAAAGAGAGACAGTTCAAAGCTGTGTCAAAGAGACACAGTTCCGAGCTGCAACAGCAGCTGGACATTAAAGAGAAGTATCCCAGAAGGCAGGATGAATAGAGGGGGGGATTCATGAAATTCATGTAAAGTTCCCCTCAGATCCCCGATATCCTATAAACTAGGGATGTGCCTGAAGAGACATCCAGGAATCCAGCAGAAAACGCATCATAGGGGTTTTGAGCTGTATCTCAGCAGGTTCTGAGTGCTAAGTGTTCTGAATTCAAGTCTCACTTATTTAGATAGGGCTCTGGAAACAGGCTTTTCCTGAGAAACTAGAGGAACCACACCTTAGGAGTAAGAACCACCTCCCAAGACTGAAGGCTATGCCCTAGATTAATGACAAAGCCCCAAACCAAGCTTTCACAGGATTGAGGTGATCCACTAGTAATTTAAATGTCTTCCAGATCAAAACTCAACACATTTTAGAGAAAGATGATATAATTCAGAGTCTGTACAACATGTAATTCCCAGACAATAATGATTTTTTTAAGAAGACATAAAAGACAAACAAAACCCAGAAAATGTGGCCCAAATAAAGATATTAGAAATAGGCCTATAGATAACTTACATATTGAATTTAACAGATGAACAATTTAAAACAGCTATTATAAATATGTTGAAAGATTTACAAGAAACTAATAAGGGCAAAGAGAAAGAGAATCTCAGCAGAGAAAACTTAGCAGAAAAATGTTTTCTTCAAAAAGAAAACAAATGAAAATTATAGAACTGAGAAATACAGTGCTGAAATTAGATATTCATTAGATAAGCTACACTAAAGATTCCACATGCTGAAGAAAGGATTATGAACTTGAAAATAAATCAAGAGAGGGGTGCCAGGGGCACCTGGGTGGCTCAGTGGGTTAATGCCTCTGCCTTCAGCTCAGGTCATGATCTCAGGGCCCTAAGATCAAGCCCCGCATCGGGCTTTCTGCTCAGCAGGGAGCCTGCTTCTCCCCACCCCCCGCCCCTGCCTGCCTCTCTGCCTCCTTGTGATTTCTGTCAAATGAATAAATAAAATCTTAAAAAAAAAAAAAAAAAGAAGGGGGTGCCTGAGTGGCTCAGTCAGTTAAGTATCTGCCTTCAGCTCAGGTCATGATCCCAGGGTCCTGGGATGGGGCCCCACATCAAGCTCCCTGCTCAGCAAGGATCCTGCTTCTCCCTCTCCTTCTGCCCCTCCCCCTCTGCTTGTGCTCTGTGTTAGCTTTCTCTCTCAAATAAATAAGATCTTTTAAAAGAAATTAACAGAAATTATTCTCTTCCCATAGCATAAGGACAAAAAGAGTCACTTGTGCTCTGTCTTGCTTTCTTCCTCAAATAAATAAAATCTTTTAAAAGAAAAGAAAAGAAATCAACAAAATTATTCACTTCCTATAGCATAAGGACAAAAAAGTGTCCTCTGAAAGAATAGCAAATGATTTGTCTAACATATATGCAGTTGGAACCCAGAAGAAGAAGACAGAGAGAGTGGGGCAAAATAAAAACTTAATGAGATAATAGTCATCCCCCCCCAAAAAACTGATGTAAGACAACCCACATTCTAAGGAGCTCAGCAGTCCTCAAGCATAATAAATACAAAGGGTATAGTATAGTCAAATTTCTGAAAAATAAAAATAAAAAGGAAAGTCTTTGAAAAAAACCAGTGAAAAAGACATATTACATTCAGAGAAGTAACAAAAATAAAGATGATGGACATCTCAACAGAGGGATAGAATTTAGAAGAAAAATGAAAAACATTTTCCAACTGCTGAAAGAAAAAAAAGTCAACCTAGAAGTCTATGTACAGCAAAAATCTCTTTTGAAAATATAGGCAAAATAAATACATTTTCAGATATTCAAAAACAGAGAATTAATTGTTAGCAAATACTTATTACATTCCCAAAGAAGTTCTTCAGGCTTCTAGGAATGATTCCAGATATAAAACTAATCTGCGGGATGCCTGGGTGGCTCAGTTGGTTAAGCAGCTGCCTTCGGCTCAGGTCATGATCCCAGCGTCCTGGGATCGAGTCCCACATTGGGCTCCTTGCTTGGCAGGGAGCCTGCTTCTCCTTCTCCCTCTGCCTCTGCCTGCCACTCTGTCTGCCTGTGCTTGCTCTCGCTTCTCTCTCTATGACAAATAAATAAATAAAATCTTTAAAAAAATAAAAAATAAAAAAAAATAAAACTAATCCGCAAGAAAGAATGAAAATCTCCACAAATAGTAAATCCATGGGTACATATAAGAAGCTATTTTCTTAAGTTCTTTAAAAGTGTACTATCTATAAAATATAAAATAATAAAAATGTGTTTATTGCTTGATTAATATGTATGTAAAGTAAAATGCATGACCAAATGCCATAAATGGCTAGAGGTATAAATAGAATTATAATAAGTTTCTTGCATTGTACATAAAGTGGCATAATATTAATTTAAAATTTGTGATAAATTGAGAATGCATAGTACAATCCCTAGAGCAAACACTAAAATATGTTAAACAAACATATTTAACTTTAAAGTCAATTGAATATTGTTAAAATGTCTAGCTACCCAAAGCATTGTATATATTCAGTGCAATCCCTATTGAAATACCATCAGCATTTTTCAAAGAACTGGAACAAATAACTCTAAAATTTGTATGGAACTAGAAAAACCCAAATAGCCAAAGTAATGTTGAAAAAAGAAAACTAAAGCTGGTGGGTGGCTTCACAATGCTGGACTTCGAGCTGTATTAACAAAGGTGTAACCATCAAGACAGTGTGGTACTGGCACAAAAACAGACACATAGATCAATAGAATAGAATAGAGACCCAGAAAAGGACCCTCAACTCTATGGTCAACTAATCTTTGACAAAACAAGAATGGATATACAATGGAAAAAAGACAGTCTCTTCAACAAATGGTGTGGGAAAATTAGACAGCCACATGTACAAGAGTGAAACTGGACCACATTGTTACACCATACACAAAGATAAACTCAAAATGGACAAAAGACCTAAATGTGAGATAGGAATTCAACAAAATCCTAGAGGACAAAACAGGTAGCAGACTCTTTGACCTCTGCCACAACAACTTCTTGTAAGACAAGTCTCCAGAGGAAAGGAAAACAAAAGCAAAAATGAGCTATTGAGACTTCATCAAGATAAAAATCTTTTGCACCACAAAGGAAACAAAATTAAAAGGCAACCTATGGAATGGGAGACTATGGAAGATATTTACAAATGTCTTATCAGATAAAAGGCTGTTATCCAAAATCTATAAGGAATTTACCAAATTCAAACTCTAAAAATAAAAAAATCCCGTCAAGAAATGGGCAGAAGATATGAACAGACATTTCTCCAAAGAAGACATACAAATGGCTAACAGACACATAAAAAAACCACTCCACATCATTTGGCATAAAAAAAAAATACAAATCGGGGCGCCTGGGTGGCTCAGTGGGTTAAGCCTCTGCCTTCGGCTCAAGTCATGATCCCGGGGTCCTGGGATCGAGCCTCATATCGGGCTCTCTGCTCAGCAGGGAGCCTGCTTCCTCCTCCTCTCTCTCTCTGCCTGCCTCTCTGCTTACTTGTGATCTGTCTGTCAAATAAATAAAAATCTTTAAAAAAAAATACAAATCAAAACCACAATGAGATACCATCTCACACCAGTGAAAATGGTTAAAATTAATAAATCAGGAAACAACAGATGTTGACAAGGATGTGGAGAAAAGGGAACCCTCCACACAGTTAGTGAGAATGAAATCTGTACAGCCACTCTGGAAAACAGTATGGAGGTTCCTCAAAAAGTTAAAAATAGAGATACCCTATGACCCAGCAATTGCACTACTAGGTATTTACCCGAAGGATACAAATATAGTAATTCGAAGGGGTACTTACACCTCAATGTTCATAGCAGCAATGTCCACAATAGCCAAACCAAGAGAAGATCTAAGATGTGCATCGACAGATAAATGGATAAAGATGTGGATTACGTATAGTGGAATATTTCTCAGCCATCAAAAAGAATGAAATCTTGCTATTTGCTATGATGTGGATGGAATTAGAGGGCATTATGCTAAGTGAAATAAGTCAGTCAGAGAAAGACAAATACCACATGATTTCACTCATATGTGGAATTTAAGAAATAAAACTGATGAACATAGGGGAAAGGAAGGAAAAATAAAACAAGATGAAAACAGGAAGGGAGACAAACCATAAGAGCCCTTTAACTGTAGGAAGCAAACTGAGGGTTGCTGGAGAGGAGAGGCATGAGGTGATGGTGTAACTGGGTGATAGGCACTTGAAGTAATGAGCACTGGATGTTGCATGCAACTGGTAAATCACTAAATTCTACCTCTGAAACTAATAATACGTTATATGTTAATTAAATTGAATTTAAATTTAAAAAAAATTTTTAAGTAAGAAAAATTTTAAGTCAATTAAGGAAATAGAATACTAAAAATTGCTTTTCAAGTAAGTCAAAAGAAGGCAGGAAAGGTGAAACAAACAGGAAAAATTGGGAACAAATAGAAGGTAGACATAATTCAACCCTATCGTTAATTCTATTAAATGTAAATTATCTGAACTTCTGCTTCCAGCTATGATGGAGTAACTTTTCCATCTTGCCAAAAAATGGCTCAAACAATGAGAAAACTGGAAAAATCATGTAAGAATTGCTTTTATACATTGAGTGACAGCACAAGAGACTGTGATCTCTGGGATGGGAAAAACAAATAAGATTTCGGCAGGCTTCTGCCTGAGAGCACATTTCTGAATGTGGTGCAAGTGTGGGAAACCCAAGCAGAGTGTAGTAGTCTTGCTGAGTTGAGAAGACAGAGACTGGAGTCCAGAGGTAAGTTTTAAGACAACGTACCAAAGACAAGGAAAGCACCCAGATGTACACATCTACACAGAGGAAACCTTAATATTGGGCTGAATGTTAAACTGAATAAGGCCAAGCAAAGAAAAGTTACCAGAGAAAGAACAGGACGTTGTAATCTGAATAATTCTCAGAGCTTACATAGGACTGGAAGATTGTCAAGGGGAGAGACTGTCAAAAAGTGGAATATAGACTTTAAAACTTGCTATGTCCTACTTCCATCTTTAAGGACACTAGAAAAAGAAAAAAACAGTTAAACCCAAAGTAAGTAGGAGAAAGGAAATAATAGAAGTTAAACTGGAAATCAATGGCTTTAAAAAAAAAACAGAAAAATTATAGAGAATAATCAATGAAACCAGAAGTTAATAAAGTCAATAAAAACTGATAACCTCTAGCTAGAACAATCCATTAAAAAAGAGAGAAGATGCCTACTATAATAGCAGGAATTAGAGAAGTAATGAGATTCTAGGGATCTTTCTAGAATAATAAGGAAATCTCATGAAAAACTGTATGTCATTTAGAGAATTAGATAAATTAGTTGGAATGAATACATACCTTAAAATACACAAACTGTGAAAGCTAATACAAGAAGAATAAATAGTCTGAATAGCTGTTTTCCTATTAAATAAATTAAACTTTTGATAAAAACTTTCCCACCAGAGGAGATGGCATGTAGAAATATTCTCAACTCACCTCCTCCTATACACAACAAATCTATAGCTGTATATGAAATAGTTCCCTCTAAAAAACACCTGAAAACTACTTAACAGCTCCTCCACGACAAAGGATAAAAGGGTCACACTGAGATGGGTAGAAGAGTCAGAAACAGAGTCCCAAACCCCGCTCCTGGTAAGGCAACCCACAATCATGAAGGATCTCACAACTATAGAATTTATCCCTGAGGAGCAAGGGCCTTATGCTCATCAGTCTCCTTAACTCCTGGGACCTGCACAGAGAGACAAGTCCACAAAACATCTGACTTTGAAAACGAAAAGATTTATTATGTGTAGGAACAACCATAGAGCTGAAGAGAATGAGGATATCACCTTCAGGGGGCTCACACACTGCTTTCTTGCCCTGAGACCCAGCACAAAAGCAGTAGTTTGAAAATCACCTAGGCAATATCTGAAGGAGTCTCATTTGCTAATCTTAAAGCTTCTGCTAGAGGGTCAGGAGACTGTAAGGACCCTCGCTAGGGACAGAGGTGCTAGAGGGTGCCAATTTTGTGTTCTCCCTGTGCTTTGTTATTGTCAGTGCTAGACAGTGTCATTTTTGCACTTTCCCTCTAACCCACTAGTGGTATTGGCTGCACCCCACTGCTGCACTGCCATATGGCCCTGCCAGAGCCAGGCAGTCAAGTGCCCCACACCCACACTGCCCTGTGTCCTTGCCAACTGGCATATGCATGCAGCCCACACAGGGGATGCTCCTTGAGCACTTAGCTCTGGTGGCCAGGGAAGATTGCATTTTTGGCCTCCACAAGTCTGAAGAACTTAGAGAGACAGTTCTTGACAAGCTACTGCTTCCAGGACACCGCACAGACAGCAGACTAAGAAACATCTCCAGACTTCAGGATTACCACATATCTAGAGGCTATTGATCTCAGGGAACATGGCTGAGGGGGGGGGGGGGGGAAGAGATGGTGGCACCATCTTTTCTCTCTCCCTCATAACAGCTCTTTATAGACCTCATAACAGCTCTATATATAAGATATATATATATATATATATATATATGACCTATATATATAATATCTATATAAGACCTCATAACAGCTCTTTGATACCTCCCAGAGGAGAGGTCATATACTTGTTTAGTACCCTGAAATCTGCAAATGTTGCCAGAGGGACATCTCCAGATTGCCTGGTCTGGAGGCCAGCAAGGTTTCTGACTGTGGTCCTGCAGGACTGTATATGTCTGTATACCTTAAAAGCTCCCACCTGAGGGTCCAGCTATTGACCAGCCTGAAACTAGGGACTGACTGAGATCTCTCTCAGGAAAACTCACAGGACTTGGCATATCCTCAACAACTGGGTCCTCTCAAGAATAAATCATGCTGCTTAGACAATCACAAATATTTGAGACACAATCAAGAGCTAGGCCAAGGTGGAAAGATAAGGTTCATTCTTACACAGAGCCACTTCTTCCAGACTGGGAGAGGTAGCATTTTGCCTAATACCTAGGAACAAACACAGAAAGTCAAACAAGATGAGAAAACAGAGGAATATGCTCCAAATGAAAGAACAAGATAAAACTTCAGGAAAAAACCTTAGTGAAATGGAATTAAATGAGTTTCCTGATAAGGAGTTCAAGTACTGGTTATAAAAAATGCTCACCAAACTTGAGAGAAGAATGGATGAACACAGTAAGATCTTCAACAAAGAGACAGACAACATAAGAAAAAGATACCAAAGAGAAGTCACAGAGCTGAAGAATACAATAACTGAATTGAAGAATACATTAAAGGATTCAACAGCAGACCAGAAGAAGTAGAAATACATAAATTATACAACTCAACAAAAAACCCAAATAGCCCAATTTAAAAATGGGCAGAAGACATGAACAGACATTTCCCCAAAGAAAATATACAGATGACAAGCAGACACATGAAAAGATGCTCAACATCATTGATCATTAGGGAAATACAAACCAAAACTACAATAAGCTATCACCTCACACCTGTCAGTTGGCTAAGACAAACAACACAAGAAACAACATGTTTTGGTGAAGATGTGGAGAAAAAGGAGTCCTTGTACACTGTTGGTGGGAATGAAACTGCTCCAGTCATTATGGAAGGCATTACGGAGATTCCTCAAAAAATTAAATCTAGAACTACAGTATTATCCAGTAATCACACTAGTAGCTATTTACCTAAAGAATAAGAAAACATTAATTTGAAAGGATGTATGTACCACTATGTTTATTGCAGCATTATTTACAATATTTCAAATTATGAAAGCAGCCCAAGTGTCCATCAATAGATGTGCTTTGGAAATATGATGGCATATTACTCAACCATAAAAAAGAATGAAATCTTGTCATTTCCAACAACATGGATGCATCTAGAGAGTACAATGATGAGCAAAATAAACCAGTCAGAATGTGGAATTTAAGAAACAAAAACAAATGAACAAAGGGGAAAAAAAAGAGAGAAACACCAAAAGACAGATTCTTAACTCTAGAGAATAAACTGATTTTTACCAGAGGAGTGGTAGGTGAAAAGATGAGTGAAATAGGTGAAGGAGATTAAGAGTACCCTTGTCATGATGAACACTGAGTAATGTATAGACTCGGTGAATCACTATATTGTACACCTGAAATTAATATAACACTGGATGTCAACTACACTGGGGTAAAAATAAAAATAATAATAAAATAAAAAATAAAATATATCTCAATTATACATTGAAAATAAAAGAAGTAGGGGTCAATATATCTATCTTACAGATACTGAAACTAAATCAGAAAAATGTAACTTTAACAAGACCATACCTATGCTCAATGGCAAAACAGAAATTTGATTCCATTTTTTGTTTAGTACCATATCACCCAAATGATTCTACTGTACCAGAAGCTTCAGAACTGCTCTGAGTGGACACTTGGACTTCATCTTTCACATAACCCTGCCCATCTAATCGACCACCAAGTCCTAGAAATAATTCCTTGAAGTATCTTTCTAATCTTCCACTTCTGCCCATCTCCACAACCACCCTAAATCCAAGGCACCACCTGCTCTCTCCTGGCCATAACATTAGAACTTTTCATAGGCTCTCTGCTCCTGTTATTCTTGCCCAGAGCAATCGCTTCTTGATACCAGTAGACAAAGTAAACTTTCATTTATTTTTTTAAAGAATTTCCCAGATTCACCACCTTTAAAAAAAAAAAAAAGATTTCATTTATTTATTTGACAGAGAGAGACCACAAGTAGGCAGAGAGGCAGGCAGAGAGAGAGAGACAGAGGAGGAAGCAATCTCCCCACTGAGCTGAGAGCCTAATGCAGGACTTGATCCCAGGACCCTGAGATTGTGACCCAGCTGAAGGCAAAGGCTTAACCCACTGAGCCAAACATGCAGATATCACCTTGGCTTCTAGCCTGTCAAGCACTTGCATGGTCCTTACATTGAAGTGCCAGTCCTGAGCATGGCCACAAAGTCATGCAGGCACTCCCTGTGCCCCACTCTTTAGTCTCAGTCCAAGCCTCCACTCAACCCCTCCCAAACTCCATCCTACCCCAGACCACTGCTAATAAAGCTTCTAAGCTGGACCATTCTTCCCCTTCCCACCCCATCACACAGCTGACTCGTGTAAGATTTCTGTTCAGATTCACTTCTTCAGGGATATCTTTCCTGATTTCCTCAAGGTGAGTGAATCGCCCCCATCAGGTATTTACTCAGCACTCTGTCCTTCCTTTTCTTTCAGAGGACTTATCAATATGTAATTGTATATTTATTCATGGCATTGTTTGATTAGTATCTATCACCAACACTGCAGTGCAAGCTGCATGAGAGGACAGCTGTGTCTCTTTTATTAGCCTTTAGACTCCCAGCACATTGCCTGGTACACAGCAATTATTAGTTATTAGAATGGCATTTATTAAATACTTATTTGAATGAGTGAATATTTGCCAAGGATTATAAATTCAGATGTGCAAAGAAAATGCCAGTTTGCTTTTCTATAATTGAGCTGGTCTTCCTCACAAGTGCCTGCCTTCTACATAACTATGGAAAGAGTTAGTTTGGAAAAAGACCTTTATTTTATTTTATTTTATTTTTAATTTATTTTTTATTTATTTTCAGCATAACAGTATTCATTATTTTTGCACCACACCCAGTGCTCCATGCAATCCGTGCCCTCTCTAATACCCACCACCTGGTTCCCCCAACCTCCCACCCCGCCCCCGCCACTTCAAACCCCTCAGATTGTTTTTCAGAGTCCATAGTCTCTCATGGTTCACCTCCCCTTCCAGTTACCCCCAACTCCCTTCTCCTCTCTAACTCCCCATGTCCTCCATGCTATTTGTGATGCTCACAATTTATTTTAGTCCATCTAGTAACCTCATCCCAAGCCCATAATTTAAATAATCTCCTTAGATAACTCAGTCTCTCCTTGAATGACTCAGTTAAGTGGATTCATCCTTTGGAATTCTGTTTCTCTCTGAGTATGTCTTGTGGAATGTGGAGTAGTTGCTGAAAACTTGCATCCTTGTAGGGGAGGGGGCCCTGGTCTTGTGCTGTTTTGGTCCTATCCCAGTGTGTTCTGTGGCATCTCCTGCTCATGTCTGAGGTAGATGAGCTGTCAACCTATTGTTTAGCCACTGGTCTAGTGGTCTCTCCCTACCAACAGAGCCCCCTATAAAGTACTTCTCATGTCCATGCTCCTCTGAGTGTGTTAGAGAAGCTCTACATGAAAAGAGCATGGTATCTATTTTGTTGAATAAATGAATGGTTGAATGAATGAGTGACCACACCAAAGAATATACTGAAATATACTTAAGTTACCAAAACAAATTTACAGAGAGCATTACTTTAGTTTCTAAAAGAAAAATACAGGGGTGCCTGTGTGGGTCAGTGGGTTAAGCCTCTGCCTTCAACTCAGGTCATGATCTCAGTGTCCTGGGATCAAGCCCCACATCGGGCTCTCTGCTCAGCAGAGAGCCTGCTTCAACCCCCTCTGTCTGCTCGTGATCTCTCTCTCTCTCTGTCAAATAATAAATAAAATTTTTTAAAAAGTGCTAAAGCGGGCACTTGTGTTGTAAAAGAAAAATATATATGTATCTGTGTGTATTACACATATACACACACATACACACGAAGACCTGAAAGAAACACTGGTTATTTTAGAGGAGTAAGCAATTCTTTTTTCATTTGTATTTTCCTTTATATTTTTCATACTTCCTTTTATGTAAAGAAAATCCCAAATTTTCTATAATGGACATGGAGGATAGAATCAGACAAAAACAATAAACACTAATATCAAATTTTTATGCAAAAAACTCCCAATTATCTGTAGTCCATTCACCTGATGTCTGAATAGCATGATACCTCCCCCCCCCCCCCGAGTGTCCTCTTGATATCCACAAGCCAATTTTGATCTGCTCCAGACAGGAGCAAAAACCTTGGGCCCAATTCATTCTTTTTTTTTTTTCTTTAAGATTTTATTTATTTATTTGACAGAGAGAGACACAGCAAGAGAGAGAACAAGTAGAGGGAGTGGGTGAGGGAGAAGCAGGCTTCCCGCTGAGCAGGGAGCCCAGTGCAGACCTCGATTCCAGGACCCCAGGATCATGACCTGATCCAAAGGCAGATGCTTAATGACTGAGCTATTCAGGTTCCCCAGTCCCCATTATTCTTTGTGCAGAGATCCAATACCCCAGATCTGTGCTGGGATCATCCAGAGACCATAACACGGAGCTCTGGGTGAGGTACTTTAAAGGTGGAAGAGATTCTCCTCACACCATGGAGATCTTTCTTAGTGCAGTACCCACCCCAGCATGGGGAAGGAAGTGTAAATGAGTTTAGCCTCAGAATTTATTTTCTGACTTTGTCTCCCCATTGGCTTCAAGTCTGGTGACTTGAAAGTGAACATACCAACATCCTGTTTTGCAGACTTTGACAAATTACTTCCTCTCTCTGAGCTTCAGCTTTCCCATTGAAAAATGTTGAACACTCTGACAGATTGATAGGACAGTTAGGGGAAAATGCATATAAATTGCCAGGTGCCTGACAACTAATAGGCGATCAGTCCATTTCACTTATTAAAATTTTAAAATAAAATGTTTTTACATATAAATAATGCATGAACCATGTAATAATAACAATAATTGCTAAAATACACACGAGACACCATGCCAAATGCATCATCTGATCTGTTCTTCATGTGGTTCTATGAGACAGGAGCCATCCAAATTTCATTTTTTTAAAGATATAACTTATTTATTTATGGTGGGGAGAGTGCAAGTTGGGGGAGGGAAGTGGAAGAGGGACAAACAGACTCTGCACTGAACATGGAGCTCAAGGTGAGGCTCGGTACCATGGTCATGGTCATGATCTGAACCAAACCCAAAAGTTGGACACTTAACCAAGTGAGCCACCCAATCATCCCACTCATGTTCATAGATCCATTTTGCATATGAGGAAATTGAGACATAGAGAGAATAATAACATTTAGTAACTTAGTAGTTACAAAATTTACTGAAACTGTAGTAGCTTAAGTAATGGCCTCCCCAAAACATATCACGTCCTAAGCCCTAGAACCCAGGAATGCAACCTTACTTGGAAAAAGAGTCTTTGTAGATATCATTAAGCTAAGCATCTCAAGATGAGGTCTTCCTGGATTAATTTTGTGGGCCCTAAATCCAATGGCAAGTATGAAAGTGAATGCAAAGTAAAAATTAGAGAGATGGGAGACATGCAGGGACACAGGGAAGAGGCCATGTGCAGACAGAGGCAAAGATGGGAGATGTGGCCATAAGCCAAGGAATGCCAGGCACTACCAGAAGCTGGGAGAGGCAAAGAGGGTGTCTCTGCTGGAGACTTTGAAGAGAGTGTGGTCCTGTCTGTATTCTGATTTTGGACTTCTACTTTCCAAAACTAGAGAGAAAAGCTTTATGCTACCTAGTTTGTGGTAATTTATTAGAGGAGCAACCCTGAAAACTGAGACAGGTACCAAAGCCCTAGGAGTCAACCCCACCATTCTCTCCTTCTGACCCCTTCACCTAACCCATCAAGGAATTTGTTTGATGCTCTGTTTCCTAAAACATGAAGTTATTCAGAACCAGAACATGCATTTCCAGTGTTATGCATGCCTCCCTGGAAGACTCAAATTTGGAAGGTGAACTCCTCTACCAAGTTCAAACTATCCTACCAGACTTTCAATTGGTTGAGCACGAATTATATGTAATTATACCCAGGACTGTGTAAATCATAGTATCTATCAGGGATACTTTGCCTAGAGTAAGATGCAAACATTACCACCCATGGGGATAATTTTCTCTGAGGCTTTGCCCACAAAGTCACACTCTTCATCCTTACAGTCACAGTGAAGCCCTAGTCCCCAAGGAAGCTTTGATGCTAGTAATATTAAGATGAATTGTGCTTTCCAGTTTTGTAATCTATGATCTAACTCATCCTCCTAACTATTATCCCCAGGATGTTGAGAGTGTTGCCTTTTAAATTAATCTATGCATCAATGGGAACTGACGTATAGGGTCCTAGCAATACAGGGAAGAGGTAATTCCCAGAGTAGGGACATGAATTCCACAAATATTTATCCCCAATGTGACTTTTTTAAAAGTTCTACAGTGAAGACATGAATTAGCAAGAAGTAATCTTTGAAGTAGCCTTATTGGAATAAATCTTTGTACTACCTCATTCAACCTCTCCCTACCTCTCTGTCTTCTACTTGACAAGGCTTGATTCTAGGAACCCAGGCTAGAAAATTGCAGCTACAGCAAAGGAGATGCTAAATTCCTAAGAACAATTGCTGGGAATTAGGCCGTGGTGTTATCTGTTCCTGGAGTAGAATTCCCTCACAAAAATATGGGCTTCAAGTGATAGAAAGGAAAAGCCAACTTATGATTAGTTCATTTGGAAGATAATACCAGACATCATTTTGGGGTTCTCCAACTCTTTGCCATTAGCCCCCACCAAGATTGCCTGGGTATGCATAATTGAAACGTGTAAAAAAAAAATCCAGGAAATGGCCAGGGGGAAAGAACAGGCTTTGAAACCAGACAGTTGATAATGGAAGTATTTCCTTCCAGAGTTGTTTTATGGATAAAAGATAGTGAATATAAAGTGCCCCTACCAGCATCAGGAATATACTAGGTGCTCAGCAAAATAGTGGGTATTATTATTTAGAGGCAAGGAAATGAGAGATTAAACCCATCTCTACCACATACTAGCTCTGTGATCCAATATCTTAGTTCCATCTGTAAAGATGGAATAATAATGGTAAAGACATACTAGATTATAGATGATAAAACTGAGGGAAGTATACACCATAAGGTATTATTCTGACCTTTGAAGTTTCATCTGACTCCAGCAGTCTATAATTTATGAACTTATAAAGGGGCAATCTTGGCTGTACTGTGGTATAGAATGAGTGAGAAGGTTTGACAAAAAGAGCTCAGTTGTTGCCACAGCAATTCACATATTATTTTCAAAGTAAGAACTTTAATATTGAGCTCCATGTCTTCTATAACATCCCAGTGGGTTTTCCATTGTAGATAAAGATAAGACGCACTATCCTTTAAGATCAAAGCTAGTGCTATAGTGGAACTAATACTCTGTTAAGTTAAAAAAAAAACTAGTATTTATCTTAGATTTTGGTAATAGGATATAATCTACTTGTTTATTTTGAAAACCCCAAATTTTCTTATAGAAAATGTCAAGCACCATCAAAATATTATGCTTTTTCAACCTGACAAACACCCTTCATTACAAGCAGTCAACTTTCTCCATTATGGATTTAAAACAAGGTAAAGTGTTTCTACTGCCCTAGTTCTAATGCTGTTGAGGAAAAAGAGGACACGATATGCATACACATAGAGAAAGAGAATGTGTTTTTTATATAGTTATATAATAATATATAGGGACATAGTATTATATAGAGAGAAAATGTTATATATATTTATATATATTAAGAGGTAAATATGTATATATTTTATATAGAGAGAAAATGTTATATATAGTTATATATAATATATAGAGGCATATATATAGACAAATAATATGTTATATATATATATATATATATATATAATTGATAAAACTGAATGTCACCATCTGTCTGAAAGAGTTACTCATCTTATCAAAGTGCTCAGCAAGGAGTAGTTTATTCATCTGTAGAAAATATTTGAGTGGAATAAGCATTTTTCTAAAGGATTTATTGTATTAAGCAAAATAATAACAGTGGCCCTAATGCCTGAAAAGATGCCTAGTTCAGGTTTTTTTATTTTCCCACATGTCAGGAGCAGTTTTCCCAATTCTTAGTATTGTAGAAGAATTACTATTTTGAAAAGTTAATTAGTATCAAATGTAAGCTCTTCTTATGAAAAGTGAACTTCCTCAAAAACCATTTTCTCAGCATGGCACATAGACACTGGTTTCCAGATCTTCCAAATACTTCTTTACACTATCTCCTCCTGAGGTCATATTGCCAGAGTGAAAGTCTTTGTAAATATCAAATTTTGAGTCAGATCTGGTTGATAAGGTTTTCAGAGCAAATTTAACAAGATAGGAATCCATGTTTTTAAAAGAGCTCAATTTCCTAACATCCCACATATTTGGAAAATTTCCTTTTTCTTCCTTATAGAAAGTACCATTTCTTGAAACATAGTTGTCCTTCCAGTTGCCAGAGGAAAATCACAAAATCATGATCAAGGAAAACCCTCAAGTCCATTGTATAAGGAAAACTGTGAGGGGCAGAGAGAAGAGAAGACACGACAGGACACAGACATGGCCAGAAGACCAACTCTGGGAACCGAGGATTAGAGGATCCAGGAATCAGATTTGACTCAACATAAGAAAGAACATCCTAAATCAAGATTATCCAAAGATCAAAGAGAAAGGTGCCCTGGGAGGTGGTAAGAGCTCACCTCTGCCAAGATATCAGGAGAGGTGTCAGATGGGGGATTGGACAAGAGTGTTTGCTGGTTGGTCACTAAAATTACTCAGAGTTTCTCTTTAAAATACAAATTCCTGGGCCCTGTATCTAGAGATTTTGATTTTGTAGTTCTGGAAGATAAGAAATCTGTAATTTTAGCAGTTGCCGTGAGGTGCCTGGGTGGCTCAGTTGGTTTTGACTCTTGATTTCAGCTCAGGTCCTGATCTCGAGGCTGTAAGATAGAGCCCCATATTGAGTTCAGCACTCAGCAGGGAATCAACTTGAGATTCTCTCCCTCTCCCTCTACCCCTCTTCCCCACACTCTCCCTCTCCAGTTCACTCTCTGGTAGTTCCAAACACTTGGTTTATACATTTCTTCTTTTCTGTTCCTAAATGCAAAAAGGTTTGGAGGGTGTGGAAGGCTGGACTGGGTGATTAGTAACAGGTAGGTATAAGCAACACAGGTTGATCTCAAAGGCACGGTGTCATCCAGGACAGTGGAAGCCCATCTGAGTGATCAGTGAGACCAGATAAGCCACCACCCAAAGTAAATAAATAAATAAATGGTCCTAATTTCTTAGTCTTGCCAAATTCTGGATGTCCATATGTGTATACACATTATACTGTTCATCATGACCAATTTCAACCTATCAATATGACATCACCAAACACAGACCTGTATACATGTACACCATTTCCCCACCCCCTCCCTTTTGTAACCCTCAGTTTATTTCCCAGAGCCCAGGGTCTCTCATGATTTTTCTCCCTCTCTGATATCTTCCCATTCATCTTTCCCTCCCCTCCCCTGTGGTCCTCCATGCTATTCCTTATGGTCCACATATGAATGAAACCTTGTGATTGTTGTCTTTCTCTCTCTGGCTTATTTCATTTAGCATAATCCCCTCCAGTTCCATCCATGTAAATGCAAATGGTAGGTATTCATCCTTTCTGGTGGCTGAATAATATTTTATAGTACTTGTATGCCACATCTTCTTTATCCATTCATCTGTTGAGGGCATCTTGGCTCCTTCCACAGTTCAGCTATTGTGGACATTGCCTTTATGAATACTGGGGTGCAGGTGCCCCTTCTTTTCACTACATCTATAACTTTGGCATAAATACCTAGTAGTAAAATTGCTGGGTTGTAATGTAGCTGTATTTTTTTTTAAGATTTTATTTATTTATTTGACAGACAGAGACTACATGTAGGCAGAGAGGCAGGCAGAGAGAGAGGAGGAAACAGGCTCTCCGAGGAGCAGAGAGTCCAATGCAGGGCTCAATCCCTGGACCCTGAGATCATGACCTGAGCCAAAGGCAGAGGCTTTAACCCACTGAGCCACCCAGGCGCCCCGTGGTAGCTGTATTTTTAACGTCTCAAGGAACCTCCATATTGTTTTCCAGAGTGGCTGTACCAGCTTGCATTCCCACCAACAGTGAAAGAGGGTTCCCTTTCTCCACATCCTCTCCAACATTTTTTGTTTCCTGTCTTGTTAATTTTTACCATTCTAAGGTGGTGTAAGGTGGTATCTCATTGTGGTTTTGATTTGTATTTCCCTGATGACTGGTGACGTTGAACATTTTTTCATGTGTCTGTAAGCCATTTGTATGTCTCCTTTGGAGAAGTGTCTTTTCATGTCTTCTGCCCATTTCTTGATTGTATTATTTGTTTTTAGGGTGTTGAGTTTGAAAAGTTCTTTATAGATCTTGGATACCAGCTCTTTATCTGTAATGTCATGTGCAAACATCTTCTCCCATCCCATGGATTGCCTCTTAGTTTTGTTGACTATTTCCTTTGCTATGCAGAAGGTTTTTAACTTGAAGAAGTCCCAATAGTTCATTTTTGCTTTTGTTTCCCTTGCCTTTAGAGATGTGTCTTGAAAGAAATTGCTGTGGCTGATGTTGAAGAACTTACTGCCTATGTTTTCCTCCAGGATTTTGATGGATTCCTGTCTCACATTGAGGTCTTTCATCCATTTTGAGTTTATATTTGTGTATGGTGTAAGAGGATGGTCTAGATTCATTCTTCTGCATGTGGCTGTCCAATTTTCCCAGCACCATTTATTGAAAAGACTGCCCTTTTTCCATTGGATATTCTTTCCTGCTTCATTGAAGATTAGCTGACCATAGAGTTGAGGGTCCATTTCTGGGCTCTCTTTTCTGTTTCCATTGATCTGCATGTCTGTTTTTGTGCCAGTGCCATATTGTTTTGATGATCACAGCTTTGTATACAGCTTGAAGTCTGGCCCTGTGATCCCTCTAGATTTGGTTTTCATTTTCAACACTTCCCTGGCAATTCAGGGTCTTTTCTGGTTCCATACAAATTTTAGAATTGTTTGTTTCAGCTCTGTGAAAAAAGTTACTGGTATTTTGATAGGTATTGCATTGAAAGTATAGATTGCTCCAGGAAGCATGACATTTTAACAATATTTATTCTTCCAATCCATGAGCATGGACTGTTTTTCCATCTCTTTGCGTCTTCTTCAATTTCTTTCATTAATGTTTGTAGTTTCTAGAGTATAGGTCCTTTACCTCTTTGCTTAGGTTTATTCCTAAGTATCTTATGGTTTTTGGTGCTATTGTAAATAGAATCAATTCCTTAATTTCTCTTTCTTCAGTTACATCATTAGTATATAGAAATGCAACTGATTTCTGTGCATTGATTTTGTATCTTGCCACGTTGCTGAATTGCTGTATGCATTCTAGTAACTTAGGGGTAGAGCCTTTTGGGTTTTACACATAAAGTGTCATGCCATCTGCAAAGAGAGAGAGTTTGACTTCTTCTTTGCCAATTTGAATGTCTTTTATTTCTTTTTGTTGTCTGATTGCTGAAGCGAGGACTTCTAGTACTATGTTGAACAACAGTGGTGAGAGTGGACATCCCTGTTGTGTGCCTGACCTTAAGGGAAAAGCTCTCAGTTTTTCCCCCAAATATCATTTGAGAATGATATTTGCTATGGGTTTTTCATAGATGGCTTTCATGTTCCCTCTATGCTTATAATTTGAAGAGTTTTATTCAGGAAAGGATGGTATATCTTATCAAATGCTTTTTTCTGCATCAGCTGAGAGGATCATATGGTTCTTGTCCTTTCTTTTATTAATGTGATGTATCACATTGGTTGCTTTGCAAATGTTGAAACACCCTTTCATCACAGAAATAAATCCCACTTGGTCATGGTGAATAATCCTTTTAATGTACTGCTGGATTCTATTGGCTAGGATTTTGTTGAGTATTTTGACATCCATGTTCATCAGGGATATTGGTCTGTAATTCTCCTTTTTTTGGTGAGGTCTTTGTCTGGTTTGGGGATCAAGGTAATGCTGGCCTCATAGAATGAGTTTGGAAGTTTTCCTTCCATTTCTATTTTTTTGAAACAGCCTCAGAAGAATAGGTATTATTTCTTCTTTAAATGTTTGGTAGAATTCCCCTGGGAATCCATCTGGCCCCAGACTCTCGTTTTTTGGGAGGTTTTTGATTACTGCTTCAATTCTTCCTGTTTCAGTCCTAGTAGTTTATAAATGTCCAGGAATGCATCCACTTCTTCCATATTGCTTATTTGTTGATATATAGTTGCTAGTAATAATTTCTAATAATTGTTTCTATTTCCTTGGTGTTAGTCAAGATCTCTCCCCTTTTGTTTATGATTTTATTGACTTGGGTCCTTTCTCTTTCCTTTTGGATAAGTCTGACTGAGGGTTTATTGATCTTATTAATTCTTTCAAAGAACCAGCTTCTAGTTTTGTTGATCTGTTCTACTGTTTTTCTGGTTTCTATTTCATCGATCTCTGCTCTAATCTTCATTATTTCTCTTCTCTTGCTTGGTTTAGGCTTTATTTGCTGTTCTTTCTTCAGGTCCTTTAGGTGTAAAGTTAGCTCGTGCATTTGGGATGGATTTTTCTACTTTTCTGAGAGAGACCTGGATGGCTATGTATTTCTGTTTTAGGACTGTCTTTGCAGTATTCCACAGGTTTTGGACCAATGTGTTGTCGTTCTCTTTAGTTTCAATGAATTGTTTAAGTTATTCTTTAATCTTCTGGTTGACCCAGTCATTCTTTAGCAGGATACTTTTTAACTTCCAAATGTTTGAATTTCTTCCAAATTTCTTCTTTTAATTGAGTTCCAGTTTCAAAGCATTGTGGTCTGAAAATATGCAGGGAATAATATCAATCTTTTGAGTTGAGACCTGATTTGTGACCCAGTATGTGAGCTATTCTGGAAATGTTCCCTGTGCACTCAAGAAGAATGTGTATACGGTTGTTTTAGCATGGGATGTTCTGTATATATCTATATATACATGCCCATCTGGTCCAATGTGTCATTCAAAGCTCTTGTTTCTTTGTTTACCTTCTGTTTGGATGATCGGTCTATTACTGTGAGTGGAGTGTTGAGGTCTCCTACTATTAATGTATTATTATCAATATGTTTCTTTATTTTGGTTATTAATTGGTTTATATAATTGGCTGCTCCCATGTTGGGGACATAGATATTTACATGTGTTAAATCTTCCTGTTGGATGACCCTTTAAGTATGATATAATGTCCCTCAACATCTCTTACTACAGTCTACAGTCTTTGGTTTAAAATCTAATTTGTCTGATATGAGGATTGCTACCCCAGCTTTCTTCTGAGGTCCATTAGCATGGTAAATTGTTCTCTATCTCCTCACTTTCAATCTAGATGAATATTTAGGTTCAAAATGAGTCTCTTGTATACAGCATATGGATGGGTCCTGCTTTTTTATCCATTCTGAAATACTGTGTCTTTTTATCAGAGCATTTAGCCCATTTACATTCAGGGTAACTATTGAAAGATATGAATTTAGGGCCATTGTATTACCTATAAAGTCCCTGTTTCTATAGATTTTCTCCGTTTCTTTCTGGTCTATGTGATTCTTGGGGTCTCTTTTTGCTCTCTGTGGCTCAGTCAGTTAAGCATCTGCCTTCAGCTCAGATCATGATCCCAGTGTCCTGGGATCAAGTGCCGCATGGGGCCCCCTTCTCAGCAGAGATCCTGCTTCTCTCTCTCTTTCCACCTGCCTCTCTGCCTACTTGTGCTCTCTAACTCTCTGTCAAATAAATAAAATCTTTAAAAAAAGAAGAGCCCATACCACACATGTAAGAGCAGAGTCCTGAAAACATTGTGCAAAATTATTTTTTTTTTAAATCTCCCTTAATATTTCTTGCAGAGCAGTCTTGGTAGTCACATATTCTTTCAGTTTTGACTGTCCTGAAAACTCTCCATCTCTCCATCCATTTTAAATGACAGTCTTTCTGGATAAACTATTCTTGGCTGCATGTTCTTTTCATTTAGTGCACTGAATATGTCCTTCTGGACCTTTCTTGCTTGCGAGGTTTCTGTGGACATGTCTGATATTCTGATATTCCTCCCTTGATATGCAATGAACCTCCTCTCCCAGGCTTTTCTCAGGATAGTTTCTTTGGCTGTAAAATTTTCAAGCTTCACTATTATATGTTGGGGTGTTGATCTGTTTTTTATTGATTTTGGGAGGGGTCCTCACTGCCTCTTAGACTTAAATGCTTATTTCCTTCCCAAGATTAGGGAAGTTCTCAGCAATTATTTCTTCAAATATACTTTCTGGCCCACTATCTCTCTCTCCACCCCCTCAGGGATCCTAATAATTCTGACACTGGAACGTTTCATGGTATCATTAATCTCTCCAATCCTTTCTTCATGTGCTATTAGCAGTCAATCTCTGTTTTCCTCAACTCCTTTCCTTTCCATCAGCTTGTATTCTAGATCACTAATTCTCTCTTCTGCCTCATTTATCCTGGCTGTTAGAGTATCCAGTTTAGACTGCATCTCATTTATAGCATTTTTTAATTTGGTCTGATTAGATCTCACTTCTGCTCTTAGTGATTCTATGTTGTCACTAATGCTTTTTTTCAAGCCTGACTATTGACTTTATGATTACTACCCTGAATTCTAACTCTGACATCTTGCTTACATCCATATCTATTAGTTCTGTGGCAGATAATATTGTCTCTGGTTATTTTCTTTGTTGAAAGTTCCATCTCCTAGTAATTCTGTCTAGGGATGATGAAATGGACAAGCAGAGTCAAAAATATCAACCACAACCTAAGCAAGATGCAGCCTAGCAAAACCCGGAGTGGTTAGAAGTCACCATTGAAAAAACAAAGCCAAAATGAAACATAAGAATAAAATTTAAAAATTAAAATATTTTTAAAAATGGGCAAAGGATTAAGGGGTTATTTTACTGTGGACAAATCAGTGTTTCAGTTGTTCCTGGGTGTATTTGGCCCGTGTATTAGAGGACACTATGTCCCAAAATTACAAGGAAAGTAAAACGCGCGCGCGTGTGTGTGTATGTGTATGTAAAATAGAGTGACAAAAGGACTAAAACAAAGCATATATCTATAAAAAATATAGGTACAAAAAAATCCAAGTTAAAAAGCGACCATGAAAAATATATTGTTACAATAAACATCTAGTTGAAATGAGAATGTAAAAAGGAAAACAGAACAAAACAGAAAAAGCATAAGAAAAAGAAAAAAGAATTTTATCTGAAAAATAAGCCATGAGGCCACTCCTGGAGCTCTCTTGGTGTTGGGATTTTAGTCTTTTGGGGGTCCATAGGGTTGTTGGCCTCTTCCAGCCTGTCTTCTGGGGGGGGAGGTGGGTCCCTGTCCCTCTGTTTCTGGGGCAGCCCCCCTTGAGCAGAGTTGCCCTGCCCCCTGCTGGGGGAGGATGGGCTCCATGGAAACCATTTTTTGAGCTTTTGTTGTCTAGTGGCTTTCCCCACCTTTCTGAGGGTCAGAGCATAAATGGCTGCAGCCAAGCCTCTGGTCCAGAGCAGAGAAATCGCAGTCTGCTCTCTTTACTAAATCTTCCAGGAGAAACAGTCTCCATTTCTGTATGCTCCTGTGTGTGCATGTCCACAGCGACTCTCTCAGAGGTCATCCCAAGGGCCTGGATTTGTCCCTGCCCTTTGTGTTTCTAAAACTCTCCTGGGCACCCTCTGCAGCTCCTAGATCCTGCCTAGGTGCTGCCCCAAAGCCCTTTCCTGGCCCTACCGCTCTGCGGGATTTTGCCTGATCAAGGGCACGGGTTCTAGGTTTTTTTCAGGCTGCCCAAGAGAAAGCGATTCTTAAACAGCCAGGCTTGCAGTTTATGGGATCTGAGCTAACAGACCAGCTTCCTGGCTCCACCGCTGGGGCACTCTGCCAGTCCAGGAATTCCCTTTGGCTCTGTGGCTTCCCATAGCCCAAGACCACAGAGTTCTACCTAGAATTTTGCCTTCTTGTTTCCAGAGCCCTTTTCAGAGAGGGTCACTCCCTAGAGCAGATTTCTAAGGGTTATGCTTTTGCACTCCTGTGTTACATCACTTTCCAGGCACCAGGTTATAGAGGCTTCCTTCCCCTTCCCTTCCCCTATAGCTCCCTGAAGATTCACAACTCCACTCTTCTGACCTTGCAACACACAGTGACTTTTTGTTTGTAGAGATCCAGATACGTATTTTTACATCTCAGGCTGATTTTGTGGGTGGTCAGAATAATTTGGTAGATAACCAGCTAAATTCAGGGGACCAGTTACTCCTCTGCCATCTTGTCTTCTGGTCAGGGCTTTTTTAAAAATTCCAGTACGACTAACTGTAGTGTTATATTTGTTTTAGGTGTACAATATAGTGATTCAACAATTCTATACATTACGCAGTACATCATGATAAGTATATTTTTGAGGGATGTCTTAATGTTATGTAATTTTAATATGTGCAAGGGCATACCACAGTAAACAAAACAGATGAGCTTCTTGCCCTCAGGGAGCTGATTTTCCATAAGGAGGGTCAGAAAATAAAGCGAATGCATGAACCACACATTGAAGAGTTTCATGAACACCAGGAAGAAAATAAACAGGGGATCATGACAGAGAAGGCAGTGAGCTCCCTGGAGCTCAGGGAATCAGGAAGAGCCTCTCTAGAGAGAGAACATCTGAGCTGAGACCAGAAGGATAAGAAGGAACCATCCACATGAACGGCCAGGAAAAAAGCTGTTCTAGGCAGAGAGAGACCAGCACAGAGCCTGAGGGGCCAGCAGAGGGAAGTGAGCAGAGACAGATCTGTAGGATTTCACAGGCCAAGGTAAGGAGTCTGGATTTTATGTTCAGTGACAAGCGGAAGGTGCTGGAAGGCTTTTTTTTTTTTTTTAATTAAATTTATTTATTTTCAGCATAACAGTATTCATTATTTTTTCACCACACCCAGTGCTCCATGCAATCCGTGCTCTCTATAATACCCACAACCTGGTACCCCAACCTCTCACCCCCCAGCCATTTCAAACCCCTCAGGTTGCTGGAAGGCTTTTAAGCAGCATGGTATTTGATGTGCGTTATTACAGGTCACCCTAGCTGCTGTGTGGAGAGGAGCTGAGAGGGAGCAAAAGTAAGAAGGCTCTCACTCTCAGTCGGGCCCAAGACTTCCAAGTGGAAATGTGCTGGGGAGTGATCACCCAGGCAAGAGTGAGGGCCCAAATCGTGAAAGGGGAAGGAGTTGAAGCCAGAGCCTTTGGTACCCTGTACACTACCAGAAGAGACTTCTGAGGAGCCTTGTGAGGTGTTTCAGAATAGTGGCCCAGGGAAAGAGAGGAGGAAGCATGAATCGATGTGTCCCAGCCCTGCTTTGGTCAGTGGCAGCTCCACAACTGTGGGACACAAGGGCTGCAGGGACCCCTGAGCCATCTCCCTTGTGGTCTGCACAGGCCCAGAGCAGGAAGAGGGGGGTACAGAGCTGGCAGGGCAGGGGCATCGCCAAGCTGCACTGCACCAAACCGGCCGCAGCCTGCATGGAATCTGTGTC
Organism: Mustela nivalis; assembly: GCF_964662115.1. Classification (NCBI taxonomy): domain Eukaryota; kingdom Metazoa; phylum Chordata; class Mammalia; order Carnivora; family Mustelidae; genus Mustela; species Mustela nivalis. The sequence continues at coordinate 4,026,204 of NC_139034.1, forward strand.
CCTGTCCTGGGGTGACAGCAGGGGCTGCAAGAATTTAGAGCAGGGCAAAGAGGGGCCCAATGCTCCTTGAGACAGTCCAGGAATGACAATGTGGAGAGTTCTTCTGGAAGCTGAGTTGTGGTTCTGGTAGGATGTCCAGGCAGGAGCATGACCTCAGCCATGGGGAAGGAAGTGTAGCAAAACGTGGGTCCCAGACTGAATGGAGGACTGCCTGCAGAGAGTCCCCTGGGGTTAGTCGAGGAGACTGAGGTAGGAGCCTCAGGCTGGGCAGCCCAGGGGAGAGCCAATGGCACTTGAAGCAAAGGGCACATTAAAACCATCGACTTATTTGTAAGCCTGTGGTAACAAGGCTCATTTCTGACTCCCATGGCTGAGAAGGTGGGTCTCCAGCCCCTCCTCATTGCCTGGGACTGGCTCAGAAAATAGAGAAAGAGAGGTGATGGGATCACCAAATTATCACCCAGACAGGGAAACTGAACCACACTGTGAAGCAGCCTTGGGGAACCCTCTTCTCCAGGCTTCAGTAACTCCCCACTCTGTGATTTTCTTCCTTCTTCCCTCTGTTTCTTCTCTCTGTCCCTCACTGCTTCCACTGGCTGAGGTTCACTTCCCTGCCTCTCACCTTCAGTCGCAATGTTGCCTCCCTACATAATTTCAGCTATGACCATGGCTTCGTTTAGTCACGTAAATCCTCACAACTCCCCAGTTTGTTTCCAGCTCAGACTTCCTTTCTGATGTCCACCCTTATCCATCCCTCCCCTGGCTCGAGACCTAACTCAAATGCAGTATGGCCAGAGATAAAGTCAGCCCTCCTTCCCCTCAGCCCTCTCTGGGTCCCCATCTCAGGGCAGGTCTCCTTGCAAGCCACGAAAGCCTGACACTAAGCATCATCTCCCCTCTTCACCATTCTCATACCTGACCCATCACCAAGTTCTGTTGCCTTTCCCTTCCAAGGAATATTCCAAATATTCCATTTCTTTGTCCATCTCCATTATGGAGTTAGCTTTTATGGAACTCTACCGAACACTGCTGAACCACCATGCACAAATGCAGCTTATACCAACCAGGAAGGGGCCCGGGGAGCAAGGGACTGCTCAGTTCCATACCTCAACCTGGGGTGGGGCTGGGGCGAGTGGGCTATTTACTTGCCAACTTCCTGTCTGTCATTGTGAGATTGCTTCTGGAGGCATCTGCTCTCCAGCCTTCCTCACCTATGGGTTAGCATGTTCCCATAGCCAGAAGAAAACTCTGCCAGTGAATCCTAAGTGATGTGGGAAACAAAGGCAAAAGAAAAAAAATTAAATTTCTCTACTACTTACAGCCCATTGACAAGTCCTTGAAATAGGTAGAGTGACCTTCCTCTGGGAGCTTAGCTGCCTCAAAGTTGATGCTTTGCTAAGGGCAAAAGGCAATCTTAGCCCAACTTCCCAGATCCTATGAGTCTACTTCAACATATAAAAATTCCTTTGGAAACTTCCTTGATCTCTACTCCCCAAGATACATGTTAGCAATCATCCTTTAATCAACCTAATATCAGTCCCACTGATATTCATATGAAGGGTCTCATGACTGGGGTTTTATAAGACAGTAATAAATGACTTTTCCCAACAAGAACTAACCCCCTCAAGGTGCTAAAAACCTTGTTTCCAAAATTCCTTAGAGATTTATGCTATCCCTAACCCCCTTCCAACTTGAAAATATATAATGGGCCACTTCTCATGACCCCAGTGCCTCTCTTTGTCCACAGGTCCAGTTTGGTGCTTTCATAAAACTACCCTTTTGCACCAAAGACAACTCAAGAATTCTTTCTTGGCCATCAGCTCCAAACCCCAACATTTCCTACAAAAACAGGTACTCACAGTATGTGACTTTCTGCACATAGATGTGAGATCCCAGGGTATGTGGGCAGAACCAGGCATGTCTATTAGAGTCAGGCACTCGAAGCATTACCACATGACTTAGGCCTCACACAACAGTTAGTTGAGGCAAGTTCTATTATTAGTTTAATTTTACAGATGAGCAAATAGGAATACTCTCTCCCTAGCTTTGGTCCATTAACCTGGGAAGCTTCGAGTTAGTCTTCTTGTCTCAGGTCGAACAGCATTTCCTGAGGGAAGCCATCCTTGACAGCATGCCACAACACAAACACACAGGGGACCGTAAACAAAGCGCTGTGTGACCCGGGCTGTTGCAGCACACATCTTCTCTCCCACAACACCCACACAGTGGCTGGTTTCTGATGGCTGTGTGTTCCATGACAGCCAGGGCACAGCGAGCCACCTGGATGTGGACATCACATGCACTCAGATTGTGACAGAACATCCCTGCGCAGAACTCCACTCTTCTGGGACTCTCCCATGTGCTTCATTAAGGCCTCTCCCCTCATGTATTTTCAACCTAAAATTTTCCAAGAATTCCAAGCTTCTTCCAACTCCAGTCCAAAGGATGGCCAGTATGGGCTTCCAGTCATGCCCCAACTGAACCACCACAATACCATCAGAGAGAAGCTTGGGGCCCAGAGACCTCCCGGCCTATAATCTTGTCTCGATATTGCATGAAGGAGTATGACCTCTAGATATAGATTACCTGAATTCAGAGTCTGGCCCCAGCACTTCTTGGCTCTGTGAGCCTCTCAGTGTCCTACTTCAAGGTCTGTGTGAGGATTAAATGAGAAGATAGAGTGTGCATAGGATCCCCCTGAATAATGCCCATATTCATTGAGGAAGGATCATCAACATATGAATGCGTCCCCTCCCCTTCTGCCCTTTCCCTGCTCTGCCTATCTGGGAGTATGGGATCCTGATCTCAGTGAGTGAGAGTCTTGCCTGCCTGCCTGGGAAGATATAACCCAGAAGTAAATAAGGTGGAACTAGGAGAAGATTTAGGAAGAGATCCAGGAGGGATGGTGAATGAGTGGGGCCAGGCAGCTGTGACCAGGAAGGACAGAAGTGGTTTGAGAAGTATCGCCATGGATTCTCTTTAATACTCTTTGATAGATACTAGGGAATGAATTGCCTTCCACACTCCCAAATTCATATGTTGAACTCTTAACCACCAGGGTATAACTATACTTAGAAGTAGGGCCGGTAAGGAGTGAACTAAGGTTAAATGAGGTCCAAAGGGTAGGGTCCTAACAATAGGATCAGTGGCCTCATGAAGAAGAAGAGATTTCACTCTCTCCAGGCATGAGGAGGGAAGGCCATGTGAGGATATAGTGAGAAGTAAGCCATATGCAAGCCAGGAAGAGAGCCCTCACCAGAACCTGACCATGCTGGCAGCCTGATCTTGGACTTCCAGCCCCCAGAACTGTGAGAAATAAATGGCTGTTTTTCCAAACCACTCATTCTGTGGTTCAAGACAGGTGAAAGTAGCAATCATAATTTCTTTTTCTTTTTTGATTTTTGATTCCCTTCATCCCTGAGTTAGGCTCTCTGCAGGTGGCACGATGCAGAGACCAGGAAGTTGTCTGTGATGGTTAATTTTATGCATCAAATTGATGCTCATCTGGTAAATCATTATTTCTGGATGTGTCTGTCTATGAGGGTGTTTCAGGAAGAGACTAGCATTTGAATCACAGATTGAGTAAAGAAGATTCTATCAATACAGTTGGGCCTCATCCAATCCATTGAGGGCCTGAATAGAACAAAAAGGTAGAGGAAGAGCAAATTTGTTTTCTTTCTGAGCTGGGACATCCGATTCTCCTGCCTGTAGACATTGGCTCTCCTGACTCTCAGGCCTTGAGACTCAGACAGGATTGCACACCAGTTCTCCTGGGGCAACTCACAGACAGCAGATGGAGGGACTTCTCAGTCTCCACAGTCACATGAACCAAGTCCTCTAACTATATCTGTATATATCTACATATCTTATTGGTTCTGTTTCTCTGGAGAACACTGACTAATACAGCACCCCTTGACCTGAGTTATGTTCACTTTCTAGCACCATGCACTGAGCCATGGGGGACACAAGGCATCGCATGTGCTCCTTGCTCCTGCTATGGGAAAAATAGACCAGAGAGTAGGGAAGTTGTGCATGATGAGCTCTGTAGGGCATCTGTCATGGGGAGTAAGTACCCACCACTCTCAAGCCATGGAGAACTGTTGGAGAGAACCCTCATGTCTCCACAGGCACCTTCCCCCACTGCTTCTCTGTCTGTAGCTGTCTAGCTATTTTCATGCACTAACTACAGCTGCTAGTGACCCAGTGCTGATCATGTGCCCAGACTCTACAGCAAAGATGTTATCTAGTGTCTTGAACAGCATGATCAGGTGCTACATCACGTGGGGCAAGTGAGACACAGACGTGTGAGCATGGTACCTTGCCTGAGTCTACCCTGCTCCATGCAGCCACACCACAACCTAAACTCAGGCTGTCTGGCCATGGAGCCTGAGCTCCTGATCCCCGTGCTCTGTGGCTTCTCAAAGAGTCAATTGAGCCACTGGGAAACTGGGTAATAGTTATTTTCAACTCATGTCATTGTGGGCTTGCTACTGTGTTTTCCTGCACCCTGCCACTCCCCATGTTCAGAAGGGGTGAGTCTCTTGCACCCTTGTGGAATGAATGATGTTCTGTCCCTTAGGTCTGAGAAATGTAACTGCTGGGCCATGTTCTTTCATCAGCCTTCACAGGGTATGTGACCAGCTGTGACCCGGGTCACTGAGAACTGAGGCAGACTCTCCACCCACAACCAGCCCCAGCCCTGCCCGCCTCAGTGTTCCTGTGGTAAGCCCTGGGATTCCATCTACCATGGGTCCCAAGCTCTTTTTTGTCATAAAGATCAAGATAGCAATTTCAACCTCCAGTTCTTCCAAAGACTGAAACATTGGCACCAAACATGTCTGACCTGCAACTTGGCTGGCAAAGATGCTATGAGGCTTTCTACTCCACATCCCAACCACCAAGCCCTGTTGACTACCTCCAAAGAAACACCCAAGTCTTTCCCCCTTCCTCCCATGCTCTCTTGCTAGCACTGCCCGGACTGTGTTACTACAAGGCCTACAACTTCTTCCTTGTGCCAGCCCTGCCTTCCCCAGTCTCTCCCAGGGTCTAATCCATCTGCCAAAGACTTTGCACATCCTGTGAGCTAACCATGGGCTTTGTATTTAAATGGTAGGAAAAAAAAAATCAAAAGAACAAGGACTCCTGATGTATGAAAGTCACATGAACTTCAAATGTCAAATGTCTATAAGTAAGTTTTTTTATTAATTATTTTTATTAACATAGAATGTATTATTTGTCCCAGGGGTACAGGTCTGTGAATCCTCAGGCTTACAATACTTCACAGCACTCACCATTTTCACATATCCTCCCCAATGTCCATAACCCAACCACCCTCTACCTACCCCCCAACCCCCCAGCAATCCTCAGTTTGTTTTGTGAGATTAAGTGTCTCTTATGGTTTTTCTCCCTCCTGATCCCTTCTTGTTTTATTTTTCCCTTCCCTACCCCCCAAACTCCCCACTCTGCCTCTCAAATTCCTCATATCAGGCAGATAATGTGATAATTATCTTTCTCTGATTGACTTATTTCACTCAACACAAGCAAGTTTTATTGGATTATAACCACATTTATTCATTTCCTTTTACCTATGGCTGCTTTTAGGCTACAAGGTTGTGGGGAGTAACTATAATAGACTCCCACAGGTGTGGTATGAACATGTACAGGAAAAGTTGGTTGACCTCTGACTCCACAGGGCTTTTCAAAATGCAGATCAACTAGACTATACCAGGTCCAGGGCTTCCCACTTCATTTAAATCAAACTCTGACCTAATCTAGACCCTACCCCACCATGTGTGCTCCCCACCAAGCAGCCTGCCCTCGTTCCCCTGCATCTACTTACCTGCTTAGACATTCACTTCCAGGTCTGGGCTCCAACTGTGATTTCTCCCCTGCAGCTCCTTCTCAGATTGAAACAGTGCTAGGTGCTTCTTGTTGTCCAGGTCTTGGATAGGCCTTCCCAAACATCCAGCACAAAGCAGACATTGGGCAAACATTATTCCTATCACTTGATTTCATTCTCTGATCAACACTTTCCACTATCTGGCATTTCATTTGTTTATCCACTTAGTTACTCATTTTTTATTGCCTCCTTCATTTACAACATAAGCTCCATGGAAGTAGGGACCTAGTCTTGTTTCAAAAGGTATCCCCAGGGGGCGCCGGGGTGGCTCAGGTCATGATTTCAGGGTCCTGGGATTGAGCCCCACATCAGGCTCCCTGCTCAGCGAAGAACCTGTTTCTTCCTTTCCTTCTGCTGTTCCCCCTGCTTGTGCATTCTCTCTGTGTCAAATAAATAAAAATTTTTTAAAAATCTTTTAAAAAATGAGGTATCCCCAGGATATAGGACAGTAGAACCTCAGAGGCTATTGAAGAGTAGGTGATGACAACAGTGAGCTGGCAGGTGTGCAGCCAAGTCTTGGGGGACCACACAGCTCTATGAAGAGAAGTCATCCCGATTTATCGCTGGGCTTGGGCTCTCCATGGTGGACAGCCAACTCTGGCTCTGTGGGACAAACACCGTCCATATGTGAAACTGTCCACATGTGGACCCGTCCACATTTGACACCAGATGGGAGAACACCAGAGGTCTCTCTTCTATGCTCTGGTTTTGATGGCCATATGGATGTCCCCATAGCAGACAACTCATGTTAACAGCATTGAGCTTTTTATTTTATTTATTTATATGGTTGTATTTATTTAACAGAGACATACACAGCAAGAGAAGGAACACAAGCAGGGGGTGTGGAAGTGGGAGAAGCCGACTTCCTGCCAAGCAGGGAGCCTGATGCGGGTCTCAATCCCAGGACCCTGGGATTATGACCTGAGCCAAAGGCAGACGCTTAATGACTGAGCCACCCAGCCACCTCAGCATTGAGCTTTTTATGGTAAAAATAACATGTATGTATACTAAAAGTCATAGTACAAAGAAAACCATAAAGAAGAAATTTGAAACCATCCCCAAATAACCAAGCTTAGCATTTTGGTATACTTCCCTCAGGGTGTTTTCTATGTAAATATCCTTGTGTGAGCTAATGACCTATTTTTCTTCCTTGAGAGATCAAGGCTCTCTTTCTATATTAGAAAGAACTAAATTGACATACAATTTCAAGAAACTGGCATGACATCTCTTTCCTCGGTAAGAAGCTCCAGTGTTATCAACCCTCACCATTTAAGAAAACACCTTTCCACGTCATCTACATGTGGAGTATGCAGTTTGAGCCACTCATTCCTGCTCCCTGGGCACAGAGGAGGGGCCACAGTTTCCTCCTCTGTGCCCACTGAGACTGGCAGAGGGATATCAAGCCCCCCTCACTGAGACTCCACTATTTACCTGGCCTCATACACAAACACTGCTGAGTGCCTGCCACATGCCAGCTCTGTTCAGGGCTCAGTGCCAGGGATTCAAGGAGAGAAAATGCAGAGTTACTGCACTCCATTGCCTGCCAGCTTTCAAGCCTGATGCTCAATGCCCTGCAACACTGCATTTACATGGCTTGGTTTTCTCTAGATGTCTTGGCTACATGCAATGATAGTATTTTGTTTCATCTTTACAGAATTTTTAAGCTTTCATTTTTTAAAAAGTGACTTCAACAGAAGCAAAATGGTGTAGAGAAAAATCTAAAGAGAAGATGCTGAGTTGACAAATACTACACCCTTCTTTCAGTCTGACGCAATCTGTACTAAACTCTTTGGATGTTAGCCAGGTTAGGAGGAAGCCAACAGAACAAGAAAATGTTTGATGGCCACATGGCTTGGGGATTTAATCACTGTCCCTTAATCTTAGAGTTAAGGTTACCTTCAGAATGAAGCTAATAAAATGAACACATGATAAAGTTCAATCAACTCTACAAGTCCTGGTGGGGCAGGACATCTTCCACACACACAAAGATGATTGGTTTTGAGAAGCCATGGCTGGGGGCCCAGGTGTTCCTATTCTCCCACCGCAGCTCCCCTCTCTAACCCCCTTTCATTCATTATTTCTTTCAACAATTATTTATTTAGTGCCTTCTGTTGTACCTGATACTATTCTGATAGAAATTAACTTTTGCTAGGCTCATTTATTCCCATTTCTCAAGATTTACAAATCAGACACCACCACCTTAGGGAATACTAGCTGTAGCCTTCTTGTCCCTGACACTAGACTTAGCGATGGGCCCTTCCTGTGTGATTTTATAACACTCTCTGCACAATTCTGTCATTGCACTTGCAACTTTATGCTTTTCTCTTCATGGGTCCACCTTCTCCACTAAGCTGTGAACTTGTAAAGATCAATGTAAATTCATTTCTCTAGCCTCAGACCCCTACACAACACCTAAATATACAGTAGTTGCTCCCCAAAAAAGTTATTGAATCAGAAAACTGCAGCAGAATCAATATTCTCTTCTCTGAAGAAAAACTGGAAAAATGGAGTTTAGGAGAAGAGAGGGGAACAGAAGAACCAAGTCTTTATATAGCTTTCTCTAACATTGTGCAGGGTAAAACATTTTCTTCCCACCTGACCCAAGTGTTTCCACCACTGGCCAGGTAGAGACTGAGGTTGAGATGGGTAGGCACACAAGACAATCTTAGCTTAGCACCACCCACTATCCTCTTGCTCAGATTCCAACCTACCAGACAACTTTCTAGTTATCATTTTTTCCTCCCCTGCTCCATCTTTCCCATCCCAATGAGTGACAATTCCATCCTTCCCATTGCCCTAGACACAAGCCTTGGAGCTATTCTTGACCAGTTCCTTTTTCTCATAACCCATACCCAATCTGTCAGTCCATCCTGTTAGCTCCACCTCCAACATATCTCCAGAATCTGCCTGCTTCTCACTACTGTCACTGCCACCTCCCTCCTTCAAGTCTCTCTACCATCTCTGACTAAGGCAATTGTAGGTACACCCTGATGACCCTCCCTGTTTCTATTCTTGCCCCGAGATAGTCCCTTCTCAACACAAGCCAGATGGAGCCTCGAAAAACCTAAGTCAGATGGTGCCACTCTGCTCAAATGCCCCTTTGCAATTTGAATACCTTTTATTTCTTTTTCTTGCCTAATTGCTCTAACTAGGACTTTCAGTGCTATGTTGAATGTAAGTAGCAAGAGGAGACATCTTTCCCCTGTTCCTGATCTTAGAGGGAAAGTTTTCAGTTTTTCACCATCGGGTATGATGTTAGCTATGGGCTTTTTACATACGACCTTTACTGTGCTGAGGTATAGTCCTTCTGTTCCTAATTCATTGAGAGCTTGTATCATGAAAGGTATGAAATTTTGTCAAACCCTTTTTCTGAATCTAATGAAATGATCATATGACTTTTAATCCTTTGTTTTATTAATGTGGGGTATCACAATTGGCTTTCATATATTGAAGCATCTGTGTGTCACAGGGGTAAATCCCACCTGGTCATGGTATATGATCCTTTTAATGCTAAATTTGATTTGCTAGTATTTTGTTGAGGACTTTTGCACCTACATTCATTAGGGATATTGGTCTGTAGTTTTCTTTTCTTGTATTGTCTTTGTTTTTCAGTATCAGAGTAATGCTGGCCTCATAAAATCAGTTTGAAAATGTCCCTTCCTCTTCAATTTTTGGGAAGAGTTTAAAAGAATTAGTATCAGTTTTTTAAATGTTTGATAAAAATAACCAGTGAAGCCATCTGGTCCTGGACTTTTCTTTATTGGGAGCTTTTTTCATTACTGATTTGATTTTCTTACTAGTTACAGATCTGTTCAGATTTTCTATTTTATCACAATTTAGTCTTGATAGGCTATATATTTCTGAGAATTTATCCAATTATTCTAGATCATCCAATTTGTTGGCATATAATTGTTCACAGTTAAACATTAAACTGTAGTCTTGGAATGCCTGGGTGGCTCAGTCAGTTAGGTATTTGCCTTTGGCTTAGGTCATGATCTCAGGGTCCTGGGCTAGAGTCCCACATCGGGCTTCCTGCTCAGCGGGGAGTCTGCTTCTCCCTCTGCCTGCCACTTCCCCTTCTTGTGCTCTCTCTCCCTCTCTGACAAATAGATAAATAAATAAAATCTTAAAAAAATAAGCAGTAGTCCCTTTGACCCATTGCTTTTCTATGACACTAGTGGGTCTTGTTGTTTTGTCTTTTCTTAGAAACATCTTTATTGCAAGTGTTAATTAAACACTTCTTTACAGGCATTGCAGAATGAACATAACTTGGATTGTTTCCTCTTTCACTTCTGATTTTGAGTTTTCTCTCTTTTTTTCTTATTCTAGCTAAAGGTTTATCAATGTTGTTAATCTTCTCAGAAAACCAACTCTTAGTTTCATTGGTCTTTTTCTATTGTTTTTCTAGTCTCTATTTCATTGATTCTTGTTCTAATCTTTTATAATTTCCTTCCTTCTGCTGACTTTAGGCTCAGTATTTTGAGTTTTCTCTTTTTGTCCTTAGTCTAGCTAAAGGTTACCAATTTTGTTAATCTTTTCAGAAAACTGACTCTTAATTTTGTTGGCCTTTTTCTATTGTTTTTCTTTTTTTTTAACTTATTTTTTATTATTAATTATTTTTTATTAACATATAATGTATTATTTGCCCCAGGGGGTTTTCTAGTCTCTATTTCATGTATTCTTGTTCTAGTTTTTATCATTTCCCTCCTTCTGTTAACTTTGGATTTAGTTTGCTCTTTTTTTGAGTTCCTTAAGATATAAAGGTAGTTTGAGATCATTCCCTTTTTGTTTTTTTAAATGGTGGCATTTATTATTAAAAACTTCCTTCTTAGAACTGCTTTTACTGGGGCACCTGGGTGGCTCAGTTGGTTGAGTGGCTGCCTTCAGCTCAGGTCATGATCCCAGTTCTGGGATTGAGTCCTGCATCAGTATCCCAACTCCATGGGGAATCTGCTTCTCTCTCTGACCCTCCCCCTTCTCATGCTCTCTCTCTCCTTCTCTCTCTCAAATAAATAAATAAAATCTTAAAAAAAAAAAAGAACTGCTTTTACTGAATACCGTAAGTTATCCAGATGACATGACCTTATATGTAAAAAAAAAAAAAAACCCTAAAGATTCCATAAAAAAAAACTGTTAGAACTAATAAGCAAGTTCAGTAAGGTTGCAAGATACAAAATCAACATATCAAAATTAGCTATATTTCAAAATACTAACAATGAACTATCTCAAAAAAATTAAGATAAGAATCTCCTTTATAATAGCATCAGAAAAAAATGATATACTTAGGAATAAACTTAATCAAGGAAGTGAAAGACTTGTGCACTGAAAACTACAAAATATTGATGAAAGAAATTTAAGAAGACACAGATAAATGAAAAGGTAGCCTGTGTTCATGGACTTATTTGTTAAATGTCCATTCTGCCCAAAGTAATATACGGATTCAATGTACTCTCTATCAAAATCTCAATGAATTTTTTTTTCTGGAGAAATAGAAAAAATTTTTGTCTTTGTGGCTGGCTTTTTTATAATAAGCCATAATAATAACTAAATAATAATAACTAAAGCTATTATGGAGCTACAAAGAACCCACCCTGAGAGCCAAAACAATCTTGAGAAAAAAGAACAGAGCTGGGGAAACCATAATTCTTGATTCCAAACTATATCACAAAGCTACAGTATTTTAAACAGTATGGTACTGGCATAAAGATAGACATAAAGACTAATTGAACAAAATAAAGAAAAAAAAGAAATAAAATGACATATATGTGATTAACTGATCTTCAGCAAGGGTGCCAATACCACACAATGGGGAAAGGACAGCACCTTCAACAAATGTTATTGGAAAAACTAGACATACACACTCAAAAGAATGAAATGAGACACTTATGAAACAAAAATCAATTTTTAAAAAATATTTTATTTATTTAGTTGACAGAGATCACAAATAGGCAGAGAGGTAGCAGGGGTGAGGGGGAACAGGTTTCCTGCTGACCAGAGAGCCTGATGTGGGGCTTGATCCCAGGATACCGGGACCATGACCTGAGCCAAAGGCAGGGGATTTAACCCACTGATCCACCCAGATACCCCCACAAAAATCAATTTGAAATGGATTGAGAACTTAAGTATTCTGAAAAGACCTGGAACCATAATACTCCTACAGGAAGACATAAGGGAAAAAAGCTTCATAGCATGGGTCTTGGCAATGATTTCATGGGTATGATGCCAAAGCACAAATAACTATAGACAAGTGAGACTACATTAAACTAGGAGTGTCTGCACAACAAAGGAAATAATCAACAGAGTGAAAAGGTAACCTACAGAATGGAAGAAAATATTTGCAAACCAAAATCTGTTAAAGAATTCATATTCAAAAATGTAAGAAAGTCATACAATTCAATAGTACAAAATAAATAATCTGATTTAAAAATGGGTAGGGGAACTGAATAGACATGTCTCCAAAGACAGGCCAACAGGTATCTGAAAAGATGTTCAACATCACTAATCATCAGGGAAATACAGATAAAAACCAAAAACAAAAATTAAAAAAAAAATACAGATATCACCTCATTCCTGATGAATGGCTTTCATCAAGAAAAAAAAAAAAAGGCAAGTATTGGCAAAAATGTGGAGAAATTAGAACTTTTGTGCCCTATTGATGGGAATGTAAAATGGTACAGCCACTATGAAAAAGAACAAAGTTCTCCCCAAAATTTAAAAATACAACTATCATATGATCCTGCAATACCCACTTCTGGGTATTCATCTAAAGAATTGAAATCAGAATCTCAAAGAGATATTTGCACTCTAGTGTTCATTGAGACACTATTCATAATAGCCAAGTTGTGGAAATAACCCAGATGTCCATTGACAGGTGAATAGAAAGAAAATGTGGTATTTACATACGTCAGAATGTTATTCAGCCTTAAAAAGAAGGAAGTCCTACCTATATACTACAATGTGGATGAACCTTGAGGACATTATGGTCAGTGAGATAAGCCAGCCACAAAGACAAAAATGTCATAATTCCACTTACAATAGTCAAACACACAGATATAGAGAAAACGGCAGTTGCGGGGGCTGCAGGAAGGAGAAATGGGGAGTTGCTTTTCAATGAGTGTAAAGTTTCAGTTATGCAAGATGATTAAGTTCTAGAGATCTACTCTACAACACTGTGCCTACACTTAACAATGTGATACTGTACACTTAAAAATTTAAGAAGGTAGATCTAATACTAAGATACAAAGTATTCTTACCACAATTAAAAAAAAAAAAACTCTCTGGCTTCCCACCTTGTGCAAAGAAAAAGTCAGTCTTCACATTGGCCTTCAAGGCCCTGCCTTGCCCCTATGCCTCATCTCTTGCTGTTCCCTCCCTCCTACACTGAGCCACGTGGCTCCCCTGGCCTTGTGGGTAGAAGGTCAGCTTCCACTGCATGGCCTTTGCACTTCTGTTCCTTCTCCCTGGGGCGTCCATCTTTTCTGGCTGGCTCCAAGGTTCTAGCCCTCACTTCTTTTAGGTCTCTGCTCTTCTATCTTCTCATCAACACTTCCTTGATTACTTCCCTAATACTGCATGGACACTTAACCCACGTGCACACAGACATGCACTCCCTGTACTCCCTATCACTCTCCTCTACTTTGTTTTCAGATACATAACTGGTCTCCTTCTGATATAGTGTATGGTTTGTCTATTGATGGGTTTGTGTTTGTTTTCTCCCACTAGAACTACACTATGAGCTCCAGACCAGCAGGTGGCATTTGCCTGTTTCATTTATTAGTGCCTCCCCAGCTCTTGAAATAGTACCTGGCACACAGTAGATGCTCACTAAATCTTCAATCAAGGAATCAATTGAAAAATGAATGAAACTAGCATTCTTGTGAGTCATATTAGCATGAGAAAAATAATCTTGTAATTCATCAACTACACATACTCTAACAAAATAGTTTCTGTACCTCCAAAACTGAGCAAGAACCAGACACGAATTGCAGGGATTCACTGCTAACCCACTCTCTGAGATGTTTCTCTGACTTGCATGGGAACAATATATAAATCTCTATTCTTTGGCAGCTGTCCCTCTTCCCCCAAGTCTTGCAAGAGTGCTAAGCTGCTACTGAAACATGAGGAACAAGGAGATCATTTGGATTCTTATGTGCACAGATGTAGACTGGGCCTTTGGGAAGGAAGGCTTCTGGAAGCAGAGACCAACGAGAAAGGAACTGTGTAAACACCACACTATGAATGGAGACTGACAGCTTGGCCATTCTGAGAAAATGATTCAGAAACCACTCAGGACAATAGCTGCTTGGGCTAACCCTTCCAAGCAATTTCTTCTTTCTTAATGGTGATAACTCACCATGCAGAAACCTGGCAAATCCATCCTGTGAAGGCTAACATCTCCATGGATGCAATATGGCTATGACGTAGTCCCTGATAGGATGGGACAAGAAGGGTTCTTCACCTCTGGGGTATTCTTTCCAAAGCCTAATCCCAATCTGAACATGAGAAAAACACCAGACAAACCCAGACTGGGGGGTATTCTGCAGAAAACCTGGCCAGGGCTCTGTCAGGATCAAGAAAAGCAAGGCCAGACTGAGAAACTCACAGACCAGAGGGGGACTGAATGAGTGTGGCGTCTTGGATGGGCTGCTGGAACAGACCGAGGACATTCATGGGGAAACTGGTCCACGAGTTACATGCTTGCTAAACTCAGCAAAGCAAGCCAGCCCCTTGACAGCGAGGGACGACAACCTGAAAAGCAGAAGCTGTTCGTTTTTAAGCCTTACAGTGTGTCTCTGAGCGACCTGTGAGAGGCTGTGTCACATACCTGTCCTTCACTTCCCTGTCAGGCCAATTCCTGGCTTTGTCCCCCGTTTCCAGAACTGCATCCTGCCTTACTTCCAGACCACAAACATGCTATCTGCTGCTCTCAAAATTTAAAATGGTAATTTTTTCAGCCCTCAGATGTGAATGAACACACTGGTTTTCTCGTCACTGTCACGACTAATCCCCTGTGTTGACACTTCCTCATTTACACTGTGACAGCTATAGGCAGAGCCTGCATGTACCTCTACTGCATGTATCTCAGGGCAGCACAAGTGGGAAAACAGAACTCAGACACATAAATGAATGTGCCTCCAAACTGCCCCCACTTCTGTCTTTCCTGCTTAGGCCACCAGAAGGGACACCAGGATTCTCCTGCCTTGTTCCCTCATATAGGTCTGCAGCATTAGGCGGAATGGTCTCCCTTGGCCATTTTTCCTGGAATTCCCATGGCTTATTGATGCTGTGAAACCAACAGCCCACATCTGACATACATCAACACCCCACATCCCCCAGTGAAGTCATCTTCTTCTCAGGGACCCCAAACCTGGGCCCAGAGACTATGGTGGCCTCCGGGTCCATAAGAGAAGGAATTAGGCAGGCCCTGAGAGGAGTGTGGCAATTCTGGGAAGACAAGAGGGTGGGTGGAGTATGTCAAAGGGAAAGGAGGAGCCAGAAGCAATCAGGAAAAGCCAGGGCTTGACTTGCTCAGTTCACAATCCTTCCGGTAGGTCACAGAATGATGCACTGAATCATCAAAGTTTAAGGAGCATTTAAAACTCCATTAGATGAAGAGAAGGAGGCTTTCACGGCTGAAAACCTCCTACATGTTTTGCTACATTTTCTTTTTCAGTGAAGTTTAACACATGAGACATTCCGATTTCCTGCCCCCTCTTCCTAATTTCCTCATTTTATTAAAAGGCATCAATACCTGCATCAACTCCCAAGATGCCAACTTAGGAAGCTTTGGTGTCACCTTTCTCAGGTCGTCAGTGAGGACTGTAGTTCTACCCCCAGGATACTTTACAAATTCACTGCCTGGACCATAACAGCCTCCAGCGTGGTCCCTTCTGTTGTCAGAAGGACTTTCTGAAGTCCCAGTAGGACAGGGCCCCTCACAACCTACAGACCGTTTAGGTTCCCCAGTGCTTTTGGTGAAGTCTACACCTTGGTGTGAGCCCAGCAGTCTTCACTACCTGCATCTGGTGCCAGCCACCCTCCACAGAGCTCTCTTTCTGGCTGCAGGGAACCACTCCACCTTCCTGGGTATACCCAGCACCCTTCTCCGCTCTTCTTCTCTGCCAGGAAGGCTTGCAGACTTTCCCTGTTACTCAAGACTCAGCTCAAAGGCTGTCTCCTGTGAGATCTTCCATGGCACACCCAGGGGTGGGGAGTTAGGATCTCCTGTGTATATGATCCTCCCGGGCACTATCATATTTTATTCTAACATTTAGTGATTTTAGAGTAAACTTCTGAAAGGCAGAGACTACATGCTTGATGTCTGGGGAATCACAGCTGCTCAAAAGATGTCGTTGCCTAAATGAGTGTGTGTGCACACAGAGCCGGAATGACAACAGTTCCTCACTGGGGACACTGGTTCCCACACCACCATAGACTTGAAAAGTTTTCTCCCTACTGGCTGAAGTTGAGATGCTCGTCACCTGAAATGGAAAGGCTGGAGTGTCACTGGGGTGGGAGCTGTCAGGGAGTCCTGTGTTAGCTTCCTGTGACCTGAGCTATTGTGACATGCTGGCCTCACAGGGGTTGGGGTCCTTATATTGCTATTTGCTAGAGTATTTGGGGAACGAGCACTAGGTCAAGACTCCATGTCAAAGAAGATAATAGGGTGTTGGGTTAAGTGTATTTCCTGTAGAATTTTGGAATCTTTAATTTCCTATAGACACATGAGTACCCAAGAGTTGGGCAGTGGGAGGAGCTTCCCAAACACATCTGACCACGGAGCCCCAGGGCACTCACTGTGGAATCCACTTTAGGAAACACCAGCCTAAATTGGAGGATTTTTACTGAATGGCTGACAAAGGACCCAGAAGAAAGTTTTTTTTCCTCACTCAACATGATCACTCTGAAATATATCAATTATCAAAATCAAACACTGTCTTTCTCAGAAAGACCAGAAGAAAAAGAATATCATTAGGCAATCAAAATTTTTTATTCAGAATAGGCATTAACAAAATGAAGGTCGGTGCCTCATAGATGTAGGCCACAGGGTGCTCAGAAGCAGATTAGAAAATAATTACAAAACTACTTTGCAGATTAAAATAAACTTGAAACCACAATCATTGGCTAGAAAATGCAGCCATACAGAATCACACTAAAAATAAAAGGTAAAAATCTTCAGACGATTTGCTCCCTTGCTTTGCCCAGGTTGCAGGGAGTCAACAGCCCCTGGAACCCAGTGCAGCTGTGACACCCAAGGCCAGGGCATGACCAGAAGACCCCTCAGCCCCACCACTGTGGCCTGCAAAGGGGGGAGGTCGAGCTCTGGAACTGCAAAAAGACCACGTGGATCCCCACAGCTTCAGAGCAGCTGGAATAAGTGCTTGTAATTCCACCACCAAGGACTCCCAGTGAAGAAGGATGGTAGCTACTGGGGCTGCATCTGTCTTTTCAACTTGGCAAGTCTCAGAAGACACTCGTCCCTCCACTGCCTCCTGGCAGCTAAGTGCTCTGGATCATTGGGAACTTTCACACACATGGCCTGGGAAGAGAAAACGAAATGAAAAGAAAAGAAAAAGAAATGAAAGAAAAAACCAAAAAAACAAAAAACAGAGCATAAAGAGGAACTCATTTACCAGGAGAGTAACTGTTCCTATTTATGTGAACTGTGGATTTACTTTCAAAGACAAAAGCTTAGGAAACCCCCCAATTAACTAACTTTCCAAATCCCCAGAGGCATACAGCTCCTCAAGACAATCAAGATGAGCTACCTCTTCACTAGCCACACTGCTCTAAGGTCTTCTTTGACCCTGATAGGACAGTGGACAGGCAAAATTAGGATGGAGGAATCACCAAAATCAAAGGCAAAGACTGGCTACAAACAGAACCTCACCCATGGCTCAGCTAGCACAGCTCTCTATAAGGAGTCCACATACCTGATTAACTTTTTCAACTGTGGCCCCAGAAAAGTCTGGAATGGGTCCAAAAGTCTTTAGGACATGTTGCATGCCTTCACTGTATCTGTCACAATAGCTTAACATACCTGAAATCACACGAAAACAAGAATCCACAATATCAGCAAGAACACTACATGACTCCAAATTAAGAAATCTGTTCAGAGGGTCTCACCCATTAGTGCATTCTTTCCCTCTTGCAGATGAAGGAAAGGTACAGGGATACCATCCACCTTGGTCAGCCAGCACTGGGGAATGAGCAACCTCACCAACATCACTACTCAAACTTTGCATCAGATCCTGAAATCCTAAAAACAATGGGACCCTGGGGCCTCCGTCAGTGCCTCTCATGGACTGTCCCGTGAGCCTGTGTTCCTGTACTCACGGACTGAATACCACAGGAAGTCCTATTTTCACCAAAAATACCTCCTTCAACAATGTGTCCACAAGGTGTGTCAATGGCTTGCATGCATTTTCTAACAACCAGAGATGTCAAAGTTCAGTCGAATCTATCTACCATTCACTCTTAACTCTGTAAGTTCTAGTTACCACTTTACTGGGTGTCTACCAGGCAGGAGGTTCCTCAACCCAGGCTGTACTTGGAGAGGCGGTCTCCGGGTGAGCGCCTCAGCTTTGACTAGTGGATGACACCATCCCCCCGTCACCCACGCCACGGGACATCTGTCCCTGGCTACACTGCTCTGCAGACCTTCTGCAGCTGCAGGGCCCTCGGGCGGCCAGTGTCTCGGATCCTGAGATAGGGCCCTAGGATTCTGATAGAGAAACACCTGAAAAGGCGGCTTGTCCTGGAGCGGGGAGGGAGGGAGGGAGAAGCCCGGTAGCTCAGAAGCAGCTGTGGGCTGTGAGAAGCCAAAGCTATTTTCTGTTAGAATCTGAGATGTGCACTGAAGAAACACCATCAGGCTGCATCACCTCCCAACAGCAGGGTAGGCTTGCCCCGACCCGCTCTGCCCAGCAGACTGCAGAGCTCCTCTTGCACTTGTCCCCTACCCCCAGCCCCAGGAGGCAGCTAAGGCAGGCCTGCACTTGGCCATGAGTCAGCTCTGAAGCCAGGCCCAGGTACATGAAGGAGGTGTCTCCAAGTCCTGGGGCCCACTGGGGATGGGGGCTGAGCCACCTGCCGTTCTGCTTTTGGCCCATTTTCCACATTTTTCAAAGCCAAAAAGACTGGGCAATCAGTCAGTCAGTCGGGCTAAAAAGATAACAAGGGAACAAAGGAAACCGTAGAATTTGCTGAGCTCCCAGAGCTTGACTCTCACCTCCCCCATGAGAACTGTGTTATGATTAACTTAAAATAAAAATGACCATCACTGGATATTCTTTTTTTTTTTTTTTTAAAGATTTTATTTATTTATTTGACAGAGAGAGATCACAGTAGGCAGAGAGGCAGGCAGAGAGAGGGGAAGGGAAGGAAGCAGGCCCCCGCTGAGCAGAGAGCCCGATGCGGGACTCGATCCCAGGACCCTGAGATCATGACCCGAGCCGAAGGCAGCGGCTTAACCCACTGAGCCACCCAGGCGCCCCTACTGGATATTCTTTTTAAAAAGGCAAAAACTAAACCAAAAACCAACCAAAAAAACCAACCAACCAACCAAAAAAAAACAAAAAACCTAACAAACAAAAAACAGCTTCTTTGGGGTTTAGTTTTGGTGAACCTACACTGATATGAAAGCCTAAATTCATTCAGTGTCAATTTTATTTGGCTCAAATAATTTTCTTTCCCTTTAAGTATGCTAAAATTATATTCCATTCGCTCTTAGAAGAGAAACCATTTTGAAGAGTAAACATTTCAAACATACCAATGTTTCCGACGTTAGCACCTACAATGAAGAGATGGACACTCTTTAAAATAAGGAGTTTCAAAATAATAATAATAATAATGAGCTCCATTTCATTTAACATAAGCGTAACTTGGCAACTCAGAATTTGGGAAATCTCCCTACCTGTACCAGCCCTGGCCAGTTAGCCTGAACAGCTTAGCATCTCTGGAACCCAGAAAACAACCTGTACATTTATTTCCTTTTGGAAATTAAATGTTTATTTCAGTCTATCCAGTTGTTTATATAGTCAAGCAAAAGGTGATAAAATCTAGACATAAATGCAGTTTATTCCTTTTGGAGGAGCAGAGACACAAAAATCGAGAACGTTGTAAAGTTATCACATGAGAAGAAACCAGGGAAGAATTGGTGTGGCTATGAATCCCACACTCACACTGAAAACAAGCTCCCTGGAGGCCTTCCTGGGAACCAACTGCACCTGCCCGCACATGCGCAGCAGGAAACCACAGCATTCAATTCTGTACTGCACGTCCCTTCTGGAGGGCTTCACGTGTTCTGAATGAGTGTTCACCTTTCACCATCCCTGGGAGGTCCATTTTAATCTCCCATGGACTTTTGAGAACTTTTTTCCCTACTGCCTTTTACAAAATTTTATCGTTTTTTTTTTTAAGATTTGTTTTTTAAAGATTTTATTTATTTGAGAGAGAGAGAGTGAGAGAGAGCACGAGAGGGGAGAGATTAGAGGGAGAAGCAGACTCCCCAGGGAGCTGGGAGCCCAACGCGGGCCTCAATCCAGGGACTCCGGGATCATGACCTGTGCTGAAGGCAGACGCTTAAACAACTGAGCCACCCAGGCACCCCCAAATTATATCATCTATTCCAGGGCACCTGGGTGGCTCAGTGGGCTAAGTCTGTCTTCTGTTCAGGTCATGATCTCAGGGTCCTGGGATCGAGCCCCACATCAGGCTCTCTGCTCAGCGGGGAGCCTGCTTCCCCCTCTCTCTGCCTGCCTCTCTGCCTACTTGTGATCTCTCTCTCTGTCAAATAAATAAATAAAAATATTTAATTAAAAATATTATTCCTTCAAAATTGAATATGATATGGCAAAAATCCTAAAATACATTTCAAAACTTCTCCTGTCTTGTTCAGGAAATATATAATTGTTCAGGAAAAATATAATTGTATATTTTCACTCTTACTAATACAAAGACACTTTCTATCACATGCACTCAGGTTCTTAGAATGAAGATCCTCCTTGTTTGTGGTGAAGCAAAGGAACCAACAGAGCAGGTGTGTCCAGACCCTCCCACTTCACTTGTAGGGAAGCCTGACACCCTTAGAAGGGCTCTCCCACTTGCCCAAGTTCATGGTGACTTAGAATCAAGATCTGCACTGTGCCATGCTATTTACAATGTTCCAGAACATTTACTGCTGTCACTGTTACTTGTAAAATTTCGTCTTCCATTAGAGAAGTAGTAAAAGGAGGGTTTTACTTCATCTCCAGCAAGAATTTTGGCTTCCTCATGCTTTGAAAGAATTGAGTGGCAATCATTCCACAATACCAATTTCACTGTAAATGTCAAGGAGAAGAAACCACTTCACTTTTTATCCGGCTAGCATGTCCTTCCTTTTTATTACTATGAAATTTGATCTTCCCCTATAGTTTTTCTTCTACACTTCCTTGCTCTCTGTCCCCCTGTTCAACAATATACTTCCCAAAATTCTATAAAGCTTAGCTTTTTAGATGACTCTGAACCAAATTTAAGAGATGTTTATATGAAATAAGAAAAAATGGAGAAAAGAATTGATTCTCAGGACACCTGGGTGGCTCAGTTGGTTAAGTGTCTGCCTTCTCAAAAAATGAGATCAAGACCAGGTCATGATCCCAGAGTCCTGGGATCGAGTCCCATATCAGGTTCCTTGCTCAGTGGGGAGCCTACTTCTCCCTCTGCCTGCTGCTCCCCCGTGCTTGTGCTCTCTATCAAACAAACAAATAAAATCTTAAAAATAAAAAGAAGAATTGATTCTCATGAGATTAGACTGAGCTTATTTTGCTGCTTTCTAATTTGGAATTCTTTAGTTGTGAGCCCCCAAAGGCAAGACAGTGTGCTTTCTTGAACTTTCAGCACAGCCCACGGTGGGTGGATAGGCAGAGAGCCTTTCTCGGTTTGCGTTTACCGAGCAGGCACGCAGCCCCATTGTGACTGTGGAAGCACACTCTGGGTGTTCGGTTTCTTGGCATGCCCTAACTGCTGCCCACACCAGAGGAGTCTGGTTTTCTCACAGCGTATAAACCCACACCTACGTGAATTCACCTATTTTTAAGAGACAGAGTTTCACAGAACTTATTAAGGAAGATCAAAAAGGCCCCAAAGCACAGAGCAACATTATCTAGTTCCCACCTGAGTGAGTGAGACCTCACCTGAGGTCAGGGAGGTGAGGCGGGTGGAGACAGAAACCTACCCGGGGCCCCTTAACTCCTGAAAGTGAGTTCAGCTCCAGGGCTAACAGCTCCACATAAGTAAGCCAAACCCACCACATAGGCATGTCAATTAGGAAGATTAAAGAAAAAATTTAAAATTTTTTTTTTTTTAAAGAGAGGGAAAGCATCTACATACAGGAGAAAATTTTATGAGGCAGGATGGTAAACATCCGCTTGGACAGGAGATGATTTCCAGAGGATGCCAATTCTGAAACAGTCATTCCCAGGCAGAAGTAAACCCAGGAAGCACCCAGAATGCGGCCAGGAGTAACAGGGGCAGTTCTCTTTGCTGAACTAATGGTCTAAAAGCTTAGCAAAGAAACAAACCAAACTGTTAAACACTGGAGGTTTCACCATTCCATTGTAAAAATGTCTTACTGCATATTCATTCTGTATTTCTTTTGGGGAGAGTTAAAAGAAAAAATCTGTAAGAGTAGTGAATTAAAAAATGAGACCAAACTCTATATGAACAGAACAAGGGACTTCATCTGTGTCAGCCATCTGTCCAAGCATTTCCACCTGGCTTCATTCTCACACCGCCCTTGTGAGGTGGGCACTGTTGCCACCCCCATTTTTGCGGTGGAGGAACTCGCTTGCACAAAGCTAGTTTGCTTGGAAGGCAGGGGGGCACCCAGGCTGACCAGCTCCACTGACCAGCTTCCCCATTCTGAGAGCCTGTCCTTCAAGGGGGTTGCCTTTAGAAAGCAGCCAAAAGGCAAAGTAGGCGTGCTGGCCTCCAGCTTTTCAGGTGCCATTCTATCAAATTAAAAACACATCCTAAAATATTTTTACCACTTCTAGATAAACTGTAGCTTTAAGACTAATAACTAGCCTGAACCTGAGATGCTGGCTTTATGAAAACAACATCAGAAAAAAAGAACTCCCTCCACACCCCGCCCAATCTTGATATATTCTGGATGACACTGTGAAGAGTAATAAACATTTCCATTGGTTCCAAGCCAGATCTTATAACAGTCTAACTCTGGTCTTTGGAATGCTCTGAAGTTGAAAACTACATCCGTCCCCCATTATTGTATCAAGCCAATTAGGTTTTCTTATCAAATCTGCTTTGTCTGAAAAATTGTTACAGGCCTCCTTCCTGTCTGCCACACTATTTGGTTCTTGGGTTTCTGGTTTCATTGGCTTCTGTTTCTATTTGTTTCAGAGTCAAAACTGCTCTCAGTTGTCTCCCTACTGATGTCTCATGATACCTGACCTTTCTTATTTTTCTGAAGAAAAAAAAAAAACTTTAAAAAGAGAAAAACATGGTGGTTACCAAAGAGTGTCTATATATATAGAAAATGTTTAAATATGTTCACCACTTTTAAGGTTCTGGCTGAAAAAGCATTTGAAATTCTCCAAGACTTTATTTTCATGATACTTCAAAACTCTTGTTTCACTTTTATGAGGGCCTCTTTCTTTACATTATCTTCCCGTGTTCAACTGTCATCCCACTACAAAAGCAATATTCTCATGCTAGGAGACAGTCCCCTGTTCCTCCAGTGCCTCTCAGCCATGCTCAGTTTTAAGGAAGAGTCAAGTCATTACTCAAGCACATTTGCATAATACACAAGACCAGTCCACTCAAGCCACCATATGTGTCCTTGCAAGACTACGACTGGCAAAACTGCCTTGACTTATTCACTGGAAGTTATACTTCACTAACTCTGGTGGCAAAAATTGAACTATTACCAAGAGATCATGGAATTATAAAATCTAAGTCAAACAGACTCCCAGAGGTCACTTACCCTAACTTCTCACTTCAATACAGGTGTTTCTGCCTGATATTGAAACATCCTGGCAGGTGGGCAACCAGCCCCTTCCCGGCCCATTCACCCACTCGTAGCATAGTCCTCTCCCTCAATGTCAGCTTCAGTTACTAGAAACTTCCTGCCATGTACTGAGCCTAAACCTGTCTGCTGCCACGGCCGCTCTTTCAATATAGTTCCACCCTCACGTAAGACACAGACAGACAGAGGCACGCACTTGCACACACATACGCGCGCGCGCACTGTTCTCTGGTCACCTTCTCCTGGATAAGCCCCAGTTTCTCAACATTTTTGTTAAATGTGGACCATGAAGTTGAATACAATATTCCTTTTCTCTTTCTATATATGTTTTACATGTTAATAATATAACTATTAAAATAATATGGCAATAGTTGTAGAAAATTATGATAACACAGAAAACCAAAAAGGTAATAAAAGCTACTTATAATTTCAACACCAAGCGATAGCAAGTGGTAATGACATTTAGGTGATAGTTTCCTAGATTTTCATTCATAGCTTTTAAATTTTTTTTTAGTTTTAATTTAATTTTATTTTCTCAGTGTTCCAAGATAAAATTTATTTTGTTTCAGTTTGAGTCCCTTTTTTTTTCAAACACTTAAAATGTGGCTGACCATTTCATTCTTGAAGGCTTTCTCCCCTTTCTCAACGGAGCTTTCTGTTAGAGTCACTAGACCGTGGGCCTGTACCTACCTCCCTGGGCCCTTTGAAGTCGGCTTCTGGGGTAAAGGATGGGCCTGCCCTGAATGGCTGCCCATGACCTAAAACAGGCCAGTCACACAGAGAAGCTGCTCATATTTAGGCAGAAGATATGTACGGCAGAGGTGGTCACTTCCCTTATCTGTTCGTCTTAACCTCTGTAAACAATTGCATCACCTTTCTCAGGAAAACCCAACTTTATCTTCTGCCAGGCTGGATGCCATGGGGCAAAGTCTCCATGACAACACCCTCACCTGTCTGTCTTTTCATTCCCACCTGAGTGCTCTCTGCCTACAGAGCCCTGAGGTTCCTGGATTCCATGTGCACTGACATCTCAGGACATGGCCCCTATCTATGAGTTCCCAGGGCTGGTACTGTCCCCTTCATATGATACTGTTTCTATTCAGTCGTTTTTAAGGAAAATTTTAAAAAAGGCAAAACTGTACTGTTGACAAAACCCATAAGACCACTGAACAGCACAGAATTCGCAACTCCACCCTGATGGAAGCAGAACATACCTTCTGCGTTCAGATGCATAGTTTCTAGGGGTCCGATGAACGCATACCGCATGCCAAGGCCATCTGACATGACAAGGTCAAGGTCATTCGGAGAAACAATTCCTTCCTGAATGGGGAAAATGGGGCAGCACACAGATGAGTCCTCTGGAAAGAAAATTTTCTTGCCTTCACTTTTCAAACTAACTTTAGACTACGATCCCAAAATACTCTCCAAAGTGTTCTAATAGTATTTTCAGCAGACTTAGCATGACAAAACTATAGCATATAAACAGATCCTGAAAAGAGATTATTTTGTGAAATGGTCAAACAGCAACTCACTTTTTCTATGGCTGTAATCAACCTGCCTGTCTTCCCTTCTCTACCTTCTAAGCTGTGTTATCACTCACAGCTTTGGAGAAGGGGGAGAGGATGAAGGGAAGGGGGAGAAGTTAGAGCAGGGTATTGGTAGATATAGCCAAGAAGGACTTTCTATATATTTGCCTGAGATCTGGACGCTAAGATCAGACCCATCAAAAGAACTAAAGAGTCGTTCTCCAGGCTTTGCCTGCCTGCAAGCCCAGCCTTGTTCAGCTTTTAATGAGTTTGTAAAAATGACATTCTTTGATGAAATGCAGCTTAGAACTGTGTGTTGTTGGCAAGGTGGGGCCCTGGAACCTTCCACAAACAAGAATGGCAAAGCAAGAGGCAAGTTGTTGTATGTTCAGGTTAGAGGTCAAATTGGCCCACTGTGTTACTTGGCCTGTTTTTTAGACAGCCTTGATCTCGTACCACTTTGAAAGGAGCAGGGATGCATCAGCACAAATTTGTGTGATCTGGTGCTCCACTGCTAGTTCCTCTTGGTCTGAGGCGATTTTCACCTTGGGCATTTCAGCTGTCAGGAGGCAGATGGGGAAGCCTTCAGATTTTCCCCCTAGTCTACACTGGTCACACCACTAGAATGACTGCAAAGTCTCCAGTTCATATTTTCTGAGTGGCTTCTTCCACAAACAGCATGGTGAGGAGAGAGATGCTCCTGCCCAACAGCTAGGCCAAGTCTGCCTTCTGAAAAGCCCCCCAAGTGTGGCTGCGCTGGCTGATACCTCCTCCGTTGGCAGCCTCGGTGGCCCCCAATTACTGGAGTCCTGGGGTAGAGGATGAAATGCTCTGCTGTAGAAATCTCAGGTCTGCCCTCCCCACAGGAGTGCATCTACCCAGCACCCATGAACAGGCTCAGACAAAGGACCCACCCCACTCTGTCACATTTGTTCTGGGTTACAGAGCCAGTCCTGTACCTTTCCTTGGTAGGGCTGTCTGTTGTCCTATCTGAGAATATGTCCATGTGGCGGAGGAAAGCTTTCAGCAGAGGGCTTCACCAGGCCCCATGGCCAACAAGGAGAGCCGTCTGCCCTCCAGATGGCCCAGGGGAGGTCTGGGCTAAGCCCTCCATGCTCAGGAAATAGAGGCTAGAGCTCCCCCCTGCTGTCCCTCCTCCTCCTGTGGGATCTCTGTGACATTTCTGCTTTCCAGATTTCAAAGTCACCCATGAGGTTGAGAGAGGAAGGCAATTTGTACCCTCTAACTCGATCACCTACATCAGCTACTGGGGGAAAAACACAAGTGCTCAGGTCCAGGGGTATGTTTGGGTGACCAATGGTGATGTTGGAGTGGGGATCAGCAAGGGGATGGAGCCAAAAAACCAAGAAGACAGAGCCACCCACAAAGGGTGTGTGACTGAGAAATTTCGAGAGAACTACCTTCCATCTGGGCACATGCACCCGAAAGTTTATATCAGCAATGTCCACAATAGCCAAACTATGGAAAGAACTAGATGTCCATCAACAGATGAATGGATCAAGAAGATGTGGTATATATATACAATGGAATACTATGCAGCCATCAAAAGAAATGAAATCTTGCCATTTGTGATGAAGTGGATGGAACTAGATGGTATTATGCTGAGCAAAAAAAGTCAATCAGAGAAAGACAACTATCCCATGATCTCCCTGATATGAAGAAGTAGAGATGCAACATGGGGGGTTTGGGGGGTAGGAAAAGAATAAATGAAATAAGATGGGATCGGGAGGGAGACAAACCATAAGTGACTCTTAATCTTACAAAACAAACTAAGGGTTGCTGAGGGGGAGGGGGTTCGGGAGAGGGTGATGGGGTTATGGACATTGGGGAGGGTATGTGTTATGGTGAGTGCTGTGAAGTATGTAAACCTGGTGATTCACAGACCTGTACCCCTAGGGATAAAACTACATTATATGTTTATAAAAAAATTTAAAAATTTAATTAAAAAAATAAAAATAAAAAATAAACTAAAAAAAAAAAAAGAACTACCTTCCATCTATCTTTGTGTGTATGAGGTAAACAAAGATGAGTACAAACTATACATAAGTGGTTTAAGGATAATTACAAAGCCTACCCCACCCCTAACCCACCAACACCACCATGCCTGTCTTCCCAACTGTATCCTCCTTCCTCCTTCGCAGAGACAAACATCCAGATTTTTGTAAGAACCATTTTTCTACTTTTAAGATTTGCCATCTATGATTACATTCCTAAACCACAGTTCATTTTATGCCTATTTTTATCTTCTTGAGAATGGACTCACACATTCTTTTGTGACTTGCTTCTTTCAATCAACTTTATGCATTTAAGATTCACCTGCATTATGCACAGTTGTAGTCTGTCTGCTCTTGTTGAGGTATAAAATCATAGTTTACTTATCCATCCTACGGTTCATGAATATTTGGGAATGTTCTTGTTCCAGGCTCCCGGAGCACACATGCAAGAGGAGAAGTGCTGTCCTAGGACACAACAGCTTCAATGTTACAGGTTAATGCTAAGTGCTTTCCAGAGTGGTTGCACCCACACACACTGCCTCCAGCTGCATACATGAGCTCCCATAGCTCCCCAGCCTCTCAACGCCTGATGGTATCCCACTCACAAAGTGTGATTAGTCTGCTAGGCTCTCATGACGTCTCACTGGGTTTCCTACTTCTCTTAAATCATCGCTACTATAAGTTCATTTGCTCTCAAGGAGAGCAAATTAATTTATTCTGCTTACTCAAATGCTGACAGGTTTTACCCCCTTCGCTTCTGATAGCAAAGTTTTAAGTGGCGAGGGGGCAGCAACAAGGAGAAAATGGTTTATACAAAGTCTACGGTAGTGTCCAAAGCTATCAAGAAAGTAATTTTCAAAGGCATTCCTGTCTTCCTTTCCCTCCTCATCAAGCTCTCAGCGCCAGAAGGATGGCTTCTGGTCATCTTTCCAGGCTGCCTAAAGGCATTTGCCATGGCATTCCTGAACGCTGTGAGCTCTGGAATGCCATGAAAGGCAGCCAGGCAGGGGCTCTGCAGACCCGCCCTCACCCTGGCTCTCCCTAAGGTTCCAGGTCAACACCCCAAACAGCCTTAAGTTTCCATACGGTGCTCAGACTGTAAAGGATGCAAATATAGAAGGCATCCTAAGCGTGCCATGCTATTTGCCTCGGCTTTCTTCTCTAATTGTGTTCAGTATGTTTAGAGCTGACTTCAAGATACCCCAGAAGTGAGCCACCCAAGAGCAAAACTTTTGATCTGTAAGTATGTAAGCTAACAATGACCCTGGCTAAATAAAGCCTTAGCAGGATCCTCCACCTCTGTCACCATGTGGAGGAGGAGCCACACTTTCCTCCAATTCCCAAATATTCTCCAAAGTGACCATCTCTGTTTTATCAGTTACTATTCAGTAGCTGAACAAGTGAGAAGAAGGAAAAGTTTTAGTATCTTTTCTTCCTAATTCCTTCTTTCTGCCCCATTTGGATTTTCTGAAGTAGATTCTCTAGGCTTGAGGTTTTGCCCAGAAGTCCACGCAGAGAAAAGAAATGGTCCTAAGTAGTAATGAAGCCAGGATGCTCGCTGGTCTGGGTTTTGAGTTTACCCCTGCGGCACTCAGTGCTGAGGCAAAGGTTCGCGATTAAGATATTCTGCAGCTCAGACAGCTTCATTTTGCTGTTAAGCTCCACTCCACCCAATCCTGTGACATCTGTGGCCCTCATGCTAATATTATCAGTAATAATCACAATTAGTGATCACAGAGGCATAAGAGGTAGAAACAGGCACTTGAGTTGAACACACTGGTCATCGATTCCCTGGAAACAGATCCTACACCGCATACTTGTTTGAAGACTGAAACTCTACCCACTCCAGTGTGTCTCTGGTTCACTTAACATTTGCAGTACAGCTATTAGTACTTCCTCCATTCTATGGCCAAATTCTCAAGTCACACATACTAAGAAAAGCCCCAAGTGGTTAAAAAGATTCCGAAGACTCATAGAGCGCAACAAACACTAGATCACCCTTAGTTCAAACCCCGGTTTGCATCATGTCCTGAAAAATCATTCAGCAAGGAGAGGCCAGCCCAAGTGGTAAGGAATCCCCTTTATTGAAACCTTCTTTTCCCTAGTCCCCTTACCTAAAACCTAAGACTTCCTAGGAGCAACCAGCACACACACTGGGTACCTTGCCTGCTGGGAATGTGTGCCCATCCTGGGGTGGGAAGGCAGGATGGCCATCTATGAGTAAGGGCCAAATGCAAGACAGTTCATAAAGTACTCAAACTCCTGTGATAGAAGCTGGAAGTATAATTAAAGGTTGGGGGTGCATCAGGAGGGGTCCTACCAGATAGAGACGGCTAGTAGGTTATATATACATAAAGAGATTTACTTCAAGAGATTGGCCTATGTGATGGAGGGCATTAACAAGTCTGAAATGATGATGGTAGGAACCTCCATTCTGCCCTTAAGGCCTTTCAATTGATTAGATGAAGCCTGCCCAGGGTATTAAGAATAATCTCCTGTACTTAAAGTCAACTGAGTAAATGTTAACTAATCACATTTATCAAATGTCTTTAAAGCCACATCTAGGCTGTTTAACTGAATATCTGGGCACTCTGTCCCAGCCAGCAAGACCCTCACAGTGGACAGAAGTTCAGAGCACTGTCCTCCTTTTCAGGTATCTTGGATCTAGCCCTTTATTTGTGGAAGAGAAGGCGAGAAGACACATCAAATGGCCAACAACAGGCAAAACGTTGATCTGGTGTTTAGGACACGGAAGAAGGGGTGGGGGTTCTGGCAAATTTAGAGATGCAGTATTGATGAATGAATCTCCTGGGACTATTTCCCCTATGGATTGCCAGCTACAAAGAATTATTCTTCCTTCTTTCTGATCATCCCATCCTCTTTTTCAATTTTCTGATTCGATTCATGTATTTTTGGCATGCCCTCATTTTCACTTACTTCCCTCATCTTTCTTCATGCCATCCTCCTTGTCCACTTCTCTTTTACTCTTTCCCAGCTTTTGATCTTCTATTTGGTTTTGCTCTATTTTTCACCACACTTAAACCTGAATTTTTAGGTTTTTCTTGTACAAATACTGCTCTAACTTGACTTCCACCATCGCCACCAGGAATGCAGGCTTGCTACCCAGAATCTGTACTAAGTCCTTCCACCCCTCCCCAGCCAGAGCTGTTTGAGCTTCAGTGCACTGTCTCAACTGAGAAACGGGAGCCAGAAACAGTTTCATCTTTGGAAAATGTCAGATAATGAAATGCAACAAACAAGGGCACGAAGGTGCCACTGGTGTTGGGTATCGATCTGGTCAGAGACCAGGGACCAGCAGTTACAGGGAGAGCCCACCTCAATCTCTAGAGTGAGGACGGAACAAAGTTAAACTTCAGTGAGCTCCCCTCTCCCCACCACCCCTGCAAAGACGTTTCAGGGATAGGCTACATGAGAATAATCACTGAGGCAGAAATAATTCAAGTATGAGTGAGGGGTCTGGGACTCTTTTTTAGAAACATCCAACTCTGGAATCCTGGCGAATGACAGAGAAAGTAACAGAGTTACAGATTTTGAAGTATAAATTAAGAACTATCATGATGGTTCACAGCATTTCTCATGAGAAACAAACTAGAACCATGAGTTAGTTCCCTTCATTTACATATTACATAGTTTTGTTTTCTATACACTTGGACAAGTATTACTTCTCCTCCACGCAGCATGAAACTGGCTCCAGAGCAAGAGGAGGAAAGACCTGCTCTAACCGCCCCCGCCCACGCTACCTTCCAGGGAGAAGGTGAAGCAAACGCAAGATTTTAATAAGAAAGAAAGAAAAGACTGCTCAGTGCAGCCCCACTACTACTCAAAGGCTTGTGGTCAGGTTTGTGAGCTGCTCGGCTTCTTGCCAAAACCTGTTAAGTTTTCTTAGAAGCAAGGCAAAAACATTCCTACAGAATGACTCAAGCAAATTTTGCTAACTTGTGGAAGAGCTGATTGAACACCACATGGCTGATGCAACAGGACACTGATTCATAAAACACCCATTGTCCAGAGACTGCTGAGAGGGCGCCCAGGGGAAAGGAGATGAGAAGAACACAAGATGGACTGTACCGGGGAGGTGGTGGGATGTGAGCCCACGAGTACGATGGATGGCAAAAGACATGGGTCAAATCCTCTGATGGCGTCTTTGCTACAACAGGCAGGTGGCAAAGACATTGTTCCTCTCTGACAGGGAGATCGCACTGCCAGCAGTTATGCTCTGAAAAGTCCCAGAAGAAGAGACTAATGGCAAGGATGTTCATGGAGGCATTAGGGTGACAGAAAACTTGGAAGTATCTTAGAACAGTTGACAATAGGGGAAAAAATTGATTTTTAAAAAAAGATCAACTAAAAGAAATATTAAGCCATTAAAAATGGATGAAACAAGATGGGATTGGGAGGGAGACGAACCATAAGTGACTCTTAATCTCACAAAACAAACTGAGGGTTGCTGGGGGGAGGGGGTTTGGGAGAAGGGGGTGGGATTATGGACATTGGGGAGGGTATGTGCTTTGGTGAGTGCTGTGAAGTGTGTAAACCTGGTGATTCACAGACCTGTACCCCTGGGGATAAAAATATATGTTTATAAAAAATAAAAAGTTTAAAAAAAAAAAAATGGAAACTTGAACAGTATGGTACCGGCACAAAAACAGACACATAGATCAATGGAACAGAACAGAGAGCCCAGAAATAGACCCTCAACTCTATGGTCAACTAATCTTCGACAAAGCAGGAAAGAATGTCCAATGGAAAAAAAGACGGTCTCTTCAACAAATGGTGTTGGGAAACTTGGACAGCCACATGCAGAAAAATGAAATTGGACCATTTCCTTACACCACACATGAAAATAGACTCAAAATGGATGAAGGACCTCAATGTGAGAAAGAATCCATCAAACTCCTTGAGGAGAACACAGGCAGCAACCTTTTCGACCTCAGCCACAGTAAGGGAAGCAAGAGCAAAAATAAACTATTGGGACTTCATCAAGATCAAAAGCTTTTGCACAGCAAAGGACACAGTCAACAAAACCAAATGACAACTGACAGAATGGGAGAAGATATTTGCAAATGACATATCAGATAGAGGGCTAGTATCCAAATTCTATAAAGAACTTATCAAACTCAAAACCCAAAGAACAGATAATCCAATCAAGAAATGGACAGAAAACATGAACAGACATTTCTGCAAAGAAGACATCCAGATGGCCAACAGACACATGAAAAACCAGTCAGAATGGCTAAAATTAACAAGTCAGGAAATGACAGATGTTGGTGAGGATAGGGAGAAAGGAGAACCCTCCTACACTGTTGGTGGGAATGAAAGCTGGTGCAACCACTATGGAAAACAGCATGGAGGTTCCTCAAAAAGTTGGAAATAGAGCAATCATACTACTGGGTATTTACCCTAAAGATACAAATGTAGTGATCCAAAGGGGCATGTGCACCTGAAAGTTTATAGCAGCAATGTCCACAACAGCCAAACTATGGAAAGAACCTATATGTCCATCAACAGATGAATGAATCAAGAAGATGTGGTATATATATACAATGAAATACTATGCAGCCATCAAAAGAAATGAAATCTTGCCATTTGTGATGACATGGATGGAACTAGAGGGTATTATGGAGCAAAAAAAAATCAATCGGAGAAAGACAACGATCATATGATCTCCCTGATATGAGGAAGTGGAGATGCAACATGGGGGGTTTTGGGGGTAGGAAAAGAATAAATGAAGTAAGATGGGATTTGGAGGGAGACAAACCATAAGTGACTCTTAATCTCACAAAACAAACTGAGGGTGGCTGGGTAGAGGGGAGTCGGGAGAGGGTGGTGGGGTTATGGACTTTGGGGAGGGTATGTGTTATGGTGAGTGCTGTGAAATGTATAAACCTGGCGATTCACTGACCTGTACCCCTGGGGCTAATAATACATTATATGTTAATTTAAAAATTTAAGAAAAATGAAAACTTGAGAAAAGTATTCCTTAAAAAAAAAAAAAAAAGAGGAGATTTATTGATTTGAAAGAGCGTGAGCACTTATGGGCACAAGTTGGGGGAGGGGGAGAGAGTACCGAGCAGACTCCGAGCTGAACGCGGAGCTTGATTCCAGGGCCCTGAGATCAAGACCTGAACTGAAATCAAGTGTCAGATGCTCAGCTGACTGAGACACCCAAATGCCCCTCAGGGAAAGCGTTCTTAACAGAGAAAAGATAGGAACATAGTAAAATAAAAGCCGTTGACTGCTTTAGGGTGGGGGAAACACAGGTGGTCTTTTTTCCCTTTGAATATTCTTCCAATTAAAATGTTTAAATGGAAACAAATTAAAAACAGGAAGGGAAAGAGAGAAGAGACTTTGTCCCACTACAAGGGATGCTCCAGAACTCTTTAGCCCCAGGTGGTAATAACTGGCTGGTATGTTTTTTCTTACTGTGCCATGGGTATAACAATGCTTTCAGGGAGAAAAACAATATATTACAGAGTCAGAGAGGAAAGGAAAAGTCTTGACCTGAAAACAAACACAGCAGAAAGAATGCACTCTTCCATGCAAATGTAAGTGTACTGCAGTCCACGAGGGCAGTGGAGCCTTCACTGGGGGGTCCTCAGGGGACAAAGTTTTCACAAAGAGGTTTGCACCAGGAATATAAGCACACCCTCCAAAACCAGAAGAACAACATGGCCCCATCTCTGCCTGCCCCTCCTTTGTAATTCTAGCAGAGCTTCCAGCCCTCGTGGCCCCAGGTCACGAGTGGTCCTGCTGGCCCACTTCTGCCTATCTCATGGAAGGCAAAGGAGACCAGGCGACAAGGCTGCACAGTTTCACTTGCAGCCTCTCTTCTCTGCCTCTTCTCCTGGGGACCCCTTCCCTACCTTCCTCCTGTTTCAGGGGCCCATTCTTGCTGCCTGTTAACATTCCAACTCACTCTGGAGGAACTGAAATCCATCATTTATACGGATCAATTACCTGTCGGTGACGATAAGGAGTCAGGAGTTAGAGTAAGAGCATTTTCATTTCGCTTTATTTAAGGGTTATTCAAATACTAGCACTGAAGTTTTTACTTGAAACACAATTGAAGAAATCCAAGCATGCCAAGCAGGTTTTAAAAAATTGAGTGGTTAACATTTTCTTTACGTTTATCTGTTAACAGGGTCTGGAGATGTCTCCAAAACGTTAAATCAGCAGGAGCTCTCCTTTCAACAGGGTGTTGTTGCTGGCCAATGTGGCCACTCAGAAAGTAACCTCCCATAAAACACTCCCTATCACTTCTTACAGACCCTCAGGACTAGAAGGAACTCTAATTAACTGATGATTCCCAGCCAGCAACTATGACCTTCAGAAGAGAGAGAATTGCCATTTCCTCAGGGGCTTCCATTGTCCCTGGACGGCTGTGGGGAGAAATTCTTCAGTGTGTGCCACAGCCGAGTCTAGCTGCTCATCAGTCAGATGGAAGCCCGGGAACACAGGGCCAGCCTGTACACAGGCAGCACACAGACCTCGGCTCCAGTGTGAAGCAGGAGCTGGGCAAACATGCCAGATGCTGTTTGTGCCAAAAGCCACCAGCCTGCAGGCAGCATCCCAGCAGTCCATCAAGGTATCGTAACACACCTTGAGCGCTATCTGGATTGAGTCTGTCCAACCAAATGGCCGACTATTGCCTCTGAATGGCGTCTACTTAACTTCCTTCTCTCCCAGGGTCAGTGCTGGACACAAAACACTTGCTGAGCCATGGCTGTAGGCTCTGGTACAGTTCTGGGGCTTCTTAGAATGCCAAGATACTCCGTGTCCTTTCAGGGCTGCCCCACAGACTAAAAGCACGGCCTTCTCTTGGTATCTCTGACCAGAAGGCCATGGACAGGACGCTCTCTGAGCTTAAAGCCAGTGTGAAAGGCGGTCTCAACTAATTGGGAAGATGGTCCTGGTCAAGGAGGTGACACACCTGCTCCAAAAGCCCTATACTCCCTACAGGTGGGCCAGCGGAGTCCTTGCCCTGAGAAACAGGATAGCAATGAGGAAAAGGACAGTCATGATGGGTCCATGACAGCCTCTGGGAAACCTCCACAGGGTAAATGAGCTAGAAGAATTAGAGCCAAGAGAACTCTTTGGTGTCCTCAAGTGGTGATGAACTTGCTGCAACAGAGAGGCTGACCCCAGGCTTTGGAAGGCAAGAAAGACAGAGGCCAGGTGGGCACGGGACAGTGGACCCAGGTTGTGTGAATAACATGGAAAAGTGAGTGTGCTTCAGGTGCTGGAGGAGTGGGAGACAGTTTCCCTCATCATACCAATGTCTGGGCTATATTTTCAGGAGGTACAATAAATAATGTAGAAATGGCAGAAAAATATCTTAAGAAAGAGTTGTGCTGGGTGAATTTTGCCTTGGTGATAAAGAAAAAAGAAATGCAGAGCAGAATAGGGAACAGTGGAGATGAGAAGCTGGAGGACTCCATGTACGCCTCACCTGAAGCGGAGCAGATGAACACAAAAGAAGGAAAGACAGCATGAGGCAGGCAAGGGCAAGGGAAGGCAGTGGACAGGAAGTGAGGGGAAACATGCCTTCCCTGTATGATGCCAGGAGACCTGCCCAAGCAAGGCTGGTCCCTGAAGGGAAGCCCAGCCCAGGAATGAAACAGGTAGAGAGAATTGGGGCACCTGGTAGCTCAGAAAGTTAACTGTCTGCCTTTGGCTCAGGTCATGATCGAGGATCCTGGGATCAAGTCCAGCATCGGGCTCCCTGCTCAGTGGGGAGCTTGCGTCTCCCTCTCCCTCTGCCACTCCCCCATCTTGTGCTCTCTCTCTCTGTCAAATAAATAAATAAAATATTCAAAAAAAGAAACAGGCAGATGGAGGTGGCATCACTTCCGGAAGAACATGAGGCTCAGAGCAGGGTAAAGAAATTCCCAGATCCCAGAGTTCAGGGAACAGAGCTGCTGCAGGCTGTTTCTTTTCAGTCATAAGTAGGTTCAGTCAGACATTTTATACATTATCTCTTTAATTAAAAAAAAAAAAACACTAAATTGTTAAGTTTAAATTTTAAAACATATAAAATGTAGAAAATCCTACAGTTGAAGGTACAGTGTGGAGGGCAGGAGCTTGGGTCTTTCTTGAATCCTTTAGCTTCCCTTTACATGACCCACACTCCTACGTGACTCTTCTTGCCAAGTACACAGACATCGCCAATGTCTGAACCGTAATATTTTGCTTAATCAAGCCTCAGCTTTTTCCCCCTGGACACATTCCAGGTTAACCATAGCCTGGAGCAGCCCACAGCATTTCCAACACCTTCCCTGCAAAGAAAAGCTTCTAATATAACCCCACCTTTCAAGTGCCTGTAAGCAACTACTTTGAACATGCTTTTTCTTGTCGAGCCTCTCAAACCACAAGACTACTGTTGCCTTCCCGGATCCTGAAGCCAGTGAAACAAGTGCCTTAGCTTGATTCTGCCCCATTTTCTTCTTTACAGCCTCACTGGTCTGTCTTGTACTGTTTCTCTTCCAGAGAGAAGGCTGAGTGATTGGCAGGGAACATAGTTCCTCGGTCACAGGGTAACTACTCATGGGGACGTTTTATGGAAAAGAGCAGTCAGTGAAATGCTGGGTCTCCCCAGGCTGTCAGAAAACTAGGGGCCACAAAGTAGCCTACTGTCCGATATGCGTTTCTTCTCCAAATGCTGATTATGTGGGAAGTAAACTTCCTGAGGATTATTGTAAACTTGGAGAACTGGCCCTGCACTAATACTGGCTTATTAAAGGAGAGAAGAAATCACCTCCACATGATCGCAGCACATGTGAGAGAAATATAAGAGATGGTTATAGTAGTAAAATTATGATTTCAGGTCATCTTTGCCCCTAAAATATGCATTCGTCCCTTTCTGTTCCTTGTGTCACCTCCCATTACATAGGAGAGCTTGCTGTACATTCTAATTTAAGTGTAGCAGTTCCTGAGGAAGCAGGCTGTTCATTCATCTGGCCAACACAAGCCCAAGTGCACGCTGCACAGGTACACAAGATTTGCAAGTATGAGAAGCCTGCTTACCTGTTACCCCGGAGGGACCCACTGGTGTTCACACAGGCCCATGACTAATAGGAAAACCCGGCCATGATTTGCATCCCAACTCCAGAAATCAAAAGGCTAGATAAGGGTGGCTGATGCAAAGTGCGTGGCCGGTATGACAAGGAAGACACCATCTGGGCACCCATCCCCACCAGTTCCACAGGACCCAAGAAAGGCCGGCTTTGATTTGGAATAATGACTGACATCTCCCGGGCAGTTACAACCTAGTATTCTTTTGTTCTAATGTGTTTGTGTTTTAACTGAAGTGAAGTAAATCCTTTTTTAAAGTTGATTTTCATATAAGTTTTGGGATAACCCGAGGTATTCAATGTCACAAAACTGGAACCGGAAATCATAGCTTATAAAGTGATTAGGTAACAGTCTCTCCACTAAGCAGAAGCTGGTTTATCTGTCATAGGCCTGAGTCAGACAGGGAGGGTCAGAAACAAGGGACATACAGGGACAGAAGAACATGGAAGGAGAAAATACAAAAGGACAGTAGAATATACTCTATCACACTGAAATTAAACCTGGATCAATTGAAAGTTAAATTAGTATTTAATGTTCTATTAAGGCAAAAAAAAAAAAATACTGCCTATAAAACTAAGAAGTTAAAAGGTTTTAAAAAAAAAAGTTCACCTTAAAACAGATGAAATACAACGCATCAAATCTTTGAGATCAGGGTCTCATAGGGGAGAGAGCCAGGGCTCCTCCAGCTTCACAGAGCCTAGGAATGTCCTGCAGAGCTTATTAAAATGCAGAGTCTGGTTCTGCAGGTCTGGGGGTGGGCCCTCAGGGGCTGCATGTCAAACAAGCTATCAGTGAGGCCCCCGGCTGCCTTCCAGAAGCCTCATGTTTGGCCTCATGTTTATAGCCAGGATGGGAACATTTCAGCTCAGGGTTTACACACTGGTGGCAGCTGTTGCATACAAAAAATTACACGGGATTTAGGGACTCAGAAAGCACGGGCATCGTTACCAGGACCACAGTCCATAACACTTACAAAACCACTTTATGCCAGGCATGTCCTAAGCCCTTTTCCATACATGACACTGTCCAATCCTCCTCACCTTCCAAGGAGAAACAGACCCACTGGTGTAGCCAATCACAAGTGCAGACACCAAGGGCCAGAAGTGGCACAGGTGTGGATCCCTATTAGACTAAAGCATGTGGACAAAACCATTCACTCTCTTGAGCCAGTGTCTTCATCTGTAAGGGCAAAAATAAGAACGTCTCTCTCATGGTTTTAAGATGGGATAATCTGCAAATATCTGTAAATCATGAAAACTATAAATGAAAGAGCTTTGTAAACTTTTAAATACTACACAAACTGATGAGGAGGCGATCCTCAGGGGCTCCCTGTGGTAGTCTCATAATTATATTCAACATTCCTCTGTGATAGTCTCATAATTATATTCAACAGAAACCCCCGAACAAGTTTATCATAGAAAGTTTCCTCGGTTAATTTTACTACATGATCTCTGAGACACACTCTATTAACTGAAACAATTCTTCATAAAAGGAATTAGATCCAGATCCCATAAACTACATCTGCCTGACAAGAAACCAAGAACTGAATTTCTGCAGCTCAGGGCAGGAAGAAAAGAAATCTAGCCTCACAATTATATTGCTCAGAAGGATGACTAAAACCTGAGATAAGCAATTACCAAAGCTCATTACCAACACATTCCAACAGGCTGAGAATCTAGTGATGGCTTCCTGATTGACTCCAGCTCACCTCCACCTACCCTCCCTGGATGGGGCAAGAATTTATGGGCAATACAAGCTCAGCTGTTTGTCTGGGCGAGGGTTTATTACCACAGCACAACTTCCTTTACTGTGATCATTAGCTTAAGAATATTGATTTACAGAGAAAGACAATTATATGATCTCCCTGATACGAGGAAGTTGAGAGGCAATGTGGGGGGTTTGGGGGGCAGGAAAGGAATAAATGAAACAAGA
This sequence comes from Mustela nivalis, assembly GCF_964662115.1. Taxonomy (NCBI): domain Eukaryota; kingdom Metazoa; phylum Chordata; class Mammalia; order Carnivora; family Mustelidae; genus Mustela; species Mustela nivalis. Next base: position 4,065,690 of record NC_139034.1, read on the forward strand.
TGGGATTGGGAGGGAGACAAACCATAAGAGACTCTTAATCTCAGGAAACTGAGTGTTGCTGGGGGTAGGGGGGTAGGGAGAGGGTGGTTGGGTTATGGACATTGGGGAAGTTATGTGCTATGGTGAGTGCTGTGAAGTGTAAACCTGGCGATTCACAAACCTGTACCCTCGGGGCTAATAATACATTATATGTTAATTTTTTAAAATTAAAAAAATAATATTGATTTAAAATCACATTTCTGGCCAACAGGATCTTGTCCCCTAGTGACCTAATCTTGAGCTACTAGATTGTAGCCAGACTTGTCCATCTGGCATTTCCAAGCCTACAAAGGCTGCTTCAACCCAATTCTGAAGCCAAACTGGAAGGTAACACATGCGGTGAGCATCACTGAGACAATACAACAGAACCCAGAAACCCTGTTCCATCAGATACCCGGTTGCCCATCTTGCTCCCAGACAACCCTTGTCTTTGCCGAGCTTTCATGGCTGTGTGTGGACATACAAAATCACAGTCAATGGCAAGAGGCAAGACAGTGTGTCATGGTCTAGACTGCCACTAGGACAAGGTGTGCCTTATTCCCAGCACTTTCTCTTTCTGACCAGGAAATGATGCCTGCAGCTCACCTTCCTCTTCTGGAATGGGCAGGTCTTCACAGGAACCTCCCTTACCTTTCCCTGATCCACCCTTCTTAGAATTTCTCACCCATGCTCGGCTGCAAGTATTAAAATATGCCTTCCAGAGCTGATTAATGAAACTCAAAACAGGAACACCATAAAGAAAATCAATGAAACAAAAAGTTGCTTCTTCAAAACAATCAATAAAATTGATAAGCTCTAGCAAGACTGACAGGAATAAAAAGAGAGCAGACACAAATCCCCCACATCAGGAATGAAGCCAGGGATATCACTACAGACCCTGTAGACACTAAGAGGATATGAGTTAAAAAGTTATATAGCCAACTTTATAAAAAGTTATAAAGCCAACTACTTTAGGCTCTTGAATTCAATGACTCAGAAGAAATGGAACAATTTCTTTAAAACCACAGGCCCCCAAACCCAACCAAGATGAAATGGTTGGTTCATTTAACCATTAAAGAAGCTGAACCTGTGATTAAAAATCTCTTGGAAAAGAGCCCTCCCAGGCCCAGGTGGTCTCACTGGAGAATTCTACCACTTAAAGAAGTATTAACAAAAATTTTATAATCTCTTCCAGAAAATAAAGAGGCAAAACTTCCCAATTCATACTATGCATTATTACTTTGTTGGCTAATGCAGTATTACTTTCATATCAAAATCAAATAAAAACAGTTAAAAAAAAACCCACAAAACTACAAAACCAATATTTCTTCTGAACTTAGAAAAAACTTCTCAACAAAACATAAGCAAACTGACTCCAGCAAGGTCTAGAAAGAATTACACACCTGGTGGTATTTATTCCAGGTTGATGCAAGGCTGCATCAACATGGGAAAATCAATTGATGTAACCTACCAGATCAACAAAATTGGCAAGCGGCAAAGCAGTGCCCTTCTTCTCCTCTGACAACTGCATAAGACACCACCATGGCTGAGCGGAAACGCAAACCATCGTTCTGCCAGGCCCCCTACCTGTCCCACTATAGTTCATACCCTATACCCATGGGTAGGACCCCTAGAAATTCACACTTGGAGCTGATTTGTGGGACAGGATTCCTCAATCCACCCCCTGACACACACCCAAGAAGCCTGGACAGCAGCATGCAGCCCCATGTTCTGCCCAAAGCCTCCCACTGCTCTGCAGCCAAGTCACCTTGTAGCTCCCATACCTGGAAACGCACCAACCCTAGTTTGGGTCAAAGAGAAAAGGTTCTGCCAAATTTCAACGTGCTCTGTGGCTCAAGAAAGGAGTGAGACTGAAGCGCCCATAGTGAGTCCTTGAGGAGAGCCACCCTGCTCATCTCAGCTCACATTGTTCTCTACGTCAAGGCTGAGCCTTAGCGTGTTGGCCCACACACAAGACCCACCCCAGAAGGAGACGGTCTTAGAAAGATAAATTCCATAATATCTTTGGATCTTTTGAAATTAAGAAGTATAAAAATCTTCAATTTTTACTGTAAAACATCCCCAATTCAGCTCCTTTTTATACTAAAGCTGCTCCTAGATGTTTTGAGGTAAACTTGGAACACCCTAAAATCTAAATTCAAGTTCAACTGGCTCTGAAATTGTGAGTCAAAAGGGTGTCATTCAACCCCAGTGCTCACTGGGGCTCAGCATGTGCATGCAGATTTGCACGGAGCAAGGTGAGGCTTGTGAGAGGTTTTCTCACCTTGCCTAACTTTCCATGTCTTAAGTGGAAACCAACACCAGGCAGCACAGGTTTTCCTTCAAGAAATTCAAGTGATAAAGTCAAGACTTCTTAAACCAACCCATCTAATACGCGGAAATATTGATCCACCAGTCCCAAGGGGAGAGTGGTGGGAGGTAAGAAAAACGTGTCTTTTGTGTCTGCTGGGCTGCAGTGTTGAGAACTCAGAGGGAGGAGCCTATGGCCACTTAGGTGAGCGGGGGAAGATTTCTCTGGGGCTCTGCTAGCCCCAGGATCTAAGGAAAGTAGGGCCCGCTGTATGGATGTTCAGAGCCCACACCTGCAGCATCTCTGGCCTCAGAAGCAACTACTTTGGGAGCAGGTGCACAGCTAGTGGCCTTTCCACGTCTGACTGGCCAACAGAGCAGGTGTCTCTGAGCATCGATGGTAGAAGCACCTGGAGCACAATACGGGCGACCCTATCCCCTCCACCTGTTCCCCCTCTGAGCCCCTGCCCCACAGCTGAAACACTCCACCTGTCACTTAGTCTCAGCAGAGCTCAGGGATGTCCGCCGTTCCATTCCTGCCTCACACCACCCTGGAGAGAGGGGCCTGCAGATTCTACATCTGCCTGAATTGTCTGTAGATCATCTTTTTTTTTTTTTTTAAGCGAGTTATCTTCTAGACATACGCCAAAAAAATTCTTGAGGTTCTATTCACACTTTTTATCTTCTCATTTCCATAGCCTCATCTTGGTTTGTCAGAAACCGTGTCCTGCTGGATTTTAATGCTCGGTGCCTTACAGCGACTCCAGGCACACGAGTCCCACAGCAGCAAACATAGAGACACAAGCAGGATTCTTGTGAGAACAGCCAAAGCAGCCAAATTCAACAACCCTTCTAGCTCTCCCTCCACTGCTCTTCCAAACCCAGAGCTCCCAAACCACAGCTAGTTTCACTTTGTGGTCAACACAGAATTCTTATGTAGGACTCCCACCTAACTCCATTATACCAGAGCCTCCGAGTTTTTCCGTTGAGTTGGCTCGTATCATTCTGATTGGAGAAAGCAAGATTTACCTCAGGGCTCTTATCTCTTTAGGGCACAAGCTACCTTACCAACAAAAGTAAAAACTGCTTTAAAAGCTCTTGCAGTGTTTAACTGTCATATTGAGCTTTTCTTGTGGTCTGTTAAAGTGTTCCCCTATTCCAGACAAGTGGAAATATTTTAAATACAGTTCCACGGGGTGCTTTCAGCTCAGTGTGTCTTTAAAATATTCTACTATTGACTGACACTCAAAAACATTCCACAATTTGTGGGGCGCCTGGGTGGCTCAGTGGGTTAAAGCCGCTGCCTTCGGCTCAGGTCATGATCCCAGGGTCCTGGGATCGAGCCCCGCATCGGGCTGTCTGCTCTGCAGGGAGCCTGCTTCCTCTCCTCCTCTCTCTCTGCCTGCTCTCTGCCTACTTGTGATCTCTGTCTGTCAAATAAATAAATAAAATCTTTTAAAAAAATAAAAATAAAAATAAAAAAAATAAAAACATTCCACAATTTGAGAAAATTAATACTACAAACTTAATGAAAATCCCAGGACTCTGCCTTGATGACACAGGAGCCCTAAGTGGATTTAAACAGTGAGGACACAGAATTGTAGCTTTATGTGGCAAATGCACACAGCAGTCAGAGCAGATGATGCGTCTAACAAGGACAGGACGGAACACCAGAAACAGGATGCAGGAACAACACATACATCATGTGATGTAGCAGGCCAGCCTCCTCGTTCCTGTCTCAGGCTGGGATTCGCAGGCTCCCACAGGAGGTAAACCAAGGTGTGGGCCTATTCCAGGAGCAGACAATTCAGCCTGAGCTCCAGTCCCCTCTGCCTTATGTACCCGGACAGACACTCACTCACACTACCATGTTTCTGCAACAGGAGAGTGGGCAGACAATGTTGCTTACCCATGCAGAAGCTGGGGAAGCATCGCTTGGGGAAGCAAGAGAGTGAACAGAAACCAGATGGTCTGAGCCTGAGACCCCTGGCCTCTTCACTGAAATCTAGTGGCTGCTCGCATTGTCTATCCTGACCAGCACCAGGTCCTTCATATAAATGTATGCAGTAAGGTGATCTCTAAAGTCACGTATAAAATCTTTTCAGGAAAGGACAGGTTAAGTGTGTGTGTGTGTGTGTAATATCCTGTTTATATATAAGATGAGCATATTGCTAACAAGTTTAAGGCTTATGCATTGTTTCTTCCTCAAGCCCAGTAAACTGGGTTTCTTTAGAGGATACTAGTTTATTCAAAATGTATTTTCTCCTCCTCTTGAAAAATTATAAAACTGGGGGGGAAACCTGAGACTGAGAAAACGCCGTGTGTCACACAGAGATAATTATGCGGTAATGATATGAGAGGGCAGGAAACAGAGAAGTCTGTCATCAGGTGTGAATATCAAATGACTTACTGTAACAGAGGAATTTCGGAAACATACAATGAATTGCTATCTTACCTTTTATTTTCCTTGCCTGTTGACTGAATTTGAGAGAAGAGTTTGCCCTCAGTCCCCAGAACAGAGCAAGCAGGACCAAGGGCTTCTGACTTTCCCACCCACTACCCGCCCCCCAGGAGGCCCCAGGACACTGCTGCCACCTTCCCCTCCAGCTGCCAGAGGCTGGAAGCTGCCCACACACCTCCACGAGCCGCCAGGCCTCACTGATGACAGCATACTGGAGGCGATTCAGGGCAAAGCCATCAATCTCCTTCATGACTCTGACTGGGGACTGTCCAATCTTCTGCATCAGGGCGTAGGTTCTGTCCACTGTCGCGGGGGCCGTCTTCGGGTGTGGGACCAGCTCGACCAATGGCACATAATATGGTGGATTTACCTTACAGAGAGACAGAAGGGGAGAGGGTCAAAAGACAGCCCTGGAGTTGGGGTGCTGTTCTGGCAGACTGTTTGCCTAGCTTGAATGGTCAGATGGGGCAGATTGTCTTTAAAAAGGCCTTTTTAGATTTAGCATCCAATGTCAAGAAACTTGAAATATAAAGTAATCCACAAAGGAGGGAAAGAAAAAACCTGAGCACAGAATTCTGTGGTTTTATTTATAGAAAAGTCAATACCACCATACGGGGTTGAAATTTGGAGGTGCTGATGACCATCCTACACATTCCAGGCTAATCCCCAAACCCCTGAACTCTCCATGGGACTTCTCAGCGACCTGCTGTTTAGACCTATTGACTTCTACCTATCCCCAGCCAGCCTCCAGGGCCACTCTCTCCACAAGAATCGCCACAGGTTCTTACTATTCTACTCTGTCAGTATTAAAAATCATTGGCAGCATCTTCTTAAACTTTTCCTTCCTTCTCAAACTATTTCCTTAACTCCTCCATGTTAAGTCTCAAACGTCTGCCCCCCCCAATCAAATCTCACCTAGAAATCACACAGCACCAGAACTCTACCGCAGCCCTGACATCCTGAGATGGGAAGGGTTGGTCCACAGTGAGTAGGTCCTAATGGAAATGCTTTCCTAGCCCAGCACTTACAGTTTGGGTTCTGGGGTTTTTGTTTTGTTTTGTTTTTGGAGTATTTTGAGAAACTGTTCTTGAATATTCCCAAAGAGAATTATCCCTGGTGCAAAGAAAATGCTGCTTAGTGGTACCTGATTAGCCTTGCCATTAAAAGCCAAATGCACTACAATAAATTGTTCCCCAAATGATCCTTTTAAATAATTTTTCCTTGATACATGGACAAAAATTGATAGAATCTTATAGTCACTTCAAGAAGCACCCATTTTATTGGTCCCTGGGTGGCTCAGTCGGTTAAGCATCTGCCTTTGTTCGGCTCAGGTCAGGGTCCTGGGATCAAGCCCCCCCACTGGGCTCCCTGATGAGCAGACAACCTGCTTCTCCCTCTCCCTCTGCCTGCTGCTCTGCCTACTTGTGCTCTCTATCCCTCTGTCAAATAAATAAATTAAATCTTAAAAAAAAAAAAAGGGAAGCATCTATTTTAAATGACTTCTACAGAAAAAGAAAAGACAAATTTTCTTTCTCCTAGGACACTGGAGAGGAGGAGAGGCCTCTGGTCCACACACAGCTTACTTCAGAGATTCCTTCTGCTCTCAGCCTGCCCTGGTCACTCACTCAGCCCTCTGAGAAAGCAAGAGAGGATAGTACCTGTTTTCATGTAAGTAAGTTATAAATCAGTGTCTTAACTGAAACACTTCTCTCCTGTCTATACTGAACTCATAAAAATGTCTACCTCTGGCCTTTTTAAATATCAGAATTATAAGAACTGAAAGTAGGTGTATTTTCAAGAATTTTATCTTACTGTCAGACTTGGGCTTAAGGTCTTCCAATGTTGGGCTTAAGCTGTTGGGCTTAAGGTCTTCCAATGTTGCAAGCCTCATGGGTAGCAAAAACACAGACTGAGACAACAGTTAAAAAGCATTGGTATAGGCGACTTGCTAGTTTCATCAGACAAGTCTTCCTCACAGGTTTTCCTTCTGCCCACAGTCTCCTTAAACGGCGATGCTCCCAGGCTGCCACTGGCCCTCTGTGCCCACTCTCTGGCTCTGGGCAGAGCTCAGCAGCTCCCAGGGCATCCTCCCCACCCCAAAATGCTGAGATTTCACACAGAGCTCACCTCCCACTTCAGGCCCACATTTGTAATTGTGCACTGGACACACCCCTAGGATAGACAACAAGCATACACTCAACCTGTCACAAATTAAACCCCAATCTCTCCCACCCTAAACCCCAGTCCTCTGCCTAGCTCCATCTTGATGGGAACACCAACACAACACCAACACCCAAGTTTAGTACCATAAGAAATATCCTTGGCACCTACCTCTCCCCCGCCTCCCCCACTCCCCATCAGTGATTCTGTCAATTCTAGTCATCTCTCTCAAAAACCCATTCCTGCTACCACACGCTTAGCTCAGGCCATCGCCTCCAACTGAGATTGTGGCGCTCTCCTCACTGGCCTCCCCCTCCAAGTTCATTCTCTCTGTCACTGCCAAGGGGACCTTCTGTCTGGCAGGGGCCTGTCAAACCCAGAGACAGAAGAACCCAAGGCTGCCAGGACTGGGGGCAGCAGAATGGAGAGCTACTATTTAATGGGGACAAACTTTCAGTTTCAGAAGACAGAAAGTCTGAACAGATGGTGGGGGGCCTACACAGCAGCATGAATGTGCTCACTGCCATTGAACGTATACTTAAACATGGTTAAGATGGCAAACCTTGTGTGTATTTTATCACAATTAAAATTAAGGAAAAAGCCCCTAAAAACAGGATGCTGATCATACCACCTGCAGCTCAAAACCCTGCAGGATCCTGATTCCCCACCACCCACTAAAATACCACTGCATAATCTGGCCCTTTGAGCTTACTAGAATGGGTGGAGTTGGCACACTTCTGTGTCCATGCTCTCAAGTCGATGAGCTTCTGAGGAAGGAACTCCCAGAGTCTGAGGGCCTGGATGGGGTCATTCTTGCTGTGACACCTCAGTCCTGGAACAAGGACCCTGATCCCTACTACAGGCTCAGAGATGAAGAGTGGCAACGACTGGTACTTTAAATTTAATATGGTAGTAGAGGAGAGGTGGAGAGGACAGGAGGTAAGCAAAGCCGGCGACTTAAAAAAAAAAAAAAAAAAGATTTTATTTATTTGACACAGAGAGAGACAGTGCATAAGCAGGGAGAGGGGCAGAAGGAGAGGGAGAAGCAGCCTCCCAACTGAGCAGGAAGCCCAGTGTGGGGCTCAATCCCAGGACCCTGGGATCACAACCTGAGCCAAAGACAGACACTCAACAGACTGAGGCCACAGGTGCCCCACCAAGCAACTCTCTTAAACAGAAAAGGAATGGCTGTTTCCCAACTGCTATTCTGTTTCTGACACAGAAGGTAGGACCTGGGCCTTTGGCTGCTGGAGTCTGGGAGTTAAACTCAGAAACATGCCCTCAAGAAACGGGAAGAACAAACAAAGGTGGAAAGCAAGCAACTTTTTAAAGGTTAGAGGAGACGGTCCTGGGTTCAGCCGGCCGTGAGGCTCTTTGAGAGCTCAGGTTGAGCCGGGAGGTTCAAGGGGGGGCATTCTCCATTCACCTCATGAAAAGCCTGCCCAGAATCTGGACCAGAGCCTGGAAGGCATGTGATCACAGCGATAGCACAGCACGACCAACACAGAGGCTTCGTTTATTTTCTCTGCAGCAGATTAAACAGAGTTAAACTCACAGAGGAAAAGCAGACTGTCCCTTTTCCCAGAAGACAGGTGCAGCAATTCATTCTCACAGCCCTGCTGGTGTGGGGGTACTCCTGACCCTGTGAATTCCTCTTCCTCTTAACAAGAGGAATGTAAAAATGAAGGGGTATATAATCCCTCACCATTTTGATAATTTAGGTAGTGAAGTCCTTTCATTAGTGATAAGCCCCACCCCCCTTCCTGAACTCACCCTCCATAAACAGAGGGGGAAAGGCAGCCCTTCTGAAGGCAGCAGCTGGCCATGTGAAACAGGCACTGCTTGCACACACATGCACACACACACACATGCTCTCCATAGACAGATGAACATTCAAGTTACCATCAACATGGGGGTAAATGGTTCCGGGTCAGGTGGGAGAGTGAGTCAGAAAAGGTGCAAGCATGGGCAAGGAGTGCTCGGATGGGAACATTTGGGGCACCTTACGCGGGTAGGGCCTTATTTAATTCCAGGCTGTGTTATAGCTCTGTGGCTGACTAGTAACCTACGTGAGAATTGTACGTTAGGAACTATTTCCATTACAGACTATATCCCCTGAGCAGATGTGTGTCCTTCCCAGGCAGCAAAATCTACAGGACATTCATAAGAGTGGTACCAAGAGCGTCTGATGGGCTAAAACAGCACTGTTTAGCTCTATGGGACCACCAGTCCCCAATGGAATAAAGGCTGTAAAGTGTGGCTGAAACTGTCAGTAGAAAACGGCTGCTTTGATTGATTGTTAGCATAGATCTATGTACCAAGAGAGCATGCAACCCAACTCAACCTTCAGATAATCACCAGCCACCAAATGGCCATCCCTGAGCCCCTCCACACACCCACAAGGAGATGAGGCAGACAAAGGCAACATAAAAAACATTCGAGAGGAAGACCAGCAGAGACCCAGAGAAGAGCCACATGAAACCCCTCTCCCTGAGCCCGTCACTCTCCTGGCTCTAGTCTATGAAGCCTACTCAAAGTTCTCAAACTACCTGTGTGCTGAGAGAACACGCTCACCCACCGTACTGGACTGACCTGAAATCTCCTCACCCCACAATGAGAAAAGGTGCCCAAGAGACAATATGGGATGTAGAAACTCCTTGGCTGCTGGTTCTTCCGTGGAGGGGTGGAGGCAGCAATCTTTCACAACTGCTGACTTTCCATTTTTGCCCCAGCCTTTCAGAGGCATGAATGGGCTTCCTTTTCCTTGACGCTATTTCCTGTCTGGGCAGAGTCGTGGGTGACAGGAGGACAAAGTTGAGGCAGTGGCATTGAGCTGATGCGCTGGGCTTCTCCTGCTTGGCCTGCAGGGCTAAAGGGAAACTAGCTCCTCAAAGACTGTAAATGGTTCTGGATTGCTCGGGGCCTTCCATTCAGCTTAGGTTGAATTGTTCACAGACACTTTTTTTCCCCACTCTCCTTGAGCTCAATGGCATGATTAAACAATGGGCAGCACCAGCACAAAAGAAAGGATAAAATTCCAAAGACAGTCAACTTGGGTGATTTCATCTGCATTGGTTAATGTTAGCTTTGATATAAAATGATCTACAAAAGTAGTAAGAGATTAATTTTTGAAATAAGGTCTGAGCTTATTTTGGCTACACTGCTTGCCTTTGATTAAAGAAGTAAAAGCGAACAATCCTGGAATGGTAGGAGAAATGTCATTATACAACAGTCACTGGCTGAACTACTAGTCGGAGGTCCTTGTTAGGTGTGAGAGGAAAGTGAGTAAGGTGTAGTCTCATCCATCAGGCGGTTTAAAATTAATAAGATTCCTACCTTATTAAAGGTGGAATAAATAAAGGAATCTTATTAAAGGACTTAGGAGGTATTTCCTAAACAATCAGACTTTGTTGTTTTTTTCTTTTGTTTTACCTGACTTAGAAGTAAAATATCTGGTTAGAAATTGGAAGTTTTCAAGCAAGAGGCTTACACCTTTCACTGAAGCAACAATCAATCTAATAAGTGGTTTATAGTTTCTGAGAGTCCTTTTTACAGACATGTAAATGTCATAGAAGCAAAGATAGCACATGTTTCATTGCACTTGGTATTTGGATGCTTCAGTTAAGGTCCCTCTTATTTCTGTGTATCTGTGTGGTAGCTAGACGTGACCAGTTTTCCTCCATGTTCTGTGGGTCTAAGCCTCTGTATTTTATGACCAATCTCTAATTTCCATGGTATTTCAGTAGGAGGACATCTGGATATCCAGAACTATATCGTCATGTGAATGGTGCTCCAAGCAGTTCCTCTTCTCAGCATAGAGAATCCAGTAGGCATCTGTGACTCCCCCTTTTTCCTCAATTCCCAGAGCAAGTCTGTTACCACACAACCCCCCTCCCTGACTCTAAACTACTCTTGCCTCAAAAAGAGGATTTGCCCTGCTCTTAGTCTAGGACCCTCAGCCTCACTGAGGCCCTGGTCACCCATCCTTGGAATATTGCCCCAATTCTGTGAAGAAGCTGCTCCCCTCTCTCAGCCATCTTCAACATACAAAGAACCTTCCAATTACCCTCCAAAGGCAGCATTTTCACCACATCACAAGGCTGCTCTGTGCCTAAGCCAGTCCCAGCTCTTTAGAGCAACTCTCAAGATTCTGTACAACTCAACTGTTTCTTCCCAAGCCTTCCAGCTTTTTCTTCCTACTCCCCAAGTATGTGAGGTATGGGTGCCCTTCCAGTCAGACTGGTCTCCTCGCAATTCTGTACACTCCACACTTGCTCTTAGCCCAGGGTCTTTGCTTATGTTCTTTCCCACTCTCTCCTCCCTTGTCAGCCCAACCCCATCCTGCCCAGCTTGGCCCCAGCTTCTCCATCAGCCTCCAATGGCCTGCTAGTGCGGGGGATGTGGCCATGTCATCCACTATCCTATTTATTATGACTTGGCTAGGTCAGCTTTTCTATACTAACAGGCTGTCCCAGTTCTCCAAGGTCACACTGAGCTCAGTTGGTTCTCAAACTCCCACCAAGTGATCCCTGGATCTCCTCTCTGATTCCTCTTTCCTCACATTACCACATTCATCTCAAAAAGATTTACCATGTGCCTGCACATCAGTTTGGAACTCACTGTCCAATATACCTCACCATGGATCTCCCAATGAATAGGTCTGCCCAACAGATGTGTGTAAGGGAACAAGAAAAAGGGGTGGGGGGTTAACATCAGACTACTGAACCAGAATCTCAGGAGCAGGACCCAGGATCTGTACTTTAGCAACACTGATCCTACTCTGGATTGTGTTGAGTCAACTGCACAGCACAGTGACATGGCTGCAAAATCTTACTCAGTGTATACATTTTTTAAATGTACCTTTTCCCCCAACAGTGGAATTCTGTGTTTAGCAGTCTCTGTCTTTAGCTGGATGGTGAGTTACATAAGGGTGAAAGTATGTCAGTACTGCTCATTCTATCCCATTCTACCCCATTAGGCATTAGGTAAGCAGGTACAATTCAAGGCATTTGGGGATTAAATTCTTTTTAAAAATGCTGGTATTGGGGCACCTGGGTGGTTCAGTGGTTTAAAGCCTCTTCCTTTGGCTCAGGTTGAGATGCCTAAATTATAACCATTACCGCTATTTCTGCTTCTGTACTTTCGCTTGCTAACCCATGAGGAGATGGAAAAATACCAGCAGACTTTCTATAGACACTCTGTAACCACACATCCCCCTCCCAGAATTGAACCTTACAGAATGGCTACCCCCGGACCCCTCTGGGGGGCCAAGAGATAACAGCCATTTGACGCCAGAGAAACCCCCACCTGGAATTGGACGTAACAGAATGGCTGCTCCCGGACTCCCCATCCGGCTCTGGGCCGAGAGATAACAACCATCTGGTGCCCCACGGCTTGACGGGAAGACCCCGGTCAATCCTGGGGTGACACATACCCTAGCGGCGCCAACTCAGCAGTTTGAAGAATGACCCTTTGTTTGAAGAGCCCTTTGCCCTAACCAATAATCCGTTCCCAGCCTTTTCCCATTCTGTAGCGCACCAGTCATATTATTTAGAGTTCCTTTTTTATTTTCCCGCGGTATGTGGCGATTTGTTACAAGATACCATGATGTATGCTAAGTCCCTGCCTCCCCAAAAATAGTGTATAAAAAGTGTTGTGATCCTGAGCTCGGGACCTCTTAGTGTCACTGGCCACAAGTGCACGGAGGTCCAGGTTCGAACTCGTAATAAACGACCCTTGTTGTTTGGCTTTGACTCTGGACTCTGGTGGTCGTCTTTGGGGAGGGGTCTCGAAATTTGGGCACAACAAGGTCATGATCCCAGGGTGCTGGGATCGGGCCCTGCATCAGGCTCTTGGCTCAGCAGGGAGCCTGCTTCCTCCTCTCTCTGCCTGCCTCTCTGCCTACTTGTGATCTCTGACTGTCAAATAAATAAAATCTTTAAAAAAATAAAAAATTTTTTAAAATGCCGGTATCATACAACTTTCTATATTTCCATAAAAAAACACTAAATTATACAATTTTAATTGTGTGGCATATGACTTATACCTCAATAAAGCAGTTAAAATGTACTAGCAGATTAGTCCAAATGTATTGCTCCTGAGAACCAGAATAAGATACAACCAGTTCCTGAGGTTTAAGGCACTCACGGGATGGGCCACAATGCACTGCTTCACGTGTGACACGCCACCGAACACCTTGGAAGGCAGGAGGCAAGATGTGGAGCTGCTCAAGACAACTCTATCGTCAACGATTTGATCTAACTGTGCGAAAATCTTCTTCTTCAGCTCCAGGTTTTCCGGAACACATTCCTGAAAGGGACATATTCAAATTATGATTCATGATACCGCACTCAGGCCGCAAGCAAAGCATGTGTGATGTTTGATTCATTTCCCAAATGACCAGTCAGAAAACTACTAGCAATATTTAAGAGCAAAACAAAAAGCCTCCGAAAAACGCAGCCAAATCTCCATAACTCTGGAAACTGGGTGACGTGTATATGGGAGCTGTATTTTCTCATTTTTGCATGGGTCTGAGCATTCCCATAAGGCAATCTGCCAAGTCCATGGGGGTGGACACGCACCCTTGGCGAAATGCTACAAACAGCAACAGTAGTCAACACCACTTATTTTCCCTATCTGTCCTGATCAACGGATCAACTTATCTTCAAGGAAAAATCTTATCTTCACGAAAGGAACGAACATGTTACATCCATAATTCCCAAAAGACTTCTTGAACATCCATTTCTAAAGGGAAATCCTTTTGAAAAGGACCTTTGTTTCTAAAAATCTAAAATTACTTTAATAGGGGCATGGGAAGAGGACAGAAGAGCAAATTTGGATTAAGTGCTGCAGATAACACTGCTCTGAAATTCTAATCACGCACAAAGCCAGGGCAGGGGGAGATGACATTCTCAAACATCCAAGTGCAGGCCCAAAGGTGAGGCCTGTTCCTGGGAACGTGATACACGCAGTGGGGACTGCCCTGCTACAGAAGGAAGCAGAGCGGGAGAAGGATACTCAAGCTGCTCCAGAGCTAGAAATACTAGAGGCGCCCCTTCCCTCCTGCCACCAACTCCCCTGGGGAACCACACAGCAGTCACTCCTACCCGAGACAGGTCGTGGCTTACCTGGAGGCAAGAGGCCTTGCAGGGAGGTTTCATGAATATATAAGGTAATGGTCTCTGTATGGTTGGGTAATCATCAGCATTAGAAACCTAATTGGGTGCTTGTAAAAAATGCAGATTCTCAGACCCTCATCCCAGACCTGCTGAATCAGTCCCTGAGGGTGGGGTCCAGATATCTGTAATTCTATCAAATACTCTGATGATTGTTGTTTCGACTAAAGTTTGAGACCCACTAGTCTGAGGTGTGGATCTAAAGCGTGGGTCACCTCTACTCTCTATGTGACATGGTACCAAATATATTCTTGAGAATCCCTTCACTCTGATGTCAGAGTTCTGTCCTACCCTCCTCCCCGCAGCTACTCAGGGACCAACCAAGGATGTCCCGAGTAGTGTGTTAGCACTGTGGTAGGAGAAATGGTATAAACACCAGCAGGTAACCAAAAGTGTGTAAAAGTGAACATGCAATGCTGAAGGATTCCTAGTAATTATATGAGAATCACCCCTCAAAAATATAGAAAATATATTCAAGTTTGATTTAATAATACCTAATGACAAACTCCATTTGTATATCCTCTACAAGATTTAAAAAGTTTTACTCTGAGGGTAGGGAGCCAATATTGTATTTATTTATATTTTTTAAAAAATATAATCAAACTATGTGAAATTTTATTAAGAACAAAAGGTCGTATAAGCGTCACATCTCAAAGACAGGGGAAAAAAATGGAGTCATTTAAGAACTGTAAAGGCCATTGTATTAAATCCCCTTATCAAAAGGGGGAGGAAAAAAAAGCTACAGTAGCTGGCTGATTGTACTGAGTAATTCCTGGATCAGTTAAGTCAGCAAGTTGGGTTAAGTTTAAATGGAGCCTTGTAGTAAAGCCAGAGACTAAGAATGATGCAGATACAGTTTAAACTAATAAAAGAGTCCTCATGAATAGCCTTATTGTGAGCCTGTCATGCAGATTCCCCCCTGAAATTCTATGCCTTTCTTCAGATCATTTGATTATCAAAGAGGCAAGAAAACTTGAACCAGAGGAAACCCAAACCTGCTACAATTATGTAAGGGTTTTTTTAATGGCACATTTGCTTGAAGTTTTGTTGTTGTTGTTGATAGTAACAACTGTGTTCAGTTTGGTGGGCCAGGTTATAATGCCTCTGTCCATGTCAAGCCTTGAGTTCATTTCCTTGCTATTCATTAGTGAGCTAATATGCCTTGTCTAAGAAATGAATTCTGAAATGCTGTTAAATCAGGACCTTCATCACTTGTGGTTGATTGCAAAGCTAAGAGACGCTGGGAGGAAGGGCTGAGAAAGGTACCAAATGGTGAGACAATTGAGAACCTAAATCCAAAGCAACCTCACTCTGTGAACTATAGCAATGTGACCAAGTGAGAGCTCAGCCAGTGCCTTCTCAACGCAACCCTACCTGGTACATCCAAAGGAGTTCACCCATCTCAGGCAGTATCACACAGTGAAAAGGCAAGGCTAAGTTAAACACTCCTTTTTCCCTTGCCTTCTTGAAAGTAAGAAACTGAATGATGGTATTATAGGGATAATTTTTAATTCTCTCTAACTTACTTATACTTTGAAACGTAAATCATTTATAAATTTTGGTGTTTTGTTATTAGTCAGTTACCCATGAGGGCATTTAACTCATTAGGAATGTTCTAGAAAAGCAGCATGGCCATGGCAAGTCAGTGTGCTGGATAATTCCCTGGCAAAGTTTATAAGAACTCTTTTCTGAAGTTTACTCACTTGCTGTGCAACAATACACATTTTCCAAAACAAATATTTTCATGGGGAAAATGAAATTTCATTGATTTTTTTTTAAAAAAATCAATTCAGGCATTTTAGATAGGTGTCCTGTTGCTAGAAAATCTACATTTGTTAATGCAAAACATCTGGAAGCAATCTTCAATGTGCTTTCCAGAAAGAAAGTAAAACAAAATTAGGCCTCAATACTTTAAGTATTTTACATGCAAAGCAATTCTATTAGACATAGGGAAAGACATGGCAAGAAAAGAAAGGTGAGCTAAAACCCACTGCAATCACAGCAGAAGGAAATTCATTCTTAAACTGAAGATGGAAGTAATATGCATTACGAAGTCTGTTAGCGCTAATTCTATCTATTCACATTTTCATTATTGCAGACACTAAACTCTACAGTGCCCTAACCAGAGGCTTATTATTTTCCTTAACATCAACATAAAGTTTTTAAAAGCATCTTACAAACCCTAAACAGAGTTTACAATAATCTAAAACAAATCATACCCAATCTAGAGAGAACTTTCCAAAGTAAAAATCAGCATAGACCATATTTACGAACGTTACTTCCTGGGGATTGGGTGTTAAGGTTACCAGAATTATTGCTGTTTGCTTTAAATAGCAGTCCTTTCTGTGGGTGTCCACAGAGGGTGGACAAGAAGCTGAAGTGGCACCTGTATCAACTGCTATCCTGAGGATGAGTCTATTCCCATCCTCATTCCAACGCTATTTTTAGTACCTTACATGAAATCATTTATTTAGAACTGGGTTAAAATACTTGCCATGA
Source organism: Mustela nivalis (assembly GCF_964662115.1). NCBI lineage: Eukaryota > Metazoa > Chordata > Mammalia > Carnivora > Mustelidae > Mustela > Mustela nivalis. The sequence continues at coordinate 4,082,313 of NC_139034.1, forward strand.
AAAAAATACAATTAAAAATATTTCATTTAAGCCTGCAAATAGCATATAGTTTTACTGCATTTCTAAATACTATTTCTCATGAGGAAGACTCAAGATTTTTAATACAAAATTTTTACTTAACAAAGTATTGAGAATAGCATAAAACATAAAATAGTAAGGCATGAAGTTTTTTTTTTTTCAGATTTTATTTATTTGAGAAAGACAGAGAGAGCACAAGCTGGAAAGGGGCAGAGGGAGAGAGATAAACTGACTCCTTTCTGAGCACAGAGCCCAAAGCTGGGCAATCTCAGGACCCCAAGATCATAACCTGGGCTGAAATCAGATGCCTAAATAATAAGCCACCCAGATGCCCCAAGGAATGAATTTTTAAGGAGAAAAATGAAAAATAAATGAGTTGATGTGAAGGATATCACGTCAATCTCTGAGACCACTTATTACCAATGAAGACTATCTATAAATTCAGGGTGACAAATCTGAGAAGACTACATAAATTATTTTTTTATATGACTGTGGTTTTGCCTCCATATCAAACACACATATAATGCATTTCCATCAGGGAATCTCTAGGATGCAGCAATTCTCAAAGCAGCAGAGAACAGGGAGAGGGTCTATATGTGAGATTTGGAGGAAAAAAAAAACATAGAATTTAAAATATGATGCTTTTTTTAGTAATAATTGGACTAGATATTTTTAGCCCAAACACTTTGTCACTGCAATGAGTAAAACAACAAATTCCATTCAACATATTTTGTTGGATGACAACCACTGTTTTATAAAAACGTTCTCATTTTTGAAAACTCAAGTTTTATAGTATCACAAAGCTACTTTCACTTGTCACCATGTATATGTTCAACTATAAAATAATTTTATAGTACTTTGAACAGAAATAGCATCATCAAGGCCATCTGTATCTTAACTCTATCTGTCCAGAGGAGAAACCAAAAAGTCAAAATTTATAGGTATGACTAAAACAGTTATTTATTCTTCAAATTTCTTTAATAAAAAAAGTCTAAAATATCAACAAGTCAAGCATCCAATTTAAGAAGTCAGAAATAGAACATAATAGATCCAAAGAAAAATAAAGAGTATCATAAAGATGGCATAAACCAATCAAACAGAACTAGAGTTTCTCAAAACTTAGTCCCAGACTATTCTCTTCTCACCTAAATTCTCTCCCTAGGGAATCCAAACCAAGCCCACAGCTTAACTCACCAATCTAAAGACTTAACTCACACTTTTATTTCTCCTTCACAAACTATCTTCACATGAATACTTCAAAGGCACCTCAAATTTATCTGATCCCTCTTCTAGTACTAGCTGGCATATAAATTTTCCAGTTTAGAAAGATAAACCTTAATGATCCAAGATCATTAAGGAACCTCATGATCCACAGGGAAGTAACATTACAACTCCAGTCCCCTGCCTACAAACCACTTCATTTATGCTACTGACTCTCATTATTTTGTAAAGTATTTGTTTTGTTTTTGTAAAATGTTTCTAAAGCATCAAATTTATGTGATTAAAAAATTTATAATCAGCGATGTTAAGATTTCGTAGTCTAATACTAAGTAAAAATATTTTAATGACTCCCTCCCTACTAGATGTCATAAAGCCATTCCCCCCAATATAAACCCATGAGCCAATCCAGAGTATATACTAAGGTACAAATGAGCACGATGCAAACTCCAAAACTAGGGAGGAAGTAAATTTTGTATTTCTATATTCTAAAAGTTTACATCTCACATGCAAGAGAAAATGAACATACTAAGAAAACATGGTCAATCTTCTGAATTGACATTTTTAAAAATGGCTATATTTAAACAAACACCATTACAACAAAACAGAATTCAAAGATGAAAGCTCCATGAGAGCAGGAATCTTAATTTTACTTTATTGCTATATTCCCAGCTCTAAGAATAATGCCTGACAAAAAGAAGTTATTCAGTAAACATTTGTTTAATCAATGAATGAATGAATGAATGAATGAAAAATTCTGTGATGCAGTTTTATACAATACCCCACAAGCTCACTGAATACATATTTACTCTGCTTGATCATTATATTATTTTAGAGAAAATGTCTAAAGACGGCTGAAAGAATAAACACAAGACACCGCCCTGCTTTCTGGCACCCCATGGGGCAATCATACCCATTCCTGGACCTACACATTCAAAATAGAGTCCCATCTGCCATGGACTAAAGTTCTGTTCTCTTTTACTAAAGATTTGTTCTGATTTAGGAAGATACTCCATTCAAGTCCAGGCATTTGTGTCTCTCCTTCTTCCCCAAATTCTGCAACAGCTTGAAGCCCTGAGGGTGAACTGATCTGTCTTCTTTCAGTATATATGTGATAGATGGACTCAGCTACTGCAATCTGTTCCATGCCGCCTCAGCAGGACGCTGCTACTACTGCTAAAGCCCCTCCCATTATTCCGCTACTAGTCACGCTGCTAATCCCACAAATAGTATTCATGCTAAATGAATAGTATTCATCCAGTATTTTTTAATAGAAAAAAATTGTCACTTATATCTAATGCAATGACTCCCATTTAGTTTATAGTATAAATCATAACATTATGTCACAACCTACAGAAGCTTCTTTCCATATATGCATTTGTATACTAGTCTAGCAGTATTTTGGAACCTTGAAGAAAGCTAATACATGAAGTAGATCCACTGATGGGACCTTAGGAAAATGGAAGTCTGAAACTGGATGACAAGTTTCTGACTGTTAGCATTAACATCTGAGTGCAAATACACTTCTGATGAGGAACTAGTCTCTGCAGGGAACTTTCCCACTAAACAGAACAAGAAGGTGTACTCCCTGCTTTTCAAGAACCACATGTTTTAAGAAGCACATACGAAAACAGACATCCATGCAAGTAGCTATAATAGAGCAGAAAATACGTACTCTGACAAAAGCAGGCAAAATGTCAGTATGGCACCAAGCCAGAAGGTCACATTTTCCTCATCAAACATGAGGATTACAGACACTATACAGTCTTGGTCAAAATAGGAATACTAACATAGTATCACAAACTGCTCTTAAGTGGTATTGAGAGTAGGGGAACACATACTGGTAACAACAGAAGGAACATAAAAATATTTCTATTTGGTCCCCCAAAGGTCTTACTTACCAGCCATACCCCAGAACCTACCACTGGGGACAGAAGGAGCTATTCTCAACAAATTATTTGTAGAGAGCATTCTACTTTTGATAATCGTACAAGTACTTGCTTGTTTTAGACAATCCTCCTGCTGAGAACAACGAAAAAAGCTTAAAACCTATAAAAAATAATCTGTTGGAAATAGTGAAGAACTGCAAGGCCAAGATTCAGGTAATAGGGACACTTGGAGATATAAGCTTTATATATGGCTACTCTTTAATCCTCAAAGCAACTGCTTATTTCAAAAGTAGAGACAAAATGGCTGAAATAAGAAGCAAGGCTTTGGTAGACTCATAGTGCTGAGGGAAAACTGGAGCTCAGGGCCTGGTTACTGCTCTATGCTTCCAGCTGGCACCTTCAAGAGCTCTTCCTTGGAGTAACAGTGACCCATCTTCACAAGCCTGCACTCATCTCAACACATGATTAATTTAAAGAGATAAGCTCCTAGCCTAGCTTCTCTGGAGAACAAAACCATAACCAGAGTCTTGGTTTTTCATAAGGAATGTCTCACATATAAACAAAGAAACAAAACAGATAGCAGAGAAGACCTGACAGAAAACAAAGAGAGAATACAGACTTTAGAAATAGACCCATAGGACATCCAGAGAATGGTGTTACCAGATATGAACTTTGATATAACTTATTAATATATTTAAGAACTAAAAGATAACTGAAAAATTTTAGCCTGTAACTAGTAACTATAAAAAGAATCAAGTAGAAACTCAACAACTGAAAAATACAATGAAAACTTTTAAAAGATGGTCTTAGCTGAAGAAATAATAATTTGGAAGCTATAGCAGGATAAAATATCCAGACTGAAGCATGAAGAGACACTGAGAGGGGAAATATAGAAAAGAGCATAGGAAAAACACATGGAAATGTTGAAGAGTTCTAACATACAGGTAAATGAAGTTCCAGAAAGAAATGGGGTTTGAGAGAAAGAATGAAACAGAAAGTGGAGGGGGGGGATTGAAGCAATATATAAAGAAAGAACTGATTTCCAAAACTGATTTAAGAGTTATAATAAAGTGATTATGACAATATGTACACTCACAGAATGAGACACTATAACCATTAAAGCAAGGGAGCTTACTTCTCAATATTGAATGAAATAGTAAAGTACACAAGACACATTAGGTGAATAAAGAATATACTAATCTCCCCTACACCTATAAAATAAGTGTACATAAAATATTGGAAGGAAATATACAAAATGGTAATAGGGACTCCATCTCTGGGCAGTAAGAGTACTAATGATTTTCTTTATTCTTTTATAAATTTTCCAATTTTCTGTAATTACCACAAATTACTTATACAATCAGAGGAATGTTAAAGGATATGACTTTGCATCATAATAAGATTAAAAATATGTCCAGATATACTTGGAAAGAATAGAAATACACACACAAATGTACTATCAAGATTATAATCTTAGAGCAATCAAAAAGCTATTTTTTTCACCATTTTTTCAAGTTTTTACATTAACTTTAAGGCAAGACAATGTTTAATGATAGTATCAAGAATTAAAAAGAATCTGAGATTTTTACCCTATATGGAAGTTAACAAGGTTGCCTGCCATAGTTTAACAAACGCTCACGGAAAACATGGGTCTCTCGGGTCAGAAATAAAGGACAATATTACAGGTTATCAAACAGCATGAGCTTCGTGTTCACAGTAGTGCTCCTTATCCCCAAGTCCCAAGGGGGTAATGTGAAGGGAACCAGCTGGATCTGGGTTTGTGTCCCAACTGAGGACTATGAGCTTAATTAGGAATCACAAATCCCTCACAACTGACCATAAGCAAACCCACCTGACCAATGCCCCAGAAGGTGACAGCAAACAAAACTGCCCTTTGATCCAGAAGGAGACACTCTGTCTTCCAAGATGGTTAATTATACAAACATCCCTGAAAAGTTAGCCCAGAACAAAAGGGTCTGTTTTTCCCATGAGCACTGAAAAGAAAAAAAGATAATGAATCTCACAATAGATGATAAGAGGTGTTGGCCCAGCCAAACTGTGGAAAGAACCAAGATGCCCTTCAGTGGACGAATGGATAAGGAACATGTGGTCCATATACACTATGGAGTATTATGCCTCCATCAGAAAGGATGAATACCCAACTTTTGTAGCAACATGTCTGGGACTGGAAGAGATTATGCTGAGTGAAATAAGTCAAGCAGAGAGAGTCAATTATCATATGGTTTCACTTATTTGTGGAGCATAACAAATAGCATGGAGGACATGGGGAGATGGAGAGAAGAAGGGAGTTGGGGGAAATTGGAAGGGGAGGTGAGCCATGAGAGACTATGGACTCTGAAAAACAATCTGAGGGTTTTGAAGGGGTGGGGGGTGGGGGGTGGGAGGTTGGGGGATCTAGGTGGTAGGTAATAGGGAGGCACGTATTGCATGGAGCACTGGGTGTGGTGCAAAAAAACAATGAATACTGTTACGCTGAAAAGAAATTTAATAAATAAATAAAATCTTAAAAAAAAAAAAAAAAGAAGAAGAAGAAGTGATGGCCCAAGGATGAATTTAACAATAATCTAAAATTCTATAGTAGTCATAAACCTCTAGATAAGAAAAGTTACTTTCCCACTGAAGATTTTGAAGGGTTTCTTTAGCACTAACTACCCCCAAATTAAAGGCTCTACTCAATGCAAAACTCTTCTTGGTAAAACAGTTAATGAGAACACACACCCTACCAACAGGTATATGTTTAGTCAGAGACTTTATTAACAAAGTTGCAATCCTTCCTCATTTGAAAAGAAAAAAGACTGAAGCCATGAGTCACAGCCTTAAATTAAAAGAGAATGAATCCTATTTTAAGAATTGAGAGCCTAGGCATAAGGAGGAGCTGTCAGCAGCTTTTGTCACCCTCTTGGCCATCAGTTGATTCACTGGTCTGGCTAGTTTTACCTTTTCTGCTCATTGAGGAGGCCACTTCTCTTAGGAAAGAAGAGCCCCTCTTCATTCAAACGTGTGAAAGGACAGTGAGAGTACCAAGCAGAGTGAGTCTTTTTCCCTCATTTTACTCAGCTCTCTATGTCACTCAAACTTTGAAGAAAAAGATTTACCATTTTTGATATAAACAATAGTAAAGTAACAGCCATTCTAATCTTGCATATAGCTTCAAAGAAACAGCATATAGCTTCTTGTATCTCACTATTGTATTAAGTTAGACAATATTTTTGGCTAAAGACCTCTAGGAAGCCAGCTCAAAGATAGGACCAACTACCTAGATCATAAAGTCCATACATCTATGTGCTGTTTAATCCAAAAACAGTGTCAGGAGGATTCCTTCTTATTCCTATGATAGGACAGCTAAATATTGCTTACTGAGTACTTAAAAAAAAAAAAAAAAGTCCTTCCTCAAGTCTATATTTATGCTAAAATGATTTAACCAGCAACTTAAATTTTCTGTTCCGTGCTGCAACACCTTCTGGTGTTAAGAAGAGCCTGACAGGTTTCCTCCTGTTCAGGACAGCTGACAGACAAGCCTACAAGTGCCTGATGAGACCCAATAACTTTCCAGTTCACTTAGGACTACAACCAGTAGACATAAGGTTTTCAAAGTTCAAATGTCCACAGGAAAAATTTAAGGGAAATAATTGGAAACAATTGTGATTCAACCTTTGACTCATTCAGTATGTGAATAAATACATTTTAATTCACCTAACTGACTGGAGACAATAGTATGATAACCTACCATTGCCAAAAACCCATTTTATGTTGGGTGTAGGAAACTGAAATAAAAATCCTTATGCCTAGGGGATGAACAGGCATAGATGCTGAGAGAGAGAGAGAGCTAAGGGCACTGAGGAAGCCACATTCCCAAGCGCCAGAGACATAATGCCTGCCTAAGATGAAGGCCTAACCTGAACCACAAGAAACGCCACTCGCACTACTCCCCATCACTAGGCTAGCAAGTATAAAGTAACAAGTAACAGAAGAATACTTCTGGGAGAGGATCAGAATGAGAATATAGAAGAAGATCCTCTCCAAGGGCAGGGCAAAGGGAAGACTAAAAGGTAAAGTGAAGATACTGACAGGAAAAACCTTGGGCCAATCAATCTTTGTTTTATTTAAGATTTTATTTATTTGTCAGAAAGAGAGAGAGCACAAGCAGGCAAAGTGGCAGACAGAGGCAGAGAGAGAAGCAGGCTCCCCACTGAGCAAGGAGCCCGATGCAGGACTCGATCCCAGGACCCTGGGATCATGACCTGAGCTGAAGGCAGCAGCTTAACTGACTGAGCCACCCAGGCATCCCCAACCAGTCTTAATCTTAAACACAAGGTATTACTGAGGAATTTAAAACCTGTAGTGTACCAATAGGGACCACAGCAATTATAGACCTTAAACCTTGATGAATTCCTAAATACATTAACTCAAATCCCCACTGTAAACGCCTCAAAGAAGGAAAGGTATGTCAAATCCTGGGCATAAAAACTGTTTACCTCAGTCACTACTGTCCTACTCAAGACTTCTGGCTTTCCAAAACAAAGATTTGTGAGGCATACAAAATAGTGCACACCCCAGAGACGAAGTGATCATTGGGACCAGACTCCAATATGATTCAGATAGTGTCATATCTGACAGTGAATTTAAAATAACAATTAATATGTGAAAGACTCTAATGTAAAGAATGGATGTGCAAAATCACATGGGTAATTTTTAGCAGAGAAATGGAAACAACAAAAAAGCACCAAAGAGAATATTAAAAATGAAAGAGTAACAGAGAACACCTTTGACTGGTTCACTAACAGACTGAGAACAGTTGAGGAAAGACTCTGTGAACTTAAAGATGAGTCAAGGGGAATTATCCAAAATGAAGTAACAAAGAGCAAAAAGACTGAGAAGAACATACAGAGCATCCAAGACCTGTAGGAAAAATATTAAATGATTAAACACTTGTGCAACTGGAATCTTGAAAGAGACAGAAAAAAAATGAAAGAAATAATGACTGAGACTATTCCAAAAACTAATAAAAATCACTAAATCATATGACCAAGAAACTCAGAGAATACATTGCAGGACAAATAATTCTCCTTCCCCTAGACTCCCACAGATGTAGGTATATTATATTCAAATTGCTGAACTTGCTGAAGATGAAGAGAAATACTGAAGGAAGTCAGAGAAAAAAAGTCACATAACATATACCAGAACAAAGATAAAACTGCAAAAGACTTTATGAGAGATCATCCAAGGTAGACAATAATGGACTAACATCTTTAAGTGCTAGAAGGAAAAAAAACCAAACCTGTCGACCTAGAGTTCTATACCCAGAAAATTATCTTTCAAAAATGAAGGGAAAAAAAAACTTTACTGAGTATATTAGCAGAAGGAAAGGAAAAGTGAATTGGGGGAAATTGGAGGGGGAGACGAACCATGAGAGACTTGCAGACTCTGAGAAATAAACTGAGGGTTTTGGAGGGGATAGGGGTAGGAGGTTAAGTGAGCTTGGTGGTGGGTATTAAGGAGGGCATGTATTGCATGGTGCACTGAGTGTGGTGCATATACAATGAATACTGGAACACTGAAAAAAATAAAACAAGAATTAAAAATTTAAAAATTTTTAAAAACTTTACTGAGGAAAAACAACTCAGGGAATTCATTCCCATCAGACCTAGTCTATAATCATTTTTAAAGGAGTTTACAGAAAGGAGAAAAACAGATACCAGAGTGAAAACTGGATCTACACAAAAAAACAAAGGACACTGGAAATGGAATAAATGCTACAAATTTCCCTCTAATTACTACCTTCACTGCAACGCACAGATTTTAATAATCAGTGTTTTCATTTTCATTTAGTTCAAAATATTTTAAAATTTCTCTTGAAATTTTTTTCCTGGATCAATGTGTTATTTAGAAATGTATTGATTATCTATGTACTTGGGGATTTTCCAGTTATCTTTCTGTTACTCATTTCTAGTTTAATTTCATTGTGGTAGGACAGCAGACATTTCATGATTTCTATTGTTTTACATTTGTTAAAGTGTGTTTTATGGCCGATCATTTGACCTGCTCTAATAAACAGTCAGGTCTTCCCATTTCAGCACGGTTCCCATGGTGGTTTCCACTCATGAGTCTCTGCTTCAGTAAGCTGGGACTCCCTGTATTTGTCTGTTTCTCCAATCCTGCAGTTTTCCCTATGTTTTTCTTTCTCTTATATATACATGAAGAGTGTTGAGTTTTCAGTCTGTTCAGCTTTTTTCTTGTTGTTAGGATGGAGTGGCAACTTCCAAGCTCCTTACATGTGATCTGGAAACTCGAAGTCCTAGCAATGCATTGTAAATGAGCATGTAAAAGTAAAGACAGACCAACACTTGTACAGTATATTGATGCAGTATAACATTAAAATGTAACCTTTGATTAAAGATCTATATCTTAAATCCTATAAGTAATAAATCAATAATGGAGATAAAATAGCATCAAAAAATATTCAGTTAACACAATCAACACATGAGCAGCAGGAAAAAAATAAATGGAAGAAAAAGAAAATGGCTAAGAAAATGATATCTTTTAAGTCATCTGTATCAGAAATCACATTACATGTGAATGGTCTAAACACAGCAGCTGGGACACCTGAGGGGCTCGGTAGTTAAGCGCCTGCCTTTGGCTCAGGTCATGATCCCAGGATCCTGGATCAAGGCCCACGTCAGGCTCCCTGCTCCACGGGAAGGCTGTTCTCCCTCTTCCACCCCCCTTGCTTGTGTTCCCTCTCTCACTGTGTCTCTGTCAAAAAAAAATAAATACAATCTTTTAAATAAAACAAAACAAAACAAACAAGCCAATTAAAGTCAGAGATTGTCAGATTGGATAAAAAAGCAAGATCCAACTCTAAACTATCTAGAATCTATTTATAGACTTAGATAGAGTAGAAGTAAAAGAGTGAAAAAACATATTCCCAGCAAACACTAATGAAAGAAACTAGTATTCGTGATATTAATATCCAAAAAGCAGATCTGAGAATAAGAAATACCATCAGGGATAAAGATGGGCATTTTATAATGATAATTATTATTATAATTATATATAAAAAATTATTAAATTTTTCAAGAAGATATAATAATCTTAAATGTTTATATACCTAATAACAGAGCTACAAAATACGTTAAGTAAAAATTTAAAGGAAAAACAGACAAATGCGGGGCGCCTTGGGTGGCTCAGTTGTTAAGTGTCTGCCTTCAGCTCAGGCCATGATCCCACTGGGATCGAGGCCCGCATCAGGCTAGGGAGCCTGCTTGGCAGGAATCCTGCTTCTCCCCCTTCAGCTCCCCCTGCTTGTGTTCCCTCTGCCACTGTGTCTCTGTCAAATAAATAAATAAAATCTTAAAAAAAAAAATAGACAAATGCACAATTATTATGGGAAGCCTCAATAGTTCTCTCTCAGAATAAGTAGACAGAAAATAAGTAAGGCTTTAGCAGATCTGAATAGCATTATCAATAAATTGATCTACTTGACTTTTAGAGACCAATCATCCAACAACAGCTAAATGCATACTTTTTTCCTGGTGCACCTGGAGTATTCACCAAGACAGATCATATTCTGGACCATGAAACAAATGTTAAATTTAAAATGACAGTAATCCTACAAAATATGTTCTCTGACGTAACGCAAGTAAAGTAGAAATCAACAACAGAAGAATATATGGGAAATCTCCCAAATGTTTTGAAATTAAAGAAGCACTTCTAAATAATCCACATATCAAAGTGGAATTCTCATAAGAAATTAGAAAATATTTGAATTTGATGAAAATGGAAAGACAATATTTGAAATTCATTAGATTCAGCTAACAGAGCTATAAGTGAAACTTATAACATCAAATTTTTACTTTAATAAAAAAGAAAGGTCTCAAAACTTTAATATATATACCTCTACTTAAGAAAACAGACAAAAGCAAATTAAATCCAAAGAAAGTGGAAGGAAGGAATAATAAAAATAGGGGAAGAGTATGCAACTGATGAATCACTAAATTCTACTCTTGAAACAAATAATACTCTATTAATGTTAACTACCTGGGATTTAAATTTAAAAAAATATTAGAAGAAAAAATGAATTAAAAATACCAAAAAAAAGGCGCCTGGATGGCTCAGTGGGTTAAAGCCTCTGCCTTCGGCTCAGGTCATGATCCTGGGGTCCTGGGATCAAGCCCCACATCGGACTCTCTGCTCAGCAGGAAGCCTGCTCCCTCCTCTCTCTCTGCCTGCCTCTCTGCCTGCTTGTGATCTCTGTCAAATAGATAAAAATAAGATCTTTAAAAAAATACAAAAAAATAGGAGGAGAAATCAATGAAATTGAAAACAGAAAAACAACAGAGAAAAAAACAATGAAATCAAAGTTGTGTATTTTGTGAGGAAAATAAAATTGATAAAATTTAAGGCTGACCGGTCAATTAAAAAACGAGAATACGTAATACGTAAATTTATAATAACAGGGATGAAAGAGGGTAGCTCACTACTGGTCCTATAGTCTAGTCATTAAAAGAAAAATAAAAGAATATTATAAACAATTCTTAATGCCAAGAAATCCTAAAACTTAGATCAAATAGACCAATTACTTGAAAGACACAAACCACCAAAACAAAAGAATAAAACTCATGTGTTCATCTCTAAGATGTAAAAAATATCTGACAAAATTCAACATCCATTAATAAAATTTAAAAAGAACTCAGCAAATTATGAATACAAGAAAACTCTTTTAATATGATAGAGGGAAACTACAAAATCCTATGCTAGCAACATACTTAATGGTGAAAAACCAAAAACTTTTATCTTAAGATCAAGAAGGCAAGAATGCCTTGCCACTATTTCACATCATGTTGAAATGCCTAACCAGTATAACAAGGCAAGAAAAAGACAAAAGGCAAATAAACAGAAGAAATGAAACTCTCTAAATGAGACATGCACGTTTACATGGAAGATCCCAAAGAATCTACGAAAAACTCCTAGAACTAGTAAATGAGTTCAGCAAGATAGCAGGATATAGATCAAGTCAACATAAAAAGAAAAACAGCTATATGTCTACATTGTAGCAATGAAGAACTGGAATTTTTTTTAAAAATTAAATACCATTTACAATATCACACACACAAAGAATTACTTAGGCATAAATCTAACAAAATACATTAGATATCTGTATGTTGAAAGCTATAAAATGTTGATAAAATAAATTAAAGAGGATATAAATAAAGTGGATAGATATACCATGTTTATGAATTGAGAGACTCAACAGTGTTAATATATTACTTCTCCTCAACCTGATTACTAATTCAACAAAATCCCAGTAGAAATTCTGAAGGTTGTTTTGTAATCAACAAACTAGTTCTAAATATTATATGTTAAGGCAAGGGAACCAGGATAGCCAAAACAGTTCTGAAACGGAACAGAATTAGATGACACACTTTCTGATTTCAAAACTTGCTATAAAATTACAGTAATTTAGAGAAAGTAGGATCGGCACATACTGTTACATTGATACATGGGTCAATACACTATAAAAAAGCCCAGAGATGACAGATCCACATAAGCATAGACAGCTGGTTTTTCACAAAGTTGCAAAGGCAAGTCAACAGAGAAAACAACAAATGGTGTTCAACAAATGGTTCTGGTATGATTGGACTTTCCTTATGCAAAGAAATGAGCCTTGGTATCTATACCTTATACAAAATTAACTCAAAATAAATCATGGACAAAAATGTAAATTTTAAAACTACAGATGTTCTAGAATAATACAGAGAAGAAAATCTATGTGGCCTTAGATTAGGCAAAGAATTTTTAGAATAAGACACCAATATCAGAAATGTGAAGGGAAAAAATTGATAAATTGGGATTTCTTCTTTTTTTTTACCTTTATATATATATTTTTTATTTTTATTTATTTTTATAAACATATATTTTTATCCCCAGGGGTACAGGTCTGTGAATCACCAGGTTTACACACTTCACAGCACTCACCAAAGCACATACCCTCCCCAATGTGATAAATTGGGATTTCTTGAAACTAAAAACTTTTATTCTGGGACTGTTAAAAAAAAATGAAGAAACAAATTACAGACTAGGAGAGGTATTTGTAAATTATATTTCTGAGAAAGAAGTTGTATCCAGAATATATAAAGACCTCCCTAATCTTGACAATAAGAAAATAATCTAATCTTTTTCAAAATAGGCAAAAGATCTAGACAGATACTTAATAAAAAAAGATATGGATGACAAACAAGCATGTGCAATGACCCTCAACATCATTAGTGATTAGGCAAGGCAAATTAAAGCCACAATGATATATTGCTGTGTTTTGATTAGAATGGAAAAGAGGGGCACCTGGGAGGCTCAGTAAGTTAAGTGTCTGCCTTGAGCTCAGGTGATGATCCTGGTGGTCCTGGAATTGAGCCCCACACTGGGCTCCTTGCACAGTTAGGGAGTCTGCTTCTCCCTCTACCTCTGCCCCTGCTCCCCCCGCCCCCTGCTTGTGCCCATGCATGTGCACGCTCTCTCAAATAAATGAAATCTTCTAAAAAAATAAATAAATAAAATAAAATTAGAATGGAAAAGAAAAAAAGACAATAGCAAGTGCTGACAAGGGAGCGGAACAACGGGAACTCTACACTGCTGGTGGGAATGCAGAATTACACAGTCACTTTGGAAAACAGTTTTGCAGTTTCTTATAAAGTTAAATCAATGCACAATCTCACTCTTAATAGAAATAAAACTTAACATGCATATAAGAGCCTATGTGATGTTTACAGCATCTTTATTAAAAAATCATCCCCAAATGGAAACAAATCAACTGCTTTTCAACTGATGAATGGGTAAATGAAACTATATAACCTTTCAAAGGATTACTCCTCCCCAACAAAAATAAATAAGCTGCTGATCAACACAGCAACATGAATGAAATGTAAACCTTTTCTGCTAAAGGAAAGAAGCTAAAAACCAAAAGGCTACAGATCATATGATTCTATTTACATGACCTTGGAGGGGGAAAGGAGACATGCAAATTATAGGGATAGAAAACAGATCAGCTATGGCCTTGACTAAGAAGTGACATCATTGGGGGTGATGGAACTGTTCTGTAAGGAACCATGGGGGAAGATACAAAACTATATGTTGGTCAAAACCCACAGCACTATATGTACCAACAAATGAATTTTTTTAATACAAATCTTTTTAAAAAATCATCCAGGATATGGGGGAGCCAAAATGAATTTCAGGCTGTGGCAAATGAATCCAACTATTTTACAAATCAATTACATAATTGCCCTGAGACAAGTGGGTAAGGAAGAAGCTGGCTTAAGTAACTTTAGGAAACTGTTTTTCCTGACTACTTTAAAGTAAAGGACAAGAACCATGCAGAACACTATGCTGAAGTTGGCAGTTTGTCAGGTGTGGGTTAGCAGTTTTGAAACAACTTTGTATGCATACAGGGTTGAACAAATAAATACATCATAGATAATGAGAGCGAGTATTTCACTGTCAAAGAACAGATAAAGAAACGGGAGGCTAGGATGAACTAGTAGAGCTGGACGGATGTCAGAGGCATGATCATATGAACTTGTGATTTCTGTTTGTTTGTTTTTTTTTAAACACATATATGACTAGATAGATACAGAAATAAAAATAGGGATGTGCATATATATGGGTTAGTATGCATATATTTCCTAGCTCTATCTACTGAGAAGGAGGGTAGCAATGGACACACTGAGTAGGCTGATCTTGCTTTCTGAATCAGTAGGGCCTGCAGCGGCCTCGTCCCCCTGATTCAGACCCACTGGCTCTCTGGCTTTGCTTCCTCCCTCTGTGTTATAGATGAGCTGGTCTTCAGGAAAGAAAAATGGGATTGGGAGGGAAACAAACCATAAGAGACTCTTAATCTTACAAAACAGACTGAGAGTTTCTGGGGGGAGAGGGAGTGTAGAAAGGGTGGTTGGGTTATGGACATTGGGAAGGGTATGTGATATGGTGAGTACTGTGAAGTGTGTAAGCCTAGTGATTCACAGACCTGTACCCCTAGGGCAAATAAAACATTATATGTTAATAAAAATAATTAATTAAAAAAATACATATATCTGGGACGCCTGGGTGGCTCAGTTGGTTGAGCAGCTGCCTTCGGCTCAGGTCATGATCCCAGTGTCCTGGGATTGAGTCCCACATCGGGCTCCTTGCTCGGCAGGGAGCCTGCTTCTCCCTCTGCCTCTGCCTGCCATTCTGTCTGCCTGTGCTCGCTCTCTCCCCCTCTCTCTCTCTGATAAATAAATAAAATTAAAAAAAAATACATATATCCACACACACAAAAAAAGAAAAAAAAACTATCCTCAGGGTACCTAGGTGGCTCAGTTGGTTAACTGACTCTTGGTTTGGGCTCAGGTCATGATCTCAGGGTCATGAAATCAAGACCCTAGTTGGACTCCACATTCAGCAGGGAGTCTGCTTGAGATTCTCTCCATCTCCCTCTGCCCTTCCACCCACTTGCACATGCACATGTGCTCTCTATCTCTCTCTAAATAAATAAAACCTTGGAAAAAAAATTCTCTTTAAAATAGAGTTTGATTCTTATACCACACTTAAATAGTAAAATGAATAATTTTTTTCAAAAGAATGTTGTAGGGCCATTGTTAGAAGACTTAGATAGGGCATATTAATAAGGACATAAAACGCCCATAATCCCACTACCCAAGACACCATTGCCCCATAATCTCAACACCTAGATGTCATTGCTGTGTATGCTTTTTCCCAATGCATATTCTCATTTAAAACTAAACATTTTGGGCACCTGGGTGGCTCAGTGGGTTAAGCCTCTGCCTTCGGCTCAGGTCATGATCTCAGGGTCCTGGGATTGAGCCCCACACTGGGCTCTCTGCTCAGCAGGGAGCCTGCTTCCCCCTCTCTCTCTGCCTGCCTCTCTGCCTACTTGTGATCTCTCTCTCTCTCTCTCTGTGTCAAATAAATAAATAAAATCTTTAAAAAAAAACTAAACATTTTCTACAGTTTACAATATATATAACGAGATTCCATTTTTGTTACTATTCATATTATGTAAATCTGGGAAAATGACTAGAATATGATACAACAAAATCCTGGACCATCATTTTCTCTGGACAGTCCTGAGTTATGTTTAATTGTCACTTCTTTCTTATACCTCCCCCTACTACCTAAAATTTGTAATAAAGATTGGATATAAAACTAATATTCTCTAAATCATGGTCAAAATAACAACTGATGGATGGATGGATGGATGGATGGATGGATGGATGGATGGATAGATACATGGATGATATAGCAAAACAACCTGTTACTAGCCCCAGAGGAACAGTCTTTGAAAGAGGAGATTATGCTGAGTGAAGTAAGTCAAGCAAAGAAAGTCAATTATCATATGGTTTCACTTACTTGTGGAGCATAAGGAATAACACAGAGGACATTGGGAGATGGAGCGGAGAAGTGAGGTGGGGGAAATCGGAGGGGGAGACAAACCATGAGAGACTGTGGACTCTGAGAAACAAACTAAGTGTTTTAGAGGAGAGGTGGGTAGGGAGATGGGTTGGTCTGCTGGTAGATATTAAGGAGGGCATGAATTACATGGAGCACTGGGCATGGTGCATAAACAATGAATTTTGGAATACTGCATCAAAAACTAACACATTGTATGATGAATAACATAACACAATAATAAAAATAAAAATAAAAATTAATTAATTAATTACAATTTTTTAAATGCTTTTTTTTAAAGATTTTATTTATTTATTTGACAGAGAGAGATCACAAGTAGATGGAGAGGCAGGCAGAGAGAGAGAGGGAGGGAAGCAGGCTCCAGCCAATACCAGATGTCCTTCCTGAGGATGAATGCCACTTGTCCCTTTTGGGAGGGATACCAGTTCACTGCTGCTCAATCTAACCAAGCTACCCTTCATGTCACCAGCCAGGCCCCTGGAGGATTTGAGTTTCCCACCCCTGCTCTAAGCAAAGGGGACCAATCAACAGAATCAATCAGTTATTCATGTTGAAGAGAGTCCAAATCAACCTGTATATATGATTTAAAATACCCCTAAGAAATCTAAAGAAAATAAGAAGTTCTCATCACATATACATGAATACTGTTTTTACGAAAGTAAAATTTCTGTACCTCACTGCCTATTCACTTCTCAATTCTCCCTGTCCCACTTACCTACGACTCACACTCTCCCACCTCATCTCCACCCACACTTTATAACACGTTACTTCCTGTTCACCTTACCTTCACCTCTCGTCTTCTCTCCCATGACACAATATCTTATTCCCTCTCTTCTCTTCAAAATTCACCCACTGTAGACGTATTCACCTCTCAGAATACCCTTCCTTCCTACCCCAGGTTCTCCTTCTCTTCTTAGCCAGCTACACTCCTATTATGTTCACCTGTGCCTACATACTCTCCATGGCCTTTCTACACCCTCTTCTGTAACCCAGGACAGAAAAGTCATTCTCATGGAGGACAGACAGGTAAGGGACTCTCGGAAAAACCAGATGTGGGGGGAAGAAACTCCGCACCAGCAGAAGGCAGGCAGATGAAAAGGGGATCGTGCCATTGTCAATAGGAACGCTGTGGGGAGAAGGGCATCCTCTCCCGGCTCTTCGGCACAGGCTGCCAGGAGGATGCATGCACAACATCCAGGGCTGCTTGCCCCCTTAGCTCACCAGAACCCTGGCAGGAGGTTTCCCACTCCCAGTCCCAGCTCAAGATTTCCTCCTGCCCAGCCTCTGCCCACAGCTTCAGACCAGCTACAGACCAGGGAGCCACAGAGAATTAGAGCATGTCTCCATCCACTGGGCCATAGCCACACCTCCAGCAAGTCTGCACAAAAGCCTTAGGCTGGGAACTCCTTCCTTGGCATTCTCCCTTAGCCCAAGGGTGCTCCTTACTGTTCTCTTTAATCTTCTCTTAGAAGGTAATCCCCTATCACTAGTTAATAATTTCTCCTATTAAGTTGTCCCTAGTCAAATGCTGATGTGATTTCTGTCTCCTTGCAGGGCTCTGACTAACACACAGGGACTAGGCATGCTTACAGAACTCCCAGGCCTAAAACAATCCCTGCCACACCAAAATAATTCTCAAACCTCAATTTGTAAGACTTTGGGTGAATCTGAATGGTCTCTCTAAATTTGTGAGAACAGCTAATGTGGAAACGAGTCCAGACAAAATGCAACATCCATCCAATTCCAGGATAGCAATGCAAAAATAAGCCTAGGCCTAGAGCACTTACTTAACTAGAAATCTAATTTACTCATAGAGTCAGGGAAAAAATGTGAAAATATGATAAATCCTGATGTATATATAACTAAGTATATAACCTCAGTCAACTCAGCTCCCCAGTCTGTAAAATGGGAATAACATACTCCCCATTCAAAAGCGTGCAAGTGAGGCCACCCCTCCAAGTGCTGCACAAATGAGCTCATTTTCCACACATTTCCTCACTTCTCATGAACCCCGGATGGTCATGGGCACCATTACTATTCTCCCTGTACACAGGGTGAAATCCAAGCACACAGAGGTTGTACAAGCTGGTGGCTCAGGCCACCAGGGGTATCAAGGGGCAGAAGTGAGAGCTGAGCCAGGCAGTCTGCCCCCACAGCCAGACTCTCAACTTTATAAATGTGGATTCAATCAATCCTAAAGGTCTTTGCCAAGAGTTACAGGAATATATGGTTTATTCATTTATTGACTAACCAGAGGAAGAAACCCTTAGCACCAAACAGGTCAAGGGTTAGAAAAATACTTTATGTCCTTTAATCTAATTTGCACATTTTTTCCTTAATGTTTCTGAAATTAGAAGATGTCTTACAATCAGTAGCATTTTTGATATTATGTTAATACAGCACATTCACAGATACTCCAACTCAAATATAGTCTCAGATGTGTGAAAGCGAATGTGCTCGCAGAACGACAGTACACTACTCTGGACAGACAGCTGATCAAATGTACAAAGGTAAGGAGCATGAGTGGTATTTCCCTGTAAACAATAACCAAAAGGGAAGGCCCACCCAAGGAGATCAGCACCAGTCCTGATTGGTCCAGGGAAAGCTCTGAGGTCTCAAGCTATAGACCAGCTATCCAACAGAAATAGAACGGAAGCCGTGTCTGCAATTCTTAATTTTCTCCCAGCCACATTTTTTAAAAAGTAAAAATAATTGTGTGAACTTAATTTTAATAACGTATTTTATTTTCCTCCATAGATGTGAATATTGTCATTTCAACATGTAATCAATATTAAAAATTATTGAGATTATTATATTACATTCTTTTCTTTTTCCCATAGTAAGTCTCTGAAATCCAGTAGGAATTTATACTTCACAACACAACCCAACACCAGCCCTAGTGAGTTGCAGGCACAGAAGAGTCACATCGGTTCACATGACCATACTGGATGGTATAACTTTGGGCCCAGTTCTTGCAGTGGCCTCCTGCTCACTGTAAATCTGTTGCCAAAGTTGTCACCAGCATCCATTTCACCAGCAGTTACAACCAAGATGCCACAGGATAAATTTCTCAAAAGCTACTTTCAAAAAAGTTGTTCAATCTCACCCTACGATCTCACAGCACTAAGATCATAAGCTGAGCTGAAATCAAGAGTTGGACACTTAACTGACTGAGTTACCCAGGTGCTCCAATAGTTTATTTTTAAATAACTAGTTGACAAATAATCCCTCCCAAAAGATAGTAGTACCAAGGGACTGGTGGTACCACTGCCAATGACAATGGAAAAGAAAACCCAGTTCACCAGCTCCTCCCTCATCAGCACTGGATGCTATCTTTTTCATTTTTGCCAATCTCAGAGGCAAAATAATAAGCAATTGTGTCTTTCTTTCCTTCTTTCTTTCTTTTTTAAGTAGGCTCCATTTTTTTTTTTAAAGTAGGCTCCATTCCCTATGTGGAGCTGGATGTGGAGCTTGTACTCACAGCCCTGAGTTCAAGACCTGAGCTGAGATCAAGAGTCAGACCCTTAACCAACCGACTGAGCCACCCAGGCACCCACCAGGCAGCTACTCTTTTCTGAGAATCCAGCAAGTAAACACTCTATTGGAGAGTAGTATACACACAGGAAAATGTACACATAACAAGTGTGTGGCTACAAGAGTTTTCACAAAGGGGACATATTGGGTAACCAGCACACAAATCCTTTCTAGTAGCCTAGAAGCTCTCCCCTGTCCTGTTGCATGAGGGCCTCCCCAAGGGTAGTAACTGTCTTGACTTCCATAGCCAGCTGATTTATTTTTCATTTCCCTGAATGCCATCATCTTTTCATACATTTATTGACCATTTGATTTTCCTTTTTGTGAATTTCCTAATTCCTATTGTTTGCCCATTTTTATATTGGGTTCTTGGTCCTTTATTTATTTAGATTTCTTTCAGTATGATCTGGACACCATAAATATTTTTTCCTGGTCTGTTACTTTTCTTTTGATTTTGTTCACGGAATCTCTTGTCTAACAGAGGTGAAATTTTACAAATCCTACATTTGTTCCTCTAAGTCCATAGGTTTCATATCACACTTGGAAAGTCCCTCTTATTCCAATGTTACAGGAACTGTATTATCTTCTAAAACATTTTAGCATTTTTAAAAAACGCTAATTTATTTAATCCATCTCCTGTTTATTTTTATGTGTTTATTTTTATATATGGTATATGTAAATTTTGCTTATCTTTATTAAAAAGATGGCAGTTCCACAGGCCAATCTTTCTTTAGACAATGGACTTGAGCACAGGGCAAACATTGGCATTAAAAATATCAAGCTGACATCTTCTTGCCCTCAAGTAGCTCTAAGCCAAACAGAGAAACACCCAAATAAACTGCCACATTGTAGCATGATTTATCCCATAAAAAAATCATGTAGGTGGTTCAGTGGTGGCATAAAACCTGATTGATTCTGCTGAGAGCAGGGGAGGAGTGGAAGAAAAGAGTTATTAAAGAAGGCCTCACAGAAAGCCTTGTCAGTTGTGTAAGTGAAACAGGACTTTTCCCAAAGCACAGGTGTGTTCACAGCCCTCGGAAGTGTTCAGTTTGGTAGTCATCTCCCTTACCAAGAGATGAGACAGGGAACATATCACAAAAGGCTTGCAGACCACACCAAGAAGCTCAGCTTCTATTCTGTTGGCAGTAGGAAATAACTGAAGGGTTTTAAATGACTGATCAGAATGACCATTTAGAAAGAATCTAAAGCAAGGGCAAAAGAGGAGAGATGGATTCCAGAAGCGTTACAACAAGTGGGAATCATTTGTTGGATGTGGGGGGTCTGGGAGTGGGAGGCCAGGAAAAGGATGAGGTGAGGATGGCTCCCAGGCTTCTGGCTTGGGAGAACGGGCAGATGGTGGTGCCTGTGGCAATCTCCAGAGAATCAGGATCCAGATGACAGTCTTTGGAGTAGGTGGATATTTAGGATACCCTTTCAGCACTTACATAGTAAAAACAATGACCAAATCTATTGCCTGAAAACAGAACAGCAAAATAAACTAAGACAGGTTTGAGCACTGCCTGAAAGAGGGTTCTGGAATCCAGCCAGGCCTCTTAGGAAGACAGTGATATTCTCACAGACTTGGCAATGGGAACGTTTCCTTGGCAGCCTCCATCACCTGGGATGCCATTACATAGCAATGCAAGCCATTCTGCAGCCTATGTTTAAAATAATAACTAAGTGCTTGTTTCATTCTTGGCCACATTTTCAAAAAAAGATCACAAGTTTCACCCACTTGGCTTTGTGCAGGCCTGTGGCTACTGCCTAAAGCCAAGGTTCTCTGCAGGGAGGGCTGGGTGGGGCCTCAGGTTTGGCAGTTCACCTAATTCTGGCTAACTACAGGCAAGGAGGCTACTGAATTTATTCCTTCCTAAAGTGATGGGTATAGGATATGTTTTTTCTAATACTTACAGGAAATGTGCATTCACACAGCTTTCACAATGAGAAGTACAGCCAAAGTTGCCTAAATTGAACTCAGATATAAAAACGCATAGGTACTCATCACAAGACAAAAAGTCTGTAACTCTGATAACAGGTGTTGACTTATTATGGTGATCATTTCGCAATACATACAAATGTTTAATCATTATGTTGTACAGCTGAATCTAATATAATGTTTATAATGTTGTATATCCACCGTACCTCAATAAAAAAAGTCATTCACCTCTTCACTGTACCAGGGCTTTGAGAAACAGAACCACAGGACTACTGGGCAATTCATTTCCTTTTTTCCTTCCTGTTTGTCATATGCTAAAATAAAAAAAGAAATACCTAGAAGAAAAAAATGTGATCACCCCCTTCATAGTCACTAGGGCTCTGAAAAACAGAAACACAGGACTACATCCTAGAGAAGTCAATTCCCATTCTGCCTTCTTACTTGTCCTTTGCTAAAACAACAAAAATAGAAATACTGAGAAGAAAAAAAAGTTGGCAAAAGAAACTCTAAAAGTAAGTCATTATCATGCTAACTTATACCAGCATTTCAAACAGTACTTGGTATGTGGTAAGTACTTTCTATATCTTGTTATTTAATCCTCAGGACAATCACGTATTGATATTATCTATGTTTTATGAAAGGGAAATCTATCTCACACACAGGTAAATTAACATGCCAAATCTCATTGAACTAGCAGGGAACAGGAATGGGACCTGACCCCATCCCTGCGCATCGACTAAGGGCTTGACTACTACATGGAAGCAAGCATAGGGACACCCAGGTGATGCAGTCGGTTAAGTGTCCAACTCTCGGTTTTGGCTCAGGTCATGATCTTGGGGTTGTGAGATGCAGCCCTGCATGAGACTCTGTGCTGAGTGTGGAGTCTGCTCAAGGCTCTCCCTTTCCCTCTGCTCCCCACCCCATGCTCCCTCGCTCTCTCTCTCCTCTCTCTCTAAAATAAATAAATAAATCTTTAAAAAAAAAAAAAAGGAAGAAGAAGCAAGCACTGTAGCGACCTGTGACCTATGCACCTCGCATCTACCAGAGGATCCCACATGTGAGGCCCTTTGAAAAATCAGCATGTATTTATTTTTCCAAAAAGTAACAGGTATTCTTTGTTAAAACTTTTAAAAAATATGAAGGGAAAAGACAAACATCATTCAAACTCCATCTCCAAGAGATAATCATTATTGGCACTTGTGTTTTTTCCCCACAGCATTTTTCAGTAAAAATTCAGAGCACTGTACAAACTGATTTACAATCTGCTACTTTCCCATCACTGAAGCAGGAAGAAGAGCTCAGTCCAAGTGAAGTTTAGTTAGCACATAGTGCTTGATTTTACTCAGGAAGAAAATGTAAGAAGACTGCTTGCAGGTCACTCTGAGGGAAGGTAACTATTATCAAGATCTCAATAACGTGTCTTATGAGTTTTTCCCCTCATCCTCTAACAGGCTGGAGAAATTTTACCATCCCCTTTCTGAGCTATGTGTTACATTTACTTCAAATCCCACTTACTTCCAGGGGTGGTGGAGGTTTCCCAAAGGCAAACGTGACCCATGTACTTGCAAACTGAAAGGCTTTCCGACCCTTTCCTTGAACAAGGATGGGTGACAACTTGAGCAGGTATGCTCCCTCTGTGTCCCAAGTCATTTAGCTCAGATCGGAGATGCAGCTTAGAAAGTTTCCAGAGTGACTTGGCCACAGTCTCCCAACATGAGAGCTACAGTCCAGAAATCGAAAGCTGGCTCTCATTGAGAGATTCCTCAGTACTAGCTGCTGACTGAATCCTATCCAACTGAAAGGAGAAATGCTGCCTTGGATCTTTTAGCATAATTTCATGCCTACAAGGATACCAGACACTTAGACTGTCCAAAATGATCTCTGTGTGCCTAAGTGTATATACATCTTCACTCTGTAAAAGAAAATGTATAGAGGGGAGACATCAAGGAAAACAGTGGAGCAAGGTAGGTTATGGTTCATACTGTTGGCCACAGGAAATGAAGAGAGTGTAACTACTGATTTGAACATCGTTTCTGTACTATGTGTAACTTCAGGCCAAAAATTTAAAAGTTTATCCAAAATAGACAAAAAAATGTTACCAAAATCAGCATGAGGGAATTATATATGGATATAAAACCATCAGGGAGAGGTGTTAGTGGAAAAGAAACCAAGATCTCTAAAACAGCACTCATAAGAAGACAATGAATAATCCAATAGGAAAATGGCCAAAGGATATGAACAGGAAAATTCAATTCACCAACAACACAACATATTAAAAGTTGCTTAATTTTAGCGCTAACTGGCAGTTAATAATTAATAGCACTTAATACAAATTAAAACCATGGCCTATTTATTGTTTCACATTCAACAGATTAGCAAAAACTAAATGCTGTGTTGACACCAAATGTCCAAGAGGCTGTGGAAAAATGAAGACTCAATACAGCTGGAAAATGTGTAAAACAATCTACCTCTTTGAACATTACAACAACATGACACATGGTACGACAATATCTAGTAGAGCTGAAGATGCATAAATCCTACAATTCAGAATGTTACCTATGAATAGATATGCAAAGAACTCTCTCTCTCACATGTCCGCCAGGAGGCTACACAAAGTTCTACGTGATACATTACATCTACTGGCAAGAAGCTAAAACAACCTAAGTATCCATCAAACAGATGGTAAAAACTGTAACATATTCATATTAACTGTAATATAAAATAGTTAGAAAAGAAGTTAACATGTTCATAAAAACACATCTCAAAAATCATAAAACAAGTGGAAAAGGCAGTTATAGAAATACATATATTACTGTATATATGAACATATGCATTATGAAAATTACATGTAACATTTAAATAAAACTTTAAAGCATGCAAAACTTATTTAATTAATTGTCCAAAATATGTATGAACAGTACAGAAGTATAGACAGAAATAATACCCATTGAATTTGTGGTAATTGTTGCCTTTAGGGAAGGAAGAATGAGGAGAAATAGTATCAGGGAAGTGTTCACAGGAAAATGCAATTATATTTACACTTTTATTTTTAAAAAAAAAAAAAAAAAAACAAGAGAAAGAGTCATCTTAAAAAGATTTTTACTTCCTGGGTGCCTGGTGGCTCAGTTGGTTAAGTGTCTGTCTTTGGCTCTGGTAATGATCTCAGGGTCCTGGGATCAAGCCCGGCTTCCAGCTCCCTGCTCAGCAGGCGGTCTGCTTCTTCCTCTGCTTCCTGTTTGTGCCTGCTCACACGCTCTCTCTCTTTCTCTCTCTCTCAAATAAGTGAATAAAACTCTTTATTCTCCTTTTTAAGATTTTATTTATTTATTTGACGGAGAGAGACACAGCGACAGAGGAAACACAAGCAGGGGGAGTGGGTGAGGAGAAGCAGGCTCCCTGCTGAGCAGGGAGCTGGAAGTCAGGCTCGATCCCAGGACCCTGAGATCATTACCAGTGCTGAAGGCAGACACAACCAACTGAGCACCCAGGTAACCCATGAATATAAATCCTTAAGTTTAAAAAAAAAAAAAGATTTCTTCCTTCTAAGCAAACAAAATATTGGGCGTTAGTTCAAAGTAATGGGTGAATATGTTCTCTGTTCCATTTTTAAAAATTTTTTCATAATTGATGAGAAAATAAGAGTGTGAATGAGTACTAATATACTTTCAAGAACACATAATTTCCATACCATATCAATATTTCAAAGCAGAAAAAAAATTTTAACTTCTCAACATATTCTACAAAACAACCTAACAATACAAAGCCTGTCAGGGACGTCGTAAGAAAAAGCCATTTGCATTATGAAAAGAGATGCTCCTCATTTCTTGATCTATTTTTGAAAACTACTGCCAATGAATCCCCTGAGTGGGATTTCTACATAACTTTTTCTGTGCTTGATAACGCAGACATATCTTAAGGACATATGCATGCAATTAGTCCATCCTTACAAACAGCAACAGGCCAGACACAAAGAGAGAGGTGGGGAGTTACAGTTTTGCTCTCTGGCCTTAAAGGGATGTCTTTCTGGATCAGTATAGATGGAGTTACCTCCTTCTTCAAAGCTGTGTAATATGCCATTACATAAAACTGTGGTTTTCTACTCTCCTTTTGAAAGACAGGTGGTTTCAAGTTTTCTATTATTGCAAACAGTGCTATGATAAACAGCCTTGAATGTATACTTTCGTGCAAATAGAAATTGTTCTCATAGGGCAGAATCCTAGGGATGAAATTATAGCATGTGCCTATTTAAATAAATAGTGCATTGTGGGTTATTTGTGCACACACACCCCACCCCACCCCCCCCCCAAAAAAAAAAAAGATAAGTTAAAGTCCTTACCCAGGTCCCTGTGAGTGTGACCTTATCTGAAAATAAGACCTGTGCAGACATTACCGAGTTAAGATAAGATCATACTGGATTAGTGAGGACCCCAAATCCAAAGACTAGTGTCTTTATAATAGAAAGAGAGGAAAGATATGGACACAGAGACACAGAAGAGCCCCACTGGGGAAAAAAACAGTAATACAGGGGTAATACAGGCAGAGACTGGGGTGAGGAAGCTGCCAGCTGAGGAACACCAAGGATACCAGCAAGCACCAGAAGGAAGGAAGAAGCAAGTACAGATGCTTCCCTAGAGCCTTCAGAGGGTGTACGGACCGCCAGCTAGCCTCCAGTACTATGAGAAAATAAACCCACTGTTTTGTTTTTGTTTTTTTTTTAACCCACTGTTTTAAGTGACCAAGTTTGTGGTTATTTGCTATGGCTGTCCTAGGAAATTATCCCTAATCCCCTCAAATCCACCCAGAGTAGATAAGAATATACTCACCAGACTGTCATCAATCTTTAATTTTTCCAACTTGATGGGGGAACAAAGACAGATTTTCGTACTTTTACTTGCCTCTCTATATATTTTTGTGTGTAAATCAGCAATTCATATTTGATCATTTTACCACAAGGTTTCTTGTATCTTTCTTGATTTGTGGCAGTATTTTGTAGATTAGTCTTTTTTAAAATTTTTTTATTTTTTATAAACATATATTTTTATCCCCAGGGGTACAGGTCTGTGAATCACCAGGTTTACACACTTCACAGCACTCACCAAAGCACATACCCTCCCCAATGTCCATAACTCACCCTCCTTCTCCCAACCCCCCTCCCCCCAGCAACCCTCAGTTTGTTTTGTGAGATTAAGAGTCACTTACGGTTTGTCTCCCTCCCAATCCCATCTTGTTTCATTGATCTTCTCCTACCCACTTAAGCCCCCATGTTGCATCACCACTTCCTCATATCAGGGAGATCATATGATAGTTGTCTTTCTCTGCTTGACTTATTTCACTAAGCATGATTCGCTCTAGTTCCATCCATGTTGTCGCAAATGGCAAAATTTCATTTCTTTTGATGGCTGCATAGTATTCCATTGTGTATATATAC
This sequence comes from Mustela nivalis, assembly GCF_964662115.1. Lineage (NCBI taxonomy): Eukaryota > Metazoa > Chordata > Mammalia > Carnivora > Mustelidae > Mustela > Mustela nivalis. Next base: position 4,109,818 of record NC_139034.1, read on the forward strand.
CACATCTTCTTGATCCATTCATCTGTTGATGGACATCTAGGTTCTTTCCATAGTTTGGCTATTGTGGATATTGCTGCTATAAACATTCGGGTGCACATGCCCCTTTGGATCACTACATTTGTATCTTTAGGGTAAATACCCAGTAGTGCAATTGCTGGGTCATAGGGCAGTTCTATTTTCAACATTTTGAGGAACCTCCATGCTGTTTTCCAGAGTGGCTGCACCAGCTTGCATTCCCACCAACAGTGTAGGAGGGTTCCCCTTTCTCCGCATCCTCGCCAGCATCTGTCATTTCCTGACTTGTTGATTTGAGCCATTCTGACTGGTGTGAGGTGATATCTCATTGTGGTTTTGATTTGTATTTCCCTGATGCCGAGTGATATGGAGCACTTTTTCATGTGTCTGTTGGCCATCTGGATGTCTTCTTTGCAGAAATGTCTGTTCATGTCCTCTGCCCATTTCTTGATTGGATTATTTGTTCTTTGGGTGTTGAGTTTGCTAAGTTCTTTATAGATTTTGGACACTAGTCTTTTATCTGATATGTCATTTGCAAATATCTTTTTCCATTCTGTCAGTTGTCTTTTGTAGATTAGCCTTTTAAAAACATTTTTTTACTGCTGTAAATGTTCCCCCATTCTGCCATGTGCTGAATTTGTTCACTGTATATGCCTCAAAGAAGTATTTTAATCTAAAGTGGATCTGTCACTTCCGCATTAGAATCCATTTCATGCTTAGAAAAGTCTTTACAACTTTCAAGAATATAAAAACACTCCTTCAGGACAAAAATGTCCTGTGCACAGACACCTTCACCACAGCCTGGAATAGAAAACCTCTTCAGCTGGGGTGCCTGGGTGGCTCAGTTTGTTAAGCATCTGATTCTTGGCTTCAGCTCAGGGTCATGATCTCAAGATCCTAAGATCGAGTACTGCAGCCAGATCCGCACTGGGCATGGAGTTTGCTTAAGATTCTGTCTCCTTCTGCCCCTCCCCCACTGCTTCCTCTTTCTCTCTAAAAAGAAAGGAAAGGAGGGAAAGGGAGAGGAGAGGAGAGGAGACTCTTCGCCTTTTTCAAAGAAATCTTTATGCTTTCTGACCAGGAAGTTCCTTGATACAACTCCTTCAGTCAATTAAAAACAGTGAAAGTGCTTCTCACATTCAGTTTGCTCCTGTTTTTAGTGAGATACACCAACAATGCAATAGCTTATGTAAAGGCACAGTGTAATTTTGTTAGCAGTCCTTTATAGACATTTTAAGGCTGGACCACATCTACAGAGAAGGGGATATCAGACTTTTAAATATCCCAACTCTTCACTAAGCATATCCACAGGTGACCTAAAAGTCAAATAAACAGTTTTACAGCACAAAGCGCTTAAAACTAACAAAACACTGAACCAGAAGTCATAAAAACCAGTGTGACTCCCAGTCCCCCACTGAATGTTAAGTGATTCTGGGCAAGTCACTTGACCTCCACACCCACTGTAATGACAACTATGTACTATAATAAAACATGTACATGGAAAACACAAAAGAAATCTTAACTGACGGAAATGCTTATATAGGAAATTAAATTTATAGATGCTCCTTCCCTCCGCCCCCTTAAGTAATAATGACAACCATAGCTAACACAACATGCAAGGTACTCTGTAAGCCTTTTACTTGTATTAGACCATTTCCAAATCTCTAGAGTCTTATGAGGTAGTTTCTATGCTCATCTCCATGTTAGAGATGAGCAAACCTATTTTCTAAACTTCCTGTACAATTGTTGGCTGCATTATTCTTCCTTAGTGGGGACAAGAGGATGGCTAGTAGGGTGGTGGCTTTTTGGCCTATCACTGTTTTCACTCTGGAAAAGCAAAATTCTTATTGGGCTGGGGACAAAGTGAGGGTCCTCCAACTCATGGCAATGGATCACTAGGACAGAGCCTCAGTGAGGAGAAAGAAGCTAAAGTTCTTCCATGGGAAACTCTATTGTAACACTTCCCGAGTCTCCCAGTTCCCAAGAAGCCAGTACCATATGTGGACGGTGGGTTGTTGCAGGGAAAGGGAGGCATCCTAGCAGATAACTGGATTCTGAAGAACTGGTAGAAACCTATATTTTAAGCAGAAATTCCCTGACTTTTAAACACAAGTGAGTCATTCAAACAAAAAAATATATATTTTTTTAAAACTGCAGATGGCCAGATTCAGCCCTGGGGTACCAGCTTGTGGCCTCTGAACTGTCCCTACACTAGAAGAGCTGGAGGAGTCCTAGTTAACTCACAGGACCAAGCCTGTGACAGTGAATAGGAGAACACATGGCACAGAGACCAAGGCCAATTCCAAGGTCTCTCCCAAGGTAGCCCACACAGCCCAGCTTTCTGAAGCCCCATCACAAATAATGTGGGCTCTACTACAGAAGAACAAATACAGTGAAGGATAAAACCCTTGGTCAAGGCAGAGGCAGGGAAGCACAATATAACATTTCACAGAAACTTTTGTAAGGATCAGGCATGTCAGCTAGCGCGGGGGGTTAATCGGATGCTTTCAGCTCAGGTCATGATTCAAGGTCCTGGGTTCGAGTTCCAGGTCAGTTTCCTTACTAGCAGGGATCCTGCTTCCCCCTCTCTCTCTGCATGTCTCTCTGCCTACCTGTGATCTCTGTCTGTCAAATAAATAAAAAAAAATTTTTTTTTAATTTGTAAGGATCAAAAGAAAACAGGAAAAACAAAAAAAGATAATTTGTGAGGGTAGCAGGACTCAAGATAATTCATTTTCATTTCTCATTTTTATCTTTATTTGTATAATAAAACAAATGATTTTCACCTAATACAATAGTTCAGAACAACATCTCAGTAAAGTACCCAAAACATTAAGCTAATAGGATCTAAATAACAGGGTAATTTAACTGTGGATTACCCATATGCTATTAATAAAAGGCATCAGTTTTCACCTCTTAATCTCTAAAGAAAGGGATTCCCTACTTAGGGGCTGGGGAGAGAGCAGATATTTAATAAAAAAAAAAATATATCTGGGTACAAAGAGAAGAGCATATACCTACTTGGTCCGAAATTCCACAAAGAATGGCAGTAAGATCGAGACTTAAGAGCTACTAAAAATTGCTCCATTTAAGGGTATAGTCGTAGGAATTTTAAGGTGGTGACTATATTTTTTAGATTTTCTTACTCGTCCAGTGCTCATAGTGGTTATAACATTCCTACTAGTTCCCTCGGAATGTGCTTCCAGTCCAGCACTGGTTCCAGCAGCACGGGGCTCACAGCGCCCGCCTGCCTGCTCCCCCGGCCCAGGTGGCACAGGAGATAGGATGTGCTCTTCCCTCTAATTTCCAAGTTATCAGAGAGGGCTCTATTCCACAAGCAACCAATTCATAAAGCTAAAAACACATGAAGCTTTAAAGCTAAAAACACATGAAGCTTTATGTTACAATCAAAGACTTAGAAACATTTAGCCCAGTCCAGGTCTCAATGTGAATAATTACTGCATGGAATTCCAATCATGTAATTGACAGTCATTAGTAATATTTTACCACAACCGGACAGAATGTTTCAAGAGTCAGCTTAAGGAGAGAATGATCAAAAACTTAGGAAGAAATAAAGTGTTCCCAGCCCCTCAGATGCAGCAGGGACCCCAGGCTGCTGGGCCTCATGCTGTTTTGACAGGGGTACCTGCAGCTCAGCTGTACCCACAGGGGACATGTGACACTTTCCTCTCCCCTCCCATATCATTCACAGCCAATACGCCAGCCCAGGGGGATTTTCTGGAAAGATCCTTTCCCATCTTTCCCCTCACCTACCAGCTGCCTGCCCAGGCTTGCCCCAACCTCCTTTACTTTGAGTAGAGGGAAGGGGGCAGCTTGGCAACCTTGTCCTTCTCAACTTTGGGATTTTCTTTTTCCGCTCCCAAAAGACCAGGAATAAGGCTACCTTGCCTCGTGGTCAAACCGACCCCAACCCCTGGTCTGTCTTCTCCAGCTTCTAACAGCCAAGTATCTTGACCCTGGTGCAGTCAGTCAGATATTCACTGCCCTCCTTGGCCCTGGAGGTCACCTTTTTCTCAAAAAAAAAAACAAAAAAAAACACAAAAAGGGGGCAGCAGAAAGCAAAGTCATCTCCTTCCAAGGATGCAAAGTAGAAAGTTCTGTCTAGCCTGCAGGATATCCAGCGTTGGACTAGGTGTTGGGGAAGGGGCAAAGATCCAGACAAGAAGAGAGAGGAGGCTGAACTGCCCAGGAGTTCTGGGGAAAGGCTCTCTCCATATTCTCAGGCCCTGTTGCACTCCCTCTTCCCAAACCCGTCCCACCTTCCCCTACAAGGGGCAAGAGAGCCTAACAGTATGAGGGACGTGAATCCAAATGAATCGCTCCACTTACTATCTATGGGCTCTTGAATAAGGTTTTTAATATCTCATTTGTAAACAGACAATCCATTGAGTCATCAACAAATGTTAATATTAAGTTTCTACCATGAGCCAGGCACTGTTTTAGGTGCTGGGGATCAAGCAATACGTGAAAAAGTCAAAAATGTTCCCAAGGTATGGAGATTACAATAAATGGGGTGGGGTTGGGAGAGACAGGTACAAAATAAATACCCACCTCACAGGGTTGTTGTGAAGGCTGAATGGGATTATGTGTAAAGCCTGAGACACAAGACTGGTAAATGATAAGGGATCAACGTACTGTACTCACCATTAGCAGTGGCTCATTGGCCAAGAGGAAAGAAGAGCCATGCCAGCCTTGGGAGGCCCTGGGTAAATGGGGAGTAGGGAGGGTCCCCCAGTAATGCAGGGCTTGCTCTAGCAATGCTCAGAGTCATGGAGGGATACCCAGGATCCTTGGAGGGAGAAGAGTCCCACCCTCCACCTACCAACTTATGTGGCAAGGGACACTGTAGCTCATTTGAACTTGTAAGCAAAGCAAGGAAATGTAAAAAGTCCCCAAGACAAGTCCATGCAACATATTAATAAATAGCAGGAAAAGATTCTTCATTCAGGAAAGGCTTGTATATATTTCCTCAGCAGGAGAAGGTGTAAGGTATTCTCTGGGAAGGCCACACTGCCCACCCTGAGTCACCTATACCACGCTCACTGCGAATGCTAAAGTGGGCAAGCAGAAGGCAGGCACATCTTTCCTCCTCTCCCACCCTCACGCATAATCTTTCTTATTAGTCAGAGGGAACAGGCAGCAGCTGCCTCCTCAGCCAAGACAACAGTAACAGCTACTCAAGTATCCAAGACACATTCCCTCCCACAAATGTGCAATTCATTGCTTGCTAATAACCAGGGCTTCTGAACGACAGGAAGATTTCCCCTGGGCAGTAAGGACTGACACAGCACAAACTCCCAAAAGGTGAAAGTCACCAACTTGAAAGAAACCTTTTGATTTTTTTTCCAGTTGTTCAAACAGATATACTGAGCAACGAGTCTTTGAATATTGACTTTCCAATGAAAATAAATACAACCAAGGCAGTTCAGAGTAAGCAGATATGAATCTCAGGGTGCCTATGCCACTGGGTAAGCAGTAGGAAGCCCAAGAGTGGGAGGCGAGACAAACAATCCTGGGATGCTTACACAGCACTCCCTCCTAAATGCTGGGGTCCCTTGGACTTCTACCAGCATGGAGTGTTGCCCCAGGTGTTCCTTATTTTTTACTAATATTAAATTCCCAGATTCCCTCATATGCCTCACAATATACTTCTTAAAAAGACAGGACTCTATGTGTTCTGTAGAGTACACGGTATCTATGTTTGATAAATAATGAACACCCACCAATAATAACCACTTTCATCAGCAAAGTGAAAAAAATTAGAAGCCAATATTACAACTGCAAAAGTATTTACTATCTTCCAAGCATTAAATATGAATGCCATTGTTACTTTCAAATGCATTTATCATGTTGTCAATTGAGTGATTAGATAAAAATATTATTTCCTTAGTTGGTATTTATATATTTCATTTAATAGATTTCACAAAATGAAAACATTTATGTTAGACACTTGCTTATTTTTACTTTGGGCATTAGGGGCGCCTGGGTGGCTCAGTGGGTTAAAGCCTCTGCCTTCGACTCAGATCATGATCCCAGGGTCCTGGGATGGAGCCCCGCATCGGGCTTTCTGCTGAGCAGGGAGCCTGCTTCCTCCTCTCTCTGCCTGCCTCTCCATCTACTTGTGATCTCTGTCTGTCAAATAAATAGATAAAATCTTTACTTTGGGCATTAATTTAACTTAACAACCTACAAGTTCTAAGGCATAAAGGACAATTAAGTTTCCATCTACAGAGAGGTAGGTTTAGATAGATATCTAGGTTTACATTTATATCTATATAATATATAATCAATATTACTTCAACTCTCCAGTTTCTACTAAAGTATCATCCCCCATCTTTCCAAAAGAACTTTACAGTGTCCTTTAAAACAGAGATTTGGGCTTCCATTTTTTTAGGTTAAGAGAAAAGGACAGTTGCTCACTTGGTTTTATAGTAATTTTAGAAACCAAATTAAGAATGCCAATGTTAGAACAATGACATGTTTATCATTACAAGTTTGGATAATAAAGTATCAATTTTCATTTACCAATTTACTAAGGATTTTAAAGGTTAACATACCTAATATTGGAAAGTTTAAAATAAAAAATTCTTAATTAGGTGCACTTTTTTTTTTTAAGATTTTTATTTATTTATTTGTCAGAGAGAAAGAGCACAAGCAGGGAGAGCAATAGGCAGAGGAAGAAGCAGCTCCCTGTTAGGCAAGGAGCCCAATGCAGGACTTGATCCCAGGACCCTGCGATCATGACAGCTGAAAGCAGACGCTTAACTGACTAGGCCACCAAGGCATACCTTAATTGGGTGCTCCTAAATGGGTAAAGAGCATTTACACTGCCACTCAGACAAATTTTAAGAGCCAGAAAGAGACTTATACCTAGGATTTCCATTTTTAGTAAGTGTGCCCTTATAAAGGTAACATAAAATCTGGAAGAATAATCTATAGGAATGATTGACCAAGTTTCAGTTATAATAGCAAAGTACTAGAAGTAGAAATAAGATCACTGTTTTCAAAATGACATTTAATTTAGATTGACTGAATTCCACTGTTGCAGGAGCCTCTCCAGAGGAAAAAAGGAGAGATGAACATGGAAAAATGGATTCATTTAGAGCTGTGGAACAGAGTGCTCTCTGATATCAAGATCTGGTTCTTTTGTTAGAAAACTCTTACAGGGTGACATCAGCAAGATGGTGCAATAGGAAGTCCCACGCTTCGATCTCCCACAGAGACAAAAACTTGACAACAATATACAGTCCAAAAAGCCTTCATGGCAACTCCACAAACTAATTAGAAAGCTGCAGTACCTCCAACACAAAGCCAAGAACAAGTGCATTGAAATGGGTAAGAAAAGTAACTACATTTCATCTAAAATAGCCCTTCTCCAAGCTAGCACAGCTTAGTGCAATCAGGGGGAAAAGCTTCTGGCTTGGGAGGGAAAGAGAAAAATGGAATGTATATCTGAAATTCTAGCTTTTGGGGGTGGGGGCTGCCTGAGGGACTGATTCCTGTCTTATCTGACTCAGACAAACATGGTGAACTGGCATACTTTAGACGTCTGGGGGCTTAGGGGTGAGAGAATAAAGGGAGAATAAAGAGAGCTCAAGGGTGTAATGTCGTGCCAGAGACCTGCAGTATTGCACACAGACTCCAGAAGGAGCAATAAATGACAAGCCCTTGAAAAATTGGTTTAAAAAACTGACAAACCTCTCTAATTGGGAAATTACACACACAAGCCAGGAGAAGATGCATCCCCAGAGGTTCTCGGAATCTCTACCCAGGTCGATTAGTGAAAGTCTTTCCCAGTCTATAAAGCCTGGGAGAGGTGGCTGTTTTCTCAAATGCACAAATCACATGGAAAAAGAAAAAAGAAAAAAAGAAAAAGAAAGCTCATAAAGAAACAAAAAAATATGAACAAATTAAAGGAAAAAATAAATTTCCAGGAACCAACACTAAAGAAACAAAGATCTATGAATTACCCTACAAATAATTCAAAATAACCATCTTAAGAAGCTCAGTGTGCTACAAGAGAACATAGACAACTAAATATAACCAGGAAAACAATGCCTGAACAAAATAAAAATGCCAACAAAGAGACAGAAACAAAGTCTGGAGCTGAAAAATATAATAACTGAATTTAAAACTTTACTAAAGTGGATCCCCAACAGACTTGACCAATCAGAAGAAAGAATGAGCAAACTCGAAGACAAGTCATTTGAAATTATTAAGTCAGAGGAATAAAAAGAAAAAAGAACAAAGAAAAGTGAAGAAAGATAAGGGAATTATGGGATCTATATCACTGAATAAAGCAAAAATATATGCACTTTGGGAGTCTCAGAAGAACAGAAAAAGAATGGGGTAGAGAGCTTATGTGAAGATATAATGGCCAGAAACTTCCCAATTCTGAGGGAGGAAATACACATCCAAATTCAAAAAGGTCAAAAGACTCCAACAAGGACAAACCCAAAGAGGCCTACACTATGACACATAATCAAACTGTCAACCCAAAGACAAAGAAAGAATCTTGAACACAGCAAGAGAAAAGTACTTGTCACATAAAGGGAGACTCCCATAAAATTATCAGCATATTTCTCAGCAAAAATATCACAAGTCAGAATATAATAGGGCAATATATTCAAAGTGCTAAAAAGAAAAAGATGACAAAGAGATATTGTATCTGGCAGAACTGTCCTTCAAAAATGAAGGAGAAGGGGTGCCTGGGTGGCTTAGTTGTTAAGCGTCTGCCTTCAGCTCAGGCCGTGGTCCCAGGGTTCTGGGATCAAGCCCTACATCAGGCTCCCTGCTCAGTGGGGAGCCTGTTTCTCCCTCTCCCTCTCCCACTTCCCCTGCTGTGTTCCCTCTCTAGCTGTGTCTCTGTCAAATAAATAAAATCTTTTTTTAAAAATGAAGGAGAAAGTGAGACCTTTTCAGGTAAATAAAAGCTGAGGGACTTTAACATTATGAACCACTAAAAGGAATCCTTCAAGTTGAAATGATAGGAGCAAGAATGCATAAGAAAATATAAAGTTTTCTGATAAAGGTAAATATATAGACAAATACAGAATATAATGAGGGTGCATACATAATTTTCAATTCTGGTACAGAATTTAAAAGATGAAAGAATAAAAAAACTGTTAACTGCAAAACTATGTTAATGTAAACAAAGTACAAAAATAGGTAATTTGTGACACTGATAACATAAAGTGGGGATGTAAAAGAGTAGTTTTATATATAATTGAAGTAAGCTGTTACAGTTTAAAATAAGTTGCTATATTTTATGTAATCCTCATGGTAACCACAAAGAAAATACCTACATAAAAGATATACATAAGGAAAAGAGAAAGGAATCAAAGCGAAAACAAAGAAATAAAAAAGGTAGACAGCAAGAGAGAGAAAAGGGACAAAATATGGAAAAAAACAGAAGAGCATAGTAAGAAGAATAAGTCTTTCCCCATCAGTAACCACCTTAATGTAAATGGATAAATGATACTTGGTTTAGTTGATGTACCCACTCAATAGATTCTTACACATCCACTAGAAAAACTGTAGACTCTAACAGAAAAGTGTTAGATGTTGATTAATATAAGTAGGATATGAAACAAATACACACACACACGCTATAATTACCCTATAAAAAATTATACATGAAAGAAGACCAATGTAAACACAAAAATACAACAAATGGGTATTGGGATAATTAAATTAGGCAGGTTTTCCCCTTTCTATACTTATTACAGGGATGGCTGATGTGCTAAAGCACCCTGGAAGGAAAACCATCCAGGCTTGAGGACAGAACAGAACCTTCAAGAGCATCAGTCCTTACTCATAAAAAGCTTTGTTGTGGAACTTGAAGCACACAATCCCATTTGCAGCCCTGTCCCTACCAACTCCAGTCCACGCATCAGACTACCTTGCCCTTATGATACTCTATTCAGAAATGACAAGGGTCTGCTGGGGCTGCCCTTGGATACAGTAATGGGTCATGCTAGACTACATGCTTTTCCATCATCACCTAGCTCATAAGTAAGTCAAAGGCCACAACTATCTATCAACAACAGCTGCATATTCCCACACTGCTCTGAGAAAACATGTCACCTCACCATCCACTTCTTACCAATCAGGTCTACACCAGCAATAACACCCTAGACCTAACTTAAAGTTGTAACACACCTCGATTCAGCCTTCCAGACTTAAAGACATCAGAAAAGAAGATAACTGTTAACTCTGAAAAAGAATTCACTCTATACTATTTGCAGTTTGGTGTATAGGAAAAAAATCCCCAAATCAAAAGGTAAAATGGAAATTCAGAGTGACACTAACATAATGCCACACTTTGTGGCTCAGATCAAAGCCCATAGCCTTTTCACATTCTGTCTCAGCACACTTAATTTCATATTCAAGTCCAGAAATTAAAGGCACAAGATAACAGATCACTGTGGAATATCTTCTTAATGATTGTTTCCTTTACACTGCCCCATAGTGTCTGGAGCACAGTTGAGGCCACTGCCTCACTCACCACCACAGGGCCTGTGGGCCTATAAACTGTGTCAACCCTGACTTTCTTGAACATTATGGGGGACCATAATCCTTATACATTATGCACCAGCCTTATACACTGTGGGGGACTACAGTGTATAAGGCTGGCCACTTGTAGTCCTTGCCACAATCACACTGAATGCAATGAAGATTTATTTACTTCAGTCTTCTGATAATCTAATGAATCACTTTCTCAAATCCTACTTAGTCATCAGAAGAAGCTAAAGACATAATTACAGACTATGGGTAAAGTAAAACTTGCTTGACTCTCAAATGTGTATGATAATATTTCCCATTCCTTGCTCATATTATATCTTCAAAGCTATTCATACCACACAGGAAAAAAAAACAAGCAAATAAGTAAAGATAAATACAGATACACTAAAACAAAAAAATAAGAACTCAGGCACAGTCCTACAGGCACGCTACCTAAATATGAGTGAACCTTGAGAAAAGTAAAGAGTTGTGCTGTGAAGTAAGTACAGAAGAAAAGAATGTTCTTCACCCCTGGCAAGTAAAAACATTGAAGCAGTATACTTCCAAATGATCTACGGGGGCATGAAGCAGGCTTGTACCTAAATCATGGGAATTACACACTCCTTAGGAGCCAGCACTTGGGCCCTGGCAGGTACCTGGTAAGGTTCTGAGACACTAGTGCTCGAAGAGCCAAGAATGGCCAAGGAATGGTTCTCTTTGCACTGTCACTCTCCCTTACATCCCTCCTGCCACAACCACAACTCAGGCCTGAAGTACTATGATCTTACTTCACTTCCAAAGCTATGATGTACAACAGATAAATAAACCTTCCCCCAAAACAGCTTTTGTTATGCTATACCTTGGAAAGCTCACATGCATTACCTATAAAAGTTGGTGTCCCAACTCCATAGCCCTCTGCACACAATTTGACCTCTTTGCCTTCCTTAAAGCAGTTTTTTGGTTAGGCCAATACACTCCTTGCTCCCTGGACACACTCTGCAAACATCAGTTTCACTCAGGTCTATATTAATCAGATATTCAGTTGACTATTCAGTTCTAAACCTAGAGGGAACAAAATTCAGGAGGGTCTTAGAAGTGATGTATTTCCTTCTTTTAAAAATAACACATAAAGGACAGTGGCTAGAAATTAAGCTTTTACCTAGTAACCAAAATGATCTCATAGAATGAAAATTCAGCCTAAAAAACTCGGGAGGTTAGGGTGGGAAGGTATTTTGTGCTTTGTTGTGATGTTCTAACTAAATTACATTATTCAGTATTGTTACAGAAAGATAGTTCTCTTCTTCCCTGTTATTGATTTACCTGTCTAAAAATAAAAAATAAAAATTACTTTCTAGGCATAGTAACCAATCCCTGCAGGATATAATAGCCTTTTTAAAGAGTCAAATGTTTATGCAAGTTTTTATATTTTTCATTAGTAAAAGGAAATTAGTCCCTCCTTAAAACACTGACCAGATCAAAGTTTTACAATGAAAATTCAACCCTTTCCATGAAGAGCTCCTTAGTTGGCTTCTTATCTTCAGATTCTTTTAAGAGAGGAAAATTTCAAGTTTTACAGTTAGTTTGCTGATACCATTTCTCTCCAAGTAGAATCACTCCTTTTACTTGATATGGGCTTAAAGCAGGTATTCTGTAGCCAAAATATAAGTATTCTTGTCCTTCTAGACCAATGATTCCTTAAAAATGAGATATATTTAAATGAGATCTATTTCTCATATATCAATGAGAAAACAATTTACTTTCTGCTACTATATAGTGGAAATCATATATGATAATGCAACATATTATATTTTGCCTCTGGAGGGTGGTGAATATCCTTTGTCCACAGGATGATTTTCAACAGAGGCACTGATAGCATTGTGTGCAGGACATTTCTTTCTCGTGCAGGACATTGACCATCTTCATCCCTTCCCTCTCTAAATGACAATAATGTACCACAACCTGTCATTCAGACAAGAAAAGGGTTGCCTCATATTTCCAAATATTCCCTGATTGAGATTCATTGGTCTATAAATTGTAGGATTTAACACATAATAAAGAAACCCTTAAAGCTGAAAGATACCACAGATCCATTCTAAAATGTTTTACAAAAATTAACCTCTCAAATGAATAGGTCTGAGTACAATCAAAGTATGAGGACAATGACTAGGCCAATAGAAAAATGAGGATCAGAACATGAAGCATGCTTTTCTGGCCTGTCCCAAATGACACAAGGCTCTCTACAATCAGCCTACAGCCCCTCCTTATCCCAGCACATGCACTGAACCAGAAGATGACAGCACTCTGGTTTCTCTATTCCATGTTCAGAGTTTCCAGACTGCAACCCTAATCATTATCCTTTCATGTATTTATCCAGCGAGCTTTGTTTAAGGATCTAATATTTGATTTTGTAGAGACAAAGCCTAAAGACCATGGTGTTATTCTTCCAAGTGGCCACAAGTCCTAACCTGTCTTGCTCACAGCTGTGTCCCCAGCCTCTTGTACAACACCTAACCCAGAATTCATGCAGTAAATTATTTATTAAAGAAAAACACATTAGAGATCTGGGACAGATCCTGGAGCTCATCTAAGTCCAAAACCCCCATTATAATAGTGAGCAAACTGAGGATCCAGGGTTGTGTTAAAGTGCTTTGCCCTTCCTCCTTACTAATCTATTTTCTGATTTACCATAATGTATTCAACTCTAATAATGTTCTTACCCTTATAGTTTACAGACCTATGAAACAAACCAATATGACTGCATACCAATTAACTTTGTAGGTTTATTTCCTTATCGTTAGTTTTTTTTTTGTTTTTTTTTTTTTTGTTTTTTGTCTCTTGGGCTCAGGTCCCTTGAAGGTAGGCAGCTTATCTTTTGCTTCCTTTTGTCCTCTATACACTTCGTGTGTGTGTGTGTTTTTTTTTTTTTTAATTTTTTATTTTTTATAAACATATATTTTTATCCCCAGGGGTACAGGTAGTTTATTTTAAAGGAGGATATTGTTCATGCATCTATGGTCAACTGATTCTCAACGAGACGTTCAAAGCATGAAGAAGAGGGAAAACTGGATATCCACAGGTGAAAAAGGTAAGTTAAACCCCTACCTCACACCTTATATAAAAATTAACTCAAAATGGATCAAAGATCTAAACATAAAAGCTAAAAATAAAAACACTTAGAAGAAAACATAGGGATAAATCTTCATAACCTTGGATTTGGCTATGGATTCTTAGATATAGCAGCATCAAAGGTAACAGAAGAAAAATATATAAATTGGACTTCTTCAAAATGAAAAACTTTATGCAACAAAAAAGCAGTCAAGAAAATGAAAAGGCAACCCACAAAATGGGAGAAAATATTTGTAAATCATATACATATGAAAAGCATCTAACATACAGAATACATAAAAACACAACTCAACAACAAAAAGATAAACAACCAAATTTTAATGAACAAAGATTCTGAATAGACAGTTCTCCAAAGATACACAAATGGCCAACAAGCACATGAGGAAACATTCAGTACCACTAACCATTAGGGAAATGCAAATCAAAATCACAAAGATATACCACTTCATACATACTAGGATGGCTACAATTTTTTAAAAATGTCAAATAACAGGGGTGCCTGGGTGGCTCAGTGGGTTAAATCCTGTGCCTTTGGCTCAGGTCATGATCTCAGGGTCCTGGAATCAAGCCCTGCATTGGGCTCTCTGCTCAGCAGGGAGCCTGCTCCTCCCTCTCTCTCTGCCTGCCTCTCTGTGTACTTGTGATCTCTCTCTGTCAAATAAATAAATAAAATCTTTTTTAAAAAATTGAAAATAATAAGTGTCAGCAAGGATGTGGAGAAATTAAAACCCTTACACATTGCTGGTGGGAATGTAAAATGGTATAGTTGCTGTGAAAAATTGTTTGCAGTTCTTTAAAAAGTTAAACAGAACTGTCATATGAGCCAGCAATTCCACTCCCAAGAATATCCAAAAGAACTGAATAAAGCAAGATTCAAACAAATACTACATGAATGTTCATAGCAGCACTATTCACAATAGCCAAAAGGTGGAGACAACTCAAGTGTCCATCAATGGATAAATGGATAAACAAAATGCAGTATACATACAGAATGGAGCATTTTTCAGCCTTAAAAAAAAAAGGAAATACTGAATCATGCTAAACTTGGATGAAAATCAAAAAACATCAAGCTAAAATTAAGAAGCCATATTGTTAGATTCTGTTTAAATGAAATATCCAGGGGCACCAGGGTGGCTCAGTGGGTTAAAGCCTCTACCTTCAGCTCAGGTCATGATCTCAGGGTCTTGGGATCGAGTCCCGCATCGGGCTTTCTGCTCAGCAGGGAGCCTGCTTCCTCCTCTCTCTCTGCCTGCTTCCCTGACTACTTGTGATCTCTCTGTCTCTGTCAAGTAAATAAATACAATATTTAAAAATAAATAAATAAATGAAATATCCAGAGTAAGTAAATTCACAGAGTCAGAAAGCAGACTTGTGGTTGCCAGGGGCTGGGAAGGAGGAGAGAATGAGGAATGACTGCTAATGAATACAGGAGTCTTTTAGGAGTGATAAGATGCTTTGGAACTAGATAGAGATGATGGTTGCAAAACATGATGAATGAATGTTACTAAATGCCACTAAATTGTACCTTTTAAATGGTTTTGTGTTATGTGAATTTTATCTCAATTTTTAAAAATATTTATAAATAAATAAATAAATGTATGTTAAGTACATGTTTAGAAAAGAAGGGGGAATATCTATGCCAATAGTATTTTAGTAGATACTTAGTTAATAAGATTATTAACAGACCACATTATCAGGTTCAGCTCTGTTCTAAGCACCTGCCATTCATTATCTCTTTCTATCTCATTTAATATGGCTTTTAGGCAAAGATCAAACCCCTTAACACACCTCTCAGGTCCTGTAAGTCAGGACCTGACCATCTCCCAGTTCTTCTCATAACTTTCCTCTCTCTCTTTCGACTCTAAGTACGTAAGATTTTTCATGCAATTACCCACCAGAGGACCTTCGCACCTGTTTTCCTCTTTGTCCTACATACGCCACCCTAATCCTTCTGCCTAGTAAACAGCTTCACTTCCTTCCCAACTCAGGCCAAAGTCTCTTTCCCTGCCTACCACCCAGCAGGATCAGGCCATCCCAGGGAACACCATCATAGCACTTTACCTTTGTTGCAACTATGGAGTTAATAATTATACAACTGTATGGTAATTTAGGTCTCTAGTGGAAATGATTTTGCCTATCCATTATTTCAGCTTTCCCTTCTTCTAATGTAGTCTATGTAGTTTGCATGGGGATGACCTTTTCCCAGAGATGAGCATCAGGCTCATTCTGGCCAACCAAAGTTTTCTACCCCTTGGGCTACAGGCATGGGAGCACAAGACAAATTAGAGTACACAGTCAATCTCAGGACTCTTATGTGGATGTTGGAAGGAAAAGCTCTCCATAATGGGCTTAATGAGCCAAGAGAATGAAGATTTGGAGTTGTCAGTGCCATTCTGGCCACCTCACGGTGAGAGCCTCCCTGAAAGAAAAGCAGAACCACCAAATGGAAAGAGATTCCGGGTAGACCAGTACTAGAATCCATGTGCAGCTGAAGGCAGGCCTAAATCTGTAATCTTCAGTTACATAAACCAAGCAAAACAAAACAAAACCCACAAATAAAAAACAACAACAAACAAACAAGAAAACCTACTTTTTCCCTAAGCCATTTTGAACTGAATTTTCTGTCACTTGCAACCAAAAGTATCCTGATCAACACAGAATCCCCCTGTAGACTACATGAGGCCAGGCACTTGCTATTCCTAAATAGCGCCAGACATATAATAAGTTCTCAAGATCATATCTGGTAAATAACAGCGTAATTCTCACAATGAGGCAGGCATTATCATCCTCATTTCTTAGGGGGTAAAACTGAAGGCCAGAGAAGTTAGTTCCTTGCCAAAGGTCACTATTTAGTGGTAGAGCTGAGGTCTGAATTTCAAAGCTTGTATTTTTCAGTAACCAAGCTATACTAAAATTGATGCATTAGGGAGGGGTGCTGAAAGGCAAGGCAGAGTGGAGAGAATGATGGAGAAAGAAAGTATTTCCGACATATTGGAGCAGGAGTCAGGAAACTACAACCCTTATCTGGATCAAATTCAGTCCATGGCTTATTTTTGCATGGCCCACAAGATAAGATGGCTTTAACATTTTGAAGAACTACAAAATATGCAACAGAGACTGTACTCAGACCTTAAAGCCTAAACTATTTATTATCTGGCCTTTTACATAAAGAATTTGTTGACCCTTGTATTATAGTTAGCTTTATTAGCACACAAACTTTCAGAGGCCAACAAAATACTAAGTATATATGTTTCTCCCTTACTTCTTTAGTATAGTCTGAAGACTCAGATAATTCAAACTATAATTTCAATGTGTTGTACAGTTTTATTTCCTATGCACTAGTGTTCAACTGTGAAAACATATTACTTAGCTATTAATTGAATGGTGTACTCACAAATGATTTCCCAAACTACAGAAAATACACTGTTAAGTAGATCAGCATGTAAGTAACTGGAAAACATGTCATAATATATTATTAAGTACAAAAATCAAGTTACAAAACACTGTATTATAATGAAATCCTATTATTAAATGAAGTCTATAATATAGGATTACAAGAATTCTTGGAGGATAAAAAAGTCCACACTCATAATGTTCATTTCTAGGGATTACAAAATGAAGGAAAAAGAAATTTCACTTTCTACTTTATATGCATCTTTATAATTCCAATTGTTTTCCAACAAGCACGAACCACTTTTGAAATTCTTAGGACAACAGTAAAATGTCCGAATAAATGCTTTTCCTTTTTAAAATAAAAACATTATGTTTCAGTTTACAGAAAAGGGTAATAAAGGTAGCTATAGGACTTCACTTCTGCCTAGGATGTAAAAGCAGGGTAGAACTTTCCTCCCATCCTAAAAACAAGAAAATGTCAGATAAATTACAAAATCGTAACTTTTCTTGAATTGAGTTGAGATTACAAGTTGATCAAATAGTCTTGAAATCCAAGGAAAGACTGGTCCTTCCCAGGAGAGACTGGAAGTTAGGTTACCTGTGGCGGAGCATGGGAGTTTTAGCATGTACTATATAAACAGGTAAGAAGTCAGCTCAAATGTTTAACAAATTGCTGAAAGCCAAGTGTGAGCTAGCATTAAGGTACAAAAACCAGTAGGAGACACTGACCCAAAGCAGAGTTTATTCCTACTCACAGGCTCTTCACTGCGATCCTACATCAGATGTTCCCAAGAAAGACAGGCAATAGGCAGGAGAGCTGAAAGAACCTTCAGCAGTGGTGCAAGCCTGGAAAGGGGAAGTGGCTGCTGCTGCAGCTACAAAGCCCACAAGCCCTGATTCCCAAATAGAACAAAAACCTTAAGCCACTGGGCGAGGGGTAGCAAACTTTTAAAGATCCATTGCAGGGGTGCCTGGTTGGCTCAGTGGGTTAAAGCCTCTGCCTTCGGCTCAGGTCATGATATCAGGGTCCTGGGATTGAGCCCCACATCGGGCTCTCTGCTCAGCAGGGAGCCTGCTTCCCCTTCTCTCTCTCTACCTGCCTTTCTGCCTACTTGTGATCTCTGTCTGTCAAATAAATAAATAAAATCTTTAAAAAAGTAAATAAAGACCCATTGCAACTGGGGGACAATTGATAGAAAGAAAAAACTCTTACCCTAAAGGAGGAGTAAATAAGTACCCTAGGTCAAGGATCCTATACCCATGCCATTAGAACAGTGGTCCACATCCAGAGGTTGACAATGTCAAGAGACATTTCTGGTTATCAGAGCTAGAGGGAGGATGCTACTAGCTTCTAGTGGGTGAAGGTCAGGGATGCTGCTAAATATCCTACAATGCACAGAACAGCCCCCACAACAAAGAATTATCTAGCCAAAAATGTTAATAGCACCATGGTTGAGAAGTTCTGCTGAGGAAGGAGCAGAAAACTCTTCTGTATAACACTCACCAAACATACAAGGTGGAAGTTGGTTGCCATATGGAGAAGGGGTAGGATCACTGAGAAAGCTCTACCACAGAAGTCAAGGTATACAAAGCCTGCCTAAGACTAAAACTGAACTAACAACTGACAGCAGTCTACCGCTGGGGGACAAGGGCATGATGAGAAATGCCCTCTGTGGAGCAGGGGCAGAAGATAGACCAACTACTGCAAACCACTCCCCAAAGCACAAGATAATGCTGGAGGAACATGAAGCTGGTTGCACTGAAGGTAACCATCGAAATTATAAAATATAACTGCAACTAAATTTTTCACTAGATTGACTCGATTCCCCATACCAATAAATTAACAGAAAAAAGGCATGTCCATTTTCAGGATATATACTGCTTTATCTCAATGTCTCATTTCCTTCCTTCTTTCCTTCCTTTCTTTCTCTCTCTCTCTCTTTCTTTCAAGATTTATTTATTTATTTTGAGAGAAAAAGCACATATGCAAGTGGGGGGAGGGGCAGAAAGAGAGGAAGAGTGAACCTCAAGTAGGCTCCCCACAGAGCCTGGAGCCTGATGCGGGGCCTGATCTCATGTTGCAAAGATCATGACCCGAGCAGACATCAGAGTCAGATGCTTAACTGACTAAACCACCAGACACCCCTCAATTTCTCATTTTCTACACACAATACTCAGTAAAAAATTAGGAGAAACACAAAAAGGTGAGAGAAGACAAAGTCTCTGTCAAGTCTCTTTGTCAAGAGACAAAGCAATTAACAGAATTACACTCAAAGATAACCCATATATCAGAACTACCAGGGAATTTAAAGTAACTATGATTCAGTATGTTAAGTGCTCTAATGGTAAAGTGAATAAATGACTTTCAGCAGAGAGCCAGAAAGTATAAAAAGAATCTCAGAGAAATGCAAGAAATGAAAATGACAGTGACAAAAATAAAAACTGTCATTGACAGTATAGTAGCCAGCCTCTAAGACAGCCCCCAATGATCCTTATTTCCGGGTATGCATGCCCTTATATAGTTCCCACCCATACTGAATAGGCCTGACCTGTGTACCTAGAGGATACTGTAAAAATGACCATAGGTGGCTTCTGAGGTTGGGTCATAAAAGTTATTGCCGCTTTCACCATGTACTCTCAGAGATCACTTGTCTGGGGAAGCCAAATGCCACATAATTAGGAATCCAAGCATACTTATAGAGAGGTTTATAGGGGAGGGAACCACAGTTTCCTATCAATTAATTTGGCAGCCATGTGAATGATCCATTTTGAAAATGAATACTCCAGCCTTACAAAGTCTTAGATAATACTAACCCTAGCCAAAGTCTTAACTGAAACATCAAGATAAATTCCAAGCAAGAATCACTCAGCCAAGGCACTCCCAAGATAATTTCGGTTTATGGTTATTTTAAGCTACTTAGTTTGGGGGTAATTTGTTATGCAATAGATAACTAGAGTCTCCTAATAGAGTTAGGAGACTCTATAGTGATGAAAAAATATTCAATGAGATGAAAAATATGTCAGTAAAAATTACCCAAACTAAACATAAGGAGAAAAAAAGCTGGGGGGAAAAAGCAGAACAGACCATCTAAAAGCTGTGTAACAATATGATATACTCTAAAGTACACATAATTGGAACCCCAAAAGAAGAATGAGGCACAAAAAAATTTGAAGAGAAAAGGACCAAGATGTTTCCAAAATGAACATAAATCACATCCAAGAAGCTCAGAACACAACATAGGAGAGATAACACAGACATACACACATTCTCCTAGACACACCATATTCAAACTGCTGAAAATCAAACATGTAAAAAATGTTGATGTGAGGCAGAGAAAAAAAGACACATTACATATAGAAAAATAAAGATAAGATTAAAGCAGACTTCTTGTCAGGAGCTATGCAAGCCATTAGACTATCGAATGACATGTTTAAAGAACCAAAGAAAAAACTGCCAACACAAAATTCTATACCAAGAAAAAAAAATCACTTTAAAAATGGAGAAAAAATTAAAGACATTCTCTGAAAAAAGCTGAGAGAACTATTTACCAGCAGACTTGGAACCTTAAAGGAAGTCTTTCAGACAAAAGGTATATGATTCCTGGAGAAATCTGAATTTATACACACATAAAAAAGAAATAATGTTACAATAGTGCAGGTAAAAACAAGTTTTAATGTCTCTAAACATTAGTTGAATGTATAAAGAAAAAGCAATGGCACTGTAGTTGGTGTTTTGGCATGTGCAAAGAAGAATCTATGATAATAGCATAGATGGAAGGAACCAGGAGTATATTATTGTAAGGTTCTTACATGCCCCATGAAGGTTAACCATGGCTAATTTGAAAAGACATAGGGTATCAGAATGGATTTAAAGAAAAAAGAAAAGATCCATCTATATTCTGCTTACAAGACATTCATTTTAGACCTCAAGACACCTGCAGATTGAAAGAGAGCAGAGGAAGAAATATTTATCATGCAAATGGATGTAAAAAGAAAACAGAGTAGCAGTACTTATACCAGACAAAATAGACTTTAAAACAAAGACTATAATAAGAGATAAAGAAGATCACTGCATAATAATAAAGGGACAAACCAACAAGAAGATATAACAATTGTAAATAGTTTGCACCCAACATGGGAGTACCCAAGTACAGAAAATAGTTAATAACAAACATAAAGGAACTAATCTATAATAATACAATATTAGTAGGGAACTGTAACACCCCACTCATAGTAATGGACAGATCATCTAAGCAGAAGATGAATAAGGAAACAAGGGCTTTGAATGATACATTGAAACAGTCAGATTTAACAGATACATTCAGAACATTCCATCTTAAAACATCAGAATATACATTCTTTTCAAAAGCACATGGAATATTCTCCAGAATAGATCACATATAAGGCCACAAAACAGGCCTCAGCCAATTCAAGAAGACTGAAATAATACCATGCACCTTTTCTGACCACAGCACTATGAAACTAGAAGTCAACCACAAGAAAAAATCTGGAAAGACCACAAATACATACAAGTTAAAGAACATGCTACTAAACAATGAATGGGCCAACCAGGAAATAAAAGAAGTAAAAAAGTACATAGAAACAAATGAAAATGAAAACAAAAGGATCTAAAACTTTTGGAATGCATCAAAAGTGGTTCTAAGACAGAAGTATAAAGCTACACAGGCCTACGTCAAGAAACAAGAAAAATTTCAAAAACCTAACCTTATATCTAAAAGAGTTAGAAAAAAAAAAACAACAAACAAAGCCCAAACCCAGCAGAAGGAAGGAAATAATAAAGATCAGAGCAGACATAAATGATATAGAAACTAAAAAAACAATAGAACATATCAATGAAACCAAGAGGTGGGTCTTTGAAAAAATTAATGAAATTGATAAACTCTAGCCAGACTTATCAAAAAGAAAAAAGAAAGGACCCAAGCAAATGAAAGAGATGAAAGAGAAGGAGTAACAACCAATAACACAGAAATACAATTGTAAGAGGTAATTATGAAAAACTTATGCCAACAAATTGGACAACCTATAAGAAATGGATAAATGTCCTAGAAACATATAAATCACCAAAACTGAAACAAGAAAAATTGAAAATTTGTACAGAGAACCAGCAAAGAAATTGAGTCAGTAATCAAAAAACTCCCAACAAGGAAAACTACAGGACCAGATGGCTTCATAGGCAAATTCTAGCCAACATTTAAGAACAGTTAACACCTATTCTTCTCAACCTATTCCAAAAAATAGAAAAGGAAGAAAATTTCCCAATTTGTTCTGTGAAGCCAGCATACCCTGATACCCAAACCAGATAAAGATACCACTAAAAAAGAGAACTACAATCCAATATCTCTGAGGAACATGGATGCAAAAGTCCTCAGCAAAACACCAGCAAACCAAATATAACCATACATGAAAAAAAGTCATTCATGGGGCTTCTGGGTGGCTCAGGAGGCTGAGTGTTCAACTCTTGATCTCAGCTTGGGTTTTGATCTCAGGATCATGAGTTCAGGCCCTGTTTTGGGCTCCATGTCTATTAAAAAAAATCATTCACCACAATAAAGTGGGATTTATTCTTGGGTTGCAACTGTGGCTCAATATACACAAATCAAAGAACATGATAGAACACATTAATAAGAGAAAAGATAAGAACAGTGTGGTCATTTCAGTAGATGCAGAAAAAGCATTTGACAAAGGACAACACCCATTCATGATAAAAACTTTCAACAAAAAAGGTTATCTCAACATAATAAAGGCCACATATGAAAAATCCAGAGCTAACAACATCCTACATGGGGAAAAACTGAGAGCTTTGGTCAGGAACAAGAAAGGCATGTGCACCCTCACCACTTTAATTCAATGTAGTACTGGAAGGCCTTGCTATCAGACAACAAAAAGAAATAAAAGGTGTGCAAAGCAGCAAGAAGAAAGTAAAACTTTCATTATTTGCAGATGACACTCTCTATAGAAAACCCAAAGATTCCACCAAAAAACTGTTAGAACTGATAAATGAATTCAGTAAAGTTACAGGACTCAAAATCAATATACAGATATCTCTTGTCTTTCTGTACACCAATAATGAAGCAGAAAGAGAAGTTAAGGAATCAATCCCACTTCTGATCATATCGAAAGTAACAAGATACCTAGGAATGAACCTAATCAAAGAAGTGAAAGACCTGTACTCTGAAAACTATCAAACACTGATGAAAGAAACTAAAGATGGCACAAAGAAATTGAAAGATGTTCCATCCTCATGGACTGGGAAAGCAAACAGTGTTAAAATGTCTATACTACCTAAAGCAATCTATACACTTAATGTAATTCCTATCAAAACACCAACTGCATTTTTCACAGAACTAAAACAAATAATCCTAAAATTTGTATGGAACCACACAAGACCCTGAATATCCAAAGCAATCTTGAAAAAGAAAAGCAAACCTGGAGGTATCACAATTCTGGACTTCAGGTCATAGTACAAAGCTGTAGTAATCAAAACAGTATGGTACTGGCATAAAAACAGACACATAGATCAATGGAACAGAAGAGAAAATGCAGAAATGAACCCACAATTATATGTCAGTTAATCTTCAACAAAGCAGGAAAGAATACCCAGTTGGAAAATGACTGTTTCTTCAATAAATGGTGTTGGGAAAACTGGACAGCCACATGCAAAAAAATGAAACTGGACCATTATCTTTCACCATATACAAAAATAAACTCAAAATGGATTAAAGACCTAAATATAAGACTTGAAACCATAAAAGTCCTTGAATAAATCAGAGACAGTAATTTCTCTGACACTGGCCACAGCAACTTTTTTCTAGATATGTCTCCTGAAGCAAGGAAAACAAAAGCAAAAATATATTTGGGGGACTACATCAAAATAAAAAGCTTCTGCACGGTAAACGAAACAATCAGCAGAACTAAAAGCAACCTAGGAATGGGAGAAGATATTTGCAAATGACATATGAGATAAAGGGTTAGTATCCAAAATCTATAAAGAACTCATAAAACTCAACACCCCCCCCCCAAAAAAAATCCAGTCAAGAAATGGGCAGAAGAGGGGTGCCTGGGTGGCTCAGTGGGTTAAAGCCTCTGCCTTCGGCGCAGGTCGTGATCTCAGGGTCCTGGGATCAAGCCCCACATAGGGCTCTCTGCTCAGGAGGGAACCTGCTTCCTCCTCTCTCTCTCTGCCTGCCTCTCTGCCTACTTGTGATCTCTGTCCGTCAAGTAAATAAATAAAATCTTTAAAAAAAAAAAAAAGAAATGGGCAGAAGATATGAATAGACATTTTTCCAAGGAAGACATCCAAATGATCAACAGACACATGAAAAGATGCTAATATCACTGATAATCGGAGACATACAAATCAAAACTACAATAAGATATCACCTCACATCTGTCAAAATGGCTAAAATCAAAAGCACAAGAAACAACAGGTACTGGCGAGGATGTAGTGAAACGGGAACCTTCTTATACTATTGGTGAGAATGCAAACTAGTGCAGCCACTATGGAAGACAGTATGGCGATTCCTCAAAGTTAAAAATAGAACTACCCTATGACCCACCAATTGCACAACTAGGTATTTACCCAAAGGATACAAAAATACTAATTCAATGGGATAACTGCACCCTGATGTTTATAGCAGTATAATTTACAATAGCCAATTATGGAAAAAGCCCAAGTATCCATCAACTGATGAATGGATAAAAAAGATGTTGTATATCTACAATGGAATATTACTCAGCCATAAAAAAGAATGAAATCTTGCCATTTTGTGATGAGATGGACGGAGTTAGAGAATATTATGCTAAGCCAACTAAGTCAGAGAAAAATAAATACCGTATGATTTCACTTATATGTGAAATTTGAGAAACAAAACAAATGAGCAAAGGATAAAGAGAGAGAGAGAAGCAAACCAAGAAAGAGACTCTTAACCAGAGAGAACTTTAAAGAAATGATGGTTACCAGAGGGGATGTGAGTGGGAGGATGGATGAAATAGGTGATGGGGAGTGAGGAGTGCACTTTTTGTGATGAGCACTGTCTGATATATGGAAGTGTTGAATCACTATAGTGTACACCGGAAACAAATATTACACTGTAAGTTAACTAACTGGAATTTAAATAAAAACTTAAAAAAAGTAAATAGAACAAATGGAAAACAATAAGGTAGAATTTTAGTCCACCCACATCAATAATTACATTAAATTTAATGGACTAAACATGCTAATTAAAAGACATAGACTGTGGGGCATGGGGCACCTGGGTGGCTCAGTGGGTGAAAGCCTCTGCCTTCGGCTCAGGTCATAATCCCAGGGTCCTGGGATCGAGCCCCGCATCAGGCTCTCTGCTCAGCGGAGAGCCTGCTTCCTTCTCTCTCTCTCTGCCTCCCTCTCTGTCTACTTGTGATCTCGGTCTGTCAAATAAATAAATAAAATCTTTAAAAAAAAAAAAAAAGACATAGACTGTGAGCTGCGATTAAAAAAGTGAGACTCAACTATATGCTTAGTTTGAATTCATTGAGAAATAAATCCATATTAGAGTGTAGACTTCAACACTTTTCCCTCAGTGACAGAATAAATAGATGGAAATTCCATTAGGGTGGAAAAGACGTGACTAAGACTATAAGCAACTTGATCTGATTGATATTTATAGTTCACTCCACCCAACAGCAGAATAAACATTTTTTCTACCTCACTTGGAATATTCACCAAAAGCGACTATATGATGGGTCATAAAACACACTTCAATAAATAGAACTGGAATCTTGTAAAGTATGTTTGGGGATCATAATGGAATTAGACTAGAAATAATAACAGAAATATATCTGGAAAGCTCCCCTCAATCTGTATGTTAACCCACTTCATTAATCCATGAGTGAAAGTGGAGGTCTTAAGGGAAATTAGGAAATATCTGGAATATTATGGAAAAGGCAAAACTATAGGGACAAAAAAACAGATGCCTGATTACCAGCACCTGAAGGGTAGAGGAGACTGACCACAAGGAGAAGGAGGGCATTCTGTGCAGTAATGGAAATGTTCTCAAGTGTGAATGTGATAGTGGCTACATCATTATATGCATTTGTCAAAACATATAAACCTGGTCACTGAAACTGGTGAATTTTATTATATGTAAACTACACTTCAATAAATCTGATTTTACAAATTTTTCTTTAAAAAAAGCACATGGGGGGTGCCTGGGTAGCTCTGCTTTTTGCTTGAGTCGTGATCTCAGGGTCCTGGGATCGAACCCTACATAGAGTTCTCTGCTCGGCAGGGAGCCTGTTTCCCCCCCATCTCTCTCTGCCTGCCTCTCTGCCTGCTTGTGGTCTCTCTCTCTCTCTTTCTGTCAAATAAAGAAATAAAATCTTTTAAAAATAAATAAATAAATAAAAATTTAAAAGCACATGGAACAGGAAAAATGAAATTCAAGTTTCCATGTACACTCCTGTATGTTCTCAGTGTTGGCTGCCCCATGTGCCCTTCGTTACATGAGCACCCCACACCCACACCCCCATGCCTATTGAAAGGATTATTCTGAGCCTCAGTGAATCAAGACCAAAAGTCCAACAAGCTCCCATCCTTTAAGAAAAAGTAAAGTCGGGACGCCTGGGTGGCTCAGTTGGTTGAGCAGCTGCCTTCGACTCAGGTCATGATCCCAGCATCCTGGGATCGAGTCCCACATCGGGCTCCTTGCTCCGCAGGGAGCCTGCTTCTCCCTCTGACTCTGCCTTCCACTCTGTCTGCCTGTGCTCGCTTTCGCTCGCGCTCTCTCTCTGACAAATAAATAAAATCTTAAAAAATAAAAAAAAGAAAAAAGAAAAAGTAAAGTCAGTGTTTATGAATACTCCATCCTATAATTACTGAGAGTCTGAAAGTCCTCATCAAAATGACCAGCATCCTCTAAATTTTAAAGGTGAAGTTCAGATGTAAATTCTCCTTATCCATACAGATGATTTAATTCTTACTTCCAGATTTCAGCAGTTGTCCTTGATTTCTGCATAAGGCAAGTCCATTTAAACTCCCTAATTCTATAAGCCATTCCCACGGCTCCTACCAGCTACTTCAGTCTCAAGTCTTAAATTCCAGAGATCAGATAAAGCTCTGTATCATGGCTAATGAGGCTTAATGCTCTTTCAGAGTCAGTCAAAGCTTTAGACAGGCTTTTCAGAATAAACTTATTTTTCCAGCATAGTCGATTTTCTTGCTAGGCAAGATTTGATTTCCAAATTGCACTAAGTTCTAGAAATTCAGGTTTCATTCTTCTATGCTCCCACATTTCAGCGGTCAATTAAGGAACTTTCTGATCCATGCTCCTGCCCTCTGGGGTTAGGGAAGAAGACAAATCTACCACAGAGAGTTACACTCACCTTGCTGGGGCTTTGATCCTTGGGGACTCAGTAAATCCTACAGTGGGACTTTTGTAGTTGAACAACTGTGTGGCAAGCAATGTGGTTTTGTTTATTTGTTAACTCACAAACTCCCAAAAGTAATGTTAATTTTCTTTTTGTAAGAAAAATGCCTCCAAATAGCCTAGATTAATTTTCCTACATTGTGAATGTTTCCTATTATAAATTGGAAAAGAGAATTATGAGAGCTGGTAAGGGTACAGCTACCAAGTCTGTGGGTACTAAAATAAGGCAGGACTGTGAGGCCTGGTAGAGTAGCTGCCTGACAGATGGCATTTTGGAAGATCAGCTTTAATGTCATTCTTAGATGGAAGGTTCTTCCAGGTTGGATATCACATGATAAACATAACAATTATTTTAAGTCCAAAAATCATACTTCTATCTGCTAGAATCTTAGGCAAATCACATAGCAACTTTAAACAAAAATCATGATATAAAATTCTGTTTACAGTATAATGTCAAGGGTGTTAGAGAAAGACAAAAAATAAGTAGGAGAAAGGGAAAGAAATACAAATATATTAAAATGTTAAGACATTTTTGGAATGATGGACCTATACAGCATTTTCTTAAACTTTCTTCACTCTTTACTCTTCAAAACATATTTTTAACTTTCTTAGGTTGTTAGAGACCTAATGTAATTTAACAAACACATGACACAATTTTAGGCAAGTTTTGATTTGGAAGTGTCTATTTACTTTTTGATAAACATAAGGTGAAATTGATATGCATTGGTTGCAAAATTTGGGAAATCAAATCTGCCCTATATCATACAAAGAAATGTGTAAACATGTCCAAGAAAATCAGTCAAAGCAACAGACAAAAATGAAATCTTGACTTTTTTTCTTTCTGATCTATTTCACTGTTCTACCAAACACCTTACTTGGAGGATTCTAATCAGGATATAGAATGAAACCCAAACTCTTTAATTTCTTTAAGAGAACACTTAAATTGGGCTCTTATGTGCCATGCATTACTCCAAGCATTTTATAAAGGTTAACTCTTTTCATCTAAGTAAGTCTTCAGTTTGGCATTTCAAGAAATCCCCACTCAGCTTCTACTTCCAGGCTTTTTCCACCTCTCCTATGACTCAGCCTCACCATTCTACTCTGGTTGCTTCAGACAAACTCACAGGCACCTCTCATCCTCTTTTCATCTCTTTCTGAGACACTGTCCCCTCCTCAGCCCCCAAAATCCACTTGTCAAAGGCCAGAGCAGGCTCTCAAATCCTATCTTCATCAAAACTTCCCAAGGCCTCTGGTCGGATCTGTGCACCTCTCCATTAATCTTTGTTGGACTAAAGGTACAAGTAATTGCTGAAGAACGTAATCTCTCATAGGAAATAAACCTAGTAGAGTTCACATCATCTTTTCTATATTCCTCTCCCTACACTGCCTCACTTAGTGTTGTTGTGCATAATAGATGCTGCTCGACATGTAAATGTCATGTAAATACATTCAATCTATAAAATAAAGACAGACCTTAAAGAGCAGTTTTCAATACTTTTCATGGAACAACATATATTACCCCATATCATTTATTATCAAATGTGTATACAAATGGTCACATTACAAAATTACTTATCAATTTTTTAGGCATTTTCTATTGTGCCAAGTGCTGTGGTTAAGCATTTTCATGCATCATAACTTAACATATTTCCCAAAAATCATCCCATAAAAGACTTGCCTTATATTGAAGTCAAAATACAGTTCTATTATGAAGGGATCTCCATTTTTTAAGAAATAATATACTGTTTGGGGAAGACACATTCTTCTGAACTAATTCAATGATGTTAGCATAGAAATCATCTGATAAAACCCAGTTTTTCAAATGGGACCAGGAGACAAAGAAATTGAACACAGACATTTGAATTATCCCTAGGGCATGATTTAGCAATTGCTAGTGTGGGGAAATTCAGAAATAAACTTTATAAAGATAATTTTAAAACAAAAAAAGTAACATAGCCAGTTGTTATGTTGAGGAACCACAAGTGCAACACTGCAGAGAGAAAAAAACACCCGAAGGTTTGAGAATTAGTAGTTGAAGCTGGAGATAAAACTTCTAATGTCACGTCATATGTGGGCTAAAAAGGCTCTGCACAGCAACATCTTAGGAAAGCAACAGTGATGTGCTCTGGAAAACTCTGTCTGGAAAGGAGCCTCAAAAACATCACTACTGAAGACAAAGACACCGGAGTCCGAGACACCTATTAAGAGTTTGAACAGAAGTGCTTTGGATCGCCTGGGTGGCTTAGTTGGTTAAGCGTCTGACTTCAGCTCCGATCATGATGTCATGATGTCATGATGTCATGATGCCAGGATCCAGCCCTGCGTGGAGTCCCTCCCTGAGCTGGCGCCCAGCCAGTCACGTGGCCCCATCTGGCTCTGCGCCCAGCGGGGAGTCTGCTTGTCTTTTCCCTCTGGCCCTCCCTCTTCTCATGCTCTTTCTCAAATAGAGAAATAAAACTTTAATTTTTTTAAAAGAAGTGCTTTGTGAAGTGGGAAAGTAGAAATATTTCAGTAATGTGTAACATATTCTTATTTCAGATCACATCATGTGATTATAGTATTTTATATGTATCATATAAATAGTATATAACAAATTGACCCCCAAAATAATTTTTTTAATCTTCTCATTGGAAAAACGGAGCTTGCCTTCAAGGAGGGTGACCTTAGATGTAAGCTTGTATGGTTCGCTTCACAACCATCCAGTGCACTTTATTATGCCCAATGTCCAGATAAGAAAGTGGGGCTTAAAAGTTAAACTCACAAGGACACACAGCTGCTTAGTGCAAAGTCCACTTGACTAAAAGTCTGTGTCCTCAACCACCACCTCCATGGCAGGAAGCTTCCACAGGCCCTTTCTAATGTCAGGAGCCACAAAACAAACTGTTTTTCCTTCCTCCAGCAGGAGCAGCATAAGAAGCATACACTTTCCTTAGAAACAAAGTGCCTGTGAAGAACCTTCTCTGCTGAGCTCACACTGTGAGCTCCCCAGAAGCAAGCCCCTCCCTGACAGCACCCAGTAGCACCACGAGGGTGGGAAGAGACAGCACTGGAAAGCTCCGGTGGGAGCTTTCTGATCCCTTATAGGACTCCCCAGTTATATACAGCCTTCTCCAAATGAGAGACAGGGGTGAAAATACTCAAAAGACAGATGGAATTGACATATCTTATGTATCCATCCTCTTCTTACGCTCTGTTGGACATGTTTGTTAAATGGACTAGAGAACTTTTAGAGCTACAAAGACTGAGAACCTTGATTAACTGTATTGGACCTCAATTGCAGTGCAGCTGCTGACCATAAAACACACTTAGTCTTTTGGGTTTGCTCCCAGATC